>NC_057798.1:241370408-242015405 GCF_018294505.1 Triticum aestivum
ACACACACACACTCGCTAGTTGTGTCTCTGTGCCTCGCTCACACACACTCGATACGTCTTTCTCTCCGTATACCCCTCAATATGTAGATTTCTCTCGTGCGCACAGCTGTAGTGAAGATGACGCTAAACCTAGTGTGCCTTGTTTTTACGGGCCTCATATGATAGTTTTCGCCTTGTTTTCCATTAATTAAGAACGCAACTTTTTCTTTGTTTCTACTAGTGAATTTGAGATCATTTGGGACAGACATAAAATATATCACTTCAAACCAATTATTGCAGTAACTATTTTAAAAAGAAACATACCTCTTGCATCCTCCACAACGAGCATTTGGTGGACTGGTTAGCTCCGGATGCTCGCGACATGATGACCTGAGTTCGAATTCTGTCTTAAACTTTAGATTTTCTTTAATATATACTGCTTTCGCTATTGTACTGACAGTGGAACCCACAGAGTACTTAGAATACAAGATTAAGGATGGATTTGTTTCTTTTTAACTTTCTGTACGAATCTGTAGCCACCCTGCAAGTCATGTACATTGTACATGCAATTAACTTTTTATCTTTGAGAATCATACATGCAATTAACTCAAATGGATTGGATGTGACTCTATTATTTCCAGCATAAGAGCATCTCCAACGGCAACTGGCGAATTCCTCCCTCTTCCGTCCATGGAGGATGATATCCAATGCTAGCGGCATACATTTTCACAACTCTAATGACCCAGAGGAAATTCGTGCAAACATGGACTGATTTCATATATGCATGAAGGATTTCATATAAAAAATCTGGATCTTCATATAAACATGATGGATTTCATTACATTTACATGAACTAAGCAGCGCTAATCCAGCTCTCGTGGTATAATTAATACCTAATCTAAATGGCCGCCCGTGGATCCCTTTGTCTTCCTCATGTCCGGCAGACACTTGCGGGGCCGACGAAGGTCCTCGCAAGAGACAAAGCAGCCAAGAGACCACCTGTATACGCAGTCGTCGCCTTGACGCTGGCCTTCATGGGACCCAAGCGGTGGCGGCCTCCCATGTTATACTTCTCCTCGATGATGGCGGCGGACATGGAGAAGCTAGCCACCGACTCGTCGCTCCCCGCGCACCCGACTTCTATCTCTGTCTGCATGACGCTGCCGCAGGCACGGGAGGGGCGGCCATAGACACGGGAGGAGCGGCCACCGCAAACACGGGAGGTGCGGCCAAAGACACTAGTGGGGCAGTACAACGCGAGAAAGACGACACCCTCTCCTCCGTGCTTGCCGCCATGTTGGCATGGAGGAACTCGCCACTCCTCATTGAGCTGAACTGGAGCGGCGAGTTGCTAAAACACGCGCTGGCTTGGGGCGGCAATTGGCTCCGTCGGTCCAAGCAAGATAGGTGAAGCACCAAGCGGCATCGCTCATATCCGGAGGGCTTGGTGGGCCTCCCAGCCGGCTAGTATACCGGAGAACAGCTCCTCGGAATCCATAAGAAGAGTGGAGAAAATGGTGAAGGGGGAGATGGGGGAGTAGTGGAGGGGGTGCGATTCTTGCTTGCCGTTTGGCCTCGTTTAAATAGAGAGCGTACGGTAGGAGCTTGGCCGACGTCTGGCCTCATTTAAACTAAGAGCAGACGGGAAGAGCTCGGCCGGCGTTGCGTTTAATTCCGGCCCACTCATGAATGGACATGCGACCGGAGTAGGTTTGTCGGTTTGCATGCAGGTTTAAAGAAGGTGTTTGATGGAGGCAAGGGGGTCTGGCTTACCTGTAGGGCTCCCTGCAGGATTTACCATCCAGGGCCAATAAGGCAACGCCGCGTATATACTTGTGGGCCAAGGACTCCAACTAAATTAGATTTTATTTTGTTAGAATCTAATTTTCTCTTTTCCTCACGGATGGAGTCTTGCTCGCTACTCGACGATGATGTTGTGTCGTCTACGACCAATGGATGATGATTCTGTGTGGTTGAATAACGCCTGTAGCTGCTCGCGCTTTCTTATCCTTGCTACTATGAGCTCCCATCACTGTCTGTGTCTCCAATCCGAGTAGGTGCACATATTTTCTTCATTATTGCGGCCAGCCATCAGTTCTCGCTGGAAGACCTTGCATGTTTTGTGTTTACAAGGTCAATTAGCGTCTCCCGACCAAAGGAATTGAGCCGAAGCGCTATACATAAGGAGATTGGGAGCCGTATTTTTTAATACCGATGTAGCACTGTCGGATTACGGGTTCCGCAAACTCTAGAAAGGTTCAAACTCTGGGGTGCATGCGGAGATATCAACCTGTCCAGCCTGCGTACTCGCAATCCTCCTAAGCCTAGCGCGTCAAGCTCAAGAGACAAAGAGACACAACAGTTTATCCTGGTTTGGGCCACCTTGCAGTGTAATACAATACTCCAGCGTTTTGGTGGATTGCCTCAAAGGGCTGAGGACGAACTAGTATAGTGGATGAACTGGCCTCCGGAGGTGAGGTGTTCTTGAGCTCAAGGGGGCTGGTGAGGTGGTCGGGTGAGAATGGAACTCTTCCCCCCGATGTGAACTAGATGCCTCTCTATGGTGGTGGCTAAGTCCTATTTATAGTGCCCTTGGTCCTCTTCCCAAATATTGGCAGGAAGGGATCCCACAATGGCCAGATTTGAAAGGGGACAAGTAGTACATCCTATCCTGACTAAAGTAGTCTTCGCCTGCGAAAAGCCTCAGGTCGTGACGCTGCAGTGGGCTCGATGATGACCTCCGTCCTGCCATCCTGGCGGTCTTGGTCTTGTTGCACCAGAATGGAAACCTTTGGCTGATTCCTTGGGACTCCGTGCTTGTGGCTTGCCTCCCTTGCACCAAAGAGGAAACTGGCGCTCTGCTCCTGCTGGTGCCCGCCTGGCCTTGGTCGTCATGGCTTACGTCAGCTGAGCCTCGTGAGGTCCACCTTGCATATAACTCTCCGCCCCTCAGGAGCCAGCCTGAGGAGGCTAATTCCCTCAGGGGTCTTGGTGTCGTCCGCCTCGCAAGGCTTGGCCCCTTGCGAGGGTCTTGAGTCATTGATGCTGAAGCTGGATCGTACCACGCCGTCGATGGAGCCACGCAGTGGGCCATGGGTAGGCAAGTCTGGATACCCCCATATCCAGAACACCGACAGTAGCCCCCGGGCCCAAGGCACACTCGGACTTGGCTTCCAGGAGAAGCCAAAGGGCAAGTGTGGAGTGTCGCGGGCCCTAACCGCCTGCGACCTTGATGACGTGTGGCGATTGATGGGACGTGGGCGTCTCCACTGCCCCATGCTGCCTCGGCAATTGTTCGACTTGACGGAACGATGCGGCATGCAGAGGATCATCATGGCGCGAGGTCGTGGAGGCCGGCGGTTGGCCTTCCTTAGCTATAAATGTGAGGGAGGGGCAGAGCCCCCTCGCTCATCTCTCCTTCGTCTTCTTGTCGCCCGTGTCTTCTCCTTCTCCACCTTGCTCCCATGGCGCCTATCAGGAGGTTCTCGGCGGCCGAAAAGGGTAAGGCCCGTAGGGAGGGGTCTGATCCTCTCCCTCCAAAGAAGCGGCTCCGCCCTACTCACGACGCCAGCGTGGGACGAGAGGTGACCAGGCCTTGGAAATCGAGTCCTCCACCTAGGTTCCCCCTTCCCATGTACGCCTGCGCCCGAGATGAGGGCGTGAGCCATCGAATGATCCCCAGTGATGAAGGACGGGCTACCATTGCCTTGCCGGTCGTGCCATGAACTCATGCTGAGGGCAGCTCGTGCGAGTTCGTGGTGTGGGCAGCAATGCCGCCCAACTCATGGATCCGGCTCCCAAGGTTCTTCGCCAACAAGCTGCCTCCGAGGGGGCCGCTTGAGCTGTGGCTGCAGCACACCGGGTACTGCAGCCTGGCCATCGGAGCTGAGGTCGAGGTGGTGCCCCCCGGAGATGTCTTCATGACCCGCGGATGGGGTGAGGCCGCGCCGAGGGAGCCTGGAGTACGATGGCGCATCCACCTTGTTCTTCAAGATCTTCGACGAGGAGGGACAACGGCTAGAGTGCTGCCCCGGAGGAAGTAGCCCGCAGGGTGCAGCCGTGGGTGTTGGACCTGCTTCCATCCCCTTCGGCGCCTCTTCCAGCAGCCGCGACGACTCCTGGGAATCCAGCGACTCTCCTGAGCCCAGCGAGTCTCCGGAGTCTAGCGACGATAGCTACGTGCTGCCAAGATCCCGCCTGGTCGGAGCGCAGCAGCAGCTGCCGCCCGGCATCGTCAGTGACGCTTGATGGCCCGGTAGTATCCTTCCTTCTTTTGCTTTCCCTGCATGGAATGAAAACCAGCCCCCATTGGGTTTGTAAGGACCATAGTGTGTTTAATACCAGCGTTGTTTTCTTGATTCTATGATGAAGTCGCGTATCCCAGTTCGGCATGACTCCCCCTTTTCTTTCCCTTAGACAGCATGACGTTCTACACCGAGGGGACGCAGTCGCTAGGCAGGCTTCAGCCGTCACTAGTATGCCAGGTCATGATGTCGTGGTCAAGGCTAGGAGGTGAGCGGCCTGAGGTCCGGTGAGAGCTCATGAGACGCGATGCTCATGAGGCCCCCCTTGGCGTGCAAGCAGCCGCCCAAGGAACGGAAAAGGGGAGTGAAGCCGCCGGAGTGGGACTCCGAGGTTGGCGCGAGCGGGATGTGAGACTGGTATCACAGTGCATGTGACTTATCTTTCAGTAGTCCTGTTGCGATCCGTTGGGGGTGCTCGCTCTTGTGTCCGTGGTGGTGTCAAAAGGCATGGCTCGCAATGACCTCCCTCTCTCCTCGCTCGCCTAGGTGCTCTACGTCCTCGGGTCCCGACCCTCGAGCAAGCTCAGCCACTACTGGTATGCCAGGTCGCGATGTCGTGGTCAAGGCAAGGGGTGAGGGCTGGAGAGCAGTAGGAGCTCCCGAGACGCGATGCTCGGGACCCCCCCTTAACATGCAAGCGACTCGCAAGGTAAGGTGGCGGTCGTCCAAACCGGCCCATGAATCATCATCAGGTGAACCTGCATGTTAGATGATAGGAGAGGTCGCGAACCCCTACGGAGCGGATTATCCTCCCTAGGGCCCCTGGCGAAAGACGAAGGCACCAAGGACCTAGTGAGGTGGCGTGCGCGATGCGGGTCGTGAGCCAGAGCTGGGTCCTTGGGTTTGTCAGCGTTGCAGGGACAGACCCGAGCATAAGCGTCGTGTCAACGTGAGTAGCCATGCAGCGAGGCGAGCGAGGGACAAGCCAGCAAATGTAGGGAGACCGCGAGGCGGTTAAGACTCGAGGCCGCTGAGTGATGATTATAGATAAACTCATAAAAGATGGTTAGACAATCCTAGTGAATGCAAAACGATACATACCGCAGGGACGGACCCACACGGCTTGGCGATGATGCAGCCTTGGGGCGCTCCCAAACTGAACGAACTAGAGGGATGTCACCTGGTACCATTGCTAAAGAGATGTCGGGGTAGCAGAAGACGCGCGCTGGAGTCGTTTCTCATGAGCCGCCTTGGCCCCGAGCCTCGAGAGGCCCAGGGGGGCGGGAGGCTCTTGAAGATGCACCTCCATCTTCGCCAGGGTCGCCTGGTGCCTGGCCTCGCGAGCCGCCAGGGCATCCCTTGTGCAGCGCTGGAACGCCACAGCTGAGCTTGGTAGGCCGAAAGGCATGCAGACGTAGCTGTGGGGTGGACCCTCGCATCGGCCAACACGAGAAGGCCAGAAGAGCTGCCGACATGCGGCCCTATTGAGCCCTGGGATGTTGATGCAGACACGAAACTCCTTACCGTAGCCCCCCTCGATATGTAGATTTCTCTCGTGTGCACAGCTGTAGTGAAGATGACGCTAAACCCAGTGTGCCTTGTTTTTACCGGCCTCATATGATAGTTTTCACCATGTTTTCTATTAATTAACAAGGCAACTTTTTCTTTGTTTCTACCAGTGAATTTGAGATCATTTGGGGCAGACATAAAATATATCACTTCAAACCAATTATTGTAGTAACTATCTAAAAAATAAATATACCTCTTGCATCCTCCACAACGAGCATTTGGTGGACTAGTTAGTGCCGGATGCTCGCAACATGATGACATGAGTTCGAATTCTGTCTTAAAATTTAGATATTTTTTTAATATATACTTCTTTCGCTACTGTACTGATAGTGGAACCCACAGAGTACTTAGAATACAATATTAAGGATGGATTTATTTCTTTTTAACTTTCTGTACGAATCTGTAGCCACCATGCAAGTCATGTACAATGTACATGCAATTAACTTTTTATCTTTGAGAATCATACATGCAATTAACTCAAATGGATTGGATGTGACTCTATTATTTCCAGCATAAGAGCATCTCCAACGACAACTGGCAAATTTCTTCTCTCTTCCGTCCGCGGAGGATGATATCCAATGCCAGCGGCATACATTTTTACAACTCTAACGACCCAAAGGAAATTCATGCAAACATGGACTGATTTCATATATGCATGAAGGATTTCATATAAAAAATCCGGATCTTCATATAAACATGACGGATTTCATTACATTTACATGAACTAAGCAGCGCTAATCCAGCTCTCATGGTATAATTAATACCTAATCTAAATGGCCGCCCGTGGATCCCTTTGTCTTCCTCATGTCCGACAGACACTTGCGGGGCCGACGAAGGTCCTCGCAAGAGACGAAACAGCCAGGAGACCACATGTATACGTAGTCGTCGCCTCAACACTGGCCTTCATGGGACCCAAGCTGCGGCGGCCTCCCATGTTATACTTCTCCTCGATGATGGTGGCGGACATGGAGAAGCTAGCCACCGACTCATCGCTCCCCGCGCACCCGACTTCTGTCTCTGCCTGCATGACGCTGCCGCAGGCACGGGAGGGGCGGCCATAGACACGGGAGGCGCGGCCACCGCAAACACGGGAGGTGCGGCCGCAGACACTAGTGGCATAGTACAACGTGACTGCGACGATGCCCTCACCCCCATGCTCGCCGCCATGCTCAAGTGGAGCAACTCGCCACTCCTCATCGAGCTGAACTGAAGCGGTGAGTTGCTGAACCACGCGCCGGCTTGGGGCGGCAACTGGCTCCGTCGGGCCAAGCGAGGTAGGTGAAGCACCAAGCAGACTCGCTCGTATCCGGAGGGCTTGGCGGGCCACCCAGACGGCTAGTATGCCGGAGAACGGCTCCTTGGAATCCATAGGAAGAGTGGAGAAAATGGTGAAGGAGGAGATGGGGGAGCAGCAGAGGGGTGCGATTCTTGCTTGCTGTTTGGCCTCGTTTAAATAGAGAGCGTACGGTAGGAGCTTGGACGACGTCTGGCCTCATTTAAACAGAGAGCGGGTGGGAAGAGCTCGGCCGGCGTTGTGTTTAATTCCGACCCGCTCATGAATGGACATGCGGACGGAGTAGGTTTCTCGGTTTGCATGCGGGTTTAAAGGAGGCGTTTGATGGAGGCGAGGGGGTCTCGCTTACCTGCAGGGCTCCCTGCAGGATTTACTATGCAGGGCCAATAAGGCAACACCATGTATATACTTGTGGGCCAAGGACTCCAACTAAATTAGATTTTATTTTGTTACAATCTAATTTTCTCTTTTCCTCGCGGACAGAGTCTTGCTCGCCGCTCGGCGACGTTGTTGTGTCGTCTACGACCAATGGATGGTGATTCTGTGTGGTTGAATAACGCATGTAGCTGCTCGCGCTTTCTTATCCTTGCTACTATGAGAGCCTATCACTGTCGGCGTCTCCTATCCGAGTAGGTGCACATATTTTCTTCATTATTGCGGCCATCCATCAGTTCTCGCTGGAAGACCTTGCATGTTTTGTGTTTGCAAGGTCAATTAGCGTCTCCGGACCAAAGGAATTGAGCCGAAGCGCTATACATAAGAGATTGGAGCCGTATTTTTTAATACCGATGTAGCACTGTCGGATTACGGGTTCCGCAAACCCTAGAAAGGTTCGAACTCTGGGGTGCATGCGGAGATCTCAACCTGCCCAGCCTGCCTACTCGCAATCCTCCTAAGCCTAGCGCGTCAAGCTCAAGAGACAAAGGGACACAACAGTTTATCCTGGTTCGAGCCACCTTGTGGTGTAATACCCTACTCCAGCGTTTTGGTGGATTGCCTCAAAGGGCTGAGGATGAACTAGTACAGTGGATGAACTGGCCCTAGGAGGTGAGGTGTTCTTGAGCTCAAGGGAGCTGGTGAGGTGGTCGGGTGAGAATGGATCTCCCCCCCCCCCCGATGTAAACTAGATGCCTCTCTATGGTGGTGGCTATGTCCTATTTATTGTGGCCTTGGTCCTCTTCCCAAATGTTGGCAGGAAGGGATCCCACAACGGCCAGATTTGAAAGGGGACAAGTAGTACATCCTATCCTAACTAAAGTGGTCTTTGCCTCCAAAACGCCTCTGGTCGTGACGCTGCGGTGGGCTCGGTGATGACCTCCGTCCTGCCGTCCTGGCGGTATTGGTATTGTTGCACCAGAATGGAAACCTTTGGCTGATTCCTTGGGACTCTACACCTGTGACTTGCCTCCCTTGCACCAAAGAGGAAATTGGCGCTCTGCGCCTGCTGGCGCCCTCCTGGCGCCCGCCTGGCCTTGGTCGTCATGGCTTACATCAGCTGAGCTTCGTGAGGTGCACCTTGCATAGAACTCTTCGCCCCTCGGGAGCCAGCCTGAGGAGGCCGATTCCCTCGGGGGTCTTGGTGTCATCCTCCTCGCGAGGGACTTGAGTCGTTGATGCTGAAGCTGGGCCGTACCAGGCTGTCGATGGAGCCATGCAGCGGGCTGCAGGCAGGAAAGTCTGAATACCCCCATATCCAGAAAGTCGACAAGCACCGCCGTATTGATCTCCCGCTCTGGCGAGATTCATCGCCCTCTTCGTGTTCCATCCTTCTATACCGATAGGCACATCGCCGCTCTAGATTGGGATTCCTAATAATCAAAAGCCAAGGAACAGAAGAACTGCAATGGTATGCTCCTCGACGGCATCAGCGCATGATCCTTGTAAAGGCGCATGTCTTCCTTTGTGGTTGCCGCCCACATCAACGTCATCCTTCACTGGTACTAGATGGTTCAGCGGCATCGCTAGGCTAGCAAACATTCTCGTGCTTCTTTCTCTGTAGATAGAGGAGCGAGGGAGAAGCCATTCATGTATTTCTTTCTTTCGCGTTGGTCAGGTGAGAAGAGATCAAAGCAGCACGAAGAAAGAAACTAGATGGAAAAATAATAATTGGAGCCCATAACTATATTCGCGGCGCTGTCTTATTGGCCCTGCATGGTAAATCCTGCAGGGAGCCCTGCATGGGAGCTGGACCCGAGGCGACGAGGCATGTTCAGCCAGGCATGCAGCGGGCAGTGCAGTATTGTTAAATTTGATAGCTACTAGTAAACCAGGATGGTAAAAATATATTGAGAAATGGACGGTAAACTAGTAAACTAGGACTATTCCCGATACGGCTTTAATGTAGATGAGGGACAGGGTAGCGGTTTCCAAAATGTTGAACGACCAATGATGCATCCTCATTCAATTAGTATCATGCTGAGGGAAGTAGGGAGGAGGACGCGGAAAGGAGGCAGCACGATGTGAATGCAACGCAGTTTGCACTCATATAAAGGCGCCCCTCCATTCCAATGCATCCACCATATTTTACGCACCTACACTAAGTGCAATAGTGCTTAATTCGGACCCATGGCGGTGATGCGATCGACCGGCCAGCGTATGTGCTAGATGGTCCACGATGCCAGCCTACGGCATGGTAACGAGGATTGTCTCCAGAGGGTGTTGGCGACCGGCTTGTTCATGGCCATCATCGACGCCAGCTACGACTCTCAGTTGGACAAGATGCACTACAAAAAAAGACACATCCGTGACATTTTGGGCCGAACGAAATTTTTTCTGTCAGCCTTATGACACTTCTATGACGATAATTGTGACAAAACATGGTATCATCATAGATGTGGTGGGATCCTACTTCTATGACAAAAATCATGACAGAAAATGGGCTTTTCATCCTGGGCAGGCTGGAGACACACCTGCATGACATTCTTTGGACCATCCATGACGAAAAAAATCATGGTAGAAGCAGGGGCGAGGAAAATTTCTGGGAGTTCCCGGTTACGGTGGGTGGTCGGGGCCGAGTGATGCACGGAGGTTTGCGCGTTTCTCTCGTACACGTATGCGCGTGTGTGCAAGGCATTGCACTCTAACTGAACCTGAGCGATTGCACTAGCTACGTTACTGAACCCCGATCGATCCCTTGATGTTAACTGAAGCCGAATGATTCCTTCGCTACTGCTGCTAACTGAAGCCGATCGAAGCTGCCTCTTGATGAACAGTTCCCGGTGGGGGTCGGATGAATAGTTCCCGGTGGGGGTTGGATGAACAGGACCCCGTGGTAGTAGAGGTCGTTGCCGCTGGATGAACAGGACCCTGATCGAGGAGGTGGGGGTGGATGAATAGTAGCCAGTGGAGCGACCCTGTGGAGGGCTGGTTGAACAGGACCCCGTGGAGGGGCTGGTTTAACAAGACCCCATGGAGGGCTGGTTGAATAGTAGCCTATGGAGGCTGGATGAACAGGACCCCGTGGAGGGCTGGATGAATAGTAGCCGGTGGAGGCTGGATGAACAGTAGCTGGTGGTGATACGTCTCCAACGTATCTATAATTTTTGATTGTTCCATGCTATTATATTACCCCTTTTGGATGTTTATGGGCTTTATTTTACACATTTATATCATTTTTGGGACTAACCTACTAACCGGAGGCCCAGCCCGTATTGCTGTTTTTTTTGCCTATTTTAGTATTTCGAAGAAAAGGAATATCAAACGGAGTCCAAACGGAATGAAACCTTCGGGAGCGTGATTTTTGGAACAAACGTGATCCAGAGGACTTGGAGTGCAAGCCAAGAAGCAGCCAAGGCGGCCACGAGGGTGGGGGCGCGCCCACCCCTACAGGGCGCGCCCCTTGTCTCGTGGGCCCCTCGGGCGGCCACCGACCTACTTCTTCCTCCTATATATACCCACGTACCCCGAAAACATCCAGAGAGCCAACGAAAAACAATTTCCACCACCGTAACCTTCTGTATCCGCGAGATCCCATCTTGGAGCCTTCAGTGGCGCTCCGTCGGAGGGGGAATCAACCATGGAGGGCTTCTACATCAACACCATAGCCCCTCCGATGAGTTGTGAGTAGTTTACCACACACCTTCGAGTCCATAGTTATTAGCTAGATGGCTTCTTCTCTCTTTTTGGATCTCAATACCACGTTCTCCCCCTCTCTTGTGGAGATCTATTTGATGTAACTCTTTTTGCGGTGTGTTTGTCGAGATCCGATGAATTGTGGGTTTATGATCAAGTTTATCTATGAGAAATATTTGAATCTCCTCTGAATTCTTTTATGTATGATTGAGTTATCTTTGCAAGTCTCTTCGAATTATCAGTTTGGTTTGGCCTACTAGATTGATCTTTCTTGCCATGGGAGGAGTGCTTAGATTTGGGTTCAATCTTGTGGTGTCCTTACCCAGTGACAGCAGGGGCAGCAAGGCACGTATTGTAGTGTTGCCATCAAGGATAAAAAGATGGGGTTTATATCATATTGCATGAGTTTATCCCTCTACATCATGTCATCTTTCTTAATGCGTTACTCTATTCTTATGAACTTAATACTCTAGATGCATGCTGGATAGCGGTCGATGTGTGGAGTAATAGTAGTAGATGCAGGCAGGAGTCGGTCTACTTGTCACGGACGTGATGCCTATATACATGATCATGCCTAGATAATCTCATAACTATTCGCTTTTCTATCAATTGCTCGACAGTAATTTGTTCACCCACCGTAATACTTATGCTATCTTGAGAGAAGCCACTAGTGAAACCTATGGCCCCCGGGTCTATCTTTTATCATATAAGCTTTCAATCTACTTTTATTTGCATCTTTACTTTTCCTATCTATACTATAAAATACCAAAAATATATTTATCTTATCATACTATCTCTATCAGATCTCACTTTCGCAAGTGGCCGTGAAGGGATTGACAACCCCTTTATTGCGTTGGTTGCGAGTTCTTTGTTTGTTTGTGTAGGTGTGTGGGACTTTTGAGGAGCCTCCTACTGGATTGATACCTTGGTTCTCAAAAATTAAGGGAAATACTTACGCTACTATTGCTGCATCACCCTTTCCTCTTCAAGGAAAACCAACGCAAGCTCAAGACGTAGCAGTGGAGGTTGGAAGAAGTCGATGGTGGATGAACAGTAACAGGTGGAGGCTAGAGGAAGTCGACGGTGGATGAATAGTTGCCTGTGGAGACTGGAGCAAGGCAGTAGACGGTGGATGAACAGTAGCCCGTTTTGCGGTACGCCACACCCCTCCCAATGAACAGGACCCCCATTTCGACCGTAGGAGGTCGACGAGAAGTCTGTTTCCTTCGTTTTGTGGTACGGCACACCCCTCCTGATCAATAGGACCCCGTTTCGACCATAGGAGCTCGAACAGAAGTCCGTTTCCACCGTTTTGCGGTACGCCGGACCCTTCCTAATGAACAGGACCCCGTTTCGACCGTACGCGGTTGAACAGAAGGCCCGTTTCCTCTGTTCTGCGGTACGTCATGCCTCGTTTCGGCTATTCCGCCCAAGCCGGTTGGCTCCCGATGAACAGGACATGTTCCGACCCAGTGACTTCGCTCCCGATGAACAGGACGCATTCCGACCCAGTCACTTGGCTCTCGGTGAAGACGATGTTGTTTCCTCCATTTTGAACCCACCGGTTAGCTGCCGATGAACAGGACAACATCGCTGCCGTCTGTTGCCTCTGCATGTACACGGGCCCTGGCCGTACATATACGCGAGTACGCGTTCGAGACCCCGCCCGTATGTACATATGTAACCGTATTTAATTTCTTGCAGTGTGTGGTTGTACGTACGTGTACACGATACATATAGACGGGACTGCATGACATGCTACGTCCGCGCCTCTACTATGACACATGCATCTCCTTACTCGGACACGGTTCATCGCTGCAGAGAGACCGATTCACCAGTATGTACATACACGATCGCGACCAGACAGACAACTCAACATACGGTTCGACCCGGTGGGTCCCAGCTGTCAGGGAGGATAAGAAGGCACTTCCTTCCGTGTGAAGATACAGCTGGTGGGTCCTAGCTATTAGGGAGGATAAGGAGGCGCTTCCATCCATGTGAAGATATAGCTGGTGGGTCCCAACTGTCAGGGAGAAGAATCATTTTTTTGCCCGTAATACGGACGCACTTCCTTGCGTACGAAGATGTAGTTGGTGGGTCCCAGCTGTCGGGGGGAACGTTTTTTCGAGTCCCTTTTGGTAGGTCCCGCTGTTAGGTGGAGGAAACATTATTTTGCGCGTAATAAGGAGGCACTTCCTTGCTGCGGCCGTGGACCCAGCTGTCAGCCTCTCCACATACAGTCCTCTTCCGATGGAAGGTGTTCCTTGACCATGTTGACCACACTATGCCGAGAGCACCAAGGCAGTGGACGACGGCAAGGCCTAAGATGGGATTGATCTGGAGTCATGGAACAACGGGCACTGGAGTCCCTGGCGGAGGGGAGTACGAGGGACTGGTTCGGCTTCCAGGTGAGGCTGCCTTTCCCGGAGAATAACAGAAGGTGTGTGTGAGTATAGGTATGACCTGGCCACCGTTGGGAGTAGAGTGGGGAGGCGAGGCCTGCACGGCAGCACAGCCGGCCACGGGAGGCAAATGCAGGCGCTCCAGCGGGCGATGGTTTTGGCGGCTGGAGCAAGAGCAACTAGATCAGAGATTGAAGAAGCAGGATCACCGTTGGATGTCAATCCAACGAATACAGATGTCAGAATAATTTGTTGACTCTTTTTTTAGAACATTAAACCGTTTTGTTTACTAAATGGACAACACCTTGCGCAGGCTTCGTCTAGTGGGCCAACAAAGTCAGCTTCGAAAGCTGTGGCGGAATGCAGTTTAGGTTTTACAGCCCATTTCATTTTGTTTGCCAATACATCTACTTCTTGGGCTTTGGCTCAAAAAATAATAGCCGATTTATTATTTATGATAATTGTTTCTGAAAAACTATTTATGATAATTTACAGCACATTTGATTATTTATTCGAATACACCTATTTACTGAGCTGGGTCAAAAACAATATTGCGTACATGCATCACATTTATCATTTATGAAAATTTACAAGCCATTTGATTTTAGTATAAATAGACCCATTTTCTGGGATGGTTGAAAAACCAATGATGGTCTGGACTGAGCATTTTGTATATAAATAATATTGAGATACGAATATTATTTAAAATTTAAGTTGGGCTAGGTAATCTTATTATATAAAAAATGAACTGGGTTGTGCATTTTATTAAAAGAAAGATAGGCTAGGTTGCGCTTATTTTAGGATACTGTGTACAACTGTCGGCCCAGTTGCATTGCTGATGTTCAAAAAAAGGCATGTGTAGTACAGTACAACTTTACATGGCTACTCAGCCCACGTTCAACGAAACCGGAAAGGCCCAAACAAGGCTTCTGTACAACTTTTTGAAGTCACTGAGCTTAGTTAATAACTTAAGAAAAAAGTTAGAGTACAGTGGAACCTAATTAAAAGCTGTCACGAGCAAAGAAATAATTCAATGGGTCCCACTTATGTGTGTGTGTGTGTGTGAGTGTGAGAGAGAGAGAGAGAGAGAGACCCATTGGTCGATGCTCGTAAATACATCTTTCAGCCATATGCATTGCTGATGCTCAGTAAAAACTTATATAGTTGACACAATCATATAAAACATCATAGCACATTGAACTTGCATACAAAAATTTCAGGCGGGCGGCACAATCAGGGTGGAAGCAATGGATCGCTACGGGTAGGGCTATATTGAAACCAACGAACTCGTACATAACGATTCATCATCTTTATCAATGACGGGGAAATATCTTGAATGATGTGCAAAGAAAATAGACAAACAACACAATAAGTTCTACTAGCACATTAAGTTGACGTACAACCCTTTCTAAAAAAAGTTCAGGTAAAAAAATAGAACAGGTCACAATCAAATGTACTGGCACATCAGTGCTTCACACCGATAGCTCGGATTTAACTAGTATCTGACAAGATTCAGTTGTTACCTCAAATTAGAGCACATCCAGGCAGCCAGCCTTGCCTCTTCTCCCAAAGAAGTAGTGGCCTCCACCGCGTGATGGAGTAGGCCCTGTGCCATCCATCGTTCCAGGCAACACGGCGAAAGTCTGACATTGACTCCTGTAATGGACGTCGTCGATGGTCACTGGCACCAGCGATGGCGGCAGGACTTTGATTGATGGATTGACCACTTCTTCGACATGCATGAACACTTGATATAGGTACATCCCTAACATGGTCCGTGGCGGCCTTGGTGGCAATGAATAGTACAACCCCGGTTCCTGCACCGATATCTCAACACCAATCACCTTCGTATGGTGCACGGCTTCTTCATCCATGCCATAACCGTTAGAGCCCAGTTGTCTGGCGGAACAAACATACTTACGAGCTCACCTCCAAGGTCGTTGATAAGCAAATTCATGGACTCGTTGTTCCAAGCACGTCGAGGCATGCCATGGAAGGTAAGCTTTGTTAAAAACTCAAGCTCAGAGGACACCGAGCCCCATCCTAGGTGCCACCGATCAAATCTCACCAGCGCGCCATCGTAGAACAAACGCTGGGAAGATTCAAACACATGACTGCAGTCAAAAGTTTTCTGGAACCTGACAAAGAAATCAGCCGGTGTCAGATAGACTTCGACGGGCAGTCACTTATTTGGATGCCATGTGCAATGCCAAGAGCTTTGAAAAGGTCGTCCAGTGAGATGGGAGGCCGGTCGCGGTTGATGGTTACCATCAGCACTTTACCGGCAAACTGGTCGTCAAGCATCGCAATGCCACTGTTGAGTGATAGCACGCTGCGCCCGAAGGTAGGACGGACCTCGGGATTCGGAGATCCGCATTGGTCGGTGACATGATAGTGCGCTTGAGTACAGGGAGTACGGGAGGGGGATTTGGGGGAAATGGAGTAGGAATCGATATTCCAAAGGTGGGGGAGGGGCGAGAGATTGGAGATGATATGGTAGCATGAATTTTGAACACGCGCCAATATGCTCTTGGCGCGCAAGCGCATGAAAACACTGGTGGCGCCCACATGTCGGCTTAAGAGTCCTTATTCTTTCTTTTTTGAGAGCCCGACCTTTTTTTGAGGATCTTTTGAGTGCCCGGCCTGAGAGTCATATGACATGCTTGGCGTTGCATTACTACTCGGCCCATATTCAACGACCCCTCACTGGCCCAAACAAGTGTACATCATCGAAAAGACACTGAGCTCAAATTATAACTTGAAAAAGGAGATATACTCTGAACATTGGAGAATGGTGATGCCCTCATTTTGCCCACCAGCTGTTTGAGACAATAAACAGTTCGAAACAACGATATATACAACATTCAAACGCTGACTAGTGACTACTACTAACATAAACAGCAAGACATGATAATTCGTAAGAAGTCTTGGTACACCACCAAAACGCACCCATCTGCAGCGCTTGGACTCTCGTGATCCAGAAGAGAATGACATTCTAAATAGAGGCAACTATTACATACTAAGAGTGACATAGACGAGGATGACCAAATGACAAGGAATATGCATAAAAAGAGAGAACTACCCATCCAGAACAAGCAGCAAAGACAACAAGTCATTCAAAGAGGGATGATCCAACACCATCATAATTTGCAGCCCCGCTTCAGCCACCAGTGATCCGGAGACACCAGTACTCCACCCTTTCAACGCAACAACCCAATTACCTATTGATAACCCACAAGTATAGGGGATTGCAACAGTTTTCGAGGGTAGAATATTCAACCCAAATTTATTGATTCGACACAAGGGGAGCCAAAGAATATTCTGAAGTATCAGCAGCTGAGTTGTCAATTCAACCACACCTGAAAGACTTAATATCTGCAGCAAAGTATTTAGTAGCAAAGTAGTATGGAAATAATGGTAACGGTGGCAAAAGTAACAGTAGCCGTTTTGTAGCAATTGTAACAGTGGCAACGAAGAAGTAACTAAACAAAGATCAATATGCGAAAAGCTCGTAGGCAATGGATCAGTGATGTATAATTATGTCGGATGCGATTCCTCATGCAACAGTTATAACATAGGGTGACACAGAACTAGCTCCAGTTCATCAATGTAATGTAGGCATGTATTCCAAATATAGTCGTACGTGCTTATGGAAAAGAACTTGCATGACATCTTTTGTCTTACCCTCCCATGGCAGCGGGGTCCTATTGGAAACTAAGGGATATTAAGGCCTCCTTTTAATAGAGTACCGGACCAAAGCATTAACACTTAGTGAATACATGAACTCCTCAAACTATGGTCATCACCAGGAGTGGTCCCGACTATTGTCACTTCGGGGTTGCCAGATCATAACACATAGTAGGTGACTATTGGCTTGCAAGGTAGGATCAAGAACTCACATATATTCATGAAAACATAATAGGTTCAGATATAAAATCATGGCACTCGGGCCCTAGTGACAAGCATTAAGCATGGCAAAGTCATAGCAACATCAATCTTAGAACATAATGGCTACTAGGGATCAAACCCTAATAAAACTAACTCGATTACATGGTAAATCTCATCCAACCCATCACCGTCCAGCAAGCCTACGATGGGATTACTCACACATGGCGGTGAGCATCATGAAATTGGTGATGGAGGATGGTTGCTAATGACGATGGCGACAGATTCCCCTCTACGGAGCCCCGAACGGACTCCAGATCAGCCCTCCCAAGGAAGATTGGGGCTTGGCGGCGGCTCCGTATCATAAAACGCGATGAATCCTTCTCTCTGATTTTTTTCTCCCCGAAAATGAATATATGGAGTTGGGGTTGAGGTCGGTGGAGTCCCAGGGGGCCACGAGGCAGGGGGCGCGCCCCAGGGGGGCGCCATGCACCCTCATGGACAGGGTGTGGGCCCCCTGACACTGATTCTTTCGCCAATATTTTTTATTAATTCCAAAACGTGTCTCCGTGGATTTTCAGGTCATTCCGAGAACTTTTATTTCTGCACAAATAACACCATGGCAGTTCTGCTGAAAACAGCATCAGAGCGGGTTAGTTCCATTCAAATCATGCAAGTTAGAGTCTGAAACAAGGGAAAAAGTGTTTGGAAAAGTAGATACGTTGGAGACGTATCAACTCCCCCAAGCTTAAACCTTTGCTTGTCCTCAAGATATTCAGTTGACAAATTGAAAGTGATAAAGAAAAACTTTTACAAACTCTGTTTGATCTTGTTGTTGCTAATATGTAAAGTCAGCATTCAAGTTTTCAGCAACGATTATGAACTAACCATATTCGCAATAACATTTAGGTCTCATGTTTATTCGTATCAATAGCATAATCAACTAGCAAGCAATAATAATAAACCTCGGATGATAACACTTTCTCAAAACAATCATAATATTCATATTGATCTTTGTTTATTCATATAACAAGATGGTATCTCATTAGCCCTTTCTGAGACCGCAATACATAAATGCAGAGCACCCCTGAAGATTAAGGACTGACTAGACATTGTAATTCATGGTAAAAGAGATCCAGTCGTAGTCATTCTCAATGTAAATTAATAGCAATGCATGTAAATGACAGCGGTGCTCTCCAACTGGTGCTTTTTAATAAGAGGATGATGACTCAACATAAAAGTAAAAAGATAGGCCCTTCGCAGAGGGAAGCAGGGATTTGCAGAGGTGCCAGAGCTCGAGTTTTGAAACAGAGATAAATAATATTTTGAGTGTCATACTTTCATTGTCAACATAACAACCAAGAGATCTCGATATCTTCCATGCTACACACATTATAGGTGGTTCCCAAATAGAATGGTAAAGTTTATACTCCCCCACCACCAGCAAACATCAATCCATGGCTTGTCTGAAACAGCAGGTGTCGTCCAACTAACAACAATCCTGGGGGAGTTTTGTTTGCAATTATTTTGATTTGATTTAAGCATGGGACTGGGCATCCTGGTTACCGACCATTTTCTCGCGAATGATGAGCGGAGTCCACTCATCATGAGAATAACCCACCTAGCATGGAAGATATAGACAACCCTAGTTGATACATGAGCTTTTCGAGCATAGAAAACAGAATTTCGTTTGAAGGTTTAGAGTTTCGCACATACAAATTTACTTGGAACGGCAGGTAGATACCGCATATAGGAACGGCAGGTAAATTTACTTGGAATTTCGTTTGAAGGTTTATAGAAGTGGATGCACAAGCAGTATTCCCGCTTAGTACAAGTGAAGGCTAGAAAGAGACTGGGAAGCGGCCAACTAGAGAGCGACAACAGTCAGAATCATGCATTAAGATTAATCAACAATGAGTGCAAGCATGAGTAGGATATAAATCACCATGAACATAAATATCGTGGAGGCTTGATACGTCTCCAAAGTATCTATAATTTATGAAGCATTCATGTTATTTTATTATCTGTTTTGAATGATTATGGGCTTTATTATACACATTTATATCATTTTTGGCACTAACCTATTAACCGGACGCCTAGCCCATATTGTTGTTTTATTGCCTGTTTCAGTATTTCGAAGAAAAGGAATATCAACGGAGTTCAAACGGAATGAAACCTCCGGCATCGTGATTTTTTGGAAGAATATGATCCTGGAGACTTGAGTTCACGTCAGAAGATCCTCGAGGAGGCCAGGAGATAGGGGGCGCCACCCCCCCCCTACTGGGCGCGCCCCCTGTCTCGTGGGCCCCTCGAGCACCTCCTGACCGACTTCTTTCGCCTATATAGTCCCACGTACCCTAAAACATCCACGGAGAAGATAGATCGGGAGTTCCACCGCTGCAAGCCTCTGTAGCTACCAAAAACCTCTTGGGAGCCTGTTCCGGCACCCTGCTGGAGGGGGAACCCATCACCGGTGGCCATCTTCATCATCCCGGCGCTATCCATGACGAGGAGGGAGTAGTTCACCCTCGGGGCTGAGGGTATGTACCAGTAGCTATGTGTTTGATCTCTCTCTCTCTCGTGTTCTCTCTATGGCACGATCTTGATGAATCGCGAGCTTTGTTATTATAGTTGGATCTTATGATGTTTCTCCCCCTCTACTCTCTTGTGATGAATTGAGTTTCCCTCTTGAAGTTATCTTATCGGATGGATTCTTTGTTTGAGAACACTTGATGTATGTCTTGCCGTGTTTACCTTTGGTGACAATGGGATATCACGTGCAACTTGATGTATGTTTTGGTGACCAACTTGCGGGTTCCGCCCATGAACCTATGCATAGGGGTTGTTACACGTTTTCTTGACACTCCAGTAGAAACTTTGGGGCACTCTTTGAAGTATTTTGTGTTGGTTGGATGAATTTGAGATTGTGTGACGCATATCGTATAATCATGCCCACGGATACTTGAGGTGACAATGGAGTATCTAGGTGACATTAGGGTTTTCGTTGATTTGTGTCTTAAGGTGTTATTCTAGTACGAACTCTTTGATAGATTGATCCGAAAGAATAGCTTTGAGGTGGTTTCATACCCTACCATAATCTCTTCGTTTGTTCTCCGCTATTAGTGGCTTTGGCGTGACTCTTTGTTGCATGTTGAGGGATTGTTATATGATCTATCTATGTTATTATTGTTGAGAGAACTTGCACTAGTGAAAGTATGAACCCTAGGCCTTGTTTCCTATCATTGCAATACCGTTTACGCTCACTTTTATCATTAGTTACCTTGCTGTTTTTATATTTTCAGATTACAAATACCTTTATCTACCATCCATATTGCACTTGTATCACCATCTCTTCGCCGAACTAGTGCACCTATACAATTTACCATTGTATTGGGTGTGTTGGGGACACAAGAGACTTTTTGTTATTTGGTTGCAGGGTTGTTTGAGAGAGACCATCTTCATCCTACGCCTCCCACGGATTGATAAACATTAGGTCATCCACTTGAGGGAAATTTGCTACTGTCCTACAAACATGTGCACTTGCAGGCCCAACAACGTCTACAAGAAGAAGGTTGTGTAGTAGACATCAAGCTCTTTTCTGGCGCCGTTGCCGGGGAGGTGGGTGCTTGAAGGTATATCTTTAGATCTTGCAATTGAATCTTTTTGTTTCTTGTTTTATTGCTAGTTTAGTTTATAAAAGAAAACTACAAAAAAATGGAGTTAAGTTTGTCTCATACGCTTCGTCTTTTTAATATCTTTCGTGAGAATGATGAAAAGGAAAATTGTGCTCAAGTGCTAGAATAAGAATTACATAGAATGCTTGGCATGAAATATGTGAATGATGAGCATGATTGCAATGTTGTTAGTATGAATTCCTTGAATACCCGTGATGCTAATGATATGCAAAGCCACAAGCTTGGGGAAGCTATGTTTGATGAATATGATATATTTTGTCCCCCAAGCTTTGATGAGCAAATTTATTTTGATGATAGCATGCCTCCTATTTATGATAATTATATTGATGAAAGTGGGTTTGGAAGAGTGTCAACTTTAGAAAGTAGTGATCCCACTATTTTGGAGGATGTTGAATCTTATTATGATGAACATGAAAGTGGATTTGGAAGAGTGTCAACTTTATTTAGTGATGATTCCACTATTTCAGAAGAGGTTCCAATTGATTATGAGAACAAAGTTGCTAACTATGATGATTATTGTGATGACTTGTATGCTATTAGGAATAATGATAACCATGAAACTTGTCATCATGATTTTAGTTTTCAATTGGATTATGCCTCACATGATAATTATTTTGTTGAGTTTGCTCCCACTACTGTTGATGAGAAGAATTTTGCTTATGTGGAGAGTAGTAAAAATTCTATGTTTGTAGATCATGAAAAGAATGCTTTAGGTGCTGGTTATATTGTTGAATTCATTCATGATGCTACTGAAAATTACTATGAGGGAGGAATATATGCTTGTAGGAATTGCAATAATGTCAAGTTTCCTCTCTATGTGTTGAAAATCTTGAAGCTATGCTTGTTTTAACTTCCTATGCTTGTTGATTATTGTTCCCATAAATTGTTTTCTCACAAAATCCCTATGCATAGGAAGTGGGTTAGACTTAAATGTGCTAGTCATATGCTTCATGATGCTCCCGTTATGTTTCAATTCTTATCTTTTATGTGAGCATCATTGGCATCATCATGCCTAGCTAGAAAGGCATTAAAGAAAAGCGCTTGTGGGGAGACAACCCAATACTTATCGTTACTGTTTTCGTGTGATCACATGATTATGCTACTGTGGTAATCATGTTTTATAGCTTTTGTTTCAATAAAGTGCCAAGTAAGACCTTTAGGATAGCTTACGGTGATAGTTGTGTTGATCCTGCTGAGAATCAGAAACTTTTGCACCCAGTAAATTAGTTTTATTAATTCACAGAAACGTTCTTCTGATCTGATTCTTTTTGCTCTAGATTTGTACACGAATTTCTTAGGACTTCCTAATTTGTTAGGATTTTTGGAGTTCTAGAAGTATACGTTTGGTACAGATTACTACAGACTGTCCTGTTTTTGACAGATTCTGTTTTCTATGTGTTGTTTGCTTATTTTGATGAATCTATGAGTAGTATCAGAGGGTATGAACCATAGATAAGTTGGAGTACAGTAGATATTACACCAATATGAATTTAGAATGAGTACATTACAGTACCTAAGTGGTGGTTTTATTTTCTTATACTAACGGAGCTTACGAGTTTTCTGTTGAGTTTTGTGTTGTGGAGTTTTCAAGTTTTGGGTAAGGATTCGATGGACTATGGAATAAGGAGTGGCAAGAGCCTAAGCTTGGGGATGCCCAAGGCACCCCAAGGTAATATTCAAGGACAACCAAGAGCCTAAGCTTGGGGATGCCCCGGATGGCAACCCCTCTTTCGTCTTCGTTCATCGGTAACCTTACTTGGAGCTATATTTTTATTCACCGCATGATATGTGTTTTGCTGGGAGCGTCATTTTATTTTGTTAGTATTTGCTTGCTGTTATTTAGAATAATGTTTTGCATCTTTAGTTTCAATAAAAAAGTCAAGGATAGCCTTTGCCATGCTTATTTTGCTAGTATACATGTTGCTGTTTGAAAACAGAAAGTTTACCGCTGTTGCAAAACATTCCCTAGAAAAGTCAGAGCATGATATAATGTTGAAGCTTTTTTCATATTGAGCTCTGATAAATCTTCTACAGCGTAGTATTTTGCTCATAATTTTTGGAGTTAGGGGAGTATTGATACTCTTGCTTTCTTTACAGACTGTACTGTTTTGGCAGATTGCTGTTATGTTTGCATTGTTTGCGTATGTTTGCTTGTTTAATGATTCTATTTGAGGATAGGAGTATTAAATATGCAGAGACATTTAGTATTAATGTTGAATAATAATTTTAGTGATTTGTTACAGTAGAAAATGATAAGGTTTTGCATTGGTTTATACTAACCTATCTCACGAGTTCTTGTTGAGTTTGGTGTGGATGAAGCTTTTGATAAAAAGAGAAACCATGATATGAGAGGAATTAAGGAGACACAAAAGTTCAAGCTTGGGGATGCCCAAGGCACCCCAAGATAATATTTCAAGAATTCTCAAGCATCTAAGCTTGGGGATGCCCCGGTAGGCATCCCACCTTTCTTCTTCAACAACTATCGATTAGTATCGGTTGAGCCTAAGTTTTTGCTTCTTCACTTGAGTTGTGCTATCCTTGCAATGTCTTTTTATTTTGTTTTGCTTGCTGTTTGAATACAATACCAAGATCTGACTTTAATGAGAGAGAGTCTTCATATAGTTACATAATTATTTAGCTACTCATTGATCTTCACTTATATCTTGTTGGAGTAGTTTGTCATTTACTCGTGTGCTTCACTTATATCCTATGAGTAAATTGTTGAATGAGTTGATTGTCATAAATCTGAAGTTATATATGTCTCATTTGCTTATCCCATGGGGAGTAATGACTTCACATCTAAGAAGTAGAGGTTGTAAATTTATTGAAGGTTAGCAAGCATTGTATTGGTCATTTGAACAATTCATGAAAGAATATTGAAGGAAGAGAGATTCCACATATAAATATACTATCCTAGACATCTTTTATAATTGGGAGCACTCATTAAGTATGACATGCTAAAGAGTTGATGTTGTACAAGGAAGATAACGTAATGGTTTATGTTTTCCGACATCTCAGTTAAAGTATATTGTCATGGATCATTCAAACATGTTGAGCTTGCCTTTCCCCCTCATGCTAGCCAAAATTCCTTGCACCAAGTAGAGATACTACTTGTGCTTCCAAATATCCTTAAACCCAGTTTTGCCATGAGAGTCCACCATACCTACCTATGGATTGAGTAAGATCCTTCAAGTAAGTTGTCATTGGTGCAAGCAATAAAAATTGCTCTCTAAATATGTATGATCTTTTGGTGTGAAGAAAATAGCTTTATACGATCTTGTTATGGAAGCAATAAAAGCGACGGACTGCATAACAAAGGTCCATATACAAGTGGCAATATAAAGTGACATTCATTTGCATTAAGATTTTGTGCATCCAACCCTAAAAGCGCATGACAACCTCTGCTTCCACCTGCGAAGGGCCTATCTTTTACTTTATGTCTTTTACTTTTATGCAAGAGTCAAGGTGATCTTCACCTTTCCCTTTTTCATTTTATCCTTTGGCAAGCACCTCGTGTTGGGAATATCCTGATATATATATCCAATTGGATGTAATTTAGCATGAACTATTATTGTTGACATCACCCAAAGGTGAATATGTTGGGAGGCAACACTATAAGCCCCTATCTTTCTCAGTGTCCGATTGAAACTCCATAACCATTAGTATTGCGTGAGTGTTAGCAATTGTAGAAGACTATATGATAGTTGAGTATGTGGAGTTTGCTATTCCTGAAAATAAGATGAATTGCAATTGTTTGATGACTCAGAATAAAGTTTGCTGGTTTCCAAGAAAGTTTATGGTCTATGCTTTAACATGTGAATTGCTTGTTACTTGCTCGTGAGAAGTTTTATGAGATGAACTACTGTTATGACATATTATCATGCTAGAAAAGGTGATTGAAATTATCATTGATCAAACTTGTGCACCTTCTATCATTCACACTTCATAAATTCTTTATTTTATCATTTACCTACTCGAGGATGAGTAGGAATTAAGCTTGGGGATGCTTGATACGTCTCCAACGTATCTATAATTTATGAAGCATTCATCCTATTTTATTATCTGTTTTGAATGATTATGGGCTTTATTATACACATTTATATCATTTTTGGGACTAACCTGTTAACCGGAGGCCCAGCCTATATTGTTATTTTATTGCCTGTTTCAGTATTTCGAAGAAAAGGAATATCAAATGGAGTCCAAACGGAATGAAACCTTCGGCAGCGTGATTTTTTTGGAAGAATATGATCCTGGAGACTTGGAGTTCACGTCAGAAGATCCTCGAGGAGGCCAGGAGATAGGGGGGCGCCCCCCTACTGGGCGCGCGCCCCTGTCTCGTGGGCTCCTCGAGCACCTCCCGACCGACTTCTTTCGCCTATATAGTCCCACGTACCCTAAAACATACATGGAGAAGATAGATCGGGAGTTCCACCGCCGCAAGCCTCTGTAGCCACCAAAAACCTCTCGGAGCCCGTTCCGGCACCCTGCCGGTGGGGGAACCCATCACCGGTGGCCATATTCATCATCTCGGTGCTATCCATGACGAGGAGGGAGTAGTTCACCCTCGGGGCTGAGGGTATGTACCAGAAGCTATGTGTTTGATCTCTCTCTCTCTCTCTCTCGTGTTCTCTCTATGGCATGATCTTGATGTATCGCGAGCTTTGCTATTATAGTTGGATCTTATGATGTTTCTCCCCCTCTACTCTCTTGTGATGAATTGAGTTTCCCTCTTGAAGTTATCTTATCGGATTGAGTCTTTGTTTGAGAACACTTGATGTATGTCTTGCCATGTTTATCTGTGGTGACAATGGGATATCACGTGCCACTTGATGTATGTTTTGGTGACCAACTTGTGGGTTCCGCCCATGAACCTATGCATAGGGGTTGGCACACGTTTTCTTGACTCTCCGGTAGAAACTTTGGGGCACTCTTTGAAGTACTTTGTGTTGGTTGGATGAATTTGAGATTGTGTGACACATATTGTATAATCATGCCCACGGATACTTGAGGTGACAATGGAGTATCTAGGTGACATTAGGGTTTTGGTTGATTTGTGTCTTAAGGTGTTATTCTAGTACGAACTCTTTGATAGATTGATCCGAAAGAATAGCTTTGAGGTGGTTTCATACCCTACCATAATCTCTTCGTTTGTTCTCCGCTGTTAGTGGCTTTGGAGTGACTCTTTGTTGCATGTTGAGGGATTGTTATATGATCTATCTATGTTATTATTGTTGAGAGAACTTGCACTAGTGAAAGTATGAACCATAGGCCTTGTTTCCTATCATTGCAATACCATTTACGCTCACTTTTATCATTAGTTACCTTGCTGTTTTTATATTTTCAGATTACAAATACCTTTATCTACCATCCATATTGCACTTGTATCACCATCTCTTCGCCGAACTAATGCACCTATACACTTTACCATTGTATTGGGTGTGTTGGGGACACAAGAGACTTTTTGTTATTTGGTTGCAGGGTTGTTTGAGAGAGACCATCTTCATCCTACGCCTCCCACGGATTGATAAACCTTAGGTCATCCACTTGAGGAAAATTTGCTACTGTCCTACAAACCTGTGCACTTGCAGGCCCAACAACGTCTACAAGAAGAAGGTTGTGTAGTAGACATCAAGGCTATGTTGGTTTTGTTTCAACTACATGCATGAACATGTGCCAAGTCAAGCCACTCAAATCATTCAAAGGAGGATTGAGGGAGTCCTGGACTAGGGGGTGTCTGGATAGGCGGACTATCATCATCGGCCGGACTCCAAGACTATGAAGATACAAGATTGAAGACTTCGTCCCGTGTCTAGATGGGACTTTCCTTGGCGTGGAAGGCAAGCTTGGCGATACGGATATGTAGATCTCCTACCATTGTAACCGACTCTATGTAACCCTAGCCCTCTCCGGTGTCTATATAAACCGGAGGGTTTTAGTCCGTAGGAAAAACAACCATTACAACAATCATACCATAGGCTAGCTTCTAGGGTTTAGCCTCCTTGATCTCGTGGTAGATCCACTCTTGTACTACCCATATCATCAATATCAATCAAGAAGGAGTAGGGTTTTACCTCCATCGAGAGGGCCTGAACCTGGGTAAAAACATCGTGTCCCTTGTCTCCTGTTACCATCCGCCTAGACGCACAGTTCGGGACCCCCTACCCGAGATCCGCCGGTTTTGACACCGACATTGGTGCTTTCATTGAGAGTTCCTCTGTGCCGTCACCGATAGGAAGGATGCCTCTTCCCGTCTTCAAAGATGGTATCTTCGCCAAAGGAGCCTTGGCCGCCGGCCAAACTATCTGGCAGGGTGGTTTTCTCATGACCGCCTGTTCGGCCACCGCTTCAACAATGACCTCTCGAGTCATCGAAAGCAATCTTCACGTCAACTCAGAATTCGCCGAGCAGCTGGATCCAATAGAGCTCTCGTCCGTAAACGAGCTCTTGGACCGCATCACCGCCCTGGGAGTCGCTACAGACTATAATCAGATTGGGCTTAAAACCGATCTAAGAGAGATTAACTCTCCCCAGGTTACCCACCACGTTGCGGTGGTAGAGGAGCAACGCGGCGACTCTTCTCCTGTATTGAAAACTAGTCATGTCCGGACTCCTGAACCCTCCATGCCGGATTCCCGTGGAGGGACGGACTTCGATCAAGAACTGAACCTAAACTCAGGCATCGGACCAGACTCGTTGGATAACGCCCAGCAATCCAAGCTTCCAAATTTGGAAACTTTTCGGCCCTTGAGCCTCGAGATGGGTAGGGTTCCGGACTTAATTCCACCCACCCACCCAGACATATGCGATCTATCTCAAATCTGGCAAGAGCTTGCTGAAATAGTACATCATTATTGGGCCAGATTCCTCCTGGTTATGGACAGGATAAAGGACTGCCGTGAGGAAAACGCAATTTCAATTTTCTGCAGTAATTGCACGGACGAGGGAATCTTGACGCGTTCAGTCGTCGCGAAATTACACGCTTCGCCGATCTGGCGTCCATAGTACGAAAGTACTGTGCGATGGAGAGTTTTCGGAAAACCGAAACTAAGTTTTAGGACAATCTGGCCCCGAATACAACCCTAGTCCGAAACAAAAGGGTGCATCACACTTAGGCACCAGGTACAAAAACCAAAAAGCAAAAACCCCATAAAGGGCACGGATCTGTACTGGAGGGATGGCTCAGCGGACCCTGTAAAATTCACAGTACAGAAGGCGCCACTCCAACACACAGCCTTCGAGCATGTTGGATACTACGGCAGGTGGCCAAAAGTGGCGAAGAGCTTCTAGCCCCGGAGAGCCACTCCAACAGTACCAGTACGGTGTCAACAGTCTTCGAGACTTTCGCATCAAATAATATGCGGAAACGAACAATCCGCAGCCTCGCCGAAGTCTACCAAGTAGCAACAACAAATCCATGGAGCGACACGGCCATCACCTTCAACGCCAGCGACGAACCTAAATTCCGAACAGCACGAGCACCAGCCGCATTGGTCCTCAGTCCGATAGTGGACGGCTTTCGCCTTACCAAGGTACTCATGGATGGCGGCAGTGGATTAAACCTCATCTACGAGGAAACTCTTCAAAAAATGGAAATAGACTGGAGCCACATTGAGCGAAGCAGCACAACCTTTAGAGGAATAATCCCTAGCCGGGAAGCGCGCTGCACTGGAAAAATCACACTTGATGTGGTGTTCGGCTCGTCGGACAATTACAGGTCCGAAGAGGTCACATTCCAAGTGGCCCCGTTCATCAATGGATATCACGCTATATTAGGACAGGAGGCATTCACAATTTTTCAAGCCATACCCCATTACGGGTACATGAAGCTTAAGATGCCCAGGCCCGGCGGAATAATCACTCTCGTTAGTGATCCGGACACAGCACTCCGCGCCGAAAACAAAACAGCCGCATTAGCCCTGGAGGCACTATCTGAAGCCCTAGCTGCAGAGGAACTCACTGCGCTGCGCTCTACGGTGAATAGGGATGATGTGATACTCGATAAGAGATCCAAGTCCACCTCCTTTAAACCAGCTGACGAAATAGTCAAGTTCCAGGTCCATCCAACGGAACCAACAAAGACGGCCTCCATCGGGGCACAGTTAGACCCTGATGTAGACGCCGCACTACGAGAATTCCTTCGGGAAAATTGGGACATCTTTGCCTGGAACCCTTCAGATATGCCAAGAATCCCACGCAGATTGGCAGAACACAGCCTCAACATCCTAAAAGGATTCAAGCCAGTCAAACAGGCTCTTTGGCGATTTTCCGAACCCAAAAGACAGGCAATGGGAGAGGAGCTAGCCAAACTACTGGAAGCCGGATTCATCAGAGACATCAAACATCCGGACTAGCTAGCAAACCTGGTAATGGTACCAAAGAAGGATAAATCCTGGCGCCTATGTGTCGATTTTAAAGACCTCAACAAGGCCTGCCCAAAGGATCCCTTCCCCCTTCCCCGCATCGACCAAATAATCGATGCTACCGCAGGGCACGATTCATTGTGCTTCCTTGATGCATACTCCGGCTACCATCAAATTAAGATGGCGGAGGCGGACCAAGCCGCAACGGCATTCATTACTCCATATGGACCATTTTGCTTCAACATGATGCCCTTCGGACTCAAAAACGCCGGCGCAACATATCAGCGCATGATTCAGACATGTCTGGCTACCCAGATCGGCAAAACAGTAGAGGCATACGTAGACGACGTAGTCGTCAAAACCAAACACGTCGAAACTCTAGTAGAAGATTTGAGGCTCACATTCAACAACCTCCGAGCATATGACATCAAGCTGAATCCGGAAAAATGCGTTTTCGGCGTACCAGCCAGAAAGCTCTTGGGCTTCATCCTATCCAGTAGAGGAATTGAAGCAAACCCAGCCAAGATCCGAGCTCTATCACAGCTGGATATTCCAAAAGACCTCAAACAAATACAAAAATTGACTGGATGCGTGGCGGCTCTAAGCCGCTTCATCTCCCGTTTGGGAGAAAAGGCATTGCCCCTCTATCGCCTCCTCAGGCGCACTGAACACTTCGAGTGGACGGATGCTGCCACTGCCGGACTCGAAGAAATAAAAGCCATATTGGCAACAAATCCGGTCCTGGCCGCGCCTAACCTGGGCGAACCAATGTTGTTATATATCGTGGCAACACATCAAGTTGTAAGCGCCGTGCTTGTCGTCGAACGAGAAACAGAAGGGCATAAATTCCCTCTTCAAAAACCAGTGTACTATGTATCCACTGTCTTAACCCCCTGCAAGTCCCGTTACCCGCACTATCAAAAGATAGCGTACGCGGTGTTCATGGCATCCCGGAAGCTCCGACACTACTTTCAAGAGTGTTTGATAACAGTGGCCTCCGAAGTGCCCCTCAACGACATTATAAACAACCGCGACGCAACGGGCGATTGCAAAATGGGCGATTGAGCTCTTACCATTCGATATAACTTACAAACCTCGGCGAGCCATAAAGTCGCATGTCTTGGCTGACTTTGTCACTGAATGGACTGAAGCCGAACTCCCTAAAGAGTACGGCGCATACTCCAATTGGATTATGCATTTCGACGGCTCCAAAATGATGGCCGACTTGGGGGCTGGCGTCGTATTGACGTCCCCAACTGGGGATACAGTCCAATACGTACTTCAGATAATGTACACAGACTCCAACAATGCAGCCGAATACGAGTCCTTCCTACATGGCCTCCGGATGGCAATCTCCATGGGCATTCAACGCCTAGAGGTGCGCGGGGATTCAAACCTTGCAATATCCCAAGTAAATGGGGACTTTGACGCCAAGGATCCGAAAATGGCAGCCTATCGTAACGATGTCCTAAAAATGTCAGCTCGGTTCGAAGGACTCGAATTCCACCACGTAGCCCGGGATAATAACCAAGCAGCCGACGTATTGGCACGCATCGGCGCGAAACGCGACGCTGTCCCTCCAAACATCTTCCTGGAACGGCTCTTTAAGCCATCCGTACTATGGGAAGAGGAGTCCGGAAATAACAACCCGGAAGCAACCGCACCACCCAACACAGAACAGTCTGACATAATCGGTGGTTCAGCCGATGAAATAACGCCTTCAGCCCATGAAATAATGGCAGTAATTGCCCCATGGACAGAACCATTCCTAGCCTACTTGATTAGGCAGGAGCTTCCCGAAGACCAAAACGAGGCTCGCTGCATAGTTCGGCGGTCTAAAGCCTACAAGGTCCATGAGGGAGAACTTTATAAGAAAAGCACAACCGGAGTCCTTCAAAGGTGTATCTCCGAAGAGGAAGGGCGAAACCTTCTGGCTGAAATTCATGCCGGACTAGGCGGACACCACACCGCAGCCCGGGCCCTTGTAGGCAAGGCATTCCGCACAGGATTTTATTGGCCGACGGCCCGGGCAGATGCTCAGGACTTAGTCCAAAGATGCATCGGTTGTCAGCTCTTTGCTAATCAGAGCCATATGAAACCCACCACCCTCAAAACTATACCCATTACCTGGCCGTTCGCGGTCTGGGGGCTTGACAAGGTTGGACCCCTTAAAGGGGGAACCCACAAGCAAAGGTACCTATTGGTCATGGTGGACAAATTCACCAAATGGATAGAGGCCAAGCAAGTTAAAACGGCAGAGTCCGGACCAGTGATAGACTTCATATCCGGGGTAGTACACCGTTATGGCGTCCCCCATAGCATCATCACCGATAACGGCACGAACTTCACGGCCGACGAGGTCAAACTCTGGTGCAAAAGTATGGGCATCAAGCTCGATTACGCTTCAGTTTATCACCCTCAAACCAACGGTCAAGTTGAGCGAGAAAATGGTCTAATAATGAGCGGCATCAAACCCAGACTAGTGCGGTCCCTTACAGAATCCAATACGCACTGGGTAGAGGAGCTCGACTCCGTACTCTGGGGACTGCGGACCACGCCAAACCGTACTACCGGATTCACACCATTCTTTATGGTATACGGCGCAGAGGCAGGTTTGCCCTGCGACATAATTCATGACTCACCTCGAGTGCGCATGTACGAAGAAAGAGAAGCCGAGCTGGATCGGCAAGACAGATTGGACGCATTGGAGGAAGAACGCGATGTGGCAAAGGCTCGTTCTGCATTCTATCAGCAGCAGGCTCGAAGATATCAAAGCAGAGAAGTACGGGCCAAAACTTACAACGTTGGCGAACTAGTTCTACGCCTGCCGGACAAGAAAAAGGACAAACTCAACCCCAAATGGGAGGGTCCCTTCATCATTGACCAAGTCCTGACCGGCGGAGCATACCGTCTATGAAATGCATCGGACAACCGACTCGAGCCGAACCCATGGAACGCGGCCCGCCTCCAAAGATTTTACGCCTAGCGCCGGACTAAGAGTTCGTTTCCTTCCTCCGTCCATATTTTTACACTTCAGCTGTCTTTTCATTTCTCTCTTTTCTCTCACCTTTTTCATAAAAGCCCTTAGAGGCCTATTTGCGCATTGTTCGCACACACTTGATGTGCTATCCGCACTCATTATACCTGGGGGCTTCTTTACCAGAAGCTTACTTATCCGGGCTTCATGCCCAGCACATGTGTCAAACTTCCACATGTACCTTTTATTCACCATTATATGCATCGATATGACTTAAGTTTTGGCCAAGCTGGGTTGCCTGGCTCCTGTGCTTACCCCTACGTTCCCGATTGTTCGGCTAGGAGGTAAAGGGAGCACCTCTGCGATTGTTACTGCCGGGTTAGCCGGATGTGTACCTCAGACTGGGTGAAGCCGAAAGCTAGCGTTCTTAATAGAATATTCGGTCAGTGACTTGAAAGACGATTTTTTACATATTTATCTATCTACCCCCAGATGTTTTCATGCTTTTTTCACAGTCCGGACATGCACTTTAGGGCATGCCTCCCAGGGAAAGGAACCCTTAACGGAACTATTCTCCCTGGAAGATGTTTCTTACTAACCATGTAATATAACATAACTAGTTGGGCACTTGTCTGATAAAGCACTAATGGCCCCTACGCCTGGTCTCCATGCATGCCCCGGTATTGTCATAACCGAGAAGGTATTCAGACACACTCCGGACTCTAGGGTCCCGAGGTCGAAGCGAAAAGGTCGGCAAAGACAAACGATCTACAATCCGGCTAGAAGGCATTTTACATGTCATTTTAAATACATCGTCAAATTGACTGACTGTACTCCTCCTCAATCTCGTCTAACAGGCTGTCTAATTTACAGTCCCGTTGGGAATACTTAGCGGCCAACTCTACTTGGCCGTACACTAAGCTCACAGGGATCTCCTTCCCATCGGGCCCCACAGGTCCGACCTCGGCCATGTGGTTTGGATCCGCCTTCTTGTATCGCGTCTTCACCATGGCCCAAGCCTCCCTGGCACCTTGACGGCAGGCCGATATCTTCCATATGCGGAAGCGCTGCCGTGCTCCCTGAAGCTTCTCCGCAAGCTCTCCAAGGCCCTCGGGTAGGGAGACGGATGACCATAGGGCCTGGACGACGCCACTCATCGCCTGCCGAACACGTTCAAGCAGTTGCACCAGCTCGGGAAGTTGGTCACCCGTCGAAACGGGCATTTCCTCCGCAGGGCGACCTGTAGCGCACCTACAAGGCATATTTCTGTCAATAGGCTTCCTCGCCGAACTCTTATTTTCAAAAGAATTCGCTCAAGAACTTACCATAGATGCCACGACGAAGCCGCTGATTCTCCTTCACGGAGCCAGACAGCTCGGCCCGAACACCTTTCAGCTCTTCCCCAAGCTAGGTGTGGGCATCCTGGAGTTTGTTCCTCTCCTGATGTACCTTCATAAGCACCCTCTCGCCGGCCTTCAGCTGGCGCAGTAGGTGTTGCTTGTCTAGATCTAGTCCGGCAACATCTGCAATATCAAAGTCAAACTTACACACACGCCGCACACCGCTTATCTTTTTGAAATAATGTGTTACCAGGAGGGGCCTCTGTGTCTCCTCCTGCGGTAGCGAGTGCGGCCTCAAGTTGGGCCTTGCACTCTTGCAACTCCTGGGACAACTGGGCATTCTTCTCTATAAGATACTGCAAATTGTATGATCCTTAAATCAGTTACTTTAACTACTTTAAGTCTCGGGGGCTACTGGCATATATAACCATTAAAATCTCTTACCCGGATGTCTTTTACATATTGCTCCGTGGCTCTGGTTAAACCATCTCGAGCAGCACGGAGGTGCGCGTCTCCCGCGTTAAAGGCATTCAACGCCTCTGGGGAGAAACACGCGTCACGCAGAACTGTCCGGCGATGCCTATGATTCATGGCGCTCTCCACCTCAGACCTGGTGGCGGACAGCCGGTCGGCATCCTCCACTGGAGGAGAATCCGGTCCGCGCCTTGCGCTCGCCTCCCCCTCCGGACCAGGTGTTGGAGCCTGGCGGGCGGAGGCTTGGTTGGCAACCTCTCCGGACACCGTCCGGCGAGTGCTCTTTCTCTTGGAAAGGTCATGAGTGTTAATACACCTCCTGGAAATCCTTTTCCTAAATAACAAGACGCGGGCTATACCGTTGCGGTGACGTTTCGACCCGCACCGCACTCCTCTTCTGCCTGTGGGGCCGGACTGACCCTTGTTGGTCAGCCGTCGTGGGCTCGGCTTCCTGCCTTGAAGGCACCTCCTGCGAGACACAATTATATACGGTGGTCAGAAATGCGCAAGGACGAAATGATGGTGTCAGGACTTCGGTCATACTCACCTGGGAAGCCGGGGTTAGGCCGGGGTAGTCAGCCGTGATGGCGACTAAAGCATTGTCCATGCTGAGTTGGTGGAACACCCCGTCAATTAGCTCCACCTTTATGTCCAGATCCTCTTCGGAGGCTGGATCAAGGGATCTTCCCGGATCCTCGGGTTGTGGGGCCGGACTATGTATGCTCTCCACAGTCCGGCGCAGTTCCTGCGTCAAATGAATAAAGTAAGGTACTTAACTTTGAAAGCACGGGTCGGATAAATGAACGTCCGCTTACCCAGCTCCGAGGGTTATTCATTGAGAACCCATTCAATGGGCTCATCTGGAGGAAGTCTTCCTTCTCCCCCTTATACAGGCCGGACAGAATCTTCACCAGATCTTCGGCCGACTCCGGCCCTTTGCGGCCATGACGGGTGGCATCATTTTCCCTGTTAAAATCCCACATGTGGTGGCCCCTGTATTGCAGCGGCTGCACCCCCCGCATTATGCACGTGGCCATGACTCCAATCATGGTCAATCCGGAATGGGCCAGCAATCTTATCCGGCCCATCAGATAATGGACGCCCTTGTCTTCCTCCAGTTGAGGGCTCCGCGGGCGCCAGCTTAGGCGTTTCTTCAGAGGAGCCCCACTAAACTCCGGGAGGCCGATCCGAACTGGGTCCAGCAGTGGAGCGTCCTCTACATAGAACCATTCCGAAGGCCAGTCTTCGGACGCCTTCTTCGGGGTTCCGGATGGGTATCCGGTCCCGGCGATGCGCCATATTTCGGCACCGCCCACTTGATATATTGACCCCTCGTGAGAACGGGGCACGAGGCAGAATAGCCTCTTCCACGGCGCAAAATGGGGCTCGATGCCTAGGAATAGCTCGCAAAGAGCTACAAAACCCGCGATATGCAGAATAGAGGCAGGCGTGAGGTGATGGAGCTGGAGTAGGTAGAACTCCAGGAGCCCGCGGAGGAACGAATGTACAGGAAATCCGAGCCCCCTTATCAGATAGGGGACAAAGCACACCTGCTCTCCTTTAGAGGGGCTAGGGGCGGCCTCCGCTTGCTTCCCACCTTTGTAGGTGGCCAGGCCGGCTCGGACAGGGACCATAAAGGCCGGAGGGAGATATCCCTCCGCTTGGAGCTTCACCAGCTCGTTGTGCGGAACTGAACATCTCCTCCAATCTCCTGGCGGAGGGCTGGGAGCGCGAGAGGAGGAGCCGCGTCGACGGTCCATGATGGAATGGGTTTTCGGTCGGAAGCGCTCTGATGAGTACTTGCAGAAGGAGGATGGTGTGATCTAGATCTGGATTCTTATCTCTCTTATAGACAGATTATTTGCGCAGCTAGGGGTAAAACATAAAAGATATCCTGGCTTTTCGCATTCGTGCGACGCGTGGAAGAGGGCCATTATTGGGCGTGGAAGCCAAGGAGCGCAACATTTGTGAGGGAGCCAGACACTATTCGGCAAGCACGTGCAATTTGGAGGAGAACCCGCCTTGCAACGCCGAAGACTATATACGCGCTGGACTAATCGTCATTGAAGCCTGGTTCGGGGGCTACTGAGGGAGTCCTGGACTAGGGGGTGTCCGGATAGGCGGACTATCATCATCGGCCGGACTCCAAGACTATGAAGATACAAGATTGAAGACTTCGTCCTGTGTCCGGATGGGACTTTCCTTGGCGTGGAAGGCAAGCTTGGCGATACGGATATGTAGATCTCCTACCATTGTAACCGACTCTGTGTAACCCTAGCCCTCTCCGGTGTCTATATAAACCGGAGGGTTTTAGTCCGTAGGAAAAACAACCATTACAACAATCATACCATAGGCTAGCTTCTAGGGTTTAGCCTCCTTGATCTCGTGGTAGATCCACTCTTGTACTACCCATATAATCAATGTCAATCAAGCAGGAGTAGGGTTTTACCTCCGTCGAGAGGGCCCGAACCTGGGTAAAAACATCGTGTCCAAGTCTCCTGTTACCATCCGCCTAGACGCACAGTTCGGGACCCCCTACCCGAGATCCGGCGGTTTTGACACCGACAAGGATACCACCCTATCATACCACATCACAACCATTTTAATACTCCCTCTGAGGGAGTCCTAGACTAGGGGGTGTCCGGACAGCCGGACTATCATCGTCCGCCGGACTCCAAGACTATGAAGATACAAGATTGAAGACTTCGTCCCGTGTCCGGATGGGACTTTCCTTGGCGTGGAAGGCAAGCTTGGCAATACGGATATGTAGATCTCCTACCATTGTAACCGACTTTGTGTAACCCTAGCCCTCTCCGGTGTCTATATAAACCAGAGGGCTTTAGTCCATAGGACACAACATCCATTACAACAATCATACCATAGGCTAGCTTCTAGGGTTTAGCCTCCTTGATCTCGTGGTAGATCCACTCTTGTAATACACATCATCAATATTAATCAAGCAGGACGTAGGGTTTTACCTCCATCAAGAGGGCCCGAACCTGGGTAAAACATCGTGTCCCTCGTCTCCTGTTACCATCCGCCTAGACGCACAGTTCGGGACCCCCTACCCGAGATCCGCCGGTTTTGACACCGACATTGGTGCTTTCATTGAGAGTTCCTTTGTGTCGTCGCCGATAGGCTTGATGGCTTCTTCAATCAACAACAACGCCGTCCAGGGTGAGACTTTTCTCCCCGGACAGATCTTCGTATTCGGCGGCTTCGCACTGCGGGCCAATTCACTTGGCCATCTGGAGCAGATCGAAAGCTACGCCCCTGGCCATCAGGTCAGGTTCGGAAGCCTAAACTTCATGGCCGACATCCGCGGGGACTTGATCTTCGTCAGACTCGATCTGCTGCCGAGCGTGCCGCGCTGTCACGATGGGCATGATTTAGCTCTGCCGCCGGACAGTGCCTTGGTGACCGCACATGAATCCGCCCCGGCCCTTAGTCCGGAGCCGATCGTGCAGATCGAGGACCGGTGGCTGGACACCGCCTCGAGGGCTGCAACTTCCACGGCGATGGAGCCGAACACTAACCTTGTCCCTTACAAAGCTCGTGACTCCGAGGTGCCGGACTCCCTGCCGGACTCCGAACCTCCCAAGCCCCTGCCAATCGAATCTGATTGGGCGCCGGTCATGGAGTTCACCGCCGAGGACATCTTCCAACACTCACCCTTTGGAGACATCCTAAATTCGCTAAAACATCTCTCGCTATCCGGAGAGCCCTGGCCGGACTACGGCCAGGATGGTTGGGATGCGGACGATGAAGAAATTCAAAACCAACCCACCACCCACTTTGTAGCCCCTGTCGACGATCTAACCGACATGCTAGACTATGACTCCGAAGACATCGACGGTATGGACGACGATGCCGGAGACGAACAAGAACCAGCTTCTACAGGGCACTGGAAGACCACCTCGTCATATGACATATACATGGTGGACACCCCAAAAGATGGGGACAGCGAAGAAGTAGCGGAGGCAGATTCCTTAAAGAAACAGCCCAAACGCCGACGTCAGTGGCGCCGCTCTAAATCCCGCCACAGCAAGAATGGAGATTCCGGCACAGGAGATAATAGCACCCCAGAAAGTGCCGAAGACAATCCCCTCCAGCAAGATTCAGCGCAGGAGGATGCAGAAGCAAGCCCTCATGAGAGAGCGGTAGACGAAGAGGTCGAGGATGATAATTACATACCTCCCTCCGGAGATGAGGCAAGCCTCAACAACGACGAATTCGTCGTGCCGGAGGATCCCATCGAACAAGAGCGTTTTAAATGTAGGCTTATCACCACGGCAAATAGCCTAAAGAAAAAGCAGCAGCAGCTTCAAGCTGATCAGGACCTGCTGGCTGACAGATGGACCGAGGTCCTCGCGGCCGAAGAGTACGAACTCGAACGCCCCTCCAAGAGCTACCCAAAACGCAAGTTGCTCCCCCGATTAGAGGAGGAAGCATACATACCTTCATCGCTAGCGCACAATACGGCCGACCGACCACCCCGTGGTCGCGATAAAGAGGCATCCAGGCCCTCCATCAAGACCGTACCCCGGCATCGCTCAAAAAGGACGAAGCCACGAGGGAATGTGCCGGACTTGCGGGATATATTGGAGGACAAGGCAAGACAATCCAGATCTATCTATGGATCACGTGGGCGCCCCACGACCCACGACGAATACCGTCGAGCCGGATACAACAACTCCAGTCGGGCCAAACACAGCAGACAACGCTCCCTTGAGCTACGTCGTGATATTGCTCAATACAGAGGCGCCGCACACCCGCTATGCTTCACTGACGAAGTAATGGATCATCAAATCCCTGAAGGGTTTAAACCCGTAAACATTGAATCCTACGATGGCACGACAGGCCCCGCGGTTTGGATCGAAGATTATCTCCTTCACATCCATATGGCCCGCGGCGACGATCTCCACGCCATCAAGTATCTCCCACTCAAGCTTAAAGGACCAGCCCGGCATTGGCTTAACAGCTTGCCCGCAGAGTCAATTGGATGTTGGGAAGACCTGGAAGCCACATTCCTCGACAACTTCCAGGGCACATATGTGCGACCACCAGACGCCGATGACCTAAGCCACATAATTCAGCAGTCAGACGAATCGGCCAGGCAATTCTGGACACGGTTCTTAACAAAGAAAAATCAAATCATCGACTGTCCGGACGTAGAGGCCCTCGCAGCCTTCAAACATAACATCTGCGACGAGTGGCTAGCCCGGCACCTAGGACAGGAAAAGCCGAAATCCATGGCAGCCCTCACATCATTAATGACCCGCTTCTGTGCGGGAGAGGATAGCTGGCTAGCTCGCAGCAACAACCTCAGCAAAAATGATGGTAGTCCGGATACTAAGGACCACAATGGCAGGTCGCGTCGAAGCAAAAATAAACGCCGCGTTAACGGTGATGACAAGGAGGACACGGCAATCAACGCCGGATTCCGAGGCTCTAAACCCGGTCAGCGGAAGAAGCCATTTAAAAGAACCACTCCGGGTCCGTCCAATTTGGACCGAATACTCGATCGCTCATGCCAGATACATGGCACCCCCGAAAAGCCAGCTAATCACAACAACAGAGATTGTTGGGTATTCAAGCAGGCAGGCAAGTTAATCGCCAAAAACAATGACAAGGGGCTGCATAGCGACGACGAGGAAGAGACCCGGCCGCCGAATAGTAGAGGACAGAAGGGTTTCCCCCCACAAGTGCGGATGGTAAACATGATATATGCAACCCATATACCCAAGAGGGAGCGGAAGCGTGCACTAAGGGACGTATATGCGATGGAGCCAGTCGCCCCTAAGTTCAATCCATGGTCCTCTTGCCCGATCACTTTCGATCGAAGAGACCATCCGACCAGCATCCGCCATGGCGGATTCGCCGCATTGGTTTTAGACCCAATCGTCGATGGATTTCACCTCACGAGAGTCCTGATGGACGGCGGCAGTAGCCTGAACCTGCTTTACCAGGATACAGTGCGCAAGATGGGAATAGACCCCTCAAGGATTAAACCTACAAAGACGACCTTCAAAGGCATCATACCAGGTGCTGAGGCTAATTGTACAGGCTCAGTCACACTGGAAGTGGTCTTCGGATCCCCGGATACTTTCTGGAGCGAGGAGTTAATCTTCGACATAGTCCCGTTCTGCAGCGACTATCACGCTCTGCTCGGACGAACCGCATTCGCAAAGTTCAACGCGGTGCCGCATTACGCATACCTCAAGCTCAAGATGCCAGGCCCTCGTGGAGTCATTACAGTCAACAGAAATACGGAACGCTCCCTCCGAACAGAGGAACATACAGCGGCTCTCGCGGCAGAAGTATAGAGCAGCCTTCTAAGGCAATTTTCGAGTCCGGCCGTTAAACGGCCGGACACGGCCAAACGCACCCGGAGCAACATCAACCAAGACCACCTGGCACGTTCCGAGCACGCGTAGCAATGCGGCCCCAACCCCAGCCCTCGCATGATTGCAAGACCAACCCTCCGCGTACATCATTACGCTCTGGAGATACCATGGGCCTAGGGGGAGGGGCACGACCACAACAGACCCAGAATGCGGCTCGACCACACCAGGGGCTCACAAGTGTGTCGCTCTTTTTTATTTTTATTTTGTATACACAGGACTCCGTTCACCAGAAGCCAGCGGTGAACCCGCCGAACTCACGATGTAGTAGCCAGGGAGGGAAAAAGGTTGCGACGAACAATCAGGTGGTCTCCATTACGAGCAGTAAATTTAATTATATACACCAGTCCGCAGCCCACCCCTGGAGGGGGACATGTTTAATTAGTCCAATCCCATGCTTACCGCACTATTTGTATCATTCCGCACTCATAGCAGAATTCCTTGAATAAATAATGCAGCACTTTTTGCCTGTAATTGCATTACTTTACATATATGTTCACTAATGACATCCTGCACCCGTATATTTTGGTACGGCCGAATACACCAGGGGCTTATGTTCCCCGCATTATGGTGTGATAAGTCCGAACACTTTCACAAGTGTGGCACCCCGAACTTATAGCATCATATGAATCGGCTCCGAATCATGTCTTGGGTCAATAGTTGGGTTTGCCCGGCTCCCACGTTTTGGTGCCTTACGTTCCATTCTGTCGGCTAAGGTGGCACTGGGAGAACCACTGCGATTGCGCCCCGGTTGAGCTGGGCGAGCGCCTCAGTGGAGAAAGCTAAAACTGACTGTCATGATAAGGCGAGAGACTAGTCGCTGTTCGAGAGGTCTTTTCGAGTCCTTAAAGACTTATGCCGCTTCAAGCGAAGAACCGGATAATGTCCAGCCAAGGCGTGGATAGCGCCCCGAACTCGGTCTTCCGAATACTAGGGGCTTCGCCGAAATTTAAAATTATAGAATTCTATGGCTAAGTGAGAGTGTTCAAGCATTATAAGTCCGGTTGCCTTGTTCGTTGTGTTGAGCGCCTCCCTACATGGACCCAAAAATGGGAACAAGAGTGCTCAAGTTTATCCCGAACACCCCAGCACTCGTGGCATGGGGGCTGAAGCCGACGACTTGCCATCTCTCAGATTTTATAAACGGCCGCACAGAAGGTAATATTTTAAATTAAACAAGCGTTTCTTAGCACATATGAACAAAGTTTTCAGCGCACAGGATAACACATTGCAAGTCTACTCAATAATTACATCTCTGGGGCACTCATCCGCAATCTTGCGGGCACCCTTCAGGACATTCTTATAGTACATCTCGGGCGTACGATACTCCTTGCCCGATGGCGGCACGTCAGTGATAAGCTTCTCCGCATCCAGCCTGCCCCAATGCACCTTTGCGCGGGCAAGGGCCCGACGAGCACCTTCAATACAGGCGGAGCGCTTGATGACCTCCACCCAGGGGCATGCATCCACCAGCCGCCGCACGAGGCCAAAGTAGCTCCCAGGCATGGCCACTCCAGGCCACAGCCGGACTATGAGGCCCTTCATGGCCTGTTCGGCTACCTTGTGGAGCTCGACCAGCTGCTTCAGCTGGTCGCTAGGGGGCACCGGATGGCCGGCCTCAGCGTACTGAGACCAGAAGACCTTCTCCATTGAGCTCCCCTCCTCGGCTCGGTAGAACGCGGCGGCATCGGACGCACTGCAAGGCAGATCTGCAAACGCCCTTGGAGAGCTCCGAATTCGGGTAAGTGTCAGGTAGTTTACATTAACATGCTTGCTTTGCATGAAAAATGCCTTACCCGCCGCTATTTTCTTTATATCCTCAACCTCCTGAAGGGCCTTACGGGCCTCGGCCTTGGCGGACTTGGCACTTTCGAGAGCCGAGGCGAGCTCGGACTCTCGAGTCTTCGAGTCGCACTCCAAACTCTCATGCTTCTCCATGAGAGCCTGGAGCTCTTGCCGCACCTCCGCCACCCACGCCTCCTGCTTCCCTCGCTCTGCCCGTTCCGCGGGCGCATTGCGTTCGGCCACGGACACAGCCTCCTTCAGGGTTGCCACCTCGTTTGTGGCACCTGCAGTACCCACGTTATCCTTGTTATTTTTATTTGCAACCTAAATCCTTTTTTGTAAGGTAATTATTCAAAGTGGTGTTGCTCACCTTTTTTGTCCTCGAGCTGCTTTTTGGCACGGCCGAGCTCTTGCTCGGACCGCTCGAGATCCTGCTTCAATGCACCGACCTCCGCAGTCAATGCGGCAGAGGTCAGCAGCGCAGCCTGCAAACCCATATTGACATACTTTTTAGCAACCCTGCGTATATCTTTTTAGATCCTCGGTCCGGCTTTTCTTTCCGAACACCGAACTGAGCATCAGGGGCTACTGTCTATGCAGTATTACATTACATAATTTTAACTTCTTACCTCAAAGCCTGTTAGAAGGCTACTGCAGGCTTCGGTTAGCCCGCTCTTGGCGAGCTGAACCTTCTGAATCACCGCACTCATGATAGTGCGGTGTTCTTCCTCAATGGAAGCACCTTTGAGCGCCTCCAACAAGTTGTCCGGCGCCTCCGGTTGGACGGGGGCCGCCGGTGTCACGGTCTTGCCCTTCTTGCGAAGGGGCTGCCTGCCGGACTCTGGAACCACTGCAGGTTCCGTCGTAGAGTCCGGCGCAAAGTCCGGGCGGCTGCCTTGTGGCGCCTCCGGAGCCTCCTCCTGATGGGTCCTTTCTCGGGACCCCACCTCGGCGTCCTCAGCGGCACGAGGGGTGGAGGCGGTCGGGATGGAATCTACATCCGACGGAGCCAACGACCCGCTCGATGAAGCGGGGAGATCATCATCGGCCGGACTGCAGGCAGTATGCGGCATTAGAAGGACGCTATGTGACGTGAAAAGAAACTACAAGTTACTCAGGGATCCAGATACTTATGATCTTGCTGGAGGCCTGGCCCTTGAAGGCCACTCTTCGCCGCAACCGTTGGTGTTGGCGGAGCTGTCCGGGGGAATAGTTCTTCCCCTCTTGGACCCTTCGGCCTCCCCGGTTGGGGAAGCCTTCCTCTTCCTCTCTCCCTCCTCTGGGAGAGGGTCTTCTTCCTCCTCCTCGTCTTCGGGGGAGGAGTCTGCCTTGGAGTCGTCGGACACCTGAAAACGGGAACTCTTTCGAGTACCCGTGGCCACCTTCTTGGCCTTCTTCTCCGGCACCACATGCGGTGCCGGAACCAGCAACCCCGCTAGACGGGCGTCAACTGGGTTTTCTGGCATGGGAGCCGGGCAGATGAGCTGCTCGGCCTTCTTCATCCATTCCTGTCAAAGGAAAAGGGAGATTGAAACCCGCTTAGGGTCAAACTATTGACAACAAGTGTCCCGTAAAGGGGTAGAATCACTTACCTCGTCAGCTGGACGCTGAAATCCGCGATCTTCCGTCGCGGATGTGGGGGCTTCGGCGCCCTTAAACAGCACCCTCCAGGCGCCTTCGTACATCATGTCGAAGAGCCCGCTCAATGCCTGGTGCTGTGCCTGATCCAACTCCCACAGGTTGAATGCCCGTTCTTGGCATGGGAGAATCCGGCGGACGAGCATGACTTGGACCACATTAACAAGCATGAGCTTCTTGTTCACCAGCTTCTGGATACAAGCTTGGAGTCTCGTCAGCTCCTTCGAACTACCCCATAGCAAGCCCTTCTCTTTCCAGGAGGTGAGCTGCACAGGGATACCAGATCTGAACTCGGGGGCCGCCGCCCATGTAGGGTCGCATGGCTCGGTGATGTAGAACCACCCCGACTGCCACCCCTTGACGGACTCCACGAAGGCCCCTTCAAACCAGAGGACGTTGGGCATCTTGCCCAACATGGCGCCTCCGCACTCCGCCTGCGTGCCCTTCACTACCTTCGGCTTGACATTGAAGGTCTTGAGCCACAAGCTGAAGTGGGGCTGGATGCAGAGGAAGGCCTCGCACACGACGATAAACGCCGAGATGTTGAGGATGAAGTTCGGCGCCAGATCATGGAAATCTAGGCCGTAGTAGAACATGAGCCCCCGGACGAAGGGGTGAAGCGGAAATCCCAGACCGCGGAGGAAGTGGGGAAGGAAAACGACCCTCTCATGGGGCCTGGGGGTGGGGATGAGCTGCCCCTCGTCGGGCAGCTGGTGCGCGATGTCGCCGGAAAGGTATCCGGCGCTGCGCAGCTTTGTGATGTGCTCCTCCTTAACGGTGGAAGCCAACCACTTGCCTCCCGCTCCGGACATGGTCGGAGAAGGTTGAGACGACATGCGCGAACTTGGGCGCTGGAGCTCGAGTGCGCGGAGGTGGATAAGCAAAGGAGGAAGAAGGCGTAGGTGAAAAGGTGGATCCTTATCCCTTATATATAGGCGGACGAAGACTATGTGTCCCCACCGGCCTGGTAAAACTCGCTTATCTCCCAAGCGCCACCATCAATGGCGCGGTTGGGTTACCCACGTCCGTATTGATGAGAATCCCGGAATAAGGGGAACACGATCTCTGCTTCGACAAGACGTGCCAAGGAAACCGCTTTGCTAAATGCGCTGAGGCGGTATAATAAAAAACGATTCAAGTAAAGGCTTGGTAGTGGTGTGACGTCATGCCGCAAAATACGTCAGCAGATTGAACTTGTGTATATATTATTCTCTCTACAGTGGAGCGTGGAATTTATTTTGCAGAGCCGGACACTATCCTGGTGTTCACAATCTTCTATGGATTATTCGGAGGAGGAACCCGCCTTGCAATGCCGAACATTATGCGCGCCAGACTCATCGTCATTGAAGCCAGGTTCAGGGGCTACTGAGGGAGTCCTGGACTAGGGGGTGTCCGGACAGCCGGACTATCATCGTCCGCCGGACTCCAAGACTATGAAGATACAAGATTGAAGACTTCGTCCCGTGTCCGGATGGGACTTTCCTTGGCGTGGAAGGCAAGCTTGGCAATACGGATATGTAGATCTCCTACCATTGTAACTGACTCTGTGTAACCCTAGCCCTCTCCGGTGTCTATATAAACCGGAGGGCTTTAGTCCGTAGGACACAACATCCATTACAACAATCATACCATAGGCTAGCTTCTAGGGTTTAGCCTCCTTGATCTCGTGGTAGATCCACTCTTGTAATACACATCATCAATATTAATCAAGCAGGACGTAGGATTTTACCTCCATCAAGAGGGCCTGAAGCTAGGTAAAACATCATGTCCCTCGTCTCCTGTTACCATCCACCTAGACGCACAGTTCGGGACCCCCTACCCGAGATCCGCCGGTTTTGACACCGATACCCTCCGTCCCAAAATTCTTGTATTAGATTTGTCTAAATACGGATGTATCGAGTTACATTTTAGTGCTAGATACATCCGTATCTAGACAAATCTAAGACAAGAATTTTGGGATGGAGGGAGTAGCATGTTGGCACGCAAGGTAAACCATTATAAACTCCTAGCTAATTAAGCATGGCATGAGCAACTATAATCTCTAATTTTCATTGCAAACATGTTTCATCCATAATAGGCTAAATCAGGAATGATGGACTAATCATATTTACAAAAACAAGATAGGTCGAGTTCATACCAGCTTCTCTCATCTCAATCATTTCATCATATATCGTCATTATTGCCTTTCACTCGCACGACCGAACGGTCTGGATAATAATAATAGTGCACGTGCATTGGACTAAGCTGGAATCTGCAAGCATTTAATACAAAGGAGAAGACAAGGTAATATTGGCTCTTGGTTAGATCAACAATAATGCATATGAGAGCCACTCGACATTTTCATCGTGGTCTTCTCCGCTCGACCCCCAAAGAAAAGAAAAGAAATAAAACTATTTACACGGGAAAGCTCCCAACAAGCAAAAGAAGAACGGGAAATCTTTTTGGGTTTTCTTTTAATTACTACTACAAGCATGGAAAGTAAACTAGCTAAAAGCTACAACTATTTTTTTGGTTTTTCATAAGGTTTTTCAAACACACAAGAAGAAAGCAAGAAAAGAAAATAAACTAGCCTGGATAGTACAATGAAAAAGTATGAGCACTGACAACTAGCATGAGTGTGTGAACATGAATGTAATGTTGGTGAGAAATACGTACTCCCCCAAGCTTAGGCTTTTGGCCTAAGCTGGTCTATGCCCATGAATCAAAACTACTCTCTCTGGTGTACTGAGGAAGGTCCTCAGGGTGCCATTGGTTAGCGATCTCCTCTGGATCCCACTGATAAACAGACTGTCGATATGGATCAAGTGGTGGCTCTGGCTCAGGCTCTGGAACTTGTGTCAGATTCCAGTATGCATAAATGGCCTCGGGCAAGATGAGGTACGTGCCTGAAAGTATGTTAAACAAAGAGGGTGCAGGCAAGGTAGTACTCTCATAGTGGGTTTTATCAAATATCAAGTTATACTTAAGCATCTGCTTCTTATTTTTAACAATAAAGTCATGTGCTACCATACTCTTATAATCTAGAAAAAATAGTGGGCAGCAACTTTTCCTCTTTCTCATGATGCCTAATAGGTATCTGAAAGTGTTTAGCAAGGTGTGAAGCAAAGATGCCTCCGAAGATGGGGCCCTTTGTACGGTCCGTTTAGCAACAATAATGCCTAAACTAGAAGTTGTATCACGAAACAAAGCATGGCGCAAAATAACAAGGTCAGGAGCGTTAAGATTTCCACTGTTCCCGCGACCAATTAAGCATCTACTAGCAAATATCGCAAAGTAACGTAGAACGGGAAAATGTATACTAGTAGTTCTTGCATCGGAAACTTTCCTTGTTTCCCCTACAGCAATTCTATCAATAAATCCGTCCACATCCCTGGGATGTGGTTCCTCTATGCTGCCCACAAAGGGTATCTTGCAAACCTGACAAAAATCATGGAGTGACATCTCCTTAACTTCATCATATAAGTGAAACTCCACTGAAGGTGGTGATTTCTTAGCATGGAAGTAAAAAATTTGCACGAAAATATTAGTGAGTAGGAGATACTGTTCGGGCTGGTCGTGGAGGAAGTCGGTGAGGCCTGCATTCTCAACCAAGTAATAAAAGTCATCGTAAATTCCGGTGGCCCTCAAGAACGCATCACAAGGCCATTCACACGTTCGGACCTCTGCGGTGCGAGGAAGATTGTATTTGGGCTTTTTATTCTCCTCATTCTGCTTATCCTTTGAGCTTCGGCTCGAGGAGCCCCTCAATAGTCTCTTCATCATTTTCTTTCTCTGAAAAATTTCTTAAATTTTTAGTGACTCAAAATGAAAGTGAACCAAACTCAACAAGATTGATGGCAACTACTCCCACAAGTGCCTAGAGGCTATATCATGCATTAAAACTACTTTGGACCATATAAATTTGACATGCAAGCTCAAGAACAGGGTCACTTCAGCAGCAAAAATTTGCGATAAATAAAGCACTAGAACAAAAACTAATCGGACCATTGGAGGAGTCACATACCGAAGAACAATCTCCCAAAACAGTTCTATGAATGGAGCTTTGAGCAAGGAGATCGAAAATGGCAGCAAGATGAGCTAGAACACGGGTTTGAGCTATGGGAGGATTTTTCTGGAGGAAGAAGAAGTGAGTGGGTGCTGAAATAAGTGGAGGGGGTCCACGTGTGGCCCACGAGGCAAGGGGCGCGCCCTAGGGGGGTGGGCGCGCCCTGTGCCCTCGTGGCCAAATGGTGGATCCCCCTGGTGTGTTCTGAGTGCCAGAAATTCTTAAATATTCTACAAAAAATCATACTTCATTTTCAGGACATTTGGAGAACTTTTATTGTCGGGGTATTTTTTTATTGCATGGATAATTCAAAAAACAGATAGAAAATAATATTTTTGCTTTATTTAAACTAAATAACAGAAAGTAAAAGAAGGGTACAGAGAGTTCTACTTTCTAGCTTCATCAATCTCATGCCCATCAAAAGGAATCCACTAACAAGGTTGATCAAGTCTTGTTAACAAACTTCTTCCGAATAACATAAAACCGGAGAATTTTCGAATAACACTAGGTTACCTCAACGGGGATATGCATGTCCCCAACAATAAGAATATCATATTTCTTTTTGACAGTAGGAAGAGGGAATTCAAAACCTCCAATAGTAATCGTTGAAATTCTTCCAATAGAACTGATACTATGAACTTGAGGTTGTTTCCTCGGCAAGTGTACTGTATGCTCATTACCATTAACATGAAAAGTGACATTGCCTTTGTTGCAATCAATAACAGCCCCTGCAGTATTCAAGAAGGGTCTACCAAGGATAATTGACATACTATCGTCCTCGGGAATATCAAGAATAACAAAGTCCGTTAAAATAGTAACATTCGCAACCACAACAGGCACATCCTCACATTTACCGACTGCTATAGCTGTTGATTTATTGGCCATTTGCAAAGAGATTTCAGTAGGTGTCAACTTATTCAAATCAAGTCTGTGATATAAAGAGAGGGGCATAACGCTAACACCGGCTCCAAGATCACATAAAGCAGTTTTAACATACTTTCTTTTAATGGGGCATGGTATAGTTGGTACTCCTGGATCTCCTAGTTTCTTTGGTATTCCACCTTTAAAAGTATAGTTAGCAAGCATGGTGGAAATTTCAGCTTCCGGTATCTTTCTTTTATTTGTAACAATATCTTTCATATACTTAGCATAAGGATTCATTTTAAGCATATCAGTCAAACGCATACACAAAAAGATAGGTCTAATCATTTTGGCAAAGCACTCAAAATCCTCATCATCCTTTTTCTTGGATGGCTTAGGAGGAAAAGGCATGGGTTTCTAAACCCATGGTTCTCTTTCTTTACCGTGCTTCCTAGCAACAAAGTCTCTCTTATCATAACGTTGATTCTTTGATTGTGGGTTATCAAGATCAACAACAGGTTCAATTTCTACAACATTATTATTACTAGGTTGAGCATTAACATGAACATCATCATTTACATTATCACTAGGTTCATGTTCATTACCAGATTGTGTTTCAGCATCAGAACTAGAAATATCATTGTGATTCTCAGGGGTGTCAACAGTAGGTTCACTAGAAGCGTGCAAAGTCCTATCATTTTTTTTGTTCTTTTTCTTTTTCTTAGAAGGACTAGGTACATCAACATTATTTCTCTGAGAATATTGCTCAACTCTTTTAGGGTGGCCTCAGGATACAAAGGTTCCTGAGTCATTCTACCACCTCTAGTCATAACTCTAACAGCATTATCATTATTCTTATTATTTAATTCATTGAGAAAATCATCTTGTGCCTTAAGTACTTGTTCTACTTGAGTGGTAACCATGGATGCATGTTTACTAATAAGCTTAAGGTCACCTTTAACTCTAGACATATAATCACTCAAGTGTTCAATCATATAAGCATTACGTTTCAATTGTCTACCAACATAAGAACTGAAGTTTTCTTGTTTAACAATAAAATTATCGAACTCATCTAAGCATTGGCTAGCAGACTTATAACGTGAGATATCACCTTCATCAAATCTATAGAGAGAATTTACCTTTACTACCTGTGTCGGGTTATCAAGACCATGTATTTGTTCAATAGGTGGTAAATTCTTAACATCTTCAGCCTTAATACCTTTTTCTTTCATAGATTTCTTTGCCTCTTGCATATCTTCAGGACTGAGAAATAGAATACCCCTTTTCTTCGGAGTTGGCTTAGGAGTTGGTTCAGCAAGTGTCCAAGCATTATCATCGCTCAATATATTATTCAATAGCAATTCAGCTTGCTCAATAGTTCTTTCCCTGAAAACACAACCAGCACAACTATCCAGGTGATCTCTGGAAGCATCGGTTAGTCCATTATAAAACATATCAAGTATTTCATTTTTCTTGAGAGGGTGATCAGGCAAAGCATTAAGTAATTGGAGAAGCCTCCCCCAAGCTTGTGGGAGACTCACTTTTTCAATTTGCACAAAATTATATATTTCCCTTATGGCAGCTTGTTTCTTATGAGCGGGGAAATATTTAGCAGAGAAGTAATAAATCATATCTTGGGGACTACGCACACAACCAGGAGAAAGAGAATTAAACCATATTTTAGCATCACCCTTTAATGAGAAAGGAAACAATTTAAGGATATAGTAATAACGAATTTTTCCTCGTGAGTAAATAGGGTGGCTATATCATTCAATTTCGTAAGATGTGCCACAACAATTTCAGATTCATAGCCATAAGAAGGATCAGATTCAAGCAAAGTAATTAACTTAGGATTGACAGAGAAATCATAATCCTTATCAGAAATATAGATAGGTGAAGTGGCAAAAGCAGGGTCATATTTCATTCTAGCATTCAGAGACTTTTCTTTCAGCTTAGCTAACAGTTTCTTAAGATCATATCTATCTTTGCAAGCAAAAAGGTCTCTAGCAGTTTCTTCCTCCATAACATAAACCTCAGGCACATCAGGCAATTCATATCTAGGGGGGAATGTAACATCCCAAATTTTCAATTTGGAATGTTATACATTAGATCATCATGCATATCATATTTTCTTGCATTTTGTTGATCCTAGAAATTTCACGCAACTCAAGGACCCACGGAGAGAGTTGGAGGTTTCGAAATTTTCATAATTGAGTTCTTTCAAATTATGAAAAGGGGATCATTTGGATTTATTTATTTTATCTTCAAATATTTTTTCCAATATCAAAAATAAGAGAGGGAATAATATGACTTTCCCAAAATTAGGAAAAATGAGGATTAATAAATAAATCAAATTTTGGATTTTTCTCGGAGTTTATTTGCCTTAGGGAAAAATGCGTATTTTCAAAAATTGCATTTTAGGCCCCGAGTAAAAGTTCATTTTGTTCGACTCATTTTTAGGAGTCGGGGAAAATTTACTTTATTAATTTTGGAGTTCGTTAGATTTCTTTTCTGTTTTTTTTCTTCGCGCGAAACTGATTTAAAAAAAACCGCAGCGCGACTGGGCCAAAGGCCCAGCCGGCCGAGCCAGCCGCCGCGCCAGGCCGCGTGCGCGCGTGCGCAAGGCCGCCGCGCCAGGAGCCAGGGAGCCGCCCCGGTTTCCTTTTTTTACAAATCCTAGTAGGATCTGGACCCATTTCGTTATTCCGTTTTTTGTTCCTAGGATTCCTAATCCTAGTCTAATTCTTGATCCCTCCTCCAAGCAAAACCCTCCCCTCCCCAATATAAATACCCAAGCACCCCCCCCCAAACATCAAACCAAAACCCTCTCCTCAGCAGCAGCAGCAGCGCAGCACCACCACCGCGCCACCGCCGCCGCCGCACCGCGCCGCGCCGCCGCCGCCAAGCCGCCGCCGCGGAGCCCTCGCCTCTTCGAGGTACTAGCCCGCGCCGCGTCACCTTTTCCCTCGGTTCGGTTTTTCTCGTAAACCGTTCCGGTTTTGATCGGTTTTTCGTTTCGGTTTTCTTACCGAAACCCTAGATCGGTTTTTTTCGGTTTTGTTGTTTAGCGAGCGTTCGCCGGACCGTTCGTCTTAACGAACGTGATCACCGGTTTGCCTCGGTTAACGAACGTCCGTTCGTTTAATCATTCGTCGTTTTCTTTTAATCGGATTTATTCCGCTATTTTCTGATAGCGATTTCAGATCCGATCTTCTTTCTAGTCTATCTTCTCGCTCGTTTATCGGAATCAGGTGATTCAAGCGCCTGGAGTTTCGTCTCGAAACCGCCGTTCCGACTAATCAACTTAAACTAACTTTTGCTACTATAAAATTTGACCTAGTTTCAACTTGCTAGAACCGAGTTGTTTTCTTTCGTTCTTTCGTTGCTTTATTTGATTTGATTCTTTTTGCAACCAAGGTTCTTAAGATGAACTTTCTGGTTAGATCTTTTATTCGAGATTTACCCGTGCATTAGATGAGTACTTATTGTATGCTTGTTGTTTGTCTGCGATAGATCACCCGGAGTGCGCCGCTTGTTACTTCGAATCTCTAGGTTTCGCGGATCATCAGCAAGGCAAGTAACACTTGATCATACCTTTTCTACTACCCAGTTTTTATGCATTAGATCAATCCTCAAACATTGCATGATTAGGATCTAATTAAATTGTGGGATGGGAAGTAGATGAGGTAGTACCTATTACCTGTTTTACTTATGAAACCTTTGGGAGTTACTTCTACGTTTGCTTATTATGCCATGATATGCTAGTAGACGTGGATTGGGTGAGTGATATCCATGACAGATGTGAGTTTGTTAATTAAAGGTTTATCTAAGGTGGCAACTTAAATACACATCTGGGTGGATTGAGGCACCTGGAGTTACCAGGACTTGCCTGTTTTTTTGGAAATCCCGGGGTACCATGTGATTTTCCTATGGACCGCCACCCAGGCTCAAAGGGATCATAAGATAATTCATGCTAGTAACTTACGTGTGCAGCCGCAAGCCATTATGGGCTCTGGCATAGTTGACTAAGTCGTGCAAACTCTTATAGTGGTGGACTAGCAGATGTAGGGGATGTAGGTGTACGGGTCCACCCATCGTAAGGTGCTAGCGCTTCTGAAAGACTATGTCTCGGTCATCCGTTTCTCAAACACCATGTAGTGCGAGAAACCAAACGGAGGCGATCGAGTCTTGTGGGGAAAAGTGCGCAAACCTCTGCAGAGTGTACAAACTAATCATGATTAGCCGTGTCCCCGGTTATGGACATCTTGAGTATCTAGTACTTGAAATATCATTTGAATCTCAACATGTTACTCTAATTTAATATTGATGGGTTGTTAATGAGTACTTTTTAATTGGGATTGAGGATGCTGTCAACCATTCTCAATGTTTAACAACCACCATGATAGTTAAATAAATTTATTCCTTTGCAGTAGGGAAAAACTGGCTTTATGCAAAAACTGTAACCATAGAGCTTTTCCACCAGCCATATATGCATGTAGTATAGGCTATATTCATCATTCTCTATGTGTTACTTTGCCAGCATATTCCATGTGCTGACCCGTTTTCGGGCTGCAACTTTCATGTTGCAGACTTTTCAGACGACGAGTAAGGTGCTTTTAGGTCGTGGTTCTATACTCAGTGATGCCGTTGGAGTTGATGGACTCACTTATCTTCCAAGTCTTCCGCTGTTATCGTTATTAGATGGCCTTAAGCCATGATTATTGTAATAAGTCCTCTTTTGGACAAACGATGTAATAAGTGTGTGATTGCTACTCTGTTATAAATCCTTCGAAGTACTGTGTGGTGTCAGCATTACTGATCCAGGGATGACACCTGAGCACAGAGACTTGACCATCTGAGGTCGGGTCGCTACAGAGATGGTATCAGAGCACACGCTGACTGTAGGACACGACCACTAAGTTAAAGCCATAGATCACTATTCTCTTCTCATTTTCTAACTCCTCATCTTTTCTACTCTTTTAGGATGACGGACGCAAAGATCAAGTACGCTCAACCGGATGAAGGCACACCTTTTGGATCCCACTTGAAGGAAGTCGCCAAGTACCTGAACATTGGACTACCAAGCTTCACCGGGACTTTCAACGCCACTCTGCCTGAAGAGGAGCGCTGGAAGATTCAAGCTCACGTTCCGGGAAGGACATTCGCCCCAATCACCAAGCCCATAGATAGTGTTTTCAGTGCACCAACCTGGAGTCTGGGAAAGAGCATGGCAGCTCATATCACCATGGGACGCATTGGAGAAGTTTATCAAGAAGACCTCAAGGACACTATCTACCAGATTTGCGGACGCCGGAATGAAGATTGGGAGATAGTCAGCACCAAGAAGGATAGATCCATTGCAGCTTTCATCCAGGAGTTAAACCAGCACATTCGACGCCAGGAGAACCAGATGTGCAATGATATGATAGAGTTGAAGAATGCGAAGGGAAGGATCATCGAACTTGAAGGAGAGCTGAAGTCTAACGCAAGGACTACATGGACGAGATCGTAGCTGTAGTAAGGCACAATAGCGATCTTAAGTATGAGATTGCAGAACTCAAGAAGAAATTGGAGCTCAAGAATGAAGACAAGTACGTCGACTGTCCGAGCAACTACATCATCATCGACGACACCGATTCGGATCCAAGTGAACCCGACTTTGAAGACGAAGCTGGAGCAGACATCATGGAGTCTTCCACCGGTTCAAATTAATAGATGACCACCACATATTAGTAGTATTCCCTCCATGTAAACATTATAGTACACGCACTTTTGCGATAGTTAGACCGTTGTAAGCCCTTTGTTTGAATGAATGAAGTGATTTTGTGTGCATTTGTCTCATGAGCATTTGGGTAGTGTTTTCTCCTTAGACCTCACTCTATTCTTAATTTCTCTTCTTTTCTAAACCCTTCAGATGCCTCCGAGACGCGACCCCGAGTTTGTTTTCCCGCCAGAGATCACTCAGTTGATTCAGCAGCAGAATACTTTGATTCAGACATTGGTGCAGAACCAAGGCAAACAACAACAACCCACCACCACCACCACCTGCGGATCACTTGACCCGTTTCCTTAGGCTGAATCCGCCGGTGTATTCCAGTAGCACCGAGCCGATTGTAGCAGATGATTGGCTCCGCAAGATAGGAAGGGAGTTGACCACTGCAGGATGCACAGATGGTGAGAAGGTGAAGTTTGCTGCACATCAGCTTGACGGACCCGCAACAGCATGGTGGGAGAATTTCACGGCCACTTACCCTATAGACACTGTCACATGGGATCAGTTTCAGCAAGCTTTCCGCACTGCCCATGTTTCAGCAGGAGCTATGGCCATAAAGAAGCGTGAGTTTCGCAACTTACGCCAAGGAGGAAGGACTGTTGGCCGGTATGTGGATGATTTTAGTAAGTTAGCACGTTATGCCCCAGATGACGTTGCTACAGATGCAGCTAAGCAGGAGAAGTTTCTGGAAGGACTGAATGATGAGTTAAGCATGCAGTTGATGGTAGCAAGGTTCAATAACTACCAGGAGTTGGTAGACCGCGCCCTCATGATTGAAGGAAAGTAGCAGCAGATTGATAATCGTAAGAGGAAGTATGCACAGGGGAAGTATAACTCTGGAGCCCAGCAGAAGCCCCGCTATACCCCTAAACAGGGAGTTCAGTTTCAGCATACCCATGGAGGAGGTAGTTCTCACAACCATAATGGCCACAAGAATGGTAATGGGAATGGAGGAAGCAACGGCCAGAACCGGACCACACCATCAACCCCAGCCAAGAAAGACCTGAGCCATGTCACCTGTTACAAGTGTTCCAAGACCGGACATTATGCAAATGATTGTCCCGAAGGCCAAGGTGGAAATGGAAGCTCTGGAAAGAAGCCAAACCCTTTCAAGAGGGGACAGGTGAACCACATTGATGTGGAGGAGGTTGAAGCTCAGCCCGATGCAGTAATCGGTAAGTTTTTGGTTAAGTCATTTACTGCACTTGTTCTTTTCGATACTGGTGCATCGCATTCATACATATCAAGGGGATTTGTAGAGAAGTATAGTCTGCCACTACAGATTCTTAAAAGCCCTATGCTAGTAAGCTCACCAGGAGCGGAGTATATGGCCAGACAAGGATGTTTTCAAGTGCCATTAAGTATAGGAAGGCATGTATTCCCGACGGATTTGATCATTCTGGAATCCCAAGGATTGGATGTGATTCTCGGTATGGATTGGCTGTCGATGTATGGAGGAAACATCGATTGCGCAAGTAAGACAATTTTGCTTACGACACCAGAAGGAAGAAGGATCAAGTATGTATCACGGCATGGACCAAAAGGAGCACATGTAAATTCCTTATCAGGAGTTGTGCAGGAAGAGGTGCGAGTGGTGAAGGATTACCCTGATGTATTTCCTGAGGAATTGCCAGGAATGCCACCAGATAGAGACATTGAGTTTTTGATTGAGCTCTTGCCAGGTACAGGCCCAATATCGAAGCGACCATACAGGATGCCCGCACAGGATTTGGCGGAAATCAAGAAGCAGATTAAGGAGCTATTGGATAAAGGTTATATACGCCCAAGTTCTTCGCCTTGGGGATCACCCGTACTTTTAGTGGAGAAGAAGGATGGATCGTTAAGGATGCTTGTTGATTACCGTGGATTGAATGCAGTAACAATCAAGAACAAGTACCCACTACCAATGATAAATGATCTGTTTGATCGTTTGCAAGGAGCTAAAGTGTTTTCCAAGATCGATTTGCGATCAGGGTACCATCAGTTGAAGATTCGAGAGCAGGACATACCTAAGACAGCGTTCACCACAAGATATGGACTGTATGAGTATACCGTTATGTCATTTGGACTGACTAACGCACCTGCCTATTTCATGAACCTGATGAACAAAGTGTTTATGGATTTTTGGATAAGTTCGTCGTGGTGTTCATTGATGATATTTTGGTTTACTCGAAGAATGAAGAGGAACATAAGGAACATTTGCGATTGGTTTTGGAGAAACTAAGGGAACATCAGTTATACGCCAAGTTCAGCAAATGTGAGTTTTGGCTAAAGGAAGTTGGATTTCTTGGACATGTTATATCCGGAGAAGGTATAGCAGTTGACCCCACAAAGGTTGAGACCGTAACCAAATGGGAAGCACCAACGACAGTTGGAGAGATCCGGAGTTTTCTTGGACTCGCAGGATACTACCGGAGATTCATTGAGAATTTCTCAAGGATTGCAAAGCCTATGACGGAGTTGCTGAAAAAGGATACCAAGTTCATATGGACTGAGGATTGTGAGGCAAGTTTTCAGGAGTTGAAGAAAAGATTGGTTACCTCACCAGTGTTAATTTTGCCAGATCAGACCAAGGATTATGAGGTGTATTGCGACGCTTCACGTCGAGGACTTGGAGCAGTGCTTATGCAGGAAGGAAGAGTTGTTTCGTATGCTTCACGACAACTGAAACCTCATGAATTAAATTATGCCACACATGATTTGGAGTTAGCAGCCGTAGTGCATGCATTGAAGACATGGAGACATTTCCTCATTGGAAATCATTGTGAGGTGTACACGGATCACAAGAGTTTGAAGTACATTTTCACGCAGAAGGAGTTAAACCTTAGACAAAGGAGATGGTTGGAACTCATCAAGGATTATGATATGAGCTTGCATTATCATCCCGGAAAGGCTAATGTAGTAACTGACGCATTGAGCCGCAAGAGCCATGTCAATACGCTATTGACTGGAGAAATACCTAAGGAATTAGCAGAAGATCTTCGTGAGCTATGTTTGGAAATAGTTCCGAGAGGCTATGTAGCAGCATTGGAGATTCAGTCTACCTTGATGGATAAAATCAGAGAAGCTCAGAAAAATGACAAGGAGATCGCGGATATAAAGAAGAAAATGAGCGAAGGAAAAGCAAAGGGATTTCATGAGGATGAGCACGATACCCTATGGTTTGAGGACCGTGTTTATGTGCCAAATGACCCGAAGATCAGGAAGTTGATTCTGCAAGAGGCACATGATTCACCCTATTCGATTCACCCAGGTAATACCAAGATGTATCTGGATTTGAAGGAAACATTCTGGTGGACCGGAATGAAGAAGGATATTGCGGAGTATGTAGCAGTTTGTGATGTATGTCAGAGAGTGAAGGCAGAACATCAGAAGCCAGCAGGATTGTTGCAACCATTGCCGATACCCGAATGGAAGTGGGATAAACTAGGCATGGATTTCATCACGGGTTTGCCAAAGACTCGTTCAGGCTATGACTCGATTTGGGTTATAGTCGACCGCTTGACGAAGGTAGCGCATTTCATTCCCGTCAAGACTACCTATAGCAGTGCTAAGTTGGCAAAGATATACATGACCAGAATTGTGTGTTTGCACGGAGTTCCGAGGAGTATCGTATCAGATAGAGGAACCCAATTTACCTCAAAGTTTTGGAATCAGTTGCATGAAACTTGGGAACCAGGCTGGAATTCAGTACAGCTTTTCACCCACAGACAGATGGACAGACTGAGAGAGTCAATCAGATTTTGGAGGATATGCTAAGAGCTTGTGCACTAGATTATGGATCTAGTTGGGACGATAACCTGCCATATGCGGAGTTTTCTTATAACAACAGTTACCAAACCAGTTTGAAGATGGCACCTTTCGAAGCTTTATACGGAAGGAGGTGCAGGACACCGTTGTCATGGGACGAAGTTGGAGACCGTCAGTTGTTTGGACCAGATTTGATTAAGGAGTCTGAACAGAAAGTTAAGTTGATTCGCGACAGGCTCAAGGTAGCCCAGTCCAGACAGAAGAGCTATGTAGATTCGAAACGCAAGGCGATAGAATATGAAGTTGGAGACAGAGTTTACCTTAGAGTATCCCCACTACGAGGAGTTAAGCGTTTTGGAGTTAAAGGAAAATTAGCACCACGTTTCGTTGGACCGTATAAGATTTGCAACGCATGGGAGAAGTCGCTTATAAGTTGGAATTACCAGAAGGACTGTCAGGAGTTCATGACGTATTCCATGTTTCTCAGCTGAAGAAATGTCACGCCGAGATGGCAGAGGTACCGCTAAGAGATACAGTGCCACTTGAAGCAATTCAGTTGAAGGATGATTTAACATATGAGGAGAAACCAGTCAAGATTCTCGATTATGCCAGCAGAGTTACTCGCAGCAAGGTTATCAAGTTTTGCAAGGTTCAGTGGAGCCACCACACTGAGGATGAAGCCACCTGGGAGAGAGAAGAAGATTTGCTCAAGGACCACCCTCACCTATTTTCTAGCCAACCCGAATCTCGAGGGCGAGATTCATCTTAAGGGGGGTAGGTTTGTAACATCCCAAATTTTCAATTTGGAATGTTATACATTAGATCATCATGCATATCATATTTTCTTGCATTTTGTTGATCCTAGAAATTTCACGCAACTCAAGGACCCTCGGAGAGAGTTGGAGATTTCGAAATTTTCATATTTGAGTTCTTCAAATTATGAAAAAGAGGATCATTTGGATTTATTTATTTTATCTTCAAATATTTTTCCAATATCAAAAATAAGAGAGGGAATAATATGACTTTCCCAAAATTAGGAAAAATGAGGATTAATAAATAAATCAAATTTTGGATTTTTCTCGGAGTTTATTTGCCTTAGGGAAAAAATGCGTATTTTCAAAAAATTGCATTTTAGGCCCTGAGTAAAAGTTCATTTTGTTCGACTCATTTTTAGGAGTCGGGGAAAATTTACTTTATTAATTTTGGAGTTCGTTTAGATTTTCTTTTCTGTTTTTCTTCTGCGCGCGAAACCGATTTAAAAAAAACCGCAGCGCAACTGGGCCAAAGGCCCAGCCGGCCGAGCCGGCCGCTGCGCCAGGCCGCGTCCGCGCGCGCACAAGGCCGCCGCGCCAGGGAGCCAGGGAGCCGCCCCGGTTTTCCTTTTTTTTTTACAAATCCTAGTAGGATTTGGACCCGTTTCATTATTCCGTTTTTTGTTCCTAGGATTCCTAATCCTACTCTTATTCCTTGATCCCTCCTCCAAGCAAAACCCTCCCCCTCCCCAATATAAATACCCAAGCACCCCCCCTCCAAACATCAAACCAAAACCCCTCTCCTCTCCGCAGCAGCAGCAGCGCAGCACCACCACCCGCGCCACCGCCGCCGCCCCTCACCAGCGCCGCCGCCGCCGCCGCCAAGTGCCGCCGCCGCCGGAGCCCCTCGCCTCTTAGAGGTACTAGCCCCGCGCCACGTCACCTTTTCCCCTCGGTTCGGTTTTTCTCGTAAACCGTTCCGGTTTTCTAGATCGGTTTTTCGTTTCGGTTTTCTTACCGAAACCCTAGATTGGTTTTTTTCGGTTTTGTTGTTTAGCGAGCGTTCGCCGGACCGTTCGTCTTAACGAACGTGATCACCGGTTTGCCTCGGTTAACGAACGTCCGTTCGTTTAATCATTCGTCGTTTTTCTTTTAAATCGGATTTATTCCGCTATTTTTCTGATAGCGATTTCAGATCCGATCTTCTTTCTAGTCTATCTTCTCGCTCGTTTATCAGAATCAGGTGATTCAAGCGCCTGGAGTTTCGTCTCGAAACCGCCGTTCCGACTAATCAACTTAAACTAACTTTTGCTACTATAAAATTTGACTAGTTTCAACTTGCTAGAACCGAGTTGTTTTCTTTCGCGTTGACTTTCGTTGCTTTATTTGATTTGATTCTTTTTGCAACCAAGGTTCTTAAGATGAACTTTCTGGTTAGATCTTTTATTCGAGATTTACCCGTGCATTAGATGAGTACTTATTGTATGCTTGTTGTTTGTCTGTGATAGATCACCCGGAGTGCGCCGCTTGTTACTTCGAATCTCTAGGTTTCACGGATCATCAGCAAGGCAAGTAACACTTGATCATACCTTTTCTACTACCCAGTTTTTATGCATTAGATCAATCCTCAAACATTGCATGATTAGGATCTAATTAAATTGTGGGATGGGAAGTAGATGAGGTAGTACCTATTACCTGTTTTACTTATGAAACCTTTGGGAGTTACTTCTACGTTTGCTTATTATGCCATGCTATGCTAGTAGACGTGGATTGGGTGAGTGATATCCATGACAGATGTGAGTTTGTTAATTAATGGTTTATCTAAGGTGGCAACTTAAATACACATCTGGGTGGATTGAGGCACCTGGGGTTACCAGGACTTGCCTGTTTTTTTGGAAATCCCGGGGGTACCGTGTGATTTTCCTATGGACCGCCACCCAGGCTCAAAGGGATCATAAGATAATTCATACTAGTAACTTACGTGTGCAGCCACAAGCCATTATGGGCTCTGGCATAGTTGACTAAGTCGTGCGAACTCTTATAGTGGTGGACTAGCAGATGTAGGGGATGTAGGTGTACGGGTCCACCCATCGTAAGGTGCTAGCGCTTCTGAAAGACTATGTCTCGGTCATCCGTTTCTCAAACACCCTGTAGTGCGAGAAACCAAACGGAGGCGATCGAGTCTTGTGGGGAAAAGTGCGCAAACCTCTGCAGAGTGTACAAACTAATCATGATTAGCCGTGTCCCCGGTTATGGACATCTTGAGTATCTAGTACTTGAAATATCATTGTATCTCAACATGTTACTCTAATTTAATATTGATGGGTTTGTTAATGAGTACTTTTTAATTGGGATTGAGGATGCTGTCAACCATTCTCAATGTTTAACAACCACCATGATAGTTAAATAAATTTATTCCTTTGCAGTAGGGAAAAACTGGCTTTATGCAAAAACTGTAACCATAGAGCTTTCCACCAGCCATATATGCATGTAGTATAGGCATATTTCATTATTCTCTATGTGTTACATTGCCAGCATATTCCATGTGCTGACCCGTTTTCGGGCTGCAACTTTCATGTTGCAGACTTTTCAGACGACGAGTAAGGTGCTTTTAGGTCGTGGTTCTATACTCAGTGATGCCGTTGGAGTTGATGGACTCACTTATCTTCCAAGTCTTTCGCTGTTATCGTTATTAGATGGCCTTAAGCCATGATTATTGTAATAAGTCCTCTTTTGGACAAACGATGTATTAAGTGGGTGATTGCTACTCTGTTATAAATCCTTCAAAGTACTGTGTGGTGTCAGCATTACTGATCCAGGGATGACACCGGAGCACAGAGACTTGACCATCTGAGGTCGGGTCGCTACAGAGATGGTATCAGAGCACACGCTGACTGTAGGACACGACCACTAAGTTAAAGCCATAGATCACTATTCTCTTCTCATTTTCTAACTCCTCATCTTTTCTACTCTTTTAGGATGACGGACGCAAGGATCAAGTACGCTCAACCGGATGAAGGCACACCTTTTGGATCCCACTTGAAGGAAGTCGCCAAGTACTTGAACATTGGACTACCAAGCTTCACCGGGACTTTCAACGCCACTCTGCTTGAAGAGGAGCGCTGGAAGATTCAAGCTCACGTTTCGGGAAGGACATTCGCCCCAATCACCAAGACCATAGATAGTGTTTTCAGTGCACCAACCTGGAGTCTGGGAAAGAGCATGGCAGCTCATATCACCATGGGATGCATTGGAGAAGTTTATCAAGAAGACCTCAAGGACACTATCTACCAGATTTGCGGACGCGGGAATGAAGACTGGGAGATAGTCAGCACCAAGAAGGACAGATCCATTGCAGCTTACATCCAGGAGTTAAACCAGCACATTCAACGCCAGGAGAACCAGATGTGCAATGATATGATAGACTTGAAGAATGCGAAGGGAAGGATCATCGAACTTGAAGGAGAGCTGAAGTCTAAACGCAAGGAATACATGGAAGATATTGTAGCCGTAGCAAGGCAAAATAGCGATCTCAAGTGCGAGATTGCAGAACTCAAGAAGAAGTTGGAGCTCAAGAATGAAGACAAGTACGTCGACTGTCCGAGCAACTACATCATCATCGACGACACCGATTCGGATCCAAGTGAACCCGACTTTGAAGACGAAGCTGGAGCAGACATCATGGAGTCTTCCACCGGTTCAAATTAATAGATGACCACCATATATTAGTAGTGATCCCTCCATGTAAACATTATAGTACACGCACTTTGCGATAGATAGATCGTTGTATGCCCTTTTGTTTGAATGAATGAAGTGATTTTGTGTGCATTTGTCTCATGAGCATTTGGGTAGCGTTTTCTCCTTAGACCTCATTCTATTCTTAATTTCTCTTCTTTTCTAAACCCCTCAGATGCCTCCGAGACGCGACCCCGAGTTTGTTTTCCCGCCAGAGATCACTCAGTTGATTCAGCAGCAGAATACTTTGATTCAGACATTGGTGCAGAACCAAGGCAATGACAACAACAATCCACCACCACCACCACCCGCGGATCACTTGACCCGTTTCCTTAGGCTGAATCCGCCGGTGTATTCCAGTAGCACCGAGCCGATTGTAGCAGATGATTGGCTCCCCAAGATAGGAAGTGAGTTGACCACTGCAGGATGCACAGATGGTGAGAAGGTGAAGTTTGCTGCACATCAGCTTGACGGACCCGCAACAGCATGGTGGGAGAATTTCACGGCCACTTACCCTATAGACACTGTCACATGGGATCAGTTTCAGCAAGCTTTCCGCACTGCCCATGTTTCAGCAGGAGCTATGGCCATAAAGAAGCGTGAGTTTCGCAACTTACGCCAAGGAGGAAGGACTGTTGGCCGGTATGTGGATGATTTTAGTAAGTTAGCACGTTATGCCCCAGATGACGTTGCTACAGATGCAGCTAAGCAGGAGAAGTTTCTGGAAGGACTGAATGATGAGTTAAGCATGCAGTTGATGGTAGCAAGATTCAATAACTACCAGGAGTTGGTAGACCGCGCCCTCATGATTGAAGGAAAGCAGCAGCAGATTGAGAATCGCAAGAGGAAGTATGGCACAGGGGAAGTATAACTCTGGAGCCCAGCAGAAGCCCCGTTATACCCCTAAACAGGGAGTTCAGTTTCAGCATACCCATGGAGGAGGTAGTTCTCACAACCATAATGGCCACAAGAATGGTAATGGGAATGGAGGAAGCAACGGCCAGAACCGGACCACACCATCAACCCCAGCCAAGAAAGACCTGAGCCATGTCACCTGTTACAAGTGTTCCAAGACCGGACATTATGCAAATGATTGTCCCGAAGGCCAAGGTGGAAATGGAAGCTCTGGAAAGAAGCCAAACCCTTTCAAGAGGGGACAGGTGAACCACATTGATGTGGAGGAGGTTGAAGCTCAGCCCGATGCAGTAATCGGTAAGTTTTTGGTTAAGTCATTTACTGCACTTGTTCTTTTCGATACTGGTGCATCGCATTCATACATATCAAGGGGATTTGTAGAAAAGTATAGCCTGCCCACTAAGCTTCTTATGACCCCTATGTTAGTAAGTTCACCAGGAGCAGAGTACACGGCCAGACAAGGATGTTTTCAAGTGCCATTGAGTATAGGAAGGCATGTGTTCCCGACGGATTTGATCATTCTGGAATCCCAAGGATTGGATGTGATTCCCAAGGATTGGATGTGATTCTAGGTATGGATTGGCTGTCGATGTATGGAGGAAACATCGATTGCGCAAGTAGAACGATTTTGCTCACGACACCAGAAGGAAGAAGGATCAGGTATGTGTCACGACATGGACCAAAGAGGAATCAAGTAAATTGCTTATCAGGAGTTGTGCAGGAAGAGGTACCAGTGGTGAAGGATTATCCTGATGTATTTCCTGAGGAATTGCCAGGAATGCCACCAGATAGAGACATTGAGTTTTTGATTGAGCTTTTGCCAGGAACAGGCCCAATATCGAAGCGACCATACAGGATGCCCGCACAGGATTTGGCGGAAATCAAGAAGCAGATTAAGGAGCTATTGGATAAAGGTTATATACGCCCAAGTTCTTCGCCTTGGGGATCACCCGTACTTTTAGTGGAGAAGAAGGATGGATCGTTAAGGATGGTTGTTGATTACCGTGGATTGAATGCAGTAACAATCAAGAACAAGTACCCACTACCAATGATAAATGATCTGTTTGATCATTTGCAAGGAGCTAAAGTGTTTTCCAAGATCGATTTGCGATCAGGGTACCATCAGTTGAAGATTCAAGAGCAGGACATACCTGAGACAACATTTACCACAAGATATGGACTGTATGAGTATGCCGTTATGTCATTTGGACTGACTAACGCACCTGCCTATTTCATGAACCTGATGAACAAAGTGTTTATGGAGTTTTTGGATAAGTTCGTCGTGGTGTTCATTGATGACATTTTGATTTACTCGAGGAATGAAGAGGAACATAAGGAACATTTGCGATTGGTTTTGGAGAAGCTGAGGGAACATCAGTTATACGCCAAGTTCAGCAAATGTGAGTTTTGGCTAAAGGAAGTTGGATTTCTTGGACATGTTATATCCGGAGAAGGTATAGCAGTTGACCCCACAAAGGTTGAGACCGTAACCAAATGGGAAGCACCAACGACAGTTGGAGAGATCCGGAGTTTTCTTGGACTCGCAGGATACTACCGGAGATTCATTGAGAATTTCTCAAAGATTGCAAAGCCTATGACGGAGTTGCTGAAAAAGGATACCAAGTTCATATGGACTGAGGATTGTGAGACTAGTTTTCACGAGGTTAAGAAAAGATTGGTTACCTCACCAGTGTTAATTTTGCCAGATCAGACCAAGGATTATGAGGTGTATTGCGACGCTTCACGTCGAGGACTTGGAGCAGTGCTTATGCAGGAAGGAAGAGTTGTTTCGTATGCTTCACGACAACTAAAACCTCATGAATTAAATTATGCCACACATGATTTGGAGTTAGCAGTCGTAGTGCATGCATTGAAGACATGGAGACATTTCCTCATTGGAAATCACTGTGAGGTGTACACGGATCACAAGAGTTTGAAGTACATTTTCACGCAGAAGGAGTTAAACCTTAGACAAAGGAGATGGTTGGAACTCATCAAGGATTATGATATGAGATTGCATTATCATCCCGGAAAGGCTAATGTAGTAGCTGACGCATTGAGCCGCAAGAGCCATGTCAATACGCTATTGACTGGAGAAATACCTAAGGAATTAGCAGAAGATCTTCGTGAGCTATGTTTGGAAATAGTTCCGAGAGGATATGTAGCAGCATTGGAGATTCAGTCTACCTTGATGGATAAAATTAGAGAAGCTCAGAAAAAATGACAAGGAGATCGCGGATATAAAGGAGAAAATGAGCGAAGGAAAAGCAAAGGGATTTCGTGAGGATGATCACGATACCCTATGGTTTGAGGACCATGTTTATGTGCCAAATGATCTGGAGATCAGAAAGTTGATTCTGCAAGAGGCACATGATTCACCCTATTCGATTCACCCAGGAAATACCAAGATGTATTTGGATTTGAAGGAAACGTTCTGGTGGACCGGAATGAAGAAGGATATTGCGGAGTATGTAGCAGTTTGTGATGTATGTCAGAGAGTGAAGGCAGAACATCAGAAGCCAGCAGGATTGTTGCAACCATTGCCGATACCCGAATGGAAGTGGGATAAACTAGGCATGGATTTCATCACGGGATTGCCAAAGAGTCGTTCAGGCTATGACTCGATTTGGGTTATAGTCGACCGCTTGACGAAGGTAGCGCATTTCATTCCAGTTAAGACTACCTATAGCAGTGCTAAGTTGGCAAAGATATACATGACCAGAATTGTGTGTTTGCACGGAGTTCCGAGGAGTATCGTATCAGATAGAGGAACCCAATTTACCTCGAAGTTTTGGAATCAGTTGCATGAAACTTTGGGAACTAGGCTGGAATTCAGTACAGCTTTTCACCCACAGGCAGATGGACAGACTGAGAGAGTCTGGAGGATATGCTAAGAGCTTGTGCATTAGATTATGGATCTAGTTGGGACGATAACTTGCCATATGCGGAGTTTTCTTATAACAACAGTTACCAAACCAGCTTGAAGATGGCACCTTTCGAAGCGTTATACGGAAGGAGGTGCAGGACACCGTTGTCATGGGACGAAGTTGGAGACCGTCAGTTGTTTGGGCCAGATTTGATTAAGGATTCTGAACAGAAAGTGAAGCTGATTCGCGACAGGCTCAAGGTAGCCCAGTCCAGACAGAAGAGCTATGTAGATTCAAAACGCAAGGCGATAGAATATGAAGTTGGAGATAGAGTTTATCTTAGAGTGTCCCCACTTCGAGGAGTTAAGCGTTTTGGAGTTAAAGGAAAACTAGCACCACGTTTCGTTGGACCGTATAAGATTTTGCAACGCATGGGAGAAGTTGCTTATAAGTTGGAATTACCAGAAGGACTGTCAGGAGTTCATGACGTATTCCATGTTTCCCAGCTGAAGAAATGTCACGCCGAGATGGTAGAGGTACCGTTAAGAGATACGGTGCCACTTGAAACAATTCAGTTGAAGGATGATTTAACATATGAGGAGAAACAAGTCAAGATTCTCGATTATGCCAGCCGAGTTACTCGCAGCAAGGTTATCAAGTTCTGCAAGGTTCAGTGGAGCCACCACACCGAGGATGAAGCCACCTGGGAGAGAGAAGAAGATTTGCTTAAGGACCACCCTAACCTATTTTCTAGCCAACCCGAATCTCGAGGGCGAGATTCATCTTAAGGGGGGTAGGTTTGTAACATCCCAAATTTTCAATTTGGAATGTTATACATTAGATCATCATGCATATCATATTTTCTTGCATTTTGTTGATCCTAGAAATTTCACGCAACTCAAGGACCCACGGAGAGAGTTGGAGGTTTCGAAATTTTCATAATTGAGTTCTTTCAAATTATGAAAAGAGGATCATTTGGATTTATTTATTTTATCTTCAAATATTTTTTCCAATATCAAAAATAAGAGAGGGAATAATATGACTTTCCCAAAATTAGGAAAAATGAGGATTAATAAATAAATCAAATTTTGGATTTTTCTCGGAGTTTATTTGCCTTAGGGAAAAAATGCGTATTTTCAAAAAATTGCATTTTAGGCCCTGAGTAAAAGTTCATTTTGTTCGACTCATTTTTAGGAGTCGGGGAAAATTTACTTTATTAATTTTGGAGTTCGTTTAGATTTTCTTTTCTGTTTTTTTTCTGCGCGCGAAACCGATTTAAAAAAAACCGCAGCGCAACTGGGCCAAAGGCCCAGCCGGCCGAGCCAGCCGCTGCGCCAGGCCGCGTCCGCGCGCGCACAAGGCCGCCGCGCCAGGGAGCCAGGGAGCCGCCCCGGTTTTCCTTTTCTTTTACAAATCCTAGTAGGATTTGGACCCGTTTCATTATTCCGTTTTTTGTTCCTAGGATTCCTAATCCTACTCTTATTCCTTGATCCCTCCTCCAAGCAAAACCCTCCCCCTCCCCAATATAAATACCCAAGCACCCCCCCTCCAAACATCAAACCAAAACCCCTCTCCTCTCCGCAGCAGCAGCAGCGCAGCACCACCACCCGCGCCACCGCCGCCGCCCCTCACCAGCGCCGCCGCCGCCGCCGGAGCCCCTCGCCTCTTCGAGGTACTAGCCCCGCGCCGTGTCACCTTTTCCCCTCGGTTCGGTTTTTCTCGTAAACCATTCCGGTTTTCTAGATCGGTTTTTCGTTTCGGTTTTCTTACCGAAACCGTAGATCGGTTTTTTTCGGTTTTGTTGTTTAGCGAGCGTTCGCCGGACCGTTCGTCTTAACGAACATGATCACTGGTTTGCCTCGGTTAACGAACGTCCGTTCGTTTAATCGTTCGTCGTTTTTCTTTTAAATCAGATTTATTCCGCTATTTTTCTGATAGCGATTTCAGAACCGATCTTCTTTCTAGTCTATCTTCTCGCTCATTTATCGGAATCAGGTGATTCAAGCGCCTGGAGTTTCGTCTCGAAACCGCCGTTCCGACTAATCAACTTAAACTAAGTTTTGCTACTGTAAAATTTGACCTAGTTTCAACTTGCTAGAACCGAGTTGTTTTCTTTCGTCTTTCATTGCTTTATTTTGATTTGATTCTTTTTGCAACCAGGGTTCTTAAGATGAACTTTCTGGTTAGATCTTTTATTCGAGATTTACCCGTGCATTAGATGAGTACTTATTGTATGCTTGTTGTTAGTCTGCGATAGATCACCCGGAGTGCGCCGCTTGTTACTTCGAATCTCTAGGTTTCACGGATCATCAGCAAGGCAAGTAACACTTGATCATACCTTTTTCTACTACCCAGTTTTTATTGCATTAGATCAATCCTCAAACACTGCATGATTAGGATCTAATTAAATTGTGGGATGGGAAGTAGTTTGAGGTAGTACCTATTACCTGTTTTACTTATGAAACCTTTGGGAGTTACTTCTACGTTTGCTTATTATGCCATGCTACGCTAGTAGGCGTGGATTGGGTGAGTGATATCCATGACAGGTGTGAGTTTGTTAAATTAATGGTTTATCTAAGGTGGCAACTTAAATACACATCTGGGTGGATTGAGGCACCTGGGGTTACCAGGACTTGCCTGTTTTTTTTTGGAAATCCCGGGGGTACCGTGTGATTTTCCTATGGACCGCCACCCAGGCTCAAAGGGATCATAAGATAATTCATACTAGTAACTTACGTGTGCAGCCACAAGCCATTATGGGCTCTGGCATAGTTGACTAAGTCATGCGAACTCTTATAGTGGTGGACTAGCAGATGTAGGGGCTGTAGGTGTACGGGTCCACCCATCTTAAGGTGCTAGCGCTTCTGAAAGACTATGTCTCGGTCATCCGTTTCTCAAACATCCTGTAGTGCGAGAATCCAAATGGAGGCGATCGAGTCTTGTGGGGAAAAGTGCGCAAACCTCTGCAGAGTGTACAAACTAATCATGATTAGCCGTGTCCCCGGTTATGGACATCTTGAGTATCTAGTACTTGAAATATCAATTGTATCTCAACATGTTACTCTAATTTAATACTGATGGGTTTGTTAATGAGTACTTTTTAATTGGGATTGAGGATGCTGTCAACCATTCTCAATGTTTAACAACCACCATGATAGTTAAATAAATTTATTCCTTTGCAGTAGGGAAAAACTGGCCTTATGCAAAAACTGTAACCATAGAGCTTTCCACCAGCCATATATGCATGTAGTATAGGCATATTGTTCATCATTCTCTATGTGTTACTTTGCCAGCATATTCCACGTGCTGACCCGTTTTCGAGCTGCAACTTTCATGTTGCAGACTTTTCCAGACAACGAGTAAGGTGCTTTTAGGTCGTGGTTCTATACTCAGTGATGCCGTTGGAGTTGATGGACTCACTTATCTTCCAAGTCTTCCGCTGTTATCGTTATTAGATGGCCTTAAGCCATGATTATTGTAATAAGTCCTCTTTTGGACAAATGATGTATTAAGTGGGTGATTGCTACTCTGTTATAAATCCTTCAAAGTACTGTGTGGTGTCAGCATTACTGATCCAGGGATGACACCGGAGCACAGAGACTTGACCATCTGAGGTCGGGTCGCTACAGAGAATCTTCATCATCACTTTCATCAATATTATCAGTTTCAATAATTTCATTCTCTCTGGCCCTAGCAAGTTGTTCATCAAGAAATTCACCTAATGGCACAGTATTATCAAGCATAGAAGTAGTTTCATCATAAGCATCATGCATAACAGAAGTGGCATCATCAATAACATGCGACATATCAGAATCAATAGAAGGTGCAGGTGTAGGTGTGGCAAATTTACTCATAACAGAAGGTGAATCAAGTGCAGAGCTAGATGGCAGTTCCTTACCTCCCCTCGTAGTTGAGGGAAAAAATTTGGTTCTTTCATCTTTCAAGTTCCTCATAGTGATCAACAAATATAAATCTCAAGTGACTCAAAGAATAGAGCTATGCTCCCCGGCAACGGCGCCAGAAAATAGTCTTGGTAAACCACAAGTATAGGGGAAGGCAACAGTTTTCGAGGGTAGAGTATCCAACCCAAATTTATTGATTCTACACAAGGGGAGCCAAGGAATATTCTCAAGTATTAGCAGCTGAGTTTTCAATTCAACCACACATGACAGACTTAATATCTGCAGCAAAGTATTTAGTAGCAAAGTAGTATGGGAGTAACGGTAACGGTGGCAAAAGTAACAGTAGCAGTTTTGTAGCAATCGTAACAGTGGCAACAGAGAAGTAACTAAACAAAGATCAATATGTGAAAAGCTCGTAGGCAATGGATCAGTGATGGATAATTATGTTGGATGTGATTCCTCATGCAATAGTTATAACATAGGGTGACACAGAACTAGCTCCAGTTCATCAATGTAATGTAGGCATGTATTCCGAATATAGTCCTACGTGCTTATGGAAAAGAACTTGCATGACATATTTTGTCCTACCCTCCCATGGCAGCGGGGTCCTATTGGAAACTAAGGGATATTAAGGCCTCCTTTTAATAGAGTACCAGACCAAAGTATTAACACTTGGTGAATACATGAACTCCTCAAACTACGGTCATCACCGGGAGTTGTCCCGATTATTGTCACTTCGGGGTTGCCGGATCATAACACATAGTAGGTGACTATTGACTTACAAGATAGGATCAAGAACTCACATATATTCATGAAAACATAATAGGTTCAGATCTGAAATTATGGCACTCGAGCCCTAGTGACAAGCATTAAGCATGGCAAAGTCATAGCAACATCAATCTTATAACATAATGGATACTAGGGATCAAACCCTAATAAAACTAACTCGATTACATGGTAAATCTCATCCAACCCATCACCGTCCAGCAAGCCTACAATGGGATTACTCACGCACGGTGGTGAGCGTCATGAAATTGGTGATGGAGGATGGTTGATGATGATGATGGCGATGGATTCCCCTCTCTGGCGCCCCGAACAGACTCTAGATCAGCCCTCCCAAGGAAGATTAGGGCTTGGCGGCGGCTCCGTATCGTAAAATGTGATGAATCCTTCTCTCTATTTTTTTTCTCCTCGAAAGTGAATATATGGAGTTGGGGTTGAGGTCGGTGCAGTCCCAGGGGGCCCACAAGGCAGGGGGCGCGCCCTACACCCTCGTGGACAGGGTGTGGGCCCCCTGACGCTGATTCTTTCGCCAATATTTTTTATTCATTCCAAAACGTGCCTCCATGGATTTTCAGGTCATTCCGAGAACTTTTATTTCTGCACAAAAATAACACCATGGCAGTTCTGCTGAAAACAGCATCAGTCCGGGTTAGTTCCATTCAAATCATGCAAGTTAGAGTCCAAAACAAGGGCAAAAGTGTTTGGAAAAGTAGGTACGTTGGAGACGTATCACCTATCAACCTGATGGCTTGAACCACATCACTGCCTATCAGACTTGAGACATCCAAGGATCAAAGTTAATCCAGATGCATGTGTCATTCTCACCTTCTTTTGGCTGCAGGTTGTATCGTTGACAATCAGGGGAGTTTGCTCCCGAAGTCCAAGGGCTCGCCGTGTAGACATAGTTTTCTGTAGCAAACAGAGCCTCTCTACCATCAAGGTACTTGCCAACAGTGATCTCTTGGTTAACCGGATAATTGAGTCCGAGAAACAAAGAGTGTGAACCAAGGTTGTTTACCCACCTCCAACTCAAAAATCCTGAAGGCACCAACAAGCTGGTATCCTGCTCATAGATGTAACAACCACTGTCTGAATACTCACGTATTTCACGGTGCTTGTACATAGTGCGGGTTTTGCAATATAACTTTTCTGGCTCATGTGTGCGAATAATCATCAGTCTTTTGTCGTCGTTTGATCGAGCGAGGAACCAGTTGTGCTTCCCTGTTTTTGGCAAAGGTGGTGTGATTACAAAGGGCAGTAACTGTAGGGACACTGCATCATATCAAAAACGACATGCATTGTTAATGTAAGATCAACATTGTTCAGAGTATGAGTAGGATAATGCAGGAAACAACATTTATATGTCCCTGTTGGAACTGAGGGGAAAATACAGGGAAATGTATATGAGGTTCGAAAATATAGAAGTGCCATGCATGGTTATACTCAAGTTATCTCGCAATCAATTCTTCACAGGAAACTACCATGTCATGCATGTTATGTAATCATGTTCTGTCCTCACAAACAAATTCTTCAAGGAAACTAACAGACCATGCATTGTTATATACTCATGTTCTGTGGGCAAAATTTTTGTGAGGATGTTATTCTAGCCATTGATTGCTGAAGGGTGAATATAGGTATGTACACATGGTAAGCATTATAGGATTTCACTACTTCCAAATATAGAGTTCTCCGTATGCACATTTACTTTCCTAATGTATGGTTAGATGAAACCAACAGTATGATGAATGTTTCTACATCACGAAATGAGGAAACTAACATGGCTATTGATACACACTCATATTTAGTAATATATAGATTACTATAAAATAAGGAGAATATCCATATCTTCCTAACCGTTTGATTATTCAAGGGCACAAATTGGTTGTAATGACATGGTCACAATCTCATGAATTAAATCGTTCCAAATGTAGCTGATTTACGGCGTCTCTAATACATTGTCATAGTTCTACTCAAATTCCGCTCAAACAGGGATATGCCAATCATCACAAAAAGTTCAAACAGTGTCATGGCATAATCATTAACATCAGACAAAAACAACTTACACGCACCGTCCCAGCAATACGTGGTGCCATTTGCTTTGTCGATCGCGTAGATGATGCCATTGTGTTCAATAGCATCACAAAAGTGTGTATCAGCTTCAACGATCCACTGTCAGCTGAGTTGTCTCCAGCTAAAGAAGGCACCAGCATAAAGATAGGCGAGTCCCCGATCGAAAAAGGCAATTAGCTTGAAGTCTGCGTAATCTGCATGTCGTGTGGGCACTTGGCAGATTACAATCTTCTACAAAACAAGGTTCGTCCAACTGATGACGTAATCTAGATGACTTGGACCGCGACGGTAAAACCCTAAATAATCCAACGGAGGAAGGATAATCTCATGGGAGGTCTGGAAGTTGACGAGCACCAACTTTCTCTCGTCTTCTTTGATGGCAACCATCCAGTGGGAGTTCATGCCGACCCAGTACATACCTGACAAGAAGTTTCGGCCAATGGTGATCGGATCAAAGTCGAGGGAAATGATGTACGGCGACCCACTACATACCTGCAAAGAAGTTTCGGCTAATGGAGGTCAGATTGAAGTAGAGGGGCATCATGTACACCTCCGTATCATGGTGAGAAAATCTCGCAAGACCAGATAGCGGCAAGCAGGGTGTCTTGAAAAGCTTAGGCCTCGCTTCAACGATGGCCGTGTGCATGTCCCTCGAGCATGCAGCCAGTCGCATGGCGCTAAACATATCCATACACGAACAACAGAGGTCGAGGATGTCACTGGGGAGATTGCTCCAATCGTGACTCATACGGATGTTGCCGTTTGAGTTCGGTCATGGTGGAGTTTGGAAGGTTGTATTTTTTGGGGCTTGATTTATGGGGGAGAAGGTTGTCGGTGCTGGAGCAGCTAGCGAGGGAATAGTGGTACTGGGGGAGGCGAGGGTACGCGAGGGCACAGTGAGATGGAGATGGAGTGGTGCTAGGGGAGAGGGAGACGAGGTGAGGCATGCTATACAGCAGCGGTGACAAACTGCACAGTGCACAAGGTGAGGCTGACTTTGGTAACCCGAACACGCCGCCTGGACTAGTGTCAGGCGCAGGGTCTTGTCACTTCACTATGAGGACCGATGAGTAATATTTTGACCATCAAGTGTACCACAGTTGTACTACTACTAGTAGTAGTAGGAACATGAGTACTCCAGTACTATATAGCGGAAATAGGTCTCCCGTGCTAGCATGCCTCTGGGTTCACGTCATCCTCCAAGTATCATCCATAAGCGCAAAGAAGGGCTTTTTTCTTTTTTGAGGATAACCGTGTATTCCTTAACCAGAGAATGTTGTGTCTCCCACACACGCGCCATTATCCATCCGAACCAACTACGACACATTTTTATATCTATTTGCATAGGTCCCACCTATCAGGAGGGGTGCAGAAATAAAAAGGAATCATAAAATGTCTCGCCATGGTGATTCAAAAGAGTGACCTCAACTAGCCAGTGGCACATGTAGCGCTAAAAGGATGGGAACATACACGGACAGGTACCACTCCTCAGTCTACCCGCATAGCCCTTTCATTTAGTCTACCTAGCCATCTAATCAACTGCCTGCAGGCCACTTCTCCCATTTACTTCTCCATCGGGAACCGATTCTCCTCGGCTTCTTCACCTCTCCTTTATCTTCATTTGCATCCAAACCCCACTGCATTCACATTGTTTTAACCTCTTCACATACTCCTGGAGTAATTCCGAAGCCCCTTTAAATAATCATCTTCTTCAGTTAGACTATCCATCTAATCCTAATTCTCCAAACCATAGCCCTCCGGTCCAGCGGTTCCAAATGGCGAAAGAGATCCAGATGCTGGTTTTTACCGTCCAACATAGATGTATCACCAATGTATTTCGCCCCTCAAAGATATCCAAATGTCGAAATAGTTCATCTATATCAATATACACCTATGTTGGACGCTAAAAATGTCGAAATAGTTCATCTATATCAATATACACCTATGTTGGACGCTAAAAACCTGCATCTGGATCTCTTCACCTAACAAAGAGATCCAAATGTCGAAGGCTCATTCAGCATAGTTGCCACCGTCACCGGCCACCCAAGGGTTGTTCTGAAGTGGATCAACAATGTATCCAACTCCCTCCAAAAGGTAGAGATGAAGGTCATCGGTCTTGACGCAGAGTACACGGAGCATGCCACTGGGAAGATCCAACACGCCGCCGTCCTTCAGTTGTGCCTCGAAGACGATGTTTTGGTGTACCACATACACGCGCCCTTCATACAAGGTGAGCTCCATGATTTCTTGTCTCGGGACGATATATACTAATGTGGGGCAGCCATCAAAGGGGACAAACAAAAGCTGGCGCCGTACAACCTTGATTTGAAAAGCATCGCTGACCTATAAAGCAGAATCAAAATTCCTGTAGAAGATTGTGATAAAAAGACAACATCCCTATTCGACGTAGAAAATTTTGTGGTCGGTACAAATCTTCAGAAGGGTGACGAGGCGCTGACATTAAGGTTGTCTAGATGGGAGAATTATCCCTTGACGTACGAGCGGATAAAACATGCTGCCCTGAATGGCCGTGTGAGTTTTGAAATAGCTGGAAGGTCCAAAGAGCTTGTTGTGAAGCCGTCTCCCACAGAAAATGAGAACGAGAAGAATAAGAAGAAGAAGCTGCACCAACAGCAGGGCATTATGGATGGATGAACTCTTTCCTCTCTTGTAAAAAATATATTTCCTCACTGTCTATATTGATATAGATGAACTATTTCGATGGTGTGCATATCTTTGGAACAAGTAGCAGCATAGGTACGCTTGACTATAAGGAACTATTTATCCGCCTATCTTTCTCTACTACTCCTTCTAATGATCGGTATGCAATGCATGTGTCAGTAGACATGACGGCTTGTCCATGGAAGTTGAACTGCGGTGACCATCACATTTCATACACTGCGACTCGCGATTCCACGACGCGCTCCAACCCACGGCACCACGTCCCCCGACATGCGCCTCACCCATATCGGCCGCACCACCCCTCTGCCTTTATGTGCATGACATGTGGGCCAGCTGAAATGCGGCGAGCATCAAGTTTCTACCACAACCACACACGATTCCCACAACGACGCTCGAACCCATGACACCACACATCCCTCGACCTACGGCTCACCCCTCTTGGCCCCACCTCCCCTCTGCCTTCGGGAGCATGACATGTGGACCAGGCACCTATCGGGTCCACTGAAGCTCAGTCCCGTGGGCCTCGAGAGGGAAATGTAACTCCTGCACCACGCCTTGTGGTGCTACCGCTGCACGAACTAGTGCCAAACTCTAGATTTGTTTCTTACTAGTAGTTTATCTTGTGGGAGAAAAGGATGAACGAGGGAAGGCCTTATTTGCAAATGTGGAGAGGGGTGTGGGTATCTTTTTGCAAAATTGCCATAGTTTCCTTCCATGGACATCTATGCCTCATAACACCCCGACGTCCAGCTGTGGCACCCTCGCCACGGCCAGGCAACCACTGGCCGGTTCAACTCGAACGAGTGAATCGCGAACGCCGCCGCGATAATGGCCAGCTGGGCATCTTAAACCACACTGATGCCGGTTCTCCGTAGCAGACCTACGCTGGCACGTGGCCGCATGCCGTTGAGCCGCCCGTCAACGCACGATGGCAGGAACGCCTCCAGGCTCACTAGCTCAACTACGTCGAGTGCATCATGTTTGCAAACCGGTATCCGTTGAGCAGGTTCCTCCCGCCCACAAGCACACACATATACATATCCAGCATTCCAGCCTCGTCGCTGAGTGGTACATCCTCGGGACGGTGCAAGCAGTCGGAATCTTGAGCCCAAGTCGAGCTATGTGCCCCAGGTAGATCACTGGCTCCCGCCCAAGCTCCCACCCGGCCGTAGTTGCCATCGCACCAATGACGATCGGGAGCAGCACCCTACCGCTCATCCAAAGTGTGAGCTAGTAAACGTCGTGCGGCATGTCACAACAGTCAAGCACCTCGACATGCGTCGGCTGGACAGAGACTTTTCTTGGCCACAAGCTCCATGGTCTTGTCCAAGATCGATGCGGTACTATAGTCGAACATGTGAGTAAAATACTATGGGAGCAGTTGCATGTGTATGGCCCAGACACCAATGTTGGCGTCAAGGAGGTGGTACTCGTTGGCACCGCAGCGTGCTACATGGCTTAGGCAGGCACCTGTTGCGACGCTCTGGTGTTGGCACCGGCATTGTCAATGCAGCTAATGATCCAGAGGAGGATGAGAAGGAAAGGAAAGGGTCTTGCATGCATGCACAGATTTATGCAGGAAATTATTTCTTGGAACTACGGCCTATGTTTAACTTTCTTTGAGGCTATAGATGACCCACACGAGGAAATCTATTATAACCATTGGATGAAAATTAGCGGTGCGGGAGTACGGATCGGAGCATGGGAGGGGATGATGACCCACAAGTATAGGGGATCTATCATAGTCCTTTTGATAAGTAAGAGTGTCAAACCCAACGAGGAGCAGAACGAAATGACAAGCGGTTTTCAGTAAGGTATTCTCTGCAAGCACTGAAATTATCGGTAACAGATAGTTTTCTGATAAGGTAATTTGTAATGGGTAACAAGTAACAAAAGTAACAAGGTGCAGCAAAGTGGCCCAATCCTTTTTGTATCAAAGGACAAGCCTAGACAAACTCTTATATAAAGAAAAGCGCTCCCGAGGACACATGGGAATTATCGTCAAGCTAGTTTTCATCATGCTCATATGATTCGCGTTCGTTACTTTGATAATTTGGTATGTGGGTGGACCGGTGCTTGGGTACTGCCCTTCCTTGGACAAGCATCCCACTTATGATTAACCCCTCTCTCAAGCATCCGCAACTACGAAAGAAGAACTAAGGTAAACCTAACCATAGCATGAAACGTATGGATCCAAATCAGCCCCTTACGAATCAATGCATAAACTGGGGTTTAAGCTTCTGTCACTCTAGCAACCCATCATCTACTTATTACTTCCCAATGCCTTCCCCTAGGCCCAAATAATGGTGAAGTGTCATGTAGTCGATGTTCACATAACACCACTAGAGGAAAGACAACATACATCTCATTAAAATATCGAACGAATACCAAATTCACATGACTACTTATAACAAGACTTCTCCCATGTCCTCAGGAACAAACGTAACTACTCACAAATCATATTCATGTTCATAATCAGAGGGGATTAATGTGCATAAAGGATCTGAACATATGATCTTCCATCGAATAAACCAACTAGCATCAACTACAAGGAGTAATCAACACTACTAGCAACCCACAGGTACCAATCTGAAGTTTTGAGACAAAGATCGGATACAAGAGATGAACTAGGGTTTGAGAGGAGATGGTGCTGGTGAAGATGTTGATGGAGATTGACCCCCTCTCAATGAGAGGATCGATGGTGATGACGATGGCGACAATTTCCCCCTCCCGGAGGGATGTTTCCCCGGCAGAACAGCTCCGCCAAAGCCCTAGATTGGTTCCGCCAAGGTTCCGCCTCGAGACGGTGACGCTTCGTCCTGAAAGCTTCCTTATTATTTTTTCCAGGGCAAAATACACCATATACCAGAAGATGGGCATTAGGGGGTTGCCAGGTGGCCCACGAGGGAGGGGGGCGCGCCCAGGGGTAGGGCGCGCCCTCCACCCTCGTGGACAGTGGGTGGGCCCCCTCTGGTGCTTTCTGTGCCCAATGTTTTTAATATATTCCAACTGACTTTTGTGGAGTTTCAGGACTTTTGGAGTTGTGCAGAATAGGTCTCTAATATTTGCTCCTTTTCCAGCCCAGAATTCCAGCTGTCGGCATTCTCCCTCTTCATGTAAACCTTGTAAAATAAGAGAGAAAAGGCATAAGTATTGTGACATAATGTGTAGTAACAACCCATAATGCAATAAATATTGATATAAAAGCATGATGCAAAATGGACATATCAGGGGAGCGGGCAAGCCTCATCCGCCGACTTGCGCCTCACCCCTCTCAATCCCACCGCCGCTTGGCTTTCATGAGAATGACATGTGGGCCAGCCGCATTTGAGGTCCACATGTCATTGACTCATAGGCCAGTGCACTAAGCCACTGAAGCTCGGTCACGTGGGCCCCGAGAGGAAAATGTAACTCCTGCGCTAGGCCTTGTGGTGCTCCCGCAGTACGAACTCGTGCCAAACCCGGAATTTGTTTCTTACTACTAACAATGTGTCGGCCCGTGCGTTGCAATGGATCCAAAGTATCTATTTAGTGGAGTGCACTCTAAACACATTATCTATTTATTTTTCTCTAGCCTTTCCTAGCCATGCAACCAAGTCACATAAGCTTTATGGGTGCCCCCCACATCATATTATTCATACTACATTGACTGGAAAAAAGATAAATCACCCAAAACAAGATCTTCCCATTTTTTGTTCCTACAATGTTGTGTCGTGCACGTAGCTAGTTGTATAGTGGTAGTACTAGTTCTAGTACAAACTTCATACTAGTAGGAGTAGTAGTACGAAGTGCTCCTACTCTATCAACGAGCCCCATCTGACACGAAATTTCTTGGCTTACGTGCTACAGCTAGATCTTCCCCTCCTCGTTTCTGTTTTCCAACGCGGCGTGCGGCGTGCGGTTTGTCGATAGTCGGTTTGCTCAACTGTGGTCCCATATGAAAGTGAAAATGCTAGGAAACACGCCCTCCCTAGCTATGTGATTTGTCGAACGGGCCATGGAGTACTCCTGATTCCCGAGCGTGTGGGGGTGCGACGCGAACGCAACAGGCCTTTTTCTTTTACTAGCAATGTGCACGTGCGTTGCAAGGGATCCAAAGTAGAATAGTACTTGTTCAAAAACTTGAAAGGAAACACTCTTGTTTTGATATACATATATACCACTAAAAATATATTAATTTTCACCCAAAATATATTTCTCAGGCTGTTTTGATGAGGTGACGGAGAGATGTGGTTGCTTTCAAGATAATAAGGGGTTTTCTGCAAATTGGAGCAGAGTACTGGGCTATTGTTGCAAAAATGCCACAACTTACCTCACAGCCGTCAGATGCAGATCAAATGGTCAGAAATGGCGGATGGCAGACACACCACCATCACCAACTAAGTCTTTTATAGGAGTGGAGAAACATGTATAAATTGTAACATTTGGTTCTGCTCCTTGGCATGATCGATAGACAGAAATAACGATTAGAAAACGCTAGGGCAGGGATTTTTCCGCCAAATAAGCAGGGTAGTAGCTAGGTTGGTGCATCGTCGGTTTGGTCACATGCGGTTTGACATGTTGTAGTGTTTCTAGCAAGATGCTCGTGTGTTGCACGAAGTTGATGGAAAAGGTAAGCACAACTTATAAATTGATGGATGGAGTACTAGTTACAGTGACGCATATAATTGCCTCCAAATGTGAGCAAAGGGATCACACATGTCTGTATTGACTGGAACAAGAATGCAATAGCGCAATAAGAATTAAGGCCATGATGATGCAATCGCAGTGCTGGTTACAGGAGGCAAGAACAAAGATGCATCCATCAACATACGACCTCCTCCTCCTCGACTCAGTGCGCCGGGCCACCGACCGGCGGCTTAGGAGCGGCGCTTTTGTGGCGAGGTCAAGTGCTTCTCAACAAAAGTGTCCAATGCTTCCAGCCGGTTGACGAAGGCCAACGTCGCAGCGTCCTCACCGGCCTTGTAGATACCTATGTACACGACTTCCTCGTACTCGTGGACGTGTAGGTCGACGAATTCTTGCAGGGCAAGGCGCCTCGCGATGAGCGCGACCTCCAGGTGGACATTCTTCATTACGTCGGCGGGCAGTCGCAGGGCCACCAGTGCTTGAAAGAGGTTCTCGCCATGGAGGCCGATTAGGGAGGCAGGTAATGAGGAACTCGGCCACACAGGCTGGAGGAGTACGGCGATGTCGTCCGCGAGCTTCTTGACGATGGTGAACTTGTTGATGGTGGCAATGATCATTTGGTCCAACTGAGAGTCGTAGCTGGCATCGACGATGGCCATGAACCAGCCAGTCACCAACACCGCCTGGAGATGATCCTCGGTGCCATACCATAGGCCGGTGTCGTGGACCATCTGGCACAGCCGTTGGCCGCTCGCACGCATCGTCGGGTCTAGAGTGAGCACTTCTGCACTTAGTGTAGGTGCTTAGGTGGGTACGATGTGGTAGATGCATTGGAACGGAGGGGCATCTTTATATGAGTGCAAACTTCGTTGCATTCACATCGTGCTGCCTCTTTTCCCTCCCACTACTTCCCTCATGCATTCAGGATGCTAATTGAAGGAGGATGCATCATTGGCCGTTCAACATTTCGGGAACTGCTACCCTTGTTGGAAATATGCCCTAGAGGCAATAATAAATTAGTTATTATTATTACATTTCCTTGTTCATGATAATCGTTTATTATCCATGCTATAATTGTATTGATAGGAAACTCAGATACATGTGTGGGTACATAGACAACACCATGTCCCTAGTAAGCCTCTAGTTGACTAGCTCGTTGATCAATAGATGGTTACGGTTTCCTGACCATGGACATTGGATGTCGTTGATAACGGGATCACATCATTAGGAGAATGATGTGATGGACAAGACCCAATCCTAAGCCTAGCACAAAGATCGTGTAGTTCGTATGCTAAAGCTTTTCTAATGTCAAGTATCATTTCCTTAGACCATGAGATTGTGCAACTCCCGGATACCGTAGGAATGCTTTGGGTGTACCAAACGTCACAACGTAACTGGGTGGCTATAAAGGTGCACTACGGGTATCTCCGAAAGTGTCTATTGGATTGGCACGAATCGAGACTGGGATTTGTCACTCCGTGTGACGGAGAGGTATCTCTGGGCCCACTCGGTAGGACATCATCATAATGTGCACAATGTGACCAAGGGGTTGATCACGGGATGATGTGTTACGGAACGAGTAAAGAGACTTGCCGGTAACGAGATTGAACAAGGTATCGGGATACCGACGATCGAATCTCGGGCAAGTACTATACCGCTAAACAAAGGGAATTGTATACGGGATTGCTTGAATCCTTGACATCGTGGTTCATCCGATGAGATCATCGTGGAACATGTGGGAGCCAACATGGGTATCCAGATCCCGCTGTTGGTTATTGGCCAGAGAGCTGTCTCGGTCATGTCTGCATGATTCCCGAACCCGTAGGGTCTACACACTTAAGGCTCGGTGACGCTAAAGTTGTTATGGGAATTAGTGTGCATTTACCGAATGTTGTTCGGAGTCCCGGATGACATCCCGGACGTCATGAGGAGTTCTGGAATGGTCCGGAGGTAAAGATTTATATATGGGAAGTCCTATTTTGGCCACCGGAAAATGTTCGGGATTTTTCGGTATTGTACCGGGAAGGTTCTAGAAGGTTCCGGAGCCACATGAACGTGGGTAGTGGGGGCAAGGCCCCACACCCCTGGTCAAGGTGCACCAAGATCCCCCCTTAGAAGGAATAAGATCATATCCCGAAGGGATAAGATCAAGATCCCTAAAAAAGGGGGATAACAATCGGGGGGGAAGGAAATGATGGGATTTCTTTCCTCCCACCTTTGCCAACGCCCCAATGGACTTGGAGGGCAAGAAACCAGCCCCCTCCACCCCTATATATAGTGGGGAGGCGCATGGGAGCTTCACCCTTGCCCCTGGCGCAGCCCTCTCCCTCCCCAACACCTCCTCCTCCTCCGTAGTGCTTGGCGAAGCTCTGCCGGAGAACTGCAAGCTCCACCACCACGCCGTCGTGCTGCCGGAGCTCTCCCTCAACTTCTCCTCTCCCCTTGCTGGATCAAGAAGGAGGAGACGTCCTCGGGCTGTACGTGTGTTGAACGCGGAGGTGCCGTCCGTTCGGCACTAGGATCTTCGGTGATTTGGATCACGGCGAGAACGACTCCATCAACCACGTTCTTGTAACGCTTACGCTTAGCGATCTTCAAGGGTATGAAGATGCACTCCCCTCTCTCTCGTTGCTAGTATCTCCATAGATTGATCTTGGTGATGCGTAGAAAATTTTGAATTTCTGCTACGTTCCCCAACAGTGGCATCATGAGCTAGGTCTATGCGTAGTTTCTATGCACGAGTAGAACACAAGTTGTTGTGGGCGTTGATTTTGTTCAATATGCTTACCGTTACTAGTCCAATCTTGTTTCGACGGTATTGTGGGATGAAGCGGCCCGGACCGACCTTACATGTACACTTACGTGAGACAGGTTCCACCGACTGACATGCACTTGTTGCATAAGGTGGCTAGCGGGTGCCAGTCTCTCCCACTTTAGTCGGATCGGATTTGATGAAAAGGGTCCTTATGAAGGGTAAATAGCAATTGGCATATCACGTTGTGGTTTTTGCGTAGGTAAGAAACGTTCTTGCTAGAAACCCATAGCAGCCATGTAAAACATGCGACAACAATTAGAGGACGTCTAACTTGTTTTTGCAGGGTATGCTATGTGATGTGATATGGCCAAAAGAATGTGATGAATGATATGTGATGTATGAGATTGATCATGTTCTTGTAATAGGAATCACGACTTGCATGTCGATGAGTATGACAACCGGCAGGAGCCATAGGAGTTGTCTTAATTTATTGTATGACCTGCGTGTCAATGAACAACGCCATGTAATTACTTTACTTTATTGCTAAACCGTTAGCCATAGTAGTAGACGTAATAGTTGGCGAGACAACTTCATGGAGACACAATGATGGAGATCATGATGATGGAGAACATGGTGTCATGCCGATGACAATGATGATCATGGAGCCTCGAACATGGAGATCAAAAGGAGCAAAATGATATTGGCCATATCATGTCACTTTTGATTGCATGTGATGTTTATCATGTTTATGCATCCTATTTTCTTAGAATGACGGTAGTAAATAAGATGATCCCTCGCAATAATTTCAAGAAAAGTGTTCCCCCTAACTGTGCACCGTTGCGAAAGTTCGTCGTTTCGAAGCGCCACGTGATGATCGGGTGTGATAGATTCTAACGTTCACATACAACGGGTGTAAGCCAGATTTACACACGCGAAACACTTAGGTTGACTTGACGAGCCTAGCATGTACTGACATGGCCTCGGAACACAAGAGACCGAAATGTCGAGCATGAGTCATATGGTAGATACGATCAACATGAAGATGTTCACCGATGATGACTAGTCCGTCTCATGTGATGATCGGACACGGCCTAGTTGACTCGGATCATGTAATCACTTAGATGACTAGAGGGATGTCTATCTGAGTGGGAGTTCATAAGATGAACTAAATTATCCTGAACATAGTCAAAAGATCTTTGCAAATTATGGCGTAAGCTCGTGCTTTACTTCTACTATTTAGATATGTTCCTAGAGAAAATTCAGTTGAAAGATGATAGTAGAGATTATGCGGACTAGGTCCGTAAACTGAGGATTGTCCTTGTTGCTTCGAAGAAGGCTTATGTCCTTAATGCACCGCTCAGTGTGCTGAACCTCGAACATCGTCTGTGGATGTTGCGAACATCTGACATACACGTTTTGATAACTACATGATAGTTCAGTAATGTTAAACGGTTTAGAGTTGAGGCACCGAAGACGATTTCAAAACATCGTGAAACATATGAGATGTTTCGAGGGCTGAAATTGGGATTTCAGGCCAGTGCCCACATCAAGAGGTATAAGACCTCCGATGAGTCTCTTAGCCTGCAAACTAAGGGAGAAAAGCTCAATCGTTGAGCTTGTGCTCAGATTGTCTGAGTACAACAATCACTTGAATCAAGTGGGAGTTGATCTTCCAGATACGATAGTGATGTTTCTCCAAAGTCATTGCCACCAAGCTGCTAGAGCTTCATGATGAACTATAACATATCAGGGATAGATATGATGATCCTTGAGACATTCGCGATGTTTGACACCGCGAAAGTAGAAATCAAGAAGGAGCATCAATTGTTGATGGTTAGTGAAACCACTAGTTTCAAGAAGGGCAAGGGCAAGAAGGGATACTTCATGAAACGGCAAATCAGCTGCTGCTCTAGTGAAGAAACCCAAGGTTGAACCCAAACCCGAGACTAAGTGCTTCTGTAATAAGGGGAACAGTCACTGGAGCAGAATTACCCTAGATACTTGGTAGATGAGAAGGTTGGCAAGGTCGATAGAAGTATATTGGATATACATTATGTTAATGTGTACTTTACTAGTACTCCTAGTAGCACCAGGGTATTAGATACCGGTTCGGTTGCTAAGTGTTAGTAACTCGAAATAAAAGCTACGGAATAAACGGAGACTAGCTAAAGGTGAGCTGACGATATGTGTTGGAAGTGTTTCCAAGGTTGATGTGATCAAGCATCGCATGCTCCCTCTACCATCGAGATTGGTGTTAAACCTAAATAATTGTTATTTGGTGTTTGCGTTGAGCATAGACATGATTGGATTATGTCTATCGCAACACGGTTATTCATTTAAGGAGAATAATGGTTACTCTGTTTATTTGAATAATACCTTCAATGGTCTTGCACCTAAAATGAATGGTTTATTGAATCTCGATCGTAGTGATACACATGTTCATGCCAAAAGATATAAGATAGTAATGATAGTACCACCTACTTGTGGCACTGCCATGTAAGTCATATTGGTATAAAACGCATGAAGAAGCTCCATGTTGATGGATCTTTGGACTCACTCGTTTTTGAAAAGTTTGAGACATGCGAACCATGTCTATTGGTGTATATGCATGAAGAAACTCCATGCAAATGGACCGTTTGGACTCACTTGATTTTGAATCACTTGAGACATGCAAATCATACCACATGGGCAAGATGACTGAAAGCCTCGTTTTCAGTAAAATGGAACAAGAAAGCAACTTGTTGGAAGTAATACATTTTGATGTGTGCAGTCCAATGAGTGCTGAGGCACGCAGTGGATATCGTTATGTTCTTACTTCACGGATGATTTGAGTAGATACTGAGTATATTTACTTGATGAAACACAAGTCTGGATCATTGAAAGGTTCAAGTAATTTCAGAGTGAAGTTGAAGATCATCGTGACAAGAGGATAAAATGTCTATGATATGATCATAGAGATGAGTATCTGAGTTACGAGCTTTGGCACGCAATTAAGACATTGTGGAAATTGTTTCACAATTAATACCGCCTGGAACACCATAGTGTGATGGTGTGTCCGAACATCATAGTTGCACCCTATTGGATATGGTGCGTACCATGATGTCTCTTATCGAATTACCACTATCGTTCATGGGTTAGGCATTAGAGACAACCGCACTCACTTTAATAGGGCACCACGTAATTCCGTTGAGATGACACCGTTTGAACTATGGTTTGGAGAAACCTAAGTTGTCGTTTCTTAAAAGTTTGGGGCTGCGACGCTTATGTGAAAAAGTTTCAGGTTGATAAGCTCGAACCCAAAGCGGATAAAATGCATCTTCATAGGACACCCAAAAAAGTTGGGTATACCTCCTAATTCAGATCCGAAAGCAATAGGGATTGTTTCTTGAATCGGGTCCTTTCTCGAGGAAAAGTTTGTCTCGGAAAGTTGAGTGGGAGCATGGTGGAGACTTGATGAGGTTATTGAACCGTCACTTCAACTAGTGTGTAGCAGGGCACAGGAAGTTGTTCCTGTGGCGCCCAAACCAATTGAAGTAGAAGCTTATGATAGTGATCATGAAGTTTCGGATCAAGTCACTACCGTACCTCGTAGGGTGACAAGGATGCGTACTACTTCAGAGTAGTACAGTAATCCTGTCTTGAAGGTCATGTTGCTAGACAACAATGAACCTGCGAGCTATGGAGAAGCGATGGTGGGCCCATATTCTGACAAATGGTTAGAAGCCATGAAATCCGAGATTGGATCCATGTATCAAAACAAAGCTTAGACTTTGGTGGACTTGCCCGATGATCGGCAAGCCATTGAGATAAATGGATCTTTAAGAAGAAGACAGACGTGGACGGTAATGTCACCGTCTATGAAGCTCGACTTGTGGCGAATAGTTTTTTCACAAGTTCAACGAGTTGACTACGATAGAATTTTCTCATCCGTAGCGATGCTTAAGTCCGTCGGAATCATGTTAGCATTAGCTGCATTTATGAAATCTGGCAGATGGATGTCAAAACAAGTTTCCTTACCAGTTTTCGTAAGGAAAGGTTGTATGTGATACAATCAGAAAGGTTTTGTCGATCCTAAGGATGCTAAAAGGTATGCTAGCTCCAGCGGTCCTTCCATGGACTAGAGCAAGCATCTCGGAGTCAAAATATGCGCTTTGATGAGATGCAAAGATTTTGGGTTTATACAAAGTTTATGAGAAACTTGTATCTCCAAAGAAGTGAGTGGGAGCACTATAGAATTTCTGATGAGTATATGTTGTTGACATATTGTGGATCAAAAATGATGTAGAATTTATGGAAAGCATATAGGGTTATTTGAAATGTGTTTTTTAAGAAAACCTGGATTAAGCTGCTTGAACATTGAGCATCAAGATCTATGAGGATAGATCAAAAACGCTTAATGGTACTTTCAAATGAGCACGTACCTTGACATGATCTTGAAGGTGTTCAAGATGGATCAGTCAAAGGAGTTCTTGCCTGAGTTGTAAGGTATGAAGTTAAGACTTAAAGCTCGACCACGGCAGAAGAAAGAGGAAGGACGAAGGTCGTCCCCTATGCTTTTTTCATAGGCTCTATACGGTATGCCATGCTGAGTACCGCACCTGATGTGTGCCTTGCCACATGTCTAGCAAGAGGGTACAAAGGTGATCAAGGAGTGGATCACCGTACAGCGGTCAAAATTGTCCTTGGAGTAATAAGGACATGTTTCTCGATTATGGAGGTGATAAAGAGTTCGGCGTAAAGGGTTGCGTCGATGCAAGATTTAACACCTATCCAAATGACTCTGAGTAGCAAACCGGATACGTATAGTGGAGCAACCATTTGGAATAGCTCTAAGTCGAGCGTGGAAGCAACATTTACAATATGACCTAGAGATTTGCGAAGTACATACGGATCTGAATGTTGCAGACCCGTTGACTAAAACCTCTCTCACAAGCAAAACATGATCAAACCCCAGAACTCATTGAGTCTTAATCACATGATGATGTGAACTAGTTTAGACACTAGTAAACTCTTTGGATGTTGGTCACATGGCGATGTGACCTGTGAGTGTTAATCACATGGCGATGTGAACTAGATTATTGACTCTAGTGCAAGTGGGAGACTGTTGGAAATATGCCCTAGAGGCAATAATAAATTAGTTATTATTATTATATTTCCTTGTTCATGATAATCGTTTATTATCCATGCTATAATTGTATTGATAGGAAACTCAGATACATGTGTGGGTACATAGACAACACCATGTCCCTAGTAAGCCTCTAGTTGACTAGCTCGTTGATCAATAGATGGTTATGGTTTCCTGACCATGGACATTGGATGTCGTTGATAACGGGATCACATCATTCTACATCATTAGGAGAATGATGTGATGGACAAGACCCAATCCTAAGCCTAGCACAAAGATCGTGTAGTTCGTATGCTAAAGCTTTTCTAATGTCAAGTATCATTTCCTTAGACCATGAGATTGTGCAACTCCCGGATACCGTAGGAATGCTTTGGGTGTACCAAACATCACAACGTAACTGGGTGGCTATAAAGGTGCACTACGGGTATCTCCGAAAGTGTCTGTTGGGTTGGCACGAATCGAGACTGGGATTTGTCACTCCGTGTGATGGAGAGGTATCTCTGGGCCCACTCGGTAAGACATCATCATAATGTGCACAATGTGACCAAGGGGTTGATCATGGGATGATGTGTTACGGAACGAGTAAAGAGACTTGCCGGTAACAAGATTGAACAAGGTATCGGGATACCGACGATCGAATCTCGGGCAAGTACTATACCGCTAAACAAAGGGAATTGTATACGGGATTGCTTGAATCCTTGACATCGTGGTTCATCCGATGAGATCATCGTGGAACATGTGGGAGCCAACATGGGTATCCAGATCCCGCTGTTGGTTATTGGTCAGAGAGCTGTCTCGGCCATGTCTGCATGATTCCCGAACCCGTAGGGTCTACACACTTAAGGTTCGGTGACGCTAGAGTTGTTATGGGAATTAGTGTGCAGTTACCGAATGTTGTCCGGAGTCCCATATGTAATCCCGGACGTCACGAGGAGTTCCGAAATGGTCCGGAGGTAAAGATTTATATATGGGAAGTCCTATTTTGGCCACCAGAAAATGTTTGGGATTTTTCGGTATTGTACCCAGAAGGTTCTAGAAGGTTCCGGAGTGGGGCCCACCTGCATGGGGGGACCCACATGAACGTGGGTAGTGGGGGCAAGGCCCCACACCCCTGGTCAAGGTGCACCAAGATCCCCCCTTAATAGGAATAAGATCATATCCCGAAGGGATAAGATCAAGATCCCTAAAAAGGGGGATAACAATCGGTGGGGAAGGAAATGATGGGATTTCTTTCCTCCCACCTTTGCCAACGCCCAAATGGACTTGGAGGGCAAGAAACCAGCCCCCTCCACCCCTATATATAGTGGGGAGGCGCATGGGAGCTTCACCCTTGCCCCTGGCGTAGCCCTCTCCCTCCCCAACACCTCCTCCTCCTCCGGAGTGCTTGGCGAAGCTCTGCCGGAGAACTGCAAGCTCCACCATCACGCCGTCGTGCTGCCGGAGCTCTCCCTCAACTTCTCCTCTCCCCTTGATGGATCAAGAAGGAGGAGATGTCCCCGGTCTGTACGTGTGTTGAACGCGGAGGTGCCGTCCATTCGGCACTAGGATCTTTGTTGATTTGGATCACGGCGAGTACGACTCCATCAACCACGTTCTTGTAACGCTTCCACTTAGCGATCTTCAAGGGTATGAAGATGCACTCCCCTCTCTCTCGTTGCTAGTATATCCATAGATTGATCTTGGTGATGCGTAGAAAATTTTGAATTTTTGCTACGTTCCGCAACAACCCTCTCCCTCGTCTGCATTAAAGCCATATCGGGAACTGTCCTGGTTTTACTAGTAGCTATCAAATTGAATACTAGTACTCCACCGCCCACTGCACGCCCGGCTGAACACGCCTCCTCGCCTCCATCAAACACCTCCGTTAAACCCGCATGCAAACCAAGAAACCTACTCCGGCCACACGTCCGTTCATGAGCGGGCCGCAATTAAACGCAACGCCGGTCGAGCTCCTCCCGTCTGCCCTCAGTTTAAATGAGGCCAAACGCTGTCCAAGCTCCTAACGTCCGCCCTCTATTTAAATGAGGCTAGAAGGACAGCGAGCAAGAATCGCAGCCCTCCGCCGCTCCCCCATCTCCTCCTTCACCATTTTCTCCACTCTTCCGATGGCTTCCGAGGAGCCGTTCTCCGGCATACTACCTGACTGGGTGGCCCGCCGAGCCCTCTAGATACGAGCAAGGCCGCTCGGTTCTTCACCAACCTCGCTTGGCCCGATGGAGCCAGTTGCCGCCCCAAGCCGGCGCGTGGTTCAACAACTCGCCGCTCCAGTTCAGCTCGATGATCAGGAGTGGAGAGTTGCTCCATGCCGACACGATGATGAGCACGGCGGCACCGGCATCGTCGCTGCCGCGTCGTACCACGCCACTAGTGTCTGTGGTGGCCGCACCTCCCGTGTCTGTGGGCGCGCCTCCCGTGTCTGCGGCAGCACCATGCAGGTAAAGACAGAAGTCGGGTGCATGGAGAGCGACGAGTTGGTGGCCAGCTTCTCCGTGTCCACTGCCATCATTGAGGAGAAGTAGAACACGGGAGGCCGCCGCCACTTGGGTCCCATGAAGGCCACCGCCGAGGTGACAGCTGCGTATACAGGTGGTTTCTTTGCAGCTTCATCTCTTCCAAGGACCTTCATCGACCCCGCAAGTGTCTGCCGGACATGAGGAAGACAAAGGGATCCGCGGGAGGCCATTTAGATTAGTTTTAATTATACCACGAGAGTCAGATTAGCACCGCTTAGTTCATGTAAATGTAATGAAATCTGTCATCTTTATATGAAGATCCGGCTTTTTTATACGAAATCCTTCTTGCTTATATGAAATCAGTCCGTGTTTGCACGAATTTCATCTGGTTGGTTAGAGTTGTGAAAATGTATGCCGCTGACGTTGGATGTCCTCCACGGAAGGAAGTAGGAGGGAATTTGGTGGCTGCCGTTGGAGATGCTCTTATGCTGGAAATAATAGAGTCACATTCAAACCGTTTGAGTTAATTGCGTGTATGATTCTCTGTCTATAAAAAGTTAATTGCATATACAGTGTACATGACTTGTAGGGTAGCTATAGCTTCGTACAGAAAGTTAAAAAGAAACAAATCCATCCTTAATCTTGTATTCTAAGTACTTTGTGGGCTCCACTGTCAGTACAATAGCAAAAGAAGTATATATTAAATTATATAATATAAAAATCTAAAGTTAAAGACAGAATTCGAATTCAGGTCATCGCGTTGCGAGCATCCGGCGCTAAACAATCCAGCACATGTTCATTGTGGACGATGCTGGAGATATATCTCTATGTCTACTCTTATACTCCCCCCGTTCCTAAATATTTGTCTTTTCGGATTTCAAATGGACTACCACATACAGATGTGTATATAGATATATTTTAGAGTTAGATTCACTCATTTTGCTCCGTAAGCAGTCACTTGTTGAAATCTCTAATAAGATAAATATTTAGGAACGGAGGGAGTAGAAAATAGAGTTGGTGATGATGGTGTGCTTGCCATCCTGCAATATACACCGTCGGATTTATATCTAACGGATAGGAAGGAAACTATGACAATTTTGCAAAAAGATACCCACACCCCTCTCCACATTTGCAAATAAGGTCTTCCCTCTTTCATCCTTTTCTCTCACAAGATAAACTACTCATACAAATGCATCTTGATGTTCTGTGCAACGCACGGGCATCTAGCTAGTTTCTTTTAAAATATGTATTGTGATAATTGGGTTGAAGTGATATATTTTATGTCTGCCCCGAATGATCTTAGATTCACTAGTAGTAACAAAGAAAAGGTTGCCTTGTTAATTAACAAAAAATAGGGTGAAAACTATCACATGAGGTTGGTAAAAACAAGGCACACTGGGTTCAGCGTTTTGTCACTACAGCTGTGCGCGCGCGAGAAGTCTACATATCGAGGGGGCTATGGAGAGAAAGACATACCGAGTGTGTGTGAGCGAGGCACAGAGACACAACTAGTGTGTGTGTGTGTGTGTGTGTGTGTGTGTTTGAGAGAGAAACCAATTGATAGATTAAGATCAAGATCGAGTTGTCACCCTTCTACTGTCATTGTTGGGGGGAGGGGGAGGGAGAGAAAAATGTATCGAGAGTGTGCGTGCGGTAGGCACAGAGGCACAACTAGCGAGTGTGTGTGTGTGTGTGTGTGTGTGTGTGTGTGTGTGTGTGTGTGTGTGTTTGAGAGAGAAGCCAATAGATAGATTACTATCAAGATCGAGGTGCCACCCTACTCCTTCGGTGTCGAGTAGTGTGTGTGTGTGTGTGTGTGTGTGTGTGTTTGAGAGAGAAGCCAGTAGATAGATTAGTATCAAGATCGAGGTGGGTAGATAGCATGTGTGCGAGGCATACTTAAAGCATCACGAAGATAAACAAGCGGTGTGCATGCAAGTGCCAGAAAAAATGAAGAGAGTAACAATGTCTACGCGCGCGCGCGTGTGTGTGTGTGTGTGTGTGTGTGAGAGAGAGAGAGAGAGAGAGATCTCAAAACAAAAGGTGCTCTGCTTTAATCCCATTGTATGTATTCATATGGTTTCGGGACTCGAGCTAACCTTAGGCATATGTGTGCGAGACATAATTATACTTCGAGACATTAGTGGCGGTGGGTGGGCGGAATTAAAGGGGTGGGCGTGTTCGACAGAGAGAGCGTGTGTGTTTCTGTGTGGAAGACTTGTAGGACGGGGTACAAAGACGAATTCTAACCTTGACGGAGGGAGAGAAATACACGAAGTGCGCGTGTGTGATTCCGATACCCACGGAGAAATGAGATATGTATGCGTGTGAGAGAGATTGCACAATTCATTCCTGTATCACTATCTAGCGATCATGGACGTGCATCTCTTGAACATAAGTCAATATCTACTTTGTATCGTGGCCAAATATACAATATCAATTCAACGCTATAAGATTGGACACTCACATATCACATTTTTTCTAAATAATCCTTTTCAATTGTGCATGCCAAAGTCACGGTGATGTTTCTTCAAACAACCAATGTAGCTATCATGCACATGCATCATTGTTAGTCTTGCATTCAAATTCATTAGTCTTGGATGATTTAAGGTTGTATTATGAAGTAATATATGTAATATTCATATATGAATTCAACGGGTACGCAATTTATGAAATGGAGACTATGTAATCATATGAGGTAACACTTTTAAGTAGCGGACTACAATATCCATTTCTTTTGTGGGACTACAATGTCCATTTCTTTTTGTGCGCCTCAACAATAATACGTCAATGCATTCTGTTTAAAGTAAATAACCAATGGCACTAAATTATATATTTACACGAGAAATACATAGGCTGAGCGTTTGATCCCCTTTTTTGAACGCGCCTCTACACCCGTACGATTGGCCGCGCCCGTGTGAACGTCCAAGTTATTGGTGCATCATCACGAGTTATTGTCTTTTTTCTAGGGTGGACTTCGCACCAGTTATTAACTGCTGACGTGTGCCCCGTGTACACAGTCTCACATGACCTTCCCGCTAGCATTGTCCGAAATTAGTTGAAACTGGATACGAACGATCCCACAGGCGGCAAAATGTACCGCCTCCTTCTAAAATTTCCGCCACCTAGTCTTTAGCATGCGGAATTCCCCTTTTGTCCTTGGTGCACGGAGAACAACAGTTACAATACGGCCCTCATTTACATAATAGTTCGGGGCTGCTTTGGTAACTTCTGGTTCCCTCCACCACACGGCACCCCCATTTCCTCCCCCCCCCCTCCCGAAAAACGACTAACTCCATAGCACCAGAGAATCTTACATCACGCCGTATGTACTTCATCAGCCTTTCTACCCCTCCCCTCTCGAAACCCTAGACTTCTCATCCACCAGCGTAACAGAGCCCATTCACTACCAGAGGCATCCACCTCGTCGGATCTGCTTTTGCGACCGCATCTACCCCTCCCACCTTCCCTAGAAACAAGTAGACTGCTCATCCACCACTTTACCACAGCCCATTCAGTGTCGCGCTTGTCCACGGCACCGGCTCTGCTTCGCCGGTACTCTCGTCAACTGCAGTGCATCTGCAACAGCTCCTTCGTACTCCCCACCGGAGACGCTTCGTCCACACCCCCCGGAGCTGCCCCACCGACGCCCCCGTCGACAGCCTCTGATCCTCTTTGCCGACACCTTCCTCAACCCTACTGGAGCTGCTTCGCCGACACCATCGTCAACCCTACCGGACTAGCTTCGCCTATACCATTCTCAACCCTACCGGGGCCGCTTTGCCAACGCACAAGTCCCCGGCCCTAGATCCGCTTCATCGCACCCTCGTCCAACCTACCAGAGCAACTTCTGATGCCCCGTCCACGGCCATAGATCCGCATCATCGACACCATCCTGAACCCAACCACCGTAGCAGCTTCATCGACGCCCTCGCCCACGGCCTCAGATCCGCTTCGCCCACACCATAGTCCACCGTACTAGAGCCGATCCACAAACACCCAACTCGACGGTTCTAGATCTCCTTACCGGACCCCAACAGCCAGCGCAGCGTCATCACCCTTGACGTTTCTAACCTGATTCCCACCGCCTAGCAAGATGCCAAGCACCCGCCACGGCCTAGGTACTTGTCACCTTTAAACCCGTCCAGCATCATCTGCCCGATGTACTTCAAATATACTAATAGGTCGTTGTTACATGTTATGCAGCTGGCAAAAACTACAAGGATGATGTTTCTTCTGGATCTAACAGCTTGGCCAATCAAGATCATGGACTGAGGCATTGCTATGATCTTGTAAGTGCGTCTCTCTCTCTTGTATTGTTGTGTGCCTGCCAGCGTGCTTTGCTAGGATTTTCGACCAGTAATATCTTTGTGCAGACAATGATTTCTACTACTGGCTACTAAATTAGATATGTAGATGTCATACATGATACTCCCTCCCTTCCTAAATATAAGTCTTTCTAGAGATTCCACTATAGGCTACATACAGAGCAAAATGAGTGAATCTACACTTGAAAATGCATCTATATACATCTGTATGTGGTCCATACTAGAATCTCTACAAAGACATATATTACAGAGGTAGTACATTACACAAAATTGTAGGTGGCACGTAGGAATTCTAGTGCACTACATTAGGCTCTCTTGGAGTGCCTGCTAGTGTAGCACACAGAGTCATGGCTAGTTTATACTACGTACACAATTGTTAATTGGGGGTTTAAATATGCGCAAGGGATATGCAATATATTATCATGTAGAGATGTCTGAAATTAGCCGTGTCAACTTGCAGATAGGGTTACGCAATGAAAAAGTACAAGATGTATGTAACAATTTCATGGAACATCGCAAAAAAGGAGAGGCAGCGGTGAGCCTATACAGTATGCTATGGTAGGTCACTCCGGCCCAGTTCTTTTGCAGGATTCTTCCAGAATCTGCCCCTCTCTAGCTTCTCCTAGAATCTTTGACCCCCTTTTGTTTTACAATCCTACCTAACTAGACCCTAACTAGATAGGATTGTAAAACAAATGGGGCCCAAAGATTCTGGGAGAATCTGGGTAGGGGTCAGATTCTAGGAGAATCTGGCAAAAGAACTGGGCCTCCCTTACAATCATCGTGACATGTTATTTGTATGTCAGTTCTATTGGCCAAGTTTCTTAGGGACAGTTATTTCGAGTTATCCTAAGAAAATAAGCACCTTTGAATATAAGCTCCAGGTAATAAGCCAACCATTTATTTTCATTGCCTGCCTTTTTAGCTTAGTTGTGGTATGATCAGTGAAAAGTCTAGATTGCATTATATTTTGTCATTTTGCTGCCCATATGAAAATTAATTTGACTTGCAAACATCACAAATTGAACCCAGTGCAGTAACTAATATGATAGGAAAACAGACCATCAATATTTGTTCAAAATGCAAATACAAAGATAGCATCTACTTGGCACAATCTACTTTGGTCAATGTCTTTCATAGAGATCCCATTACCTAATTTAAATGAAGAACGCATGACCTAAATTTAAATGAAGAACAATTATTTATCGAAATTCAAAGGTCCAAGTGGGTGGTTATTATCATATAGCAGCAGCAACAACTCATAGCAACTCATCATACAGCAGCAGCAGCAGTGTGCAATTCATCATATAGCAGCAGCAGGAGCAACTCATAGCAATTCATCATATAGCAGCAGCAGGAGCAGCTCATAGCAATTCATCATATAGCAGCACCAGGAGCATCTTATAGCAACTCATCATATAGCAGCAGCAGCTCATAGCAATTCATCATATAGCAGGAGTAGGAGTAGCTCATAGCAATGCATCATATAGCAGCAATAGAAGCAGCTCATAGCAATTCATCGTATAGCGGATTAGAATGAAAAGTTGGCAAAAAATCAGAGGAGATCCTCACCTTGTTGGATGAGCTCATCCTTCAACAGCAGCTCAAGGCCACTGCCTGGGAGGAGGGGAGGGGGAACGAGGTGCCTTTTGCCGCAGTGTGTCATCGGTTGTAGTTGTGCGGCGCCCGCCGAAGTAGTGCATTGGACGGACCACAACGGAGCAGCTGCTGGAGACCATGAGAATGAGGGCGGCGCCAGAGGGAGGAGGAGCCGGGGAGATTTGGCCCTACCCGTCGGCCATGTAGCCTAGCTGGATAGAGCATCGTCGAGGACCGGGCCAGATGGGACCAGTGGCGACGTCTTGCTGGAGGAACCCTAGCGCTGCAGCCAGGGGATCGACGGCTTGCTAGAGGAACCCAAAGCGAAATAAATTAAGCCCAAGCCCATAACTCAAAAATGACTTCTTTACATCTTTTATGGTTTATTTATAAGCTCTGAAAAGGCGGAATAGAGCTGGCCCTTAACCTGCAATTCAATTGTGTGCAATAATGAATCACTCATGCCTGCTATAGTGTACATTTAGGCTTCATCATACATGACATAACCTAATACATGTGCATTTCGTTATAGAATCTGAAATATGCAATGTTTATGTTAGTTCATACGTTGCACATGATGTTTAAATTCCCCTTAAATCTGGTCAGTCAAGTGATGGTCTTTAAGCCTCCTTCTATGGTTCTTTTCTTGATATGTAAGAGTTGCTCACACATCTGTTCAATTGCTTGTTTGTATCAGCCAGCCATACTAGGACTGTTTGCTTTGATTACTTGTTGTTCTTGACCTAACAGAGCTTGTCAACGTTTTAAACACTAAGGGCTGTTGTAGTGGGGGCTTGTATAACTCATAGGTGACATAAAGGTTTGACTATACACTAAAGTAGGATCTCCAAGAGTACCTAGAGATCCAGTTCGAAGGTATGCCTAGTTTTTACATAGTGCACACATAGTAAATGCTCATTTCATTGTGTGCAAGAGATGTGGCATGTTTCATTATGTGGTGTTGTTTTGTTATAATGTCATCCTTTTGTGTTGTTCACAAACTAGAAAGTATGCATATTTATCTTCCAAGGAAACCAGTAACTAATTTGTGTCACCTTGCAGAGGGGGTGCAATGAAGATAAGATTGAGGATTTCCAAGTACAAGATATTAGGAAGGAGCCTTGCAAGAGAAGGAGGAGCAGCGCTGAGCATGTTCAACCAGTTAAGGTAAGTCACATTGTATTACAATTACCAGGACATCCTATTTGTCTGAGATTGTGCTTGTGTAGGGTTCTTCACCTGTAACCAGTCATTGGGCCATTGATTAAAAAACCCTCCACTCACTACTATATGATGTTCTAAATTTTTTGTAAATCAGATGTATGTAAACACATTTTAATATGTCTGTTCACTCATTGCAGATGTAGTCTACTTTTAAATATCTAAAACATATTATAGTAGTGAACAGTGTGAAACTGCTTCCAGCCATGGTAGAGTTGTCGATGTCATAAATGTCATAACCAAACGCATATTCACATCATTAGCCTCCCTATCATTACTAGGATATTGATTACATACTACTTCATAAGGGGGCAAACAATATTACATTACTTGTTCCTTTATATAGTAAATGTAGCTAGCCCATGGATGTTATTGAGGCGTGTGTGTATGCATGCTGCCAACTCAACAGTTCAATTGCTTGTTTGTTTCAGGCATAGTTAAATTGCTCTTTTCAATTGCTTTATTTGTCCTCAGTTAATGAGATGCCCAAACAATGATGCCTAATGTTGGATACTTGTATAACTATTAGTTGACATAATTAAAAGACTTACCATTTAATTACTCTGGCGAAGTGTGCCTGAAGCTTTGAAGTCTATTAACCAACTATTACGGCATGAGGCTCACAATCTAGTTTATACTAGGCTAATGATTGCATAGTTTTGCTTGCTGTAGTAGGTTTGTATGAATCCGTCTGTTGTTCATTATGCTCCCTAAGACTTTAATTGAGCTACAGAATGGCCAACTGCTTGCTTACTTATACGCAATGTGTTGTCTAAATTTGTAACATGTCTGTGTTTTGGATTTGGCCCCAACATCATGCTCCTCTCGTGAGCGAAGAGAGATGTCTGTATGCGGGCTGCATAGACTACCATTTTTATAATTTTTAAAATATCACCTGCTTATGCTTCATGACGTGTAACATTATTGTTAGTCCTGTTTTGCCATGTACAAAATAGTTTGTCTTGCTCGCTTCACCGTTGTAACTATATTTTTGCCCTAGTCATGTGTACTTACAGAAACATTTCAGGATGAAGTGACATCAACACAAAGATCTGCGAGCAGTGCGGCATAGCCATTACCAAATGATTATGGATTGGAATTGAAATGTGCTGATGTTCTCGAGCATCAACTAGAGGTGGCAAGACAACGTGTAAATGATTCTCAACGTGCAATCAACAAGTTGAGACTGGACTTGCAGGTATTACATGTAGGAGTCAAAAAATGAAACAAGACACTGAGGTAACCACGAAGGAATTGGAGATTTTGCAGACTGAAAATTGTGCTATCTGAACCCGGCCAATCCTATTTTCTGAAGAGATTGTAGTTCAAATGGTAAGTTTTGTTGATGCATGTCCATGATGTATGAGCTTTATTTGCCCAGTGTATATAACTTGTTGTTTGTGTATGCTTTATTATCACTGGTGTCGAACTATAATGCCCAGTGGGTATAATCGGCTGTAATTTCTTCATTGTATTGTGTAGGATTATACTATGTTTCTATGCCTTAGTCTCTTTATTGTATAGTGTATGTTTTTTAGAGGCGATAGTATAGAGTAGGATGATTCTTTGAATATGATATATCATTGAAACAGGGGCCAACATGCCCAAACATTTCCTGGACGCCATCCGAACGAACAAACATGTGTAATCAAAGCGGACCTTAATTGGGTTGGTCAAAATAACATTTAGTGGACCCCAAATGATGTGGCCCACCGTAACAACGTTTCTTAGCAGGTCGTTAACAGGTTGAAAGCTCGATAGGCCCGTATAAATGGAAATGGCCCGCGGGCCTCTAGTAGGCCGAAATAAATGTCAATTTTGTCTCAGCCCTTTTACTTTACGGGCTAGTAAGAGGCCGAAAGTGTTTTGGGCCAGAGGCGGCCCAATTTGCAAACTAGGCTTTTAACAAGCCGAAAGTCCCGTCGAGCTGAAATTTTGTCGTGCGGAACGTGAGGCGCTAATGGACCCAAAATTAGGTTGCATAGTCAAAGGCCCAACTGTTGTGCGGGCCGTTAACAGGCCCAAAGACAAAATGGGCTAGGAATTGGCCCATTTACCGAATGGGCTGAGGACGGGCCTAAAGTCACAACGGGCTAGAAGTTGGCCCAACTACAGAATGGGCCGAGAAAAGGCCGAAAGACGTTTCGGGCCGTTAACGGGCTGGAACTGACGATGGGTTGCTAACAGGCCAAAAGAAGCTCGGGCCGTAATTGGGCCCAAAGACGTAGCGTGCCGTTAACGGGCTGGAACTGACAATGGGCTGGAAATTGTCAAATATAGAATGGGCCTTTGATGGACCGATTTTGTGTAACTCGTATGGGTCGTGCTTGTGAATGGGTCGGCCCGCTTATTTTGACAGGCCCGGCCTTCTAACCTGAATGGGCCACTGTTAGGCCGAGACACGTGTCGACGTATCGTAGCTGTGTCACGTCCATTCGCTGGATGACAACTACCCAAACGCTGGGCCGACACATGGATCTGCCGGTGAATGATAATTTTACACGCGGAAAATCCCCATTGGTCCGGGCTGTTAACGGGTTATCAGATCCAAACAGGAATCCGATAGCTTAACGGCGGCCCGTTACGATGGATGCCACGTGTCGGTTACCCTTGACAAAAGCATTTCTATGATGCGCGATTTATCGTTATGGAAGTGGACACTTCTGTGGTAATAATTTTGGTAATGTCATGGAACACTTCTACGACAGCACAGGTATGACTATTTTGATTCTGTCATAAAATCGTCATGGATGTACATGCATGACAGAAAATGTGACCTACTGTGACAAACACGTATCATCACGAAAGTGGTTTTTTTTTAGTGATGATCGTTGCCACCATCAACAAGTTCACCGTCGTGAAGAAGCTCGTGGACGACATCGTCGTACTCCTCCCGCCTGCACGCCCAGGCTCCTCATTGCCTGCCACCCTAATCAGCCTCCACGGTGAGAAAATCTTTCAAGCACTGGAGGCCCCGCAACTGCCTGCCGACGCAACGAAGAATGTCCACCTCGAGATCGCGCTCACCGCCGGGCGCCTCGCCCTGCAAGAATTCATCAACCTACACATCCACATGTACAAGGAAGTCGTGTACATAGGCATGGGATTTGGATGGCCTCGAGTTCTTTCTTTTTACCTTTTGTAAGCCGATTTGTTCGGCATTATCAATAATTATTAATATATGGATGTTTCCATCAATAGATGCAAATGCTGAGGATTTATCCCCCTCGGAAAAAAGGTCTCTTTCGTCTTGCAGCTAAGAAGTTTGTTATTTCTGGAGTAATAAAATGTAACAAAAAGTTATATACGCATGTATATTTGTGGTGGTCGTGTACTGCGTACATTATATTGTAAATCATTATGAAAAAATGATTATATGAGAATAATGGCGGTAGGTCCTCTAATTAGAACATGTAGAAATGATGCATCTTCATGTAGTAGTGTTGGTTGCAACTCACATTCCAAATGTAATGCAAGCCGTCTATTATTAGTAGTAGTATTCCAATTGTAATGCAAGACACTATGCTACAGTAGTATTTTTTCTCTACAAAGTTAATGTCAAGTTCTGCATTACAATTGGAATACTACTGTTTTCTTTTGGAACAGCTTGTGCTTTATGCCCACTTTATGCCCACACCCTGTTTTCTTCTGTTCAACTATGTTTTATGTTTACCCTAAAAAAACTATGTTTTATGTTGCAGTTCGCACCATGTATGGTTCAGCAAATGAGAAGTTTTAGTGAAATAGCATAATAGGATCACCAGGGCTACAACCGGCACAGTGAAGCGCGCGCAACGCTTCTAGTCTCAATAGTTGAGGCACTGCGTGCTACTACTACCCATTTCCGATCATGTTCACGGCAGATTGCAGATATGCTGTCATATGACATTTTAATGTTGGGGCACTGGGTGCATCTTTGAATCACTGGGTCAACCAAATGAGTTGAACTTCACTTTTCCAGTAGCTACTACTACTACTACTACTTCACTTTTCCAGTAGCTACTTCACTTTTCCTAAGCGAACGGCGCAATTCTTTGGATGCGAGACCATGCATTTCAACGTTGCTACATTACCCTAACTCGCTTGCAGCTTGAACTGCCAGCGTCTCTCACCCCTTTGCTTGTCACTGCATACGGTGTTGAAGCTACAGGAAGTGAAGGGGACTTGTCCAGGTATGCACACCGCTCGTTCCCTTTCCAGTACAGAATCAGTCGATTTGTGCACGAGTGGGACCAGCTGTCACCTGCATAACAGCATTGCATCGTGTTCATTTCCTGAGTCGATCAGCCTCAGAACCAGCAACAGATTTGTACATAAATTAGAAGTTCCGCTACTCTTACTACCCAATTCATGGAATATTCAGAGATGGAACATTAAGCTTTTGCAGAACCATAGAGATGTCCAAACACTCATATATTAATATTATCATTGCCTTACTGTCAGCAATTCTACTTGGAGAAGAAATTTTGCGAGCTAACATCCAACCCCTTCGGAGATGCTGTCGACTTGCAGTCACTATCATAAACAGGAAGCCATCGACCATTAGAACGTAACATTTTTTAGCAACTCATCAACACAGAAAATATAGTGTATTTTTTATTATTATTTTTAAACGAGGCAAAAGACTTGCCATTTTCATTGATTAAGAAGAAGAGTTGCCCGGTTAATTGACAGAAAACCGGGCTAAAACCCATACAACACAACCCACATGACATGGGCACCACCGGCCAACCTGGCCACCACATGAACAGAAGCCACGACGGCACATGCCAACGGATGGCCACACGCGCAAGCAACCGACAGCTCCGACATTGACGACGAGCGACACAAGGGAAATATGCAGGACACGCCGGGAAGAACCGACTACGCGACCCAAGCTCTTCTCAACGCCATCATCGTTGCCAAACAAAAACCAGCGCCCCGCCTCAGCAAACCACGCGGCGAAGATGCCACCATCGACAGCGAAGATGTCATTATCCTCCAATCTCTCAGTCGTTGCCGGCTCCGAGACGATGCCCCCAAGGAGGAGAAAGACGCGAAGACGCCTCCATCGCCCGATCCAGCGGATCTGAGGTTTCCCTCCGGAGCCCAAGCCATGGAGAGAAGGAGCACCTCCATGACGCCGCTTCCAAGAAAGATCGCGGCACCTGCGGGCGCCGCCATCGTCGGCTCCGGTGAAGACCGGAGCAAGGATTTCTCCCGGAGATGTGCCGCCCACCTGCCACCACCGACCGCCGCCCACTAACCACCACCCCTGCCGAGGCCGACCTCACTCTGGCCACGGGATCCCACGATCCACCGCGACCAGACTCGCACCACCTCCTGGCCGAAGCCCCGGAGCCCAAGAGCCGCCACATCGGCCGCTGGTCCCTCCTCCACCTTTGCCCAAACGCCTGCACACCGGTGGCCCCTACGGGCCGCGCCGCCGGACCGGCCAGAGCCAGATCCGCGGCCACCACCTGCGCCCAACGGTCCGGATCCGGCGAGGCCCGCTGTCCCCTGCCACACAGCTCCCACCGCTGAGCACCACTGCCAGCACCACGCCTCTGCTCGCCGAGCGAGCTCCGAGGCAGCCGCCAGAACCGCGCATCAGCTGCAGGCCCGCCCAGGCCCAGATCGGGCCCGCGCGCGAGCAGCCACCACCGCGCGTCCGCTGCAGACGCCGAGCAACCACCGCGGCTCCGATGAGACCACGCCACTAGCGCCAGCCCGCGCAGACCCGCCGCTGCGCCCCTGCCTGCCGAGGCGACCCGCTTCGCCACCTCCGTGCTAGGAGGGAAGGAGTCCCTGCTGCCGCCGACACGGGCCAGGCTTCGCCCGGCGGCGCCTTTTGGCGGCGGCGAGGGGATGAGGGGGAGGAGGAGGACCTGGAGGCGGGGAGAAGGGGGGCTCGCCAGCCGCCGCTCGCGGGAGCGACGGGGGCGAGAGAAACCGTAGGTGCTGGACGCGAATTGAATTATAGTGTATTTTTTTGGAGAAATGGCCAGAAGCTACAAGCTACTTGCAGTTCTTCTTTAAAGAGAAACCCAAATAAGCAGCAGAATCAATCGCTCTAGGAAATGTCACTACAAATGTATTTTGAAGAAATGGCCAGAAGCTACAAGCTACTTGTCGTTCTTGTTTAAAGAGACCCAAATAAGAAGCAGAACCAATCACGCTAATGAAGTTTTCCTTTATAAGCAATAATTGCACACCTCATATACAATTGTTTGTTACAATATTTGGATCATTTCGTTTAAGGAAAAGAATGTCATGTAAATTAATAATACTACCCTTAGTCACAAAATGTTAAAGTTTTGGACATTGAAATTGTCTTCAAAACACAATTTTGTCAGCTAATTATATTGTGATGTTAATTTCTTTGACCGGAGGTAGCAAACTCTTGCATTAGTTTGAATGTATAACAAACAAATGTAATGTTGACAAAAAAAACATCACATAGGAAATAGTGTTGTTGATTTCAGAAGTTCTCTTTAGAAAACAATCAAAATCATGGGCATCTGTAAATGATTGGAAGGAAAATTAGGGGTCATAGTTACATAGATAGGAACTAACCTAGAGCAAGAGTTAACTGAAATGATCCTTCTGTAAATTTAGTAGTTACTTGGTTCAACAAGACAACCTGCTCAAAGAAATATGACATAAGTCTGTTAGCCTCATTGAGTAGGGTAGTTCTTACCTTACAAGTCATCATTGAGTTGTTTCTAGAGAAAATTCCATATATACCACTGAAAATCTGGTCAGTTCCGCATATGTCACTAAAAAGATCCCAATTCAAATTAGAACACCCAAATTTTGCGGCGGTTCCAAATATGGAACTACTGTCAATAGACTGGGTGTTGGCGATCAGATTTTTGCCACATCGACGAAGATACCTTTACTAAATGTTTCTTTTCATGTGCCTGCTTCTCTCCCGAACTCTCTACTACCAAAAGGTGACAAATATTTTCTGCCACATATACAAAAACATGCCTACATACACATCTACTACTACATCTATCAGTGGCATATGAGGAAGTTGGCACAAAGGGCAACATCGTGTTCTCAGCAGACACTTCACAGTCAACTAGCGATTGTGGCATATTTGGAACTGGCTCAAATTTTGAGTGGTACATTTGGAGCCAGGATTTTTTTGAGTGGCATATCGAGAACTGACCAAATTCTCAGTAGTATATATGGAATTTTCACTTGTTATTACTGTAATGAATAAAAGAATGGAACTGGATAAAACAACGTAGTACAAACAGATCAGATAACGAAGGCAAGTAATGAGAACTAGATGGGCTGTTGTCAAAGCATGCAAGAAACAGCTATATAGTGGTATTAAAGCAGGTCATACCCAGGACAGCAGCAGAGTTCCACCCCAAAATGTATTTATTTTTTTGACAAGGGGCAGGCCCTCTGCCAATTTCATATAGATAGGGGGAAATACAAAAGTGTACAGAAGATATTTACAAAACCAAAAAGGCCCTAAGAATTACATGCCGTTTGCCATAGCCAAACCCAACTGGACAAGGCCCTCCCTGACAAGGTAAGCAACATCCAACACTTGCAAAGAGACATTCTCGAAAAGCCTGTGGCTCCTCTCCTTCCACACATGCCACAACACATAAATGAGCACCTTGCCAAAATGCCTCTGCCCCGACGAGTCAAAAGCCTCAATATTTTTGTTCCACCAGTCCACGATCGTGGAAAAAAACGGGGCCAAGCTGGGTATGATCAAGGACCAGCCAGCAATGATACCCAAAATGTGTGTTCCTTATAAATGCTACTCCCTCCCTCCCATAATGTAAGACATTTTTTTACACTACACTAGTGTCAAAAAATGTCTTACATTATGGGACGGAGGGAGTAACATTTATGTGCATAGAAAAATCCATTTACTAGTACTACCTCAGTAATAAGAATTGAGCCCAGTTAATTTATAGGAACTGCTATATGGTTTCTCAACTCAACTAGCACAATTTTTCATAGTTTATCCATAATCTGAATTTTAATACGAAAAACAAAGGCGGATATGGGCTATAGTATTATAAATCAGAACCTAGAATACAAGTATACAATTTCACAACAGGAACATTAGCTTGAAATTACCAATACATATGCCTAACAGAAGACCATGGGGGCCAGAAGGCATAATGACATGACAAATCTTGCAGAAGTTGAAAAGTTCAAACAATATCACAACCAATAATAATCCACCATGGTTCTGCATAATAACATGACAAATCTGTCTACAAAACTAATCCACCCCTGATAACAGTTTCCGCATCAATGTCAAGACGGTTTGTGAAACTTACCGCCAAGTTATATGACTTTGAAAGCTTCATCAACTTCAATGATAATCCACTGAGCACTCTAGTCCTCAGAGCCAGATCATCAAAATCTTGTCGGAAGTGGAAAGTAACACTATCAATAATAACTATTCTCACCTGTAAAGCATAGAAAAACAATGGTTACTTGGTAACACTCACCAATTCTGGTAGACACTGCTAAGAAGGGAAGGGTGGAAAAATAATTTCCGCAAACATACAACTGCCAGAAAACTCATCTTGAGGCAAAATAGAGGTGAAGGACAAAACATTAAACATAATTCAGGTGATTAAACCTGAAGACTCAGTTGTTCAAGAATATTACATCTTTATGTTCTCCGAGGAATTTCTCCAGATAGTTTATCACCGCAATCTGTTCAGTGTAGCTGCATATTCGGAAGTAGTAGATTCCTGCCAGGAAACTCTCGGGCTGCAGATTTTCTTGGCCAGATGACGACTTGTCATGGTGGCATGGAAAATACTCCATTATGTCACTGATGCACCCTTCAGCAATTTGATAGACGCGTTCAACCATGAAACTGCCCTCTGTATCTGTTAAAATAAAATGAAATATTGTTAATAGTTTCTCAAAAGACACACGACACAATTGCTTTCTGTGAAACCACTATACCAATATAAATTGCTTTGCCGCCAAGGCCACCATAGTCCACGGGAATTTGGACGTTGATTGCTAGCTGAATCCTACAAAAGCTGGCACTTAGTATGGTAATTTTCTTCTGAAATTGCATTGAATCAATAGTAGGTGCACATACCCCAGTTGAGTTTTACCAATTCCTGGAACCCCACCTGAATAAATCTAGTAGCTGATTAGTCTATTCACCACAGATACATCAACGGGCATACTGTTTTACATAAAGAACTAAACAGAGAAAAATGGAAGCCCTTATGGGATGTTCATGCACAAGTGATAAAAAGAATAGAACAAAGACTCACTAACTTCATCCTGCAAAAGAAAAAAAGACTCACTAACTTCATACAATTATCACAACAGTAGAATAAGTTAACAGCACTATTGCTAGAAGACAGGAGACCAAGAAACAAGCTATAGAAACAGAGCTAAAGGATAAACAGACTAAAAATTTGCCCAGTCGATTATATGGTTAACCAAGAGGTCCAATGCATTCCTTCAGCAAGAAAGATGTTAAAAAGGCGCACCTATCTCAGTAACTTCTTTACAATGAATCCCTCCACCAAGTATGCCGTTCAGGTCACCAGAGCCAGTAGTGATGTGTTTCTGTGATTGCTCCTCAGACAGCATATCCCATGCATTTTGGGCTCCTGTGACGTATTTGAATGAGTGAGATGCAGTACTATTACAGTTCATTGTTATATCGAGGATATATAAACAAACAAACAAAACAACAACAACAACAAAGCCTTTAGTCCCAAGCAAGTTGGGGTAGGCTAGAGGTGAAACCCATAAGATCTCGCAACCAACTCATGGCTCTGGCACATGGATAGCAAGCTTCCATGCACCCCTGTCCATAGCTAGCTCTTCAAGGATATATAAAACGTGAAAAAATCAAGAGCAACAGGTACAACGGCTCGCAAAGCTATTGAATCGTGTGGCACATTGGCAGCAGGACATATCAAAGTTCAGATAATGACCTCAGATATGCAGAAGAGCATCTAAATGACTAAAACTAGAACATGAATACCGATTACATAAAATATCTCATTATCATAGCTTCACAATTACCTTACTCGAGTCCAAAAGGGGAAATAAATTGGCTGAGCATAACAAAACAGGATGAACAGAATTATAACACGTTTTACAAGCAATAGCCAAGAAACGGCATCGTACAAGGAGTCAAGGAGTATGTTTCTCTGAGAATGCCTCTAGGATCTTCCGCTCATTGAACTTGTTTGCACCCTCAATGAACTTGAGAATATCGACAGTCTCCTGGATCTCATTGTTCATATCTGTACAAGTACAACAGGAGAGGATACAGATGGTGTGCGGCTGTGCATAGGCACACTAAAAAAATTGTGGGTTCAAGTAATCACTGGGTGACTGGAAGCTCATAACTCAACCAATGTCCAAGACTACGGGTGGAGAGTGGAGACAGCAGGGGCATGTGACATCATGATGAGGTAGAACCCTAGAACAAGACGGGCAATCATAGCAACACGCTTGAGAGGCAGAGGGGTTTGAGGCGTAAAGTCTAAACAGTGACGCTATGGCATGGGGGGCAGCTCTTGGGATTGTGGAGAGCAAAAATCATTATGGAGGAGATAAATTTTCAGGGTGTTAAGTACAGGGTATGTGAAGGGGCAGAAAACAAACTATTATGTGCATGTCCGTCCAGATACAAAGTGTCTCTTTATAACTAATATATAAAAAAGAAAGTCAAGAGTCTGAAATTTTCATTAGGGGTCCGTTTGAGTGTCAAAACTCAACTCTGTAAACGATCTGGAGAATTAAAGAGAAAAATTCAATTCAGCCCAAGATGGAGATGAGCTGTAATTCCAATTTCCATGGAATGTGTCAAAATGGTAATTGGTAATTGAACAGTTAATACATACTTTTGACGATTGCAACACCAGTACTCAGACAATTTTAGCAAAAAAAATAATCAGACATTTTGGTACAAACATGACATGAGGAACAACATTGTAATTATCATTTGCTCCAGGTGATGACAATGGCCAACACGACAAGATCACTGCCAGAACAAGAAAACATGGGGATTTACAAACTATGCATCCCATTACATAAACTTGGCCTTTTTTGCTAGTGAAACTTGGGGTATGTTTGGTTCATGCCATAGCATGCCCTACCAAATTTTGCCAACCACTGGCTAGCCAAAAAATTGGCTAGAGATTGCTTGGTCCTTTGTTGGCTGAAAACTTGGCAAGATTTGTGAAGAGAATGTGAGGAGAGTTGGCAATACTCCATAGGCAACCAAAATATTTTTAACCAACCAAGTGAAAGCCAAAGTATCATGGGCTGACAGTAATTTAGTAGGGTAAATTGGGGCACCAACCAAACATACCCTTTGTTTGCAACTCCAATTCACTTGGAAAAGGCCTTGTGCGTCCAAGAAGGGAATTAGGGGTTTAAAAGGCTGCACAGATTCTACAGTTTCAAGGAGACAATGAGCAGAAGGTGAATACGAGCAGCACAAGCAACAGGGTGCCACGGGAGGGGAGAGGATGAGAATGGGCGCTAGGTTTAGTTTGTCTTACTTTAAAATCTTTACTTGCGTTGCCTTCTATGCTTGAACTTCTCACTTCCTAACTTGATTCGTAACAAATTAAAACAAGCCAGAAACTACTTTAAAGGAGCTGCACCAAGTTAGCTGCAAATAGCATAAAAAATGCACAAAAGGATGACAGCACCTAACTACAGAAACTACTGCCCATGTTCCATAGAAAAGAACAACAGATGCAGAGAACAATGCTCACCCCTCAATTCAAAGACAGCACCATGACCAGTGTTGTTATCATCTCAGATCCAGGAAGCACCAACAAACATACTAGTAATGTTATCCTTCAGAGCAGGATACCATACCTCCAGTAAAGATCAGCTACATATATCACCTAAAAGCCGGCTTTTCCCCACAAATCTTGCCAGCGTCAACAGCAACCCCTACAGCGAATAAACTAGACGAATCCAACAGAAGACACAAACCTTACAACGTGATTCACAGGAACTTGCGCACAGGCATGGTAATCCCTACACATCAAACAGAGAGAGAGAGTGGCAACACAAGCCCTAGAACCACTAGAACCCGAATCAACCAGGTACACATCAAATCAGGCGCATCCCGCATCCTTTCCTCGCCGGCCCAAGAGAAACCCCCGTTTCCCGCTGTTAAAACCGAGCGCACAAACGCCTCCTACCAGCTGCGTGCAGAATCAAATCGAACGGAATCAACATGGGCGGGGATACCTTGGAGGAGCAGCTTCTGCGCCGTCTCGTTGGGAGCCATGTCGCATTCGCGGAGCACGGCGTAGGCCTCCTCGTCGGTGCGGTTCCTGGCGACCCCCTTGCTGTAGTGGTGTGCTAGATTGTCCGCCTCACTGCCGCCGGAATAGAAAGGGGACAGAAGCGGAGGCGGGAGGGAGAGAGATTTATCATTTTCGGAGAGTTTTGCAGGTAGCAAGTCCAACCGAGGCCAAATTTGGTCTTACCTTTTGGCAAAGTTTAGCCCGATCAAACTGCCATTTAAAACTACTAGTTAATTGTCCGTGCGTTGCAACAGAGCTAACCTTTTAGTGTGTGTCACTCTCTGAAAACAACAATAAAAAACAGTCCACATCAAAGGAGGGCACTCGTGGTTTGTTCGATGATCTTCTGTGGCACCAGCCGTGCCTAGTTCTCTCTCGTGGTTCTCTGTGAGAGTCGGAGCTGCGCTGCCTGGTCGCAGGTGACTGGGTCTGGCGCGGGCTTCATGCATCTCCACATGGCCTCTTCGATGTGGGTTGGGTTGTCGATCGCCTACGGCGAAGTCGGAGTCGTTTGCTCAGGGTTTAGGGATGGCGATGACGCCTCTAAGGGAGGAGTGATGACGATGACGCATTGTGACGCCCGGATAATCATGCTACAGTAATCCCATGTTAACGATGGCATGTCACCACGGTTACTGTTTTTAAATCTCGCGTTAATTCAAAACCGCTTCAAAATTCAAATTTAAATTAATGGCAAACAACAAAAGTTTTTAAAAGTGAAAACAAAAATGTTCGGGCGGTGCCATATTTTGCTTAAGTAAATATGGTGTAATGAACACATTTTTATAAAGTGCCTAGATAATTTAAAATGATTTAAAACAGGAAAGAAAATAAATAAAAAGAAAAGACTAAACATGATTAAAACAAAAACAAAACAAAGTAAAAGGACCCCCCCTTAGCTGGGCCTTGGCCCAGCAGGCTACTGGGCCGCCAGGCCGGCCCAACCGCGCCCGCTACTACTCCCCACCGGGAGCCAGAAACCCTAGCCCCTCTCCCCCACTACCCCGACCCCCACTCTCTCTCGCTCGCTCCCCCACTCCCCCCCCCCCCGATTTCTAGATCGGGGCAAACCACCCCCTCCCCCAGTCGGCCCGCTCGTTCCACTCCCCCTCTTCAGGATCGGGGGCGTTCACCGCCGCCGCCGCCTGGAATCCCCGCTGGAGCCGCCCCACCACCCGCCGTCGTCGGTGCCGCCTTCCCTTCTTCGTCGCTCGTCCTCGCCAGACGCCGTAAACGCAGGCCGCCGCCGCACACCGTCATCGCCTCAACCACGCCTCCCTCGCCGGACCACCTCAACGGCTTGCCTCCTCGTCGCCCGGTCGTCGCCGTCGACCACCCCGAGCCCCGCTGCCCTTCCCGGTATCCTTCCTCTCCATGCTGCACCGCGCCCGTCTTCCTCGAGCTCCGCCCACGCTCCGTCCATGGCCGCCCCGACCTCCCGCCGCACGCCGTCGGGCTGCCCATCGCCGGCCTCCCCGAGCCTCCCCTGCAACGCTGTGAGCAGGCTCCTCCTTCCCCCTCTCGATTCACTGTTGTAGGCCGCCATTCGCGCCGTCCGTGCTTCTGACCGTGGCCGCGGACATCGCGCGGTCGCTGCGCCCCGCGCTCGCCCGCATGTGCACGGCCTTGCTCGCCCCGTGCGCCCTGCGCCGCACCTGGCCACCGCCCCCTCACCTTGCTATCCCCACTCTGGTCAGCTGCGGTCGCCCTGCCGTGACCGCCGGCCAGCCAGCACGCGCCCGGGTCCGGTGACCCGGCGCCCACAGCCTTGTTCGGGTGCCCCAGCCGGGTCCTGGCACCCGAGAACCCCGCCCGAGACCCGCTAAGGCCCCCAGGGGCCTATGACAAGTGGGGTCGTCCCCTAAAACATTTAAAAAAAGGAATAAAAAAAGACTTAAAAAATATATATAATAATAAATAAAAATGATTAATTAATTAAGTAAATAATTAATTTAATTAATCCTGATAAATTAAACCTAATGACTAATTAACCTAATTAACTACTATTAATTAAACTTAACTAAGATAATTAGTTAACAGAGTATGACGAACGGGACCCACATGTCAGGGTTGACCTAGTCAACCCTGTTGACTGCTGACGTCAGCATGGCATCATGCTGACGTCATAATTCCATTTTTTCGAATTAAATAATTAATTGATTAAATTCCAGAAATTAATAAAATCTTTAAAAAAATCATATCTTTTAATCCGTAACTCGGATTAAAATATTTTCAACGTGAAAGTTGCTTAGAGCGACGAGACGAATCCGGATACGCGGTCCGTTCGTCCGCCACACACCCCTAACCTATCGAACCCGCAACTTTCCCCCTCCGGCTCCTCTGCCCGAAAACACGAAACACCGGGAATACTTTCCCGGGGGTTTTCCCCCCCTTCACCGGTATCACCTACTACCGCGTTAGGGCACACCGAACACCGCGTATTGCCTTGATATATTTTGTGGTGCTTTGTTTGCTCCGTATTCATTATTTCTTCCCCCTCTTCTCTCCGGTAGACTACGAGACCGACGCTGCTGCTGACCAGTTCGACTACGGAGTTGACGACCCCTCTCTCTTGCCAGAGCAACCAGGCAAGCCCCCCCCTTGATCACCAGATATCGCCTACTCTTCTCTATACTGCTTGCATTAGAGTAGCGTAGCATGTTACTGCTTTTCGTTAATCCTATTCTGATGCATAGCCTGTCATTGCTGCTACAGTCATTGATACCTTACCCGCAATCCTAAATGCTTAGTATAGGATGCTAGTGTTCCATCAGTGGCCCTACACTCTTGTCCGTCTGCCATGCTATACTACTGGGCTGTGATCACTTCGGGAGGTGATCACGGGCATATACTATATACTTTACACTGTTACATTACCTGTGATACTGTTCGGAGTTGGGGGCTGAAAGGACAGGTGGCTCCATCCCGGTAGAGGTGGGCCTGGGTTCCCGACGATCCCCGACGGTTACTTTGTGGCGGAGCGACAGGGTAGGTTGAGACCACCTAGGGTAGAGGTGGGCCTGGCCCTGTTCGGCGTTCGCGGATACTTAACACGCTTAACGAGATCTTGGTATTTGATCTGAGTTGGCTACGAGCCTATACGCACTAACCATCTACGCGGGAGTAGTTATGGGTATCCCGACGTCGTGGTATCAGCCGAAGCACTTCAGACGTCAGCGACGGAGCGGCGCGCGCTGAATTGGACTGGAACGCCACTAGGCTAGGTCTGCTTTCGGCCGCCCACGCAACGTGCAGGTGTGCTCAGGGCGATGGGCCCAGACCCCTGCGCGCTTAGGTTTAGACCGGCGTGCTGACCTCTCTGTTTTGCCTAGGTGGGGCTGCGACGTGTTGATCTTCCGAGGCCGGGCATGACCCAGGAAAGTGTGTCCGGCTAAATGGGATCGAGCGTGTTGGGGAATGTGGTGCACCCCTGCAGGGAAGTTAATCTATTCGAATAGCCGTGATCTTCGGTAACAGGACGACTTGGAGTTGTACCTTGACCTTATGACAACTAGAACCGGATACTTAATAAAACACACCCTTCCAAGTTCCACAGACAACCCGGTGATCGCTTTTCCACAGGGCGACGAGGGGAGGATCGCCGGGTAGGATTATGCTATGCGATGCTACTTGGAGATGCTACTTGGAGATGCTACTTGGAGGACTTCAATCTACTCTCTTCTACATGCTGCGAGACGGAGGCTGCCAGAAGCGTAGTCTTCGATAGGACTAGCTATCCCCCTCTTATTCTGGCATTCTGCAGTTCAGTCCACTGATATGGCCTCCTTACACATATACCCATGCATATGTAGTGTAGTTCCTTGCTTGCGAGTACTTTGGATGAGTACTCACGGTTGCTTTCTCCCCCCTTTTCCCCCTTTCCTTTCTTTCTGGTTGTCGCAACCAGATGCTGGAGTCCAGGAGCCAGACGCCATCATCGACGATGTCCCCTACTACACCGGAGGTGCCTACTACTACGTGCAGCCCGCTGATGACGACCTGGAGTAGTTTAGGAGGATCCCAGGCAGGAGGCCTGTGCCTCTTTCGATCTGTATCCCAGTTTGTGCTAGCCTTCTTAAGGCAATCTTGTTTAATTTATGTCTGTACATCAGATATTGTTGCTTCCGCTGACTCGTCTATGATCGAGCACTTGTATTCGAGCCCTCGAGGCCCCTGGCTTGTATTATGATGCTTGTATGACTTATTTATGTTTTTAGAGTTGTGTTGTGATATCTTCCCGTGAGTCCCTGATCTTGATCGTACACGTTTGCGTGCATGATTAGTGTACGATTGAATCGGGGGCGTCACACGCATGTGTGTTGATTCGACGAGACCCTCTCTGGAGTGGTGTCTGTGGGGTATCTTATGTGTGCCGCTCAGCGGTTGTGATGGTGTTCGCCTGGTACTCCATAATTAACTGGGCAATCTGGTTTTTGCTCGGTTTTCCCAATTAACCGAGCAACTCTTTGTACGATTCTCATCCTGTTAAACTGGCATTCATCACAATGCCCTTTAGAGATAGGATGTGACAGAAACATGATTGCCCACAAAGCACATAGTTCTGTGTTGCAGTAAGCACATAATTATTTATAATCTCTTATATTATGCAAAAATGCACTATATCTATATTATATGTGCATCAGTATCAACTATTATCTTGTAGGGCATAAACTATGGCAAATTAAGACTTGCAAGCAAAGGCATCTGTAGGATGTGACACTCTTTTCATGTAAGGGGTAAATTTGATTGCCGCAGAAAAGTATAGAAGATTTAAATGGTTACAGACTTACAGTTTCGAAAAAAGGGGTAATTAGAGAATGTTGTGTTAACATTTTATCTTGCCATGGTCTTTCTCATATCAAGGAACTAAAAAGAACCAGCATGTTGAGGCTCCAAGTATACAACAAAGGCAGGTAGCTTTTGGAAGAATGCATGTAGTATTTCATAAGACTGTAATTAGAATGCCATCAAATGTTGAGAAATAATGAAACCTATCATTTCTCTTCCTCCACCTTGATCTACATAATGAGTAGTACTATCACAGAAAACATATGACATGGGAACAACCGCATTAGATGTCCCATTTGTTCCTTGAATATAACTCCCAGTGGCAAAAATGTTGTGAACCGAGGAGGTCATCCTTGTGTATCCCTAGTTCCCTACTGAAACTCTCATTAACATGTGTTGTGGCCTTTTGGCGACATTCCCGCCAAGCTTTAAGAGGTAAGGCCTCTCCAAAGTCAGGAAACCTAAGTAGTCATGATCAAAGTCCTTGTCATAAATTATCTCTCTGTCCAAGAAAGCCGCATTCTGGAATTAGATGGCGCAACATTAGAAGCAGTATACAATGTAATGTCTTCAAACAGAGCAAAGGAGGGCACATTAGAATGCATCACATAATCCTATACACATGCATATTAAATGAAATGGAGCGGCAAACTTATAGCAAAAGTTATCATCAGTTGTCTCCCATATTGATGTAAAGAATACGTTTCTTAAAAAAACACAGATCCTTCTTATGTTAATGCTTCTTCTCTATTTTGACCAACAAGCAATCTGGCAAGTGAACAAAAAGATTCTAAATATTCCATTGGTAAATCAGTACTAACCGTTGTGATTCGCATTCATGCATATATGTCGATCGCAGGATCAGACAGCCGCCGCCGGCACCGGCCAGCACAAGCAAACTGAAGGAAATTAATGTCAGTTAATCTCGATGGAGCAAACCATGCTTACGCACACCAAATCACCCTATTTAACTATTAGCAGCTTAGCATTGTCCAGACAGGATGTGAACTGAATGATTGTTGTATAGTACCCTCATCACGCAATGGTTTATTGCTCCCAATGTTTGTCCATTCGTTTAGTTACAGCCAGTAAAACCATCGTGCCTTTAGCTGCACATGATGCAGTTAGTTAGTTGGATAGGAGAGCGAGTACCTCGACAATTGTAAGTGCAAGGGGAGGACCGAGAAGAGCGTCGCACATCGCCGCCGCCATGGGTAACAAACTCACACGGGCTTGAAGCCCTGAACGACAGAGAAGGGCTGGGGCAGTGTGAAGTAGGACGTCCCGAGCCTGAACGACCTGCCCACACGGGATAGGACATCAAGTACGGCACCGTCAATGGCTTCCGCCTGCCACCGCTTCATGGCACTCGCTTACTTGCGCTCTCACGGACATCGATGCCCCTCGCTCAGTCGCCTCGTGCGGTGGCCCTGGCGACGCCGGCGAGCACCCCACCGGGCAAATTCCGGAGGGATCTGAGGATGAGAGCCGCTGCTTATCAATCAGGGCCGACAGGACGGGAGAAAGGGAGCGGTAGTTCTGCCATGCCATCTCAACGTATGGTAATTGCAGGTGCATAAAAAATTTCACGAGATTAAAGGGCGAGAGGATTCCGATCCGATTTTTAGATGCGCAAGCCATGGAAGGAAAGGGGCCGGTTTTTAATGGTTTGTTTTGATCATGATTGATTGGCTTACCAAATGTGAAAAGGAAAGCCGGGGGTGGGATAGTGTACGTAAGGCAGGGTGGGAGAGAAGGTTGGACGAAAAAATTGACGTAAGAGGGGAGAGGGAACGTTACGTTTCTTTTAGATAGTAGAGATTTTGAGATCTGACCCTTTTGCTATTGTCACAGTCCCCGACGTTAGCTTAACACACTCTACCGCCAAGGCCATCGGTGGTAGGTGTAACGGCAGGCACGGACGGCCGCCTCCCTGCGCTGATGTGGCAAAGGGACCTACCGCCACGGACCCCGGCGGTAGGCTCTGTTAGGCTACCGCCAGCATCCCTGGCGGTAGGGTGCTGTCCAATGAATAAGAGTGTGTGGTGGGGGTTGTGCCCCCCCCATCCCACACGACCATTCACCCCCATTCACTCAAGCTCAAGCCCTGCCCCTCCCCCCTCTCTTTCTCACACAAGGGCCTCCCAAATCTCTCTCATTTGCTTGAGATTTGTCTGGTGGATCCAGAACACTTTCATCAGCCAAGGTACCTCTCTCGCTTCTCCTCATATTGGTTGATTGAAATCATGTATCTTTGTTGGATTTGCTCACATTCTTTGAAACCCTAGTTCATCATTGTGTTGCGGTGAAATCAATTTATATGATGCATTTTAGGGTTATGTTTGTGTTTTTGTGTGTCTATCATTGTTGGGGGTAGCTCGATCTAGTGCTAGGGTTACTGGTTTTTTTAAGAAATGGTTAGGGTTAGTGTTCAGGTTAAGGTTTTGCCTTGGATGACTGTTATAGTTACCCCTTGACTTGTAGGATGGGACCGATCATCTTCTTCGAGACTTCTACGGAGGCGACGGCGAAGCGTGAACGTGAAGTCGTTGAGGAAAAGATGAAGCCATGGGTCGAAATCGTTGATGCGTTGAATGCGACTTGTAGAGACTTTTCAAAGTACTATGTGTCCAAGTGCGACGACAATGAGAAGGTGTACGAAGCTAAAGAGAAAAATATAAGCAAGCTCAAGAAGCAAGAGAAATTTCATAGATGTGCTCTTGCAAGGCAAAATGCATTGTGCAGAACAAGGAATGAGGTGCGTCAGATGGACTTCAAAAACCCTGGTCAGATCATTGACTGGCTAGTTAGGCAACCATCATCGCCAATACCTAGTCAGGATTCTCGTTGGGCTTGGGTCCTTGAAACAAATGATGTCATTTGTTGCAACCCGAGACCGTACGACAAAGATGTCGTGTTGATGGATGAATAAAGGGGGTTGAACTACATGATGTCGTAGTGTCATTTGAACTATAATGGCATGTACCCCTTACCATTTGCTTTGTTGAACGAGTGGGCTGTTGCCACTATCAATGTGCCCTTATATTTGCCGGTCAAAAATGTGCCATCAATAGACAAGACGAGCTGACAATGCCTAAATGCCTCGATGCATTGGCCAAAGCTCCAGAAAGCTCGATGAAACACTCCGTCAATTGACTCGACCCTATGGCGCATGCCAGGGTTCCTATGAGCAATGGATCACAACATTCTTGGTAGAATATTGTAAGCGGTCGCATAATCACCATGCAACATCCTAATAGTGTTTGCCTTGGCCATCCATACCTTCCCATACTTGACCTCGTACCCGAATCGTTTGAAGACCGAGCTCATGAGTAACTTCACCTTCACGGTTGGATCATGGGATATTTCATTCAACAATTTGTAGCCTAGGAACTCATAGGTGAGTTGACTGTGTCCCTTGCTTCGGTCGGCTTTGTCCGGCGGTATGCACGTGTGAGTGGCCACACAACTCTTCAACTCCCATTGCTCGGTTTCATTAATATTTCTTCCACGGACCTTCCATTTGCAACCTTCCTTGTCACATTTGACGGTGTAGCGCACATTTTGATCGGAATGACCAACAACATATGGCCTATGGTTCCTAATGACATAGTCACTCAACCAAATCTTGAACTCTTGCAAGCACCCAAACTTGATGCCTTTCTTCAAATCAGCATTCTTGTCCTCGTCCAGGGGCCTTGGATCACCAACCTTCGGGCAAGGTGATGGTTCAACCTAGTCTCATGCCACCATCAACAACGGCTTTGTCGACAAGGCTAAGATCACGAAACAAAGAGGGTCCTCTTTCCTTGCCATTGACCTTCTTGTAGACTTGATTTTTCTTGCACCATGAATCCACCCTCGTCCAATTCTTCCTTCGGACCCTCGTCATCCGAGTCATACCCACACATACGGCTATAAGGGAGGTTACGATCCATGTCTTGTTGGTACACAATTACATCCAAGTTACCAATGGGATGGCAATGAATCTCTTCTTGTTTCGCATAAGCATCATCTTGAGCAATAGCATGATCATTGACACTAGCAATATCATCTTCATCAACATGAGCAATAGCATCATCATCCACATGAGCAATAGGATCACCTCCAACTACATGGCTCTAACATTGATCTCCTATTCATCTGGTTGGCTACTTAGTGGTTGGCTAGAAGAATTGTGGACATACACCTCGACACTACAATCATGTAGTGGGGATGACATACTCCGGTTCAAGTCAAGTTGTAGGCGAGGAACTTCAACCTTTTTGGCAAATAATTCAAGTGACTTGTCTTGTGATCCCTCAACTTTATCCTTGTACACATTCCAATGCAAATCGGAGGTGATGGGCATACTCTTTAATCGGTACTTTACTCCCACTCCAACATCATACCTCCCAATAAGCTTCACCTCATCACTTGGATTAATCCAATGTAACATACTTCTCACTTTCACTACAACATCATCATAGCTTGGGCTTGTGTCAGAAACCATGGGCTCCTTCCCTTCGTCCGCATTTCCATTCAAAAATGTCGCCTTGTTCAAGTAATGCAAATTAACAAGTCTATCCATCTAACAACACTGGAAAAGAATTAAGTCATCCACGGGTCGGCCAATTCATATAGATGAACTATCCACAAAATGCATAGATTCAAGCAAGGAACTTGTATGCATTCCATTCAAACAACAAGACAAAAATTATCAAAAATGCCTTAAGCCTTACACTAACACTAATCCTAACCCTAAACCCTTCCAAATCAAAGCCACTAACCCTTAGCACAAGATCTTGCTACCCACAACAATGTTAGGCACACAATACATAGGCAAGCACAAACATAGCCGTAAATGCATCATAAATGCACAACAAGAGCAATAACCAGGGTTTGCAACTATGTGAGAAATGCCACCAAAATAGATGATTCCAACCAACCAAAAGGAGGGGGAGTGGGAGAGGTACCTTGGGTGATGCAAATGCTTCGGATCCACCAGGCAAATCTCTAGCAATGGAGAGAGATTGGTGCTTCGGTGGGAGGAGAGGGGGAAGAGGGTGAGCTCGGAAGGAAGAAGAGAATTGGGGATGAATGGGTGGGTGGGGGCCCCACCACCACCTTATCCACTATAGAAACCCTACCGCCGGGGTGCTTGGAGGTAGGCTCGAGCACCCTACCACCAGGAACCCGAGCGGTAGGCTCCTTTGCCACGTTGGCAGGCGCAAACGGCCATTCGTGGCCTACCGCCAACATGTATGGCGGTAGCCAGTTCAACCCTACCATCGGGTGGTGTGGCGGTAACCAAAAGGGCCAGATCCTGAAATACTTTCGGGTGGGGGTTAGATCCGGCTAAACTTTGGGGAAAACATCAAAACATGAAAGTCGGCCTCCAACCGACCGACTGACTCTTCCAAAAATAAACAAAATACCCATTTTAGACTAAATATTTTATTCAACGGCTCAAAAACATGCTCCACAAAAATAGATCATATATAATGCAAGGCGCTTAGTAAATTAAGGCAAATCATTTTTTGTTTTTTGCCGGAAAACTTTCCTTCTATTCATTTTCAATCATGACAGTACAACAAACACCAGAAATGAAAAAAAAAATACATACAGATCCGTAGACCACCTAGAGACAACTACAAACACTGAAGCGAGCCGAAGGCGCGCCGCTGTCATCGCCCTTCCCTCACTGGAGCCAGGCAAAACTTGTTGTAGTACCTAGTCAGGAAGTCGTCGTACTAAGACCCCATAGGACCAGCGCACCAGAACAACAACTGTCACCGCTAAAGCATAGAGTAGATCGGAAGGATCCAACTTGAAGACGCACAAACGTAGACGAACTGTGACCAGATCCGAGAAAATCCACCAAGGACTGGTCCACCGGAGACACATCTCCACACGTCCATCGACGATGCTAGACGCACCACCAGCATGGGGGCTGGGAGAGGAGAACCTTATTTCATCTCCAGGGCAAATTTGGCCAAACGGGTCGTGCTTAGCGGGCCGGCCCACGAGCACACACTGGTGCAAAGACCTGCTATACAAACGGTTTTTAACCCCTTTCCGCGACGGCATTTGGAACCGTCGCCAAGTGAGTGTGGGAGATAGGAGGGTCCTTCCCACACAACCCAGAAACCGTCGGGGATAGGCCCTCCTGGCACATAGGCTAGGGCAAAATGAGCTCGTATGCGATCTGGCAGGGCATCAAAACCCAATTGTTACCGTTCGTATGTACATCCCACACGGTGAATCCCAGAAAAACATTTTCGTTCGTATGTATATCACACATAGTTTTTTGTGTGGAAACGTTTGTGCAAGGTGGCCTAACACAAACAGTTCTCTGCCGGAAGCCGTGTGGGATTGTTAGTTGATCGAGCACGCCTACTTTCTAGAAACCGTGTGGGTTGTTTGAGTTCATCGCCTACAGTGCTGTCTGAGTAACCGTTTGCAATAGAAAACCCCAATAAGCAGGGTAATTAACCTATTATTGATAATCCATGTACTAATCAAATTGATATTTCTTATAAAACACACCAGATATTTCACATACGTATAACAGCAACCAGGATTTCATAATCGAATTACATCAGATAGCTTCGACACTCAGTTACGCCATTACACAACAGCACCAAGTTTCACATGCAACATCGAAAACCTTTGGAAAGTAGCATCATACATGGTAAATAGACAGATGAATCTCATCTGGGAAACTGCAGAAGCGGAAGGCAAATATTGAGCCTTCAGTGATGTTGAATGTCATTGCAACTTTAGGCCAGTGGCTATGGATAATTGCCCGCCCAACCTTTGTCCTCTTCAGGAAGACTTCAATATTGTACCGTGGGTGTTGAATGAATACCCTCCTCGCCTCTTGACCATGCAGGTTGTTTGAGAGGTAATCATCGGTGAAATGCTTTGAAAAGTACTGAAAACAAAGATATGCATAAATCACTATTATAAATTTTGAAATGGCGCAAGGGGTAAAACACAAGGTAAAAGAGTTAGTACCATCCTATAGTTGACTGATGTCTTCTTCATTGTGCAAACAAAGATCTTGTTGTTATTCGTCGAGTTTCTTCATCCTAACAATCTTTCTGAGTTTCTTGACTTGGCTAATATTCATGGACATCTCATTTCCCCATATGCAAAATGGGTCGACCAGTGGGTCTAAGCCTCTGACAGCAGGACCTACATGTGCAAAACCAAATTATAAGAAACCTAATATTAGAATGATTCCTGCAACTGTACAATAATGTGCTATTAGCGAAATGACCATGCTTGAGCAAACCTCGATGGTAAACCGCAGTGTCTCCCATTGTTTCCCTGCAACACACATAAGAAAGATCTTGATCAGGTTAACTGAGAGTTGCCATACCATCAGTAGAATATGTATTGAGTACAGCCAAATTCGATTTATTTCACATGCATAACAATACAAAATTGTACCCACAACAAATGAAAATCAAATTGCAGAACTAAACCAAACAGTAAAATGGACAACAAACCAAATGAACCAAAATAGTTAATTGAGCACGAAATTGCAGAATAAAAACATGTACTAGAAGATAAGACAGTTAACAAAACAAAGAATGCTTGAGAACAGTACTACGAAATGTAGCAATTGTTGGACCAAACTATTAATTGAACATTACATTTTAGAGGACCAAACTATTAACTGAACATTACATTTCAGAGGACCAAACTGTTAATTGAACATTACATTTCAGAGGACCATACTGTTAACTGAACATCAGATTGCATATTAATATTACAGAGGACAAATCACTAGAAGGCACTGGCGATGGCCTCGAGAAAACATTATGAACTGTATTTTAAAGTAGACAACCGCATGGCAGTGTCGACGGTGGCCTCGAAGATGAGGTGCTCCTCCAAGATCTGGCGGCCGGCACGCATGGCAGCCATAGCGACCTCGTGCGCGCGTGCGGCCGCGATTTGCTTCTCAGCTGCTAGATGCTACTGAGCTCCATGTTGTAGTGTGTGCAAAATGGTTGTGGGCGGCGCTTAATTGGAGGAAGGGGACAGTGATTTCGGCGGAAGGTGTCACATCGTCGGTCGGGGCATGTGGGACGGGAAAGGAGGAGGATGGTGTGGGTGGGGTGTGGATTACTTGACCATATCGACGAGGCCACACAGCAAGAAGAAGGGTCGGCGGCAAGGAGGCCACACAGCAAGAAGAAGGGTCACCGACGAGGAGGAGGCGCTGCAAGAAGAAGGGTCGCCGGCGAGGAGGCGGCGCTGCAAGAAGAAGGGTAGCCGGCGAGGAGGCGGCGCTGCAAGAAGAAGGGTCGCCGGCGAGGAGGCGGCGCTGCAAGAAGAAGGGACGCCAGCGAGGAGGCTGAGCTGCCAGTAAGCAACAGCGAAGGTTTGAACTTAGAAAGCAAGGAGGAACGGTGGAAATGTGGCTTTTGGTGGGAGGGAGGGGCGGGGAGAATGATATTTCTGCGGTGGCAGAAAAAATTCGCTCGGTGCCGCGAGAAACTGGCGCGCAAGTGTGGTTCAAGCGGGGGTGGGGGACTGTAGTCGACGAAGCTTCCTGCGTAATCCAGACAAGACGGTGCGCCAAGATATTTTATATCGCATCCCACATGATTCTTTCTAGTAAACTATTTATGGTATACCTGATTTTTTTCATTTTGTTTTGAAAGTCAAAATGGTGTTACGGGGGGAAGGGATGGTGTTTGAATTGTTAGAACATTTATGTACAGTGAACACACAACTACATGAGTGACGTGTTCAAATTTGGAATTATTCCGGGTTCGTTTGGCATTTTTATTCATTAATTGAGTTTCTCGGCATTTAATGTGCATAATTCAAATTTGAACTACAAGCACATGCTCCCGTGCACCAAAGTTTGTTGAAAAATCACATGTCTGTCTTTGGGTGACTTTATAGGTCCCATGCAAGAAGTGAGAATGAAATTCAAATATCTGGGCATCGTGGCTCGGCCGGGAACATTGAGAAACTTGGTTTTTAAATTTCTGGAAATTCAAAACTAGCCTGAAAATCATGAAACTTGGCATGGTGTCATTTCATGGCACCAACATGTTGTGGTAAAAAAATTGGCTGCATTTGGACAAGTTTTTGGTATAAGCTTCTTGCAAACCGGAGCTTCTCTCGAGAAGACTCGTGGTTCCCGAGGGGGGTCGTGTCACCTTTGTTTTTTTACAGAGGCAACATAGAACTATATGAGTGTTGTGTTAAAATTTGGAAATTATTCTGGGTTTGTTTGGATTTTCTTATACATTAATTGAATTTCTGGTCATTTAATATGCATAATTCAAATTTGAACTACAAGCACATGCTCCAATGCACCAAAGCTGGTTGAAAAATCACATGTTTGTCCTTGGGTGAATTTCCAAGTCCCGCGCGAGAAATGGGAATGAAATTCAAACATCTGGGCGTCATAGCTCGACCAGAAAGATTGAGAAACTTGATTTTTTTTAATTCATGTAAATCCAAAACACGCATGAAAATCATGAAACTTGGCATGGTGTCATGACATGGCACCAACATGATGCGGTAATTTTTTTGGCCGAATTGGGACAAACTTTGGTATAAGATTCTTGCAAATTGGAGCTTCTCTCAAGAAGGCTCGTGATTCCGAGAGGGAACGTGTTACCTCCGTGTACGAAACGACATACGTACACTGCCTTCTCCCCCCTTAATTTTTTTACACAGGCAAATTAGACCAAATAGGACTATCGGGATAAATTTTGGAATTATCCCGGGTTCGTTTGGCCTTTTTTATACATTAATTGAATTTCTGGGCATTTAACGTGCATAATTCAAATTTTAACTACAAGCACATGCTCCAGTGCACCAAAGTTGGTTGAAAAATCACATGTGTGTCATTGGGTGAATTTCTAGGTCCCATGCAAGAAATGGGAATGAAATTGAAACATCTGTGCGTCGTGGCTCGACCGGAAAGATTGAGAAACTTGGTTTTTTAATTCATGCAAATCCAAAACACGTCTGAAAATCATGAAACTTGGCATGATGTCATGACATGGCACCAACATGTTGCGGTAATTTTTTTGGCCGAATTGGGACAACCTTCGGTATAAACTTCTTGTAACCGCAACTTCTCTCAAGAAGGCTCGTGGTTCCGAAAGGGACCGTGTTACCTTCGTGTGCGAAACAATATACGTACACTGCCTTCTCCCGCCTTATTTTTTTTACGCAGACAGATTAGACCAAATAGGAGTATTGGGCTAAATTTTGGAATTATTCCGGGTTCGTTTGGCCTTTTTATACATTAATTCAATTTCTGGGCATTTAATGTGCATAATTCAAATTTGAACTATAAGCACATGCTCTAGTGCACCAAAGTTGGTTGAAAATCACATGTGTGCCCTTGGGTGAATTTCTAGGTCCCATGCGAGAAATGGGAATGAAATTCAAACATCTGGGCATCATGGCTCAGCCGGAAAAATTGAGAAACTTGGTTTTTTAATTCATATAAATCCAAAACACCCTTGAAAATCATGAAACTTGGCATGGTGTCATGACATGGCACAAACATGTTGCGGTAATTTTTTTGGCCGAATTGGGACAAGCTTTGGTATAAGCTTCTTGCAAACCGGAGCTTCTCTTCAGAAGGCTCGTGGTTCCGAGAGGGAACATGTCACCTCCGTGTGCGAAACGACATATGTACACTGCCTTCTCCCGCCTTAATTTTTGTACACAGGTAGATTAGACCAAATAGAAGTATCGGGCTAAATTTTGGAATCATTCCGGATTTGTTTGGCCTTTTTTATATATTAATTAAATTTCTAGGCATTTAATGTGCATAATTCGAATTTGAACTACAAGCAAATGCTCCAGTTCACCAAAGTTGGTTGAAAAATCACATGTGTGTCCTTCGGTGAATTTCTAGGTCCCATGCAAGAAATGGGAATAAAATTCAAACATCTTCGCATCGTGGCTCGACCGTAAAGATTTAGAAACTTGGTTTTTTAATTCATGTAAATCCAAAACACGCCTGAAAATCATGAAACTTAGCATGGTGTCATGACATGGCACCAACATGCTGCGGTAATTTTTTTGGCCGAATTGGGACAAGCTTTGGTATAAGCTTGTTGCAAACCGGAGCTTCTGTGAAGAAGGCTCGTGGTTCCGAGAGGGAACGTGTCACCTCCGTGTGCGAAACGACATACGTACACTGCCTTCTCCCCCCTCATTTTTTTACACGGGTAGATTAGACCAAATAGGAGTATCGGGATAAATTTTGGAATTATCCCGGGTTCGTTTGGCCTTTTTTATACATTAATTGAATTTCTGGGCATTTAACATGCATAATTCAAATTTTAACTACAAGCACATGCTCCAGTGCACCAAAATTGGTTGAAAAAATCACATGTGTGTCTTTGTGTGAATTTCTAGGTCCCATGCAAGAAATGAGAATGGAATTCAAACATTTGGGCGTCGTGGCTCGGCCGAAAAGATTGAGAAACTTGTTTTTTTTAATTCATATAAATCCAAAACACGCCTGAAAATCATGAAACTTGGCATGGTGTCATGACATGACACCAACATGCCGCGGTAAATTTTTTGGCCGAATTGGGACAAGATTTGGTATAAGCTTCTTGCAAACCAGAGCTTCTCTGAAGAAGGCTCATGGTTCCGAGAGGGAACGTGTCACCTCCGTGTGCGAAACTTGGTTTTAAAATTCCCATAAATCCAAAACTCGCCTGAAAATCATGAAACTTGGCATGATGTCATGACATGGCACCAACATGCTATGGTAATTTTTCTGTCCGGTTTGCGAAGGCACACATTAACAATCAACAAAGTCATTTTGGAACAAGTGTTGTCACATTACAAATCAGAAACACAAGTATTATTGAAACTGTGGGCGTTCTACTTACCAGTTACGTGCCGCCTCGCGTCTCCTTTTTTATTGGATAGGAGGTGCCATGTGGGGTAGGTATTTGAGTACGGGAGGCGTGCGATCAGATCCCTGCGCATGCTCATCGGGAGGAGAGCCCTTTGACCTCTATCCGTCGCGCACCTCCCTCTCAACGTCTCCATTAATGGTGCCCGAGCCCCTGTTTCCCGATGTGGCTATGTCTCACTGGACTTGGATTTAAGAGAGAAAAATGAAAATCTGAAAAGAAAGTTTTGCACGGATCTTGATGTAAGATCCGACGGACCTATATAGCATCGACTGCAACATACAACAAGCATGATGAATATAAGGACAATGACAGTGGATAATAATTCTCTGACATATTTAGGAACATAATTAAAAAAAGCCACATGCGGCAACGCCTGAAATACACAAGGGCAAAAGAAGAAGGAAGACAACGATCTGGCTCGTTGATATCTACTTTCTTGATGCGTTGCTGCAGGCCGCGGGAACTAGTCTCCGTAGCGAGCGGTGATGAGCTCTTTCCTGTCCTCAATATGCTGCTTGAGAGCATCCACGGATTCCTCCACCAGCCTTTTGCACTTCATGCATAGCACGACATTCTCGTCCATAAGTTTCTCGACGATGACGCTGTTCCTCTTCAACAAGGCAGTGGTCTCCTCCTGCTGCTCCGCACTTCTGACGATCTTCACCCTCAGCAGGTTGCGCTTGGCCTGGAGCTTCGCATGGCTTTCCCTTAGTTGTCGGATGACGCCGATAGCCTGTTCAAATGAGGCTTTCATGTCGTCCTGCAACCTCGCCCAGCCGGAGATCTGATCCATCTAGCTATGGACGATTGCATGCATGCACCTATAAGAGTCATCGCCTGCCCACGAGACATTTTCCCATGCCGCCGCGGCGCGGGAGGACATCTCTGTTGCTTCCATGGTGCGGCCAGACCAATCTACTACATCAACGGTGTGGTGGGACATCCGTGTTGCTTCGGCGGCGCACGGGACCTCTGTGCTACTATGGCCGCGCGGCGGGACATGTCGGCTGCTTTTGCGGCGAGGCGGGACATCTCTCGTGCTTCCGTTTCCATGCTCGCCTCTCCCTGGTGGCAATCTCTTGACCCAGAACTCATGCTGCCCATGGCAGACGCAAGGGAACGATGATGAATGACTTGTTTATTTTTGTGGATGAGGAGTTGAGGAGGAATGTGCAGTCATCTTGGGGTAGTGGTATTTATAACCGAGTACTAATACGCTCCTAAGTGAGAAACTGTTTAGGTTACACGTTGTGAACATGTTTGCAATTTGGAATGTGCCGTGATGAAGGCTCAAAATTTATTGACGGTTCTATAATTTCTAAGTGCAGCACTATTCCCGAATGGCGTAACGTGGGCACGCTTTCTCGGCCGCGTACGTGGCATTTGCACCATAGGGTGCACCGTAATAGGCAATATCAGCACACGTCTTGTTCCAACAACCGTGCGTGCTCGTATTACCATCACGCACGCTTCTTTTAATTAGAATGTGTGTCCGTCTAGCGCACACACGTTGATCTGTCTAATTGTTTCTGTTTGTTGTGGCTAATCGCAAACAGTTCATCCGTGTGAAGTGTATGCCATCAATCGCAGACACTTTGATCTGGCTGACCGTTTCTGTTCTATTGCCTAATCACAAATAGTTAATCTTTCTGATGCATATGCCCTCAATCGCACACACCTTTATCTAGCTGCACGTTTATGTTGTTCCGCCTCATCACAAACAGTTAATCTGAGTGAACTGTATGCTGTATATTGCACACGCCTTCATCTGGCTGCCCGTTTCTGTTCTTCTTCCTCATCACAAACAGTTCATTGAACTGAACCATATGCCCTGCATCGCACACGCAAACAAAATCTAAACCGTGTTTGATTCTTCCATCATCGCAAACATTTTGCCCCTTTTTGACGGGTTTCTTACACCACCGTTTGCGATTGTTGCATCGCACATGGTTTCGTCGAAGTGTCTGATCGTAGTGTCGCGTTAGCAGCATCCTGCAGTACTGACACCAGCACGACACGTGACGGGCCAGGCCCTGCACGGGCTAACCATGTCGTGCCAGGCACACAACATCCCTGGGCCGTGCCTGGACTGCCAGCACCAGCATGCGGGCCAGCCTGGCACGTCATGATTACTCACGGGCCGGCACGTGGCATAGCACAACACGAGGCATGTGGCACATCATAGGTGGCACGACTTGATCGATGGGGGAGTGGGGGTTTGATCGACCGTTGCGGGAGGAGCGGGGGGCGTGGGTAGCCATTGGGGTGGGGTCGGGGGGGGGGGGGGGTCAGAGGGGTTTAGGGGGTTTTGGAGGGTTTAGGGTCTGTTTTTTAATATCTATTTCTTTGATTTTTTTATCGTTGTAAGGTCAAATTTGTTAGGAAATTGTCAATTTTTTTGCTATAAATAGGGTTGCACAGCACACATATTCCTCACACTCAAACATGGAAGACAACAATGATCTTACCTTCCCACTCTTCGATTTCGGTTTTGGGGATATGGAGTATAGCCCCTACCCTCCTATCTCCGATCCCACTACCAATATCCCACCCGATCGAAATGTCGGGTATATCTATGCCAATCATCCCACTCTCGAAGCCCATACCAATCCCACTCCTGAAACTGAAGCGCATACCAATTCTAGTAGTGGGACTGATTCCTCCACCACCATGGGTGCAAGAAGAGTTCGTCGTAGAACCTCCACGGTGTGGGAGCATGATATCCATGGTGGCTGGTGTCCAGGAGGTGAAGGCAAGGTGCAAAAGGTGCCCGAAATTATATACCGGAGAAGCCAAGGCAAGAATCGGCCACCTTAAGAGGCATCTGGACTTCCACGAGAAGGTGGATGCACAGACCGCGTCAAGGTCGGCAGCGGTGCAAACTCAGCTCAGTTTCAACCCTGGAGGTACGGTACGCAATTTCACATACGATTCTAAAGTTCAGCAAGAAGTTCTATGCCGTTTTATTGCTTCTAATGATTTGCCACTGCGCTTTGGTGAATCTGAGGGTTACGTAGAATCTATAATACCTAAATAGTTAATCCCCACTACATTAATTCTCTTGACATGCAGCCATCCCACATCAGCATAGTTGACACGTCAGCAGTTCAGTTTCATCACTCAGTAATAGCCAAACAACGTGGCACTCCATTTCACCCAGTACATGCAGCCGTGGAAGCCCATCAGTCTGGCCCTATCTCTCTGAAAAAAAAGCAATTTCCCTGCAGTACGACGGTCTCTTCAACTTCGCCATCAAATTGCCCCACGGAGCATTAAGTTATTCCCTGACTGGTCCGTGTCTTTTACAATACCCCAATCAATAATCATTTGCCTCCTCCGCTCCTTTTTCTTCCTCTTACCAATCTCTCTTTCCCTCTCGCATTGGCTACCCATCTCAACCTTGATTGTTTTGCTTCCATTGCCGGAACTGCAGGGTGTCACATCCAACGTGGATTTACTTGGGAGCAAGGAGCCACAACAGTGGTAGATAAGGTAGCTGACTCGCTAGGCATTGACGCCGCCGTTAACTCCTTCGATCTAGCCTCGATGGTTGCATTACCGTCTGACATCACCGACGAATCAGCACCCTCGACGACGCCACTATATAGAACAACTGTTGCCGGTGTCAGGTAGTGTGCAAGCGCCAGTGTAGAAGTACAGATCAACAGGTGCCCTCTACCGGAGCAACCGTAGATGTACGGGCAGCATGCGAGCGCTGTTGCAGATCAAAAGTTACAGCAGCGGCAAAGGCAACGAGAAGGTGCTCCTTTTTTTACTCTTCTCTGTCCTCTTCCTTCTATTGTTTGTAGCGCCTCATATCCCCTACTTACAACATTTTTCTGAATTAATTTCAAATCTTGGAACCTTTTGTTCTATTGTTGCTATGTATTTTTTAGGGAGGAGAATCAGCTACCGTTCCTGATGATGCCCTGTAATTAGTGGCAAATAAATTTTCTATCCTTGAAGATTTGTGTTGGTGTCTTTTTGGATCAGGCTCTGGTAGTTCATGTCCTCTTCTCGCCCTTCAAAAGTTTTGTTGTCTACTCCCTCCGTTCCTAAATAATTGTTTTTCTAGAGATTTTAACAAGTGAGTACATACGGAGCAAAATGAATGAATCTACACTCTAAAACATGTCTACATACATCCGTATGTTGTAGTCCATTTGAGGTGGCTAGAAAGACAATTATTTGGGAACGGAGGGAGTAATTTTTAGCCCGGCCTCTGTTAGTTCATGTTTTTTCTTTTTTCTTTCTTTACAGGTCCGGAGGTCCCTACGCCTTCAAAGTATCTCCTGTCACATGCTCACTCAAATGATTGTCCATGGAGCCAGCAAGCGAAGAACTGGAGGAAGGCGAGGGTCACTTAGCTAGCCGCACCGGTTCCTATTATATCCCCCCTGTCTTCTTCGTCTCTTGCTCTCTCTCTTTCCAGGATGGTGGAGGGTGGACTGAGGGTGACATTGATTATGTGGGTTTAGATATGCTAAATTTATTGATTAGGATCACAAAAGGTTTGTAAATTTCCTTTAATGTTTGGATAAAATTTCTTTTAATGTATTTGTTCTTTCCTTTTGTCTGGACATATGTTGATTAATTAAGAGGAATGACAAGAATAATATTCCGTCCAGATTTTAGTGTGTGTGATTTTGACTAAACTCACAACTACTGAACTTGGTTTCTTCAAATACCTGTGTGATTTTGGGAAAACCATTCATACTTTGGCCATACATGTTCCCTATTGTATTGCTTTAATATTTTAAACATTCTTTGTTTCTAGGGAGGTGTGAAATCAATCAAAGTGACAACACAATGTTTTCCGGAGAATGATTGTTTTGTTTAGTAAGTGTAACATATTATAATATCAATGGCAGCTTCCTTTTTGTATTGTCACATGATATAAGTGGAAATTCAATTTGACTCCTGGAGCCAAAAATAATTATTCAAAAGTCAAAAAAATAAAGACAACATTTTATTTTATCTTAGTCGCATAAAAATGACACCTGTAAATTTTGAGGCAAAAAGGTTAAGCATTTTGGCATGTGCAAAAAAGAACATTGATGACCAAATGTCACCCCAAATTTGTTTTTTTAACAGACGAAACACTGCTGCTCCTTTGTTTCGCATGAAAATTTTCTAGCATGCTTGCGATGCTAACACGAACATCTAGAAAAAAATCAGCATTTTTTTATTTTGTTTAAATTGTTTACTGTTCATCTGGGAGCATATGCTCCCAGGAGCCAAAACGCCGCTCCCTGATATATGGCATGTCAATATTTTTACATAATGTTTCATTTTCCCCGCACATAGTGTTTTACTTTCTCTTTATTTTTGTCATAGATTCCTGCAGCAACGCGCGGGGTGTCATCTAGTATATTCAAAATTGTCATAATCCTAATATAGACCAATTTCTAGACAAACTACAACTAGGGATATTAAAAGGTGTACCAAACTAGCAAAGAGAAAAAAAAAGAAGAATTTTCTACATGCACTTTCGCAGTGTCGTTAACATCTGGTATCTGGAGTGGTCGAGCAAAGCAAAACTACATTAGTGTGGTAGAACATTATGTTAATGAACATTGGCATCTACAAAAAAGAGTCATAGGATTTGAATTAATTGATATATCACATAGTAGTGTAAACATTGCTGAATCTGTACTCAAAGTTGTGAGTGATTTTGATCTTGTGTGGCTTTGTACTCTTTTGTAATTCTAGAGCGTGGCTTTGTACTCTTTTACTTCCTAGGGATGGAAGGTTTTAATGAGGCAGCCACTAATAAAGCTCAAGATTTATCCCACATGACACTTTGCCTCAATTTTATGCATTATTTTCGCCATAACATTCAAGTCCAACGTGCTTAAGATGCCTAACGTGCCTAACATGCCTAATGTGCCTTTTTTCTATAAAAAGGGATGCACACCCTTCTAATTTCTCACACTCAAACTCCATCTAATTTCCTACACTCAAACATGGTTGATCCAAATCAAAATGTTCATCCGAGACGCTCGCCCATCTGGGCCGACTATGATGCACAATTAGTTACGGAGGAGGATGGTCTCGCGGAGCTTTTTGCGAAGTGCAAAAGATGCAGTAAGAAGTTGCTTGTTGCCAAGAACGGTGGAACTGGCAACCTGATGAGGCACGAGATGGCACACGTCAAGGCAAATGAGGCTGCAGGTGCGCGGCAAGAATGATGAAGGATCTGAGTACTTGCATTGTAGTCTTTGTATTATTATTTTTATCTTTTTGTAGTTCTAGAGCATGACTTGTACTCTTTTACTTCTTTGGGATGGAAGGTTTTAATGAGGTAGACACCAATTGTGGGGACCCCGACTCATAAGTCATGAACACCGAATGCACGTGTATAGTGATCCCAAGGATCAATGCTCACTGAACACACAAAAACTGAACAACAAGAGTCTTACATCCAGTACATACCGTTTTACTCAAATATGACCTTTATGGCCAAGTCTTCATAAAATTGCGGCGGAAATCTTCAACAATAGCGTGAACCCATGTCATCTGCCTTAACCCTACAGACATTCTGACTGGGAAGCATCCTAACTCGCATGTTCCCTGATAACCCACAAGTATAAGGGATCAGTTGTAGCCTCTTTCGATAAGTAAGAGTGTTGAACCCAACGAGGAGCTAAAGGTAGAACAAATATTCCCTCAAGTTCTATTGACCACTGATACAACTCTATGCACGCTTAACGTTCACTTTACCTAGAACAAGTATGAAACTAGAAGTACTTTGTAGGTGTTGTGGGATAGGTTTGCAAGATAATAAAGAGCATGTAAATAAAAAGTAGGGGCTGTTTAGATAAAGAATCAACTAAATTAGTTTTAGTAGAGAGTTTTTTGTCACAAGAAAGTTATTTGTCCCTAGGCAATCGATAACTAGACCGGTAATCACTATTGCAATTTTATATGAGAGAGAGGCATAAGCTAACATTCTCTTCTTGGATCATATGCACTTATGATTGGAACTCTAGCAAGCATCCACAACTACTAAAGATCATTAAGGTAAAACCCAACCATAGCATTATAAGATATAAAGTCCTCTTTATTCCCATATGCCATAACCCACTTATCTGTGTTTTTGTTTCTATCACTCACGCAACACAGACAATAAGCAAACCATGAACATATTGCAAACCCTACAGCGGGGATCCCTCACGCTTGCATGACACCGAGAGCACCATAGGATAACACCAATAATAAAACATGCAACTCAAACCAATCACGATCATCAATCAACCCATAGGACAAAACAGATCTACTCAAACATCATAGGATAGCCATACATCATTGGGAAATAATATATAGCATTGAGCACCATGCTTAAGTAGATATTACAGCGGGTAAAAGATAGGTTACACCACTGCATAGAGGGGGAGAGAGTTGGTGATGATGGCGGCGAAGTTGTTGGTGTAGATCGACGTCACGATGATGGCCCCGACGGCGTTCTGGTGGCATCGGGAGAGAGGGAGAGAGATCCCCCCTCCTTCTTCTTCTTGCTTGACCTTCCCCCTAGATGGGAGAAGGGTTTCCCCTCTAGTCCATGGCGTCCATGGCGGCGGAGGGGCGATAGCCCCTCCGAGATTGGATCTCTCTCCCTCTCTGTTTCCTTCTATTTCCGCGCTCCAAGATTCTGGCCTTTCATCATTTCTTAAATTCCTGGAGATTCGTAACTCCGATTGGGCTGAAATTTTAACACGATTTCTATCCGGATATTAGCTTTTTGCGGCGAAAGAAGGGCCCCGACCGCCTTACGGAGTGTCCACAAGGACCAGGGGCGCGCCCTACCCCCTGGGGCACGCCCCCTATCTTGTGGACTCCTCGGGCATCGTCTCGCGTTGATTCTTTTTCCAAAAAATCACTTATATTCCAAAAAAAATCTCCGTAAGTTTTTATCGCATTTGGACTCCGTTCGATATGGATTTTCTGTGAAACGAAAAACATGCAACAAACAGGAACTGGCACTGGGCACTGGATCAATATGTTAGTCCCAAAAATAGTATAAAAAGTTGCCAAAAGTATGTAAAAGCTGTAGAATATTGACATGGAACAATAAAAAATTATAGATACGATGGAGACATATCAGCATCCCCAAGCTCAATTCTTGCTCGTCCTCGAGTAGGTAAATGATAAAAAAGATAATTTTTGATGTGGAATGCTATCTAGCATAATCTTGATCATATAATCTAATCATGGCATGAATATTAAGACATGAGTGATTTCAAAGCAATAGTCTATCATCTGACATTAAGACAATAATACTTCAAGCATACTGATAAAGCAATGATGTATTTTCAAAATAACATCGCCAAAGAAACTTATCCCTACAAAATCATATAGTCTGGCTATGTTCCATCTTCACTACACAAAATATTCAAATCATGCACAACCCCGATGACAAGCCAAGCAATTGTTCCATACTTTTGATGTTCTCAAACCTTTTCAACTTTCATGCAATACATGAGCGTGAGCCATGGATATAGCACTATAGGTGGAATAGAATATGATGGTGGAGGTTGTGGAGAGACGACAAAAAGGGAGAAAGTCTCACATCAACTAGGCAAATTAATGGGCTATGGAGATGCCCATCAATCGATATCGATGCAAGTGAGTAGGGATTGCCATGCAACAGATGCACTAGAGCTATAAGTGTATGAAAGTTCACAAATGAAACTAAGTGGGTGTTCATTCAACTTGCTTGCTCATGAAGACCTCGGGCATTTGAGGAAGCCCATCATAGGAACATACAAGCCAAGTTCTATAATGAAAATACCCACTAGTATATGAAAGTGATAACTCAAGAGACTCTTAATATAAAGAACATGGTGCTACTCTGAAGCACAAGTGTGGTAAAAGGATAGTAACATTGCCCCTTCTCTCTTTTTTCTCATTTTTTTTGGGCCCTCTATTTTTTGGCCTCTTTTTTTATTTTTTTATTTCTCATCCGGAGTCTCATCCCGACTTGGGGGGGGGGGGAATCATAGTCTTCATCATCCTTTCCTCACTGGGGCAATGCTCTAGTAATGATGATCATCACACTTTTATTTACTTAGAACTCAATATTACAACTCGATATCTAGAACAATATGACTCTATACAAATGCCTCTGGCAGTGTACTAGGATGTGCAATGATCTAGCATAGCAAAGATATAAAAAGCCGGACAAGCCATGAAAATATCATGCTAGCTATCTTACGATCATGCAAAGCAATATGGCAATGAATGCTCAAGTCATGTATATGATGATGATGGAAGTTGCACGACAATATATATCAGAATGGCTATGGAAATGCCATAATAGGTAGGTATGGTGGCTGTTTTGAGGAAGGTACATGGTGGGTTTATTGCATCGGCGAAAGTTGTGCAATACTAGAGAGGCTAGTAATGGTGGAAGGGTGGGAGTGCGTATAATCCATGGACTCAACATTAGTCATATAGAACTCACATACTTGTTGCAAAAACCTATTAGCTATCAAAACAAAGTACTACACGCATGCTCCTTGGGGGGTAGATTGGTAGGAAAAGACCATCGCTCGTGCCCGATTGCCACTCATAAGGAAGACAATCAAAAAATAAATCATGCTCCGACTTCATCGCATAACACTACAAAAAAATACACTTCCGTGATGATAATAGTTTGTCACAGTAGGTCACATTTTCTGTCATGCATGTACATCCAAGACGATTTTATGACAGAATCAAGATAGTCATACCTGTGCTATCGTAGGAGTGTTCCATGACATTACCAAAATTATCATCACGGAAGTGTCCACTTTCATGACGATAAATCACGCGTCATAGAAGTGCTTTCGTCAAGGGTGACCGACACGTGGCATCCACCGTAGCGGAACGCCGTTAAGCTATCGGGTCCGGTTTTGGATTCGATAACCCGTTAACAACCCTGACCAATGGAGATTTTCCACGTGTAAAATCATAATTGGCTGGAGGAAACACGTGTCGGCTCACCGTTGGGACAGATGTCATCCACTCATTGGAGCGAAGGCGCCTATGATACGTCGACACGTGGCACGACCCAACAAAGGCCCATTCCTGTGAAAAGGCTGGCCCGTTTGACTTGGTCAAAAGGTGGCGGGCCAGCCCACGGAAAGCCTGTTAACGGCCTGTTCGCATATAGCCCATTTACAGCCCGCTAACCCAGGGCCCGTCACGACCTATCCGAATTAGGCCCAGTAGCGTCATCTGGGCCGTCCAATATTATTCCAGCCTGTTTTAAGTTCCAGCCCATGTATGGTCCATGACGTCTTTCGGCCCATATGAGGCCCTTTGTAACTCTTGGCCCATTAACGGTCGATGGTGAAACTGGCCCGTAATGAACAGTGTATCACTTTATACCCATTAACGACCCATTATTCCATTGGGCCGTTTCCAGCCCATGTTATCTTTCAGCCTTCTCAGGGCCCATTTATTCTTGGGCTCATTTCTAGCATTCGGTTACTTACGGCCTGTGTCGTGGATTTGTCACGGCAGATGTCCTTAGTGTTAGGACTTAGTCGCGAGGCCAACACATCTATGTGGTAGCTTGAGAGGGGTTGAGTGGGACGAGAGACGCAGGGCGGATCAACACGCAAGACAAAGGTTTAGACAGCTTCGGGCCCCGGGAAACATCATCCAATAATAGCCCTACATACTGTTTGAGGCTAGGTCTCATTATGCTCATGAGGAAGTCGCCGCATAAGCTGGCTCCCCCTTTGTGTCTAACCCTAGATATTGTTTCTTGTTGCTTTTTCTGTCCCTCTTTGGGGAGCCCTGCCCCTCCTTATATATGTTGAAGGGACGGGTTACATGACTAGTCCTAGTAGGATTAGGATTAACCTATTACAAGTGGAGTCCTAGTCTTGCTTCCTTTATAAGAGAATATTCCTTGTGCTTTCCTCATAAACCGGCCCACCATTAACATGAGCCGGCCTTCTGGGCCTTGGGCCTTGTCATCCATCTGACCCGCCCGCCGGGTTACTATGAGCCGCCAAGTCCGGGCGGATTACCCGTGAATCACCAAGCTCCGGGCAGGTCATACTTCTGGCGGTTTACACCGTGGGGTATATCCCCGACATTAGCCCCCAGTTTAATTTGGATTTTATCCATGTTAAACTGATCTGCAACATTAACACAAGAATAAATTTGATAGGTTGTACTCCGGGTTAAATATTCTTGTAAGCCGACACCTGATCATCCTTAAGTCCTTGACATTTCTTCCTTGATATGTATCCATGATCTCATAGCAAATCTCCTTAGCAGATATGTCCCAATTTTACCAATGCAAAAGATCCAGATACTTCCTTTGAGAAATCCGGGTCAACAGGCCAGCTTCAGAGTCGATTTGCTGACATTGGTCTCTTGTTGAGAAATATTATAAGAAATAATCCATTTGAGTCGGTTTCCAAAGCTCCGGCTTAATAAACATATTGGACTCAAGATTCATCTGGTGATCCGCCGGTTTAAAGATGTAGAGGCTGGCTAGTTATAACTGCCAAAATTGTCGGCTTGTAAATATTGATAGCACCGGGCCATAACTGTTGTCGACGCCGGGTCATAATTATTGGGGACACCGGATCATGATTGTTGCAAACACCGGGTCAATCTGACCTGCTCAAAACTGAGAATTTGAAGATTTTTTCCCCTTATATGTATATCACCTGTAGCCCCCAAGTGCCGGGTTGTCATGCTTGTAGCAACCTGGGACTTGTAATTGCCTTATGCTCATAAAACTTCAACCAGTGTAGCCCCAAGGGTCGGGTCATTATGCAATAATGAGTAGAGATTTTGTAAATATTATCATGTAAACTGGAGCAGCAATGTGTAGCCCCCAAGGGCCGGCTTAGTAAGATATTACTGAGCTGGGACTTTGTATATAATTCATTGATAATAACATCATATGATGTAATCTCCACCATGGGGCTTGAACCCACGTCCACAAGGTTAAGAGCTTTGTGCTTTACCAACTGAGCAATGTATCCTTCAATATAATGGATTAAGACTTGTGTACCTTGAACTGTTGACAGGAGCAATTGGTAGCCCCCAAGGGCCGGCTCATTATGATGTGATGAGTCGGGTCTTCAATGAGGTGAGCAAAAATGACTTTGCATTAGCCCCCAAGTGTCATGGTGCATGCTTGCAGCGACATGAGACTTGCATATTTGATGTAACCTCAATTTGAATAATGTAGCCCCCAAGTGCCGGGTCGTAAGCCTGCAGTGACTCGGGACTTTTCCTTCCATTGTAGAAGAAATCATATCCATTAATAAAATAATAGCCATTGCGCCAAATCGACTTTGAATACCTCATATGTAGATAAGTAAATCCGGAGTTTAAATACCCAGCGGCTCTTGGCCGATGGCGATTTAATACACCTCCATTGTAAGCCGGAATTTGTATAACCCGGCGGCTTATAGCCTTTAAGAAAAATCCTGAATGGATAATCATTTTGAAGCATCAACTTTGGTAATGGGCTTGAACTTAATCATTTATATGTCATATTTCTGCAAATCCTGCAAAGAGTTTAAACAACATATGCCCTGGCGACTTAGCGTCAAAGCCAGGGTGGGTCATAATATCTCACATATAACCACTATGATACTGAATTTGTACTGCCGGTTCACATGACTTGTGCAGTAAGGGTGATAACCCAATCCTTAGAAGCCAATGCTTCCACCTAGATGATGATTGTCATAAACTAGCGACTTATAGTCAAAAGTCAAGCCGGATTAAGCATAAAACACTTATATACATTTGAGATATAATCCAAAAAAGGTCTCAAGTCAAACCCAAAATCATTCGCAAAAAAGACTTAAAAAATTTAAGGCTTCTGATTCGTATATGATCAGAAAACCGTTCCAAAGGGGTTGAGCTAAGATTTGAATACGATCATATAGCCCCCAGTGGCTTTGGCGTTGCCGATCAAGAGGGTACCGACAACTATGTTCTCTTTGGTTCGAATACGACCTATGTTTGAACAGGAAGCCCCCAAATGACCTTGAGAGTTGTTTAACGACGCTGATTCGAATACGATCCACGTCGGACCCAAAAGAGGTTAAGCTATGATTCGGATACGATCAAGAAGCCCCCTAGTGAGTTTGGCAGTGTGCCGATCAAAAGGGTTTCGACAACTATGTTCTCTTTGGTTCGAATATGACCTATGTTTGAACAAGAAGCCCCCAAGTGACCATAATAAGATAAGCCGTAAGGCAGGATACCTATGTTTGAACCATGCATCATGGCAGTAGGCTCTTTTTGGCAACCTTTAATTTTTCTTAGAACTCGAACTTGCGAGAGATTAATTCTTTTTGAACCGGAACTTTATACCGGATTTGAAAGCTTCAAAAATTTTGTGAGGGACAAATTTACCTTGAGCCGGATTTTGAACCAGATTTGAAAGCTTCAAAAATTTGTGAGGGACAAATTTACCCTGGGCCGGCTTTTGAACCGGATTTGAGAGCTTCAAAAAATTTGTGAGGGACAAATTTACCCTGGGCCGGCTTTTGAACCGGATTTGAGAGCTTCAGTGCTTTGTGGGAGAAAGCTGTCTCTTGAACCGGATTTTAAACCGGAGTCCTTATTGTGAGCCGGAAATCTTCTGACGGTTTTTAAATTTTCATTGATCTAGCAGTAATCTTCGGGGCCCGGGTTATTTTTCCCTTCAATGACCTGTAGTTCTTGAATTCATTGAAACCGGCTAATTTTGCCGAGTCATACCATTGTAGCCCCTGAGTCTCAAGACGACTCGAGGAGTTGGCTTGAGATTCTCCATATTTGACCATAGCAGAAGGTATACATCATTGGCGTTGATAGCGCGATGTGAATCCACAAAAAGTTGAGGTGACTGCGGCGGGTTATAAATGATCCCGTATGAGCCGTGTCAGCAACTCGGCCAATGGTTCCTTCCAACTGGCTGTTTGAAGTTAACCAAATTGTAGTGGCGGCGACTTGTGCACCTGCCCATTGAACCATCCAGTGCAGATGGCGGCTGATATGAAATTTGCCTTTAATTTGTTGGAAGAAAACCAGGCTTCCCAAGTAGTGACTTGCTCATACTCAATAAACAGCTCATCCAGACAAGTGCAGCCCGGTGTGTCGATGTAGACCACGCCGCAAGAGATGGACGGTAAAGACGGCCGTAACATCAGAGGCTTAGACAGATGAACCGGCCATGGCGTTGTAAGCCGGTGCGGACGGGCAAGTTGTCCTCCTTGTTGTAAGCCGGCGTGGTCGCGAGAGACAGCCACGACGTTGTAAGCCGGCGCGGTCGCGAGAGACGGCCACGACATTGTAAGCGGCGTGGGAGTCCGTTGAGTAAGGATGACCTCCTGTGCCGAATGATGTTGGCACGCCTCCATATCCGTGGTATAGTGCCACTTTGTAATGAATAATTCTCCTGCATATAAAATACAGCAGGGCAAAGTAGTTTTGCTCGGATGATTTAATATGTACTTAAAAGTAAATAGGGTAAATAACACCTGATTCACTTTGACGACAGATGATCTGCACGCAGACTGCCAGCTTTAATTGATGCATGTACTGCGTGTTCTCTCGTTTCCTCCATACTTTTGTCTGGACGTGAATTAATAGTACTAGCTTTTTAGCTCCACGTAATGTGTTATGGAGCTCCAGAGCATGCCAGCAGCTTTCCCTTTTTGTTGACTCCTCTTCTCACCCATAGTAGTACAGAACTGCAGAGAGTTTTGCTCGAAGCGGAGCAAGTAATGATGAGCCACGGCGACGCACGCGTTGGGCAGCGGCCGGTGGCTCGGTGCTCGGCCGTGGAGGCGGAGAAGTGCCGGCGACTTAGCACAAAGGCGCGAGGCCAGCCACGGCCAGAGTCTCACAGCACGGCAGCAGCAGCCGTGGGTGCAGAGGCGCCTCAAAGACCAGCGACGGAAACCGGCAGAACCGCGATGGCAATGGAGGCCATCGGCCGAATGAGGTAGTAGCGACCCTCGACCGGCGGTCCACTGATGAATTGTTAGGGTCAGCGGGTCAGCTACGGTGGCTCCCAGTGCGAAACAGTAGCCAGCGACTCAAGGCAGCCGGGGCCGGCTCGTGGAGGCGCCGGCAAGGCGGTTCGCGGTCGGTGATGATGGCAGCTCGCTCCGGAAGTGAGGCGAGGACGGGGTGGCTCGTTGATGAAGACGACGTCGACTTGAAGCGGCATGCAGCAACGAGGTAGCCCGGAACAGAGGCGCCAAAGAGAGTCGGAGTAGGAGATTAGGCCGCAGACATGCAAGCCGCCAGGTGGGTCAACTTTGATTTAGGACGCAGTAGCGGAGGTGGCTCTGGCAAGGCCGGCTCAGCGCACCGGCGCGGCTTAGCAAGGCGGGGGCCGGCGGCTCGGAGGCGCACCGGAACGGGCGGAGCCCAGCGACGGAGGCAGGACGGCAAGGCGACTTTGCGATACAGCGACAGAGGTAGCTCAACGCGGCTCCGGCGGTTCAACTCGGAGGCGACGGCGACTCGGGCAGGTGGTCAGCTTGGGATGGCGCAGCGGCTCCGCGGAGACGGGATGCAAAGTCTGGGTCGATCTCCTCGTCTTGCAAGACTCAGCACATGTTTGTATTAACCGGGGATTGCTTTGCTTGATGCACGGAGCGGTGGCAGCCACAAGAGAACGCCTTGGTATTACGTGATTGTCCATATCATCTAGGTTACGCGGAGTAGAAAAAACTAGGGTCCCGATAACTGCCACACGTGTGACGGGAAAGAAGACGCACCACACGTCTGTAATGTAAATAGATTGCCACGTCATCGCATGCATGCATGCGAGAATCTTTTTGGATTTTCAGTTTTTAAAATGTTTTATCTCTTAAATGAAAAATCCGATTGAAGATCCGTTTTCACCATTAAATCCCTCGCGACGAGATCTTCAAAACTAGATCTCATATCGATATATTTCGGCGATTTTTTTTGGTTAAAAGTTGCCATGTCTATTGCGCATGAATTGCCATGATATTTACACTGAACTTGCCATGATATGTTTCAACTATTTTCTTTTATATTTAGAAGCAATTTTAACATATTGTAAACCAAAGAATTAAGAAACTAGACTTGCCATGCACCATAAGCTAAAATTGCCACGATACATGCACTTAAAATTGCCATGGTTCAATAAAAATATATTTTCATGGTCAAACTATTGGAATTGCCATCATAAAAAAACTAAAATTGCCATGATCTACAAACTAAAATTGCCACATGGCAACTTTAGTTTAGGCACTATGGCAACTATAGTGTAAACATCATGGCAACTTCTGGGCAAAAAAAATTCGTCGAAACATATCAACATGGGGTCTAGTTTTGAAGATCTCATCGAGACGGATTTAATGGTGAAAACGGATTTTTAATTCGCTTTTATATTTAAGAGATAAAACATTTTTAAGACAAAAACCAAAAAGATTTCTGCTGATGTCATGTATTCATACGTGGCAAAATGAGTGGTGGTGGAGGCGTGTGGGCGATCTGCAAACGCCCACACGTGTGGGCATTAACATTTCCGAAAAACTAGGCCTCATAGGCTGATGTAATTTGTCTTCTTTAATTCCACAAGGACTAGCACCTTCCGTGTGAACCTCGATTCAGAGGAGAACAAAAGGTAAATCTAGTTTAACAATATCAGACCAGATTGATCCCTGTGTTGCCCGGACAACAGTTTGCCTCAGATCTAATTTAATAATATTAACCAACTCAGGATTTGCGGCTGCTGTGAGCCGTCCACTGTGCGGCAAAAACGAGGCAAGGACGAGGCCACAATGAGGTCCAGGTCGCCGTCGGTTTTGACATCCATGTCGGTTTTGTCTGATCTCATCTCTTTTGATCTTGGTCTTTGTTCCTAGCGCCTTGAAGTAGAACACCGAAATCGATCTGGCTCAGTTTTCTGGGGAACAACGCCTGTCGATCTCGGTGGATCGTAGGACGGCGGCAGCGAACGCACATAAGCCCAAGAATCCTAACTCTTCTTGCACTTTAACCTGTATTATCCGCTCCCAAAAATTTAATCACGATGGATTTTTCCGGCTCTGCCCAAAGTTAACCTATGCCGGGTTATCCTGTGTGCCTCTTCTTCTTCTTCTTCTTCATCTAGTCAACCGCGAGCTTCTCGATCCATATGAAAGATCCCTCCAAGATCTCAACACCACCGTACGCAGGCCCCATGGTGGGCGCCACCTGTCGTGGATTCGTCACGGCAGATGTCCTTAGTGTCAGGACTTAGTCGCGAGGCCAACACATCTATGTGGTAGCTTGAGAGGGGTTGAGTGGGACGAGAGATGCAGGGCGGATCAACACGCAAGACAAAGGTTTAGACAGCTTCGGGCCCCGGGAAACATCATCCGGTAATAACCCTACATGCTGTTTGAGGCTAGGTCTCATTATGCTCATGAGGAAGTCGCCGCATAAGCCGGCTCCCCCTTTGTGTCTAACCCTAGATATTGTTTCTTGTTGCTTTTTCTGTCCCTCTTTGGGAAGCCCTGCCCCTCCTTATATATGTTGAAGGGGCGGGTTACATGACTAGTCCTAGTAGGATTAGGATTAACCTATTACAAGTGGAGTCCTAGTCTTGCTTCCTTTATAAGAGAATATTCTTTGTGCTTTCCTCATAAACCGGCCCACCATTAACATGAGCCGGCCTTCTGGGCCTTGGGCCTTGTCATCCATCTGACCCGCCCGCCGGGTTACTATGAGCCGCCAAGTCCGGGTGGATTACCCGTGAATCGCCAAGCTCCGGGCGGGTCATACTTCTGGCGGTTTACACCGCGGGGTATATCCCCGACAGCCCGTTACTGTAATTTTCTACTTGTGGGCCAAATTCAGCCCGTGGTTACAGTCGGCCCATTTATGGCCCGTTAATATGTTGGACCCTTTTCATAGCGTCATCAAATACTACCGATTAACGACGGCCCGTTATGGTCGGCCCATGAACGGACGATTCCAACTCTAGCCCGTTTATGGCCATAATGCAGTCTGTTATTGGCTAATGTTTGGCCAATCGATCATACGGCCCGTAGAAGGCCTATTGATGATATGACCTGTAGAAGGCCCATTGTGTCTACGACCCGTAAAAGGCCCATTGTGTCTACGGCCCATAGAAGGGCCATTGTTTCTATGCCTGTTAGAAGGCCCATTGTTTCTACGGCCCGTAGAAGGCCCATTGTTTCTACGGCCCGTAGGAGGCCCAGTGTCACTACAGTAAATATGTTACCCATGGTTATTGTGGCCTAGTTTTAAAAAATAGGTTATTGCGGCCACTAGCAAACCACGGAAAAAAAACTGCACTCACTACAAGCAAACAAATAAACAAGACAACAAGGAAATAAATAAGTAAGCAACTTACGCTATGCTATCACGGCTATTACACATATTACATCCACTGGGCATCAAAGTTCGCCACCAGTGCAAATATATGGAACAAAGTAGCATATCATATACACTGGTTGTCAAAGTTGGCGACCAGCGCAAATAAACGCCGTAGCAAAACATGTCCAGAACTGAAACCACTTTAGAAGATCTCAAGAAACAATATCCTGGGTACCCATAATGCTGGCAAGATTCTTAGCAAGCTTATTAACTTTCTCTTGTTTGGCGCTTAAATACTCCAGGGCTTGCTATTGCACCAGAAAGTATGCATCTGAATTTTGCAGGGACTTCCTCAGTCCTTCAGCATCATGTCACAACACATTTGATAGATGTCTTTCAACTTGAGTTGAGACTCAAGAAGACGAATGATTCAGGCAGCGAGTTCGAAGAGCTTGTGCCAACAGTAGTGGCCAGTAACTCGAACACTACATCAAGACATGACTTTTGGGTTTGATACGTCTCCAATGTATCTTTAATTTTTGATTGTTCTATGCTATTATATTACCTGTTTTGGATGTTTATGGGCTTTATTATACACTTTTATATTATTTTTGGGACTAACCTATTAACCGGAGGGCCAGCCCAAGTTGCTGTTTTTTTTGCCTACTTCAGTGTTTCACAGAAAAGGAATATCAAACGGAGTCCAAACGGAATGAAACCTTCGGGAGAGTTATTTTTGGAACAAACGCAATCCAGGAGACTTAGAGTGGACGTCAAGAAGCAAACGAGGAAGCCACGAGGCAGGAGGGCGCGCCCCAGGGGGGTGGGCACGCCCCCCACCCTCGTGGGCCCCTCGTGGCTCCCCTGACCGACTTCCTTCGCCTATATATACTTGCATACCCTGAAAACATCCAGGAGCACCACGCAACCCTATTTCCACCATCGCAACCTTCTATACCTGTGAGATCCCATCTTGGAGCCTTTTCGGCGCTCCGCCGGAGGGGGAATCGATCACGGAGGGCTTCTTCATCAACGCCAAAGCCTTTCCGATGAAGTGTGAGTGGTTTACCACAGACCTTTGGGTCCATAGTTATTAGCTAGATGGCTTCTTCTCTCTCTTTGAATCTCAATACAAAGTTCTCCTCGATCTTCTTGGAGATATATTCCATGTAACTCTTTTTGCGGTGTGTTTGTCGAGATCTGATGAATTGTGGGTTTATGATCAAGTTTATCTATGAGAAATATTTGAATCTCCTCTGAATTCTTTTATGTATGATTGGTTATCTTTGCAAGTCTCTTCGAATTATCAGTTTGGTTTGGCCTACTAGATCAATCTTTCTTGCAATGGGAGAAGTGCTTAGCTTTGGGTTCAATCTTGTGGTGTCCTTTCCCAGTGACAGCAGGGGCAGCAAGGCACGTATTGTATTGTTGCCATCGAGGATAAAAAAGATGGGGTTTATATCATATTGCTTGAGTTTATCCCTCTGCATCATGTCATCTTGCCTAATGCGTTACTCTGTTCTTATGAACTTAATACTCTAGATGCATGCTGGATAGCGGTCGATGTGTGGAGTAATAGTAGTAGATGTAGAATCGTTTCGATCTACTTGTCGCGGACGTGATGCCTATATACATGATCATGCCTAGATATTCTCATAACTATGCACTTTTCTATCAATTGCTCAACAGTAATTTGTTCACCCACCGTAATACTTATGCTATCTTGAGAGAAGCCACTAGTGAAACCTATGGCCCCTGGGTCTATTTTCCATCATATAAGTTTTTATTTTGCAATCTTTACTTTTCCAATCTACATCATAAAAATACCAAAAATATTTATCTTTTTATTATCTCTATCAGATCTCACTTTTGCAAGTGGTCGTGAAGGGATTGGCAACCCCTTTATCGCGTTGGTTGCGAGGTTCTTATTTGTTTGTGTAGGTACGAGGGATTTGCGTGTAGCCTCCTACTGGATTGATACCTTGGTTCTCAAAAACCGAGGGAAATACGTACGCTACTTTGCTGCATCACCCTTTCCTCTTCAAGGGAAAACCAACGCAGTGCTCAAGAGGTAGCAAGAAGGATTTCTGGCGCCGTTGCCGGGGAGGTCTTCGCACAAGTCATGACATACCAAGTACCCATCACAAACTCTTCTCCCTCGCATTACATTATTTGCCATTTGCCTCTCGTTTTCCTCTCCCCCACTTCACCCTTGCCGTTTTATTCACCCTCTTCTTTCCGTTGGCCTCTTTTCTCGCTTGCTTCTTGTATTTGCTACCACTATGTCTAAAACTGGGGAGGTTATCGTTGATAAGGACAATAGTAATAACGTGGGAAACTTTGATGCTTTTGATGATCCCGTTGAACAACCCACCATCTTACACACTAAAAAGTTTCGAATCGGTAGTGGTAATATTATTGGAAAAGGGGTTATTCAAGATTTCTTTACTTGTGCCGGTGCTTTGCCCGCCATGGGTGGATCTATTCATCATAGAACTAATAGTCTTGCGGATGCTATATCCTTGCTTATAGTGGAACTTGAAAGACAGTTTATGCATATGCATCCTTGCATACAAAGGATTTTCCTAGAATTTTCCAATATTGAGCATTCTTCTGTTAAGCGTGTAGCTACTATCTTTTTGGCACATGAGTTTACATTTATAATGAAAGAAGCCAAAGAAATTTTTGCGCACTATAGGATGGACGCTGGTCGTCCTCCCATAGAGGCGATCCTTTTTAATCTAGAAGACATAATGCGTTTACAATCTCTAGATCATGTTGCTTATAATGAAAACCTTAGAAAAAAGGTTCCTACCGATGTTCTAGTTGATAGAATCTCCGAACTTAATGATGATTTTGCTATTCAAAATAATGGGTTAGGATTTTCTCTTGAGCAAAGGATCATGACTTTTTGCCAAAAGAATGCTTATAATGATGAATTGGTTGTGCAATATGAGGGGCCAAAGGAGGAACCCATACCTCCCGAGCTTGATCTTGGGGACTTCTGTCCCATAAAATTTAGCCCTTTTGATTACTTTTGCTTGCCACAAAGAAAACTTGCTGCTGAACGTAGAGAATATGAGATGAGTTTTCGTGATTTACCTTATCATTATGGCAATACTTAGATCTATTCTCGCTTTTATGCCTAGCTAGGGGCGTTAAACGATACCGCTTGTTGGGAGGCAACCTAATTTTATTTTTTTTCTTTAATTTTTGCTCTTGTTTAGTATTACATAATTCATCTAGCTTCTGTTTAGATGTGGTTTTATGTTTTAATTAGTGTTTGTGCCAAGTAGAACCTATAGGATCATCTTGGGTGATAGTTAATGGGATCTTGCTGAAAAACAAAAACTTTTGCGCGCAAGAGAATAATTTTAGTAAATCATAGAAACATGAAATTTAGTTGATTATTTTTGCAGAATATTAATAGACAAATTTCCTAGGACTTCCTATTTTTGTAGGAGTTTTAGAGTTCCATAAGTATTCGAAAGTTACAGATTACTACAGACTATTCTGTTTTTGACAGATTCTGTTTTTCGTGTGTGGTTTGCTTATTTTGATGAATCTATGGCTAGTATCGGGGGGTATGAACCATAGAGAAGTTGGAATACAGTAGGTTTAACACCAATATAAATAAAGAATGAGTTCATTACAGTACCTTAAAGTGGTGGTTTGTTTTCTTGTACTAACGGAGCTCATGAGATTTTATGTTGAGTTTTGTGCTGTGAAGTTTTCAAGTTTTGGGTAAAGATTTGATGGATTATGGAATAAGGAGTGGCAAGATCCTAAGCTTGGGGATTCCCAAGGCAACCCAAGGTAAAATTCAAGGACAACCAAAAGCCTAAGCTTGGGGATGCCCCGGAGGCATCCCCTCTTTCGTCTTCGTCTATCGATAACTTTACTTGGAGCTATATTTTTATTCACCACATGATATGTGTTTTGCTTGGAGCGTCTTGTATGATATGAGTCTTTTCTTTTTAGTTTACCACAATCATCCTTACTTTACACACCTTTTGGGAGAGACACACATGAATCGGAATTTATTAGAATACCCTATGTGCTTCACTTATATCTTTGGAGCTAGATAATTTTGCTCTAGTGCTTCACTTATATCTTTTTAGAGCACGGCGGTGGTTTTATTTTGTAGAAATTATTGATCTCTCATGCTTCACTTATATTATTTTGAGAGTCTTTTAGAACAGCATGGTATTTGCTTTGGTTATAAAATTGGTCCTAATATGATGGGCATCCAAGTTGGGTATAATAAAAACTATCATATAGAGTGCATTGAATACTATGAGAAAATTGATACTTGATAATTGTTTTGAGATATAAAGGTGGTAATGTTAGAGTCATACTAGTTGGGTAATTATGAAATTGAGAAATATTTGTGTTAAATTTGGCAAGTCCCATAGCATGCATGTATGGTAAAAGTTGTGTGATAAATTTGTAGCATGGGGTGTTCTTTTGATTGCCTTCCTTATGAGTGGAGGTCAGGATCGCGCGATGGTTAACTCCTACCAACCCTTCCCCTAGCAGCATGTGTAGTAGTACTTTGCTTCGAGGGCTAATAAACTTTTGCAATAAGTATATGAGTTCTTTATGACTAATGTGAGTCCATGGATTATACGCACTCTTACCCTTCCATCATTGCTAGCCTCTACGGTACCGTGCATTGCCCTTTCTCACCTTGAGAGTTGGTGAAAACTTCACCGGTGCATCCAAACCCCGTGATACGATATGCTCTGTCACACATAAACCTCCTTATATCTTCCTCAAAACAGCCACCATACCTACCTATTATGGCATTTCCATAGCCATTCCGAGGTATACTGCCATGCAACTTTCCACCGTTCCGTTTATTATGACACGCTCCATCATTGTCATATTGCTTTTGCATGATCATGTAGTTGACATCGTATTTGTGGCAAGGTCACCTTTATAATTCTTTCATACATGTCGCTCTTCATTCATTGCATATCCCGGTACACCGCCGGAGGCATTCACATAGAGTCATATTTTGTTCTAAGTATTGAGTTGTAACTCCTGAGTTGTAAATCAATAAAAGTGTGATGATCTTCATTATTAGAGCATTGTCCCAAGTGAGGAAAGGATGATGGAGACTATGATTCCCCCACAAGTCGGGATGAGATTCCGGACTTTATGAAAAATAAAAGAGGCCAAAGAAGCCCCCAAAAAAAGAGGCCAAAGAAGCCCACCAAAATAATAAAAAAATGAGAGAAAAAGAGAGAAGGGACAATGTTACTATCCTTTTTCCACACTTGTGCATCATGATCTTCATGATAGAGAGTCTCCTATGTTGTCACTTTCATATACTAGTGGGAATTTTTCATTATAGAACTTGGCTTGTATATTCCAATGATGGGCTTCCTCAAAATGCCCCAGGTCTTTGTGAGCAAGCAAGTTGGATGCACACCCACTTAGTTTCTTTTGTTGAGATTTCATACATTTATAGCTCTAGTGCATCCGTTGCATGGCATTCCCTACTCCTCACATTGACATCAATTGATGGGCATCTCCATAGCCCGTTGATTAGCCGTGTCAACGTGAGACTTTCTCCTTTTTTTGTCTTCTCCACACAACCTCCATCATCATATTCTATTCCACCCATAGTGCTATATCAATGGCTTACGCTCATGTATTGCGTGAGAGTTAAAAAAGCTGAAGTGCGTTAAAAAGTATGAACCAATTGCTTGGCTGAAACCAGGGTTGTGCATGATGGGAGTATCTTGTGTGACGAAAATGAAGCATAGCCTAACTATATGATTTTGTAGGGATAAGCTTTCTTTGGCTATGTTATTTTGATAAGACATGATTACTTTGTTAGTATGCTTGAAGTGTTACTATTTTTATGTTAATATGAACTTTTATTTTGAATCATTTGGATCTGAACATTCATGCCACAATGAGGAAAATTACATTGAAAAATATGCTAGGTAGCATTCCACATCAAAAATTCTGTTTTTATCATTTACCTACTCAAGGATGAGCAGGAATTAAGCTTGGGGATGCTTGATACATCTCCAACGTATCTATAATTTTTGTTTGTTCCATGCTATTATATTACCTGTTTTCAATGTTTATGGGCTTTATTATACACTTTTATATTATTTTTGGGACTAACCTATTAACCGGAGGCCCAACCCAAATTGCTGTTTTTTTGCCTATTTCAGTGTTTCGCAGAATAGGAATATCAAACAGAGTCCAAACAGAATGAAACCTTCGGGAGAGTTATTTTTGGAACAAACACAATCCAGGAGACTTGGAGTGGACGTCAAGAAGCAAACAAGGAAGCCACGAGGCAGGAGGGTGCGCCCAAGAGGGGTGGGCGCGCCCCCCACCTTCGTGGGCCCCTCGTGGCTCCCCTGACCGACTTCCTTCGCCTATATATACTTGCGTACCCTGAAAACATCCAAGAGCACCACGAAACGCTATTTCCACAGCCGCAACCTTCTGTACCCATGAGATCCCATCTTGGAGCCTTTTCTGGCGCTTCGCCGGGGGGGGGGGGGGGAATCGATCATGGAGGGCTTCTACATCAACGCCAAAGCCTCTTTGATGAAGTGTGAGTGGTTTACCACAGACCTGCGGGGTCCATAGTTGTTAGCTAGATGCATTCTTCTCTCTCTTTGAATCTCAATACAAAGTTCTCCTCGGTCTTCTTGGAGATCTATTCGATGCAACTCTTTTTGCGGTGTGTTTGTCGAGATCCGATGAATTGTGGGTTTATGATCAAGTTTATCTATGAGAAATATTTGAATCTCCTATGAATACTTTTATGTATGATTGGTTATCTTCGCAAGTCTCTTTGAATTATCAGTTTGGTTTGGCCTACTAGATTGATCTTTCTTGCTGTCGGTGTCAAAACCGGCGGATCTCGGGTAGGGGGTCCCGAACTGTGCATCTAGGCGGATGGTAACAGGAGACAAGGGACACGATGTTTTTACCCAGGTTCGGGCCCTCTCGGTGGAGGTAAAACCCTACTCCTGCTTGATTGATATTGATGATATGGGTAGTACAAGAGTAGATCTACCACAAGATCAAGGAGGCTAAACCTTAGAAGCTAGCCTATGGTATGATTGTTGTTCGTCCTACGGACTAAAACTCTCCGGTTTATATAGACATCGGAGAGGGCTAGGGTTACACAGAGTCGGTTACAATGGTAGGAGATCTACATATCCGTATTGCCAAGCTTGCCTTCCACGCCAAGGAAAGTCCCATCCGGACACGGGACGGAGTCTTCAATCTTGTATCTTCATAGTCTTGGAGTCCGGCCAATAATGATAGTTCGGCTATCCGGACACCCCCTAGTCCAGGACTCCCTCAGTAGCCCCTGAACCAGGCTTTAATGACGACGAGTCCGGCGCGCATATTGTCTTAGACATTGCAAGGCGGGTTCCTCCTCCGAATAATTCATAGAAGATTTTGAACACCAGGATAGTGTCCGGCTCTGCAAGATAAATTCCACATACCACCATAGAGAGAATAATATTTACACAAGTCCAATCTGCTGACGTATTTCGTGGCATGACGTCACACCACAGCCAAGCCTTTACTTGAATTGTTTTATTGTTCCACCTCAGCGCATTTAACGAAGCGGTTTCCTTGGCACGTCTTGTCAAAGCAGAGATCGTGTCCCCTTATTCCGGGATTCTCATCAATACGGACATGGGTAACCCAACCGCGCCCGTTGGCACGCCCCCTCCATCGAAGGCGAGTCCCAAACGGTCACGGGGACGGCTCTTGGTATTCAACCCCTTTATAACAAGACCAAGGCCTATTCCTTTTGTCCAATCTTCAATCGAATCCGCCCCTCGCCCCGAGTTCCAACACCCAAGGCTCCAAATTCAGGCGCTTCGGACCTTCGACAATGTCTGGCTCCGACCTACGAGGATGGTGGATGCCTTCTTCCGTCACGGAAGAAGATGTGCTAAAGCTGAGAGACGCCAGGTATCTAACCAGCGAAATTTCGCATAGGCTGCCTGCCCAAGGGCAAGTCATTCCTACTCCTGAGCCTGGTGAGAGTGTGGTGTTCGTGTCTCACTTCCGTTGGGGTCTAGGCTTCCCGACGGATCCCTTCGTGAGGGGGCTCATGTTTTATTATGGGCTGGAATTCCATGACTTGGACCCGGAGTCCATCCTCCATATCTCATCGTTCATTGTTGTATGCGCAGCCTTCCTCCGCACTACCCCTCACTTCGGATTGTGGCTCAAGACCTTCAACGTGGAGCCGAAGGTGATCGAGGGGCGGCAGGCAGAGTGCGGAGGGGCAGTTATAAGCAAGAGGGCTGACGCTCCATGGCCCGAGGGCTTTTTTCAAGAGGAGCTTAGTTTTTGGCAATAGGAGTGGTTCTATATCACCGCTCCCAGGGGCACCAGATGGGTGGCGCCGCCTGCCTTTCGCTCGGGCCCTCCACAACGGCTGGCGTCATGGGTCAACAAAGGGCTTGACTGGGGCCGTCCAAGGACTTACCACTGTTGCAGGGACGTATTCGAGACCTCCAAGAGAGGGAGATCAATCTGGTGGTAGTGGCGCAGGTCATGCTGATTCGGCGCCTTCTGCCCTGCAAACGTCGCCCCCTCCGCCTGTGGGAATTCAATCCGGAGGGACCGCGAGCTCTTTAACACTTCATGGGTGCGACGCCCGTGGAGATGTATAAACTATTCTTCGGATCACAAGAGATGTGTCCGGACTTGACCGAGGACGCAGGTCTGAGCTGCAATCGCCTGGATACTCAAGTAAGTAGTCCTCTGCCCGGACATGCTATCCGTACATTTATCATAAACATGCCCTTTAAAGAGCTATCCCTTGAACAGGAATGGATAGCAAAAGCAAAACTAATAAGGTGTCCGGCCCCCCTCCCTGAGACCACGCCGGATCCTGTGTTAACCAAGATGCTGGAGGCTGCACCTTCAGAAGAGGGCGAAGGGGGGAACAGGAAAGCTACTGCCTCCGCTAAGGAGGATCTTAAGGAAGGGGGGGATCGAGAATCCCCCCTCCAAGGGGAGAAGAGGACTGCTTCTGAAGATCCAGAGGCCAACGCCTCAAAGAGGGAGAAGAAATCTTCACCAGATGGTCCTGCGCCGGGAGGAGCCCCGGCCGCACTATTTCCCCAAGGAAATCAGCCCTCTAGCGAGCCGTAAGTGGAAAGGGGAGTTTTGTAATAAGGGACATCCCTGTTTTTATTTCTGAAGATAAACGAAGTTATTACCTTGTAGTTCGGATCTCGGCCCTTCTCAGCAGAGCTCGTCTTTGGGGGATCTTCGTCCGGAGATGATGGAGAGCGAAACGCCTCCATCTACCGCACTGTCAGGCGGGGCGGACGACCCTGGGGTGTCATCGCGGAGGGTTTCCCTGAGTCCGGCAGGGCCGAAAAGTTCGGCACCAACTGGTGTACGGTCGGAGGAGCTGAAGGATCTGCTCGGGCGGGCGTCTATCTCAGAAGATCACCGTATGTTAATGAGTATGGTGATTGAAAGGATTTCATCCGCTGAGAGCGGGTTGCATGAGGCCGTCAGCAGTTTACTGACGGGGTATGAGGTACGCGAAAATGATATACCTTCTGACAGTTTTGCAAATAGAATGCGCCCTGTATAGATAGTAGCCCCTGAGACTCGGTATGTTGTCAAAAGCAATAGCATGCCGAGGATCATAATCTCAGTTATAAGATGTCGCCCTTCCTATTCAGGTGGCGGAGCGTTCGGTGGCCAGCCGGACTGATAGAGTTGCCGAACTGAAGCGGCAACTTGACGTTGCGGATGCGGACATCGCGCTGGTCAATAAGCGACTTGATGAGTCACAAGGTATGTGGCTTCTCCGCGGACACCTGGTAATGGGAGAAGTGCTTAGCTTTGGGTTCAATCTTGTGGTGTCCTTTCCCAGTGACAGCAGGGGCAGTGTCGGTGTCAAAACCGGCGGATCTCGGGTAGGGGGTCCCGAACTGTGTGTCTAGGCGGATGGTAACAGGAGACAAGGGACACGATGTTTTTACACAGGTTCGGGCCCTCTCGATGGAGGTAAAACCCTACTCCTGCTTGATTGATATTGATGATATGGGTAGTACAAGAGTGGATCTACCACGAGATCAAGGAGGCTAAACCCTAGAAGCTAGCCTATGGTATGATTGTTGTTCGTCCTATGGACTAAAACCCTCCGGTTTATATAGACACCGGAGAGGGCTAGGGTTACATAGAGTCGGTTACAATGGTAGGAGATCTACATATCCGTATTGCCAAGCTTGCCTTCCATGCCAAGGAAAGTCCCATCCGGACACGGGACGAAGTCTTCAATCTTGGAGTCTGGCCAATGACGATAGTTCGGCTATCCGGACACCCCCTCGTCCAGGACTCCATCAGTAGCCCCTGAACCAGGCTTCAATGACGATGAGTCCGGCGCGCATATTGTCTTCGGCATTGCAAGGCGGGTTCCTCCTCCGAATAATTCATAGAAGATTGTGAACACCAGGATAGTGTCCGGCTCTGCAAAATAAATTCCACATACCACCGTAGAGAGAATATAAGTTCGATCTGCTGACGTATTTTGTGGCTTGACGTCACACCACAACCAAGCCTTTACTTGGATCGTTTTTATTATTCCACCTCAGCACGTTTAGCGAAGCGGTTTCCTTGGCACGTCATGTCGAAGCAGAGATCGTGTCCCCTTATTCCGGGATTCTCATCAATACGGACGTGGGTAACCCAACCGCGCCATTGATTGTGGCGCTTGGGAGATAAGCGAGTTTTACCAGGCTGGTGGGGACGCATAGTTTCATCCGCCCATATATAAGGGGATAAGGATCCACCTTTTTACCTGCGCCTTCTTCCTCCTTTGCTTATCCATCTCCGCGCACTCGAGCTCCAGCGCCCAAGTCTGCACATCTCACCTCAACCTTCTCCAGCCATGTCCGGAGCGGGAGGCAAGTGGATGGCCTCCTCCGTTAAGGAGGGGCACATCAAGAAGCTACGCAGCGCCGGATATTTGTCCAGCGACATCGCGTACCGGCTCCCCGACGAGGGGCAGCTCATCCCCACCCCCGGGCCCCATGAGAGGGTGGTATTCCTTCCCCATTTCCTCCATGGACTGGGCTTCCCACTCCACCCCTTTGTCCGGGGACTCATGTTCTACTACGGCCTGGATTTCCACAATCTGGCCCCGAATTTCATCCTCAACATCTCGGCGTTTATCGTCGTGTGCGAGGCCTTCCTCTGCATCTAGCCTCACTTCGGCTTGTGGCTAAAGACCTTCAATGTCAAGCCGAAGGTTGTGAAGGGCAGCCAAGCGGAGTGCGGAGGCGCCATGGTGGGCAAGATGCCCAACGTCACTTGGCTTGAGGGCGCCTTTGTGGAAACCATCAAAGGGTGGCAGTCGGGGTGGTTCTACATCACCGAGCCGCGTGACCCGGAATGGGCAGCGGCCCCCGAATTCAGATCTGGCATCCCCATGCGGCTCACTTCCTGGAAAGAGAAGGGCCTGCAGTGGGGCGATTCGGAAGAGCTGACCGGACTCCAATCCTGTCTCCAAACCCTGGTGAACAAGAAGCTCAAGCTTGTCAACATAGTCCTGGTCATGCTCATCCGCCGGATTCTGCCCTGCCAACAGCGGGACTTCAATTTGTGGGAGTTCGATCCAGCACAGCACCAAACCCTGAGCGGGCTCTTCGACACAACGTACGAAGAAGCCTGGAGGGTGATGTTCAAGGGCGGCGACGCCCCCGCATCCGCTACTGAAGATCGCGGATTCAGCTCGCAGCGTCCGGCTGGCAAGGTAAGCCATGTTATCCTTTATGGGACAATTTCTTTTCATAGTTTGACTCTATGCGGGATCTAAACTCCCAATACCTTTAACATGCCTGGCAGAAGACGTCCGGACAGGTTAACTGTCCGGCTCCCCTTCCAGAAGACCCAGTGGATGCCCGTTTGACAGGGCTGCTGGCTCCGGCGCCTTACGTGGTTCCGGAGAAGAAGGCCAAGAAGAAGGCCATGGGAACCCAGAGGAGTTCCCGGCGCCAAGGTGTTATCGGATTATCGTCCGATGACTCCGAGGCGGACTCCTCCCATGAGACGAGGAGGAGAAGAAAGAGGCCTCTCCCCAGCAGGGGAGAGAGAAGAGGAAGGCCTCCCCAACGGGGGAGGCCTAGGGTCCAAAAGGGAAGGACCCTTTCCCCCGGACTGCTCTGCCAACGCCGGCGACGGCGACGAGGAGTGGCCCTCAAGGGCCAAGCCCCTGGCGAGATCGTAAGTATCCGGACTCCTGAATAACTCATAATTTTCTTTTGTCGCATAGCATCTTTAACGGCCGCATACAACCTGTAGTCCGCCCAGGATGATCTTCCCGCTTCATCGAGCGGGCCTTGGGCACGTTGGATGTGAATAGCACTTCACTTCCGGCTGCCTCCTCCCCCGTGACGTCGACGACGGCGAGGTGGGATCCCGGAAAGGGACCCACCAGGAAGAGGAGGCCCCGGAGGTGCAGCAGGGCAACCTCCCGGACTTCGGACCGGACTCCGTACCGGAACCTGCAGTGGTTCTGGAGTCCGGCGGGCGGCCCCTTCGTAAGAAGGGCAAGACTGTGACGCCGGCGGCCTCCGTCCAACCGGGGGCGCCGGACAACTTGCTGGAGGCACTCAACGGCGCTTCCATCGAAGAGGAACACCGCACTATCATAAGTGCGGTGATTCAGAAGGTTCAGCTCGCCAAGAGCGGGCTGACCGAAGCCTGCAGCAGCCTTCTAACAGGCTTTGAGGTAAGAATTTTAAGATATGTAATATAATACCGCATAAACAGTAGCCCCTGATGCTCGGTTCGGTGTTCGGAAAGAAAAGTCAGACTGCGGATCTAAAAAGATATACGCAGGAGTCTTAACAAAAATATGTCAATATGGGAATGCAGGCTGCGCTGCCGACCTCTGCCGCACTGACTGTGGAGGTCAATACCTTGAAGCAGAGCCTCGAGCGGTCCGAGAACGAGCTCGGCCGTGCCAAGAAGCAGCTCGAGGACAAGGAAGGTGAGTAACACCGTATTAAAGTTGTACCTTATAGAAAAGGATTTGGTTGCAAGAGAAATGACAAGGATAACATGGGTACTCCAGGGGCTACAAACGAGGTGGCGACCCTGAAGGAGGCGTTTTCTGCCGCCGAACGCAATGCGGCTGCTGTCGGTGTCAAAACCAGCGGATCTCGGGTAGGGGGTCCCGAACTGTGCGTCTAGGCGGATGGTAACATGAGACAAGGGACACGATGTTTTTACCCAGGTTCGGGCCCTCTCGATGGAGGTAAAACCCTACTCCTGCTTGATTGATATTGATGATATGGGTAGTACAAGAGTGGATCTACCACGAGATCAAGGAGGCTAAACCCTAGAAGCTAGCCTATGGTATGATTGTTGTAATGGTTGTTCGTCCTACGGACTAAAACCCTCCGGTTTATATAGACACCGGAGAGGGCTAGGGTTACACAGAGTCGGTTACAATGGTAGGAGATCTACGTATCCGTATTGCCAAGCTTGCCTTCCACGCCAAGGAAAGTCCCATCCGGACACGGGACGAAGTCTTCAATCTTGTATCTTCATAGTCTTGGAGTCCGGCCGATGATGATAGTCCGGCTATCCGGACACCCCCTAGTCCAGGACTCCCTCAGTAGCCCCTGAACCAGGCTTCAATGATGACGAGTCCGGCGCGCATATTGTCTTTGGCATTGCAATGCGGGTTCTTCCTCCGAGTAATTCATAGAAGATTGTGAACACCAGGATAGTGTCCGGCTCTGTAAAATAAATTCCACATACCACTGTAGAGAGAATAATATGTACACAAGTTCAATCTGCTAACGTATTTTGTGGCGTGACGTCACACCACTACCAAGCCTTTACTTGAATTGTTTTTATTATACCACCTCAGTGCGTTTAGCGAAGCGGTTTCCTTGGCACGTCTTGTCGAAGCAGAGATCGTGTTCCCCTTATTCCGGGATTCCCATCAATACGGACGTGGGTAACCCAACCGCGCCATTGATTGTGGCGCTTGGGAGATAAGCGAGTTTTACCAGGCCGGTGGGGACGCATAGTCTTCGTCCGCCCATATATAAGGGGATAAGGATCCACCTTTTTTACCTACGCCTTCTTCCTCCTTGGCTTATCCATCTCCGCGCACTCGAGCTCCAGCGCCCAAGTCCGCACATCTCGCCTCAACCTTCTCCAGCCATGTCCGGAGCGGGAGGCAAGTGGATGGCCTCCTCCGTTACGGAGGGGCATATCGAGAAGCTGCGTGGTGCCGGATACCTGTCCAGCGACATCGCGCACCGGCTGCCCGATGAGGGGCAGCTCATCCCCACCCCCAGGCCCCATGAGAGGGTCGTATTTCTTCCCCACTTCCTCCGCGGACTGGGCTTCCCACTTCACCCCTTCGTCCAAGGGCTCATGTACTACTACGGTCTAGACTTCCATGATCTAGCGCCAAACTTCATCCTCAACATCTCGGCGTTTATCGTCGTGTGCGAGGCCTTCCTCTGCATCCAGCCCCACTTCGGCTTGTGGCTAAAGACCTTCAATGTCAAGCCGAAGGTGGTGAAGGGCGTCCAAGCGGAGTGCGGAGGCGCCATGGTGGGCAAAATGCCCAACGTCATTTGGCTTGAGGGTGCCTTCGTGGAATCCATCAAAGGGTGGCAATCGGGTGGTTCTACATGACCGAGCCGCGCGACCCTAAATGGGCAGCAGCCCCGAGTTCAGATCTGGTACCCCCATGCAGCTCACCTCCTGGAAAGAGAAGGGCTTGCTATGGGGTAGTTCGGAGGAGCTGACCGGACTCTAGTCCTGTATCCAGACCCTGGTGAACAAGAAGCTCAAGCTTGTCAACGTGATCCAGGTCATGCTCGTCCGCCGGATTCTCCCCTGCCAGCAACGGGCTTTCAATTTGTGGGAGTTTGATCCGGCACCGCACCGGACCCTGAGCGGGCTCTTCGACATGACGTACAAAGCTGCCTGGAGGGTGCTGTTCAAGGGCGGAGAAGCCCCTCATCCGTAACTGAAGATCGCGGATTCAGCACGCAGCGCCCGGCCGGCGAGGTAAGCTATGTTATCCTTTATGGGACACTCATTTCTTTCATAGTTTGACTCTATGTGGGATCTAAAACTCCCAATGCCTTTAATAGGACTGGCAGAAGACGTCCGGACAGGTTAACTGTCTGTCTCCCCTTCCCGAAGACCCAGCGGACACCCATTTGACGGGGCTACTGGTTCCAGCCCTTTACGTGGTGCCGGAGAAGAAGGCCAAGAAGAAGGCCACGGGAACCTGAAGGAGTTCCGGCGCCCGGTGGTATCGGACTCATCATCCGATGACTCCGAGGCGGACTCCTCCCCTGAAGACGAGGAGGAGAAAGAGGCCTCTCCCCAAGAGGGGGGAGAGAAGAAGAGGAAGGCTTCCTCAGCGAGGGAGGCCGAAGGGTCCAAGAAGGGGAGGACCCTTCCTCCGGACTGCTCCGCCAGCGCTGGCGATGGCGACCAGGAGTGGCCCTCAAGGGCCAAGCCCCTGGCAAGATCGTAAGCATCCGGATTCCTGAATGATTTATAATTTTTCTTTCTCCCACGCGGTGTCTTTCTAATGCCGCATATGACCTGTAGTCCGGCCAAGGACGATCTTCTCGCTTCGTCGAGCGTGTCCTTGGGCACGTCAGATATGGATTCCCTTCCGACCGCCTCCACTCCTTGTGACGCTGACGACGCCGAGGTGGGGTCCCAAGAGGGGACCTATCAGGAGGAGGAGGCTCCGGAGGTGCCGCAAGGCAACCTCCCGGACTTCGCTCCGGACTCCGCACCGGAACCTGCAGTGGTTCCGGAGTCCGGCAGGCAACCCCTTCGTAAGAAGGGCAAGACTGTGGCACCGGCGGCCTCCGTCCAACCGGAGGCGCCGCATAACTTGTTGGAGGCACTCAACGGCGCTTCCATCGAGGAAGAACACCGCACTGTCATGAGTGTGGTGATTCAGAAGGTTCAACTCGCCAAGAGCGGGCTGACCGAAGCCTGCAGCAGCCTTTTAACAGGCTTTGAGGTAAGAATTTTAAGACATGTAATATAATACCGCATAGACAGTAGCCCCTGATGCTCGGTTCGGTGTTCGGAAAGAAAAGCCGGACTGAGGATCTAAAAAGATATACGCAGGAGGTCTAAAAAATATGTCAATATGGGATTTGCAGGCTGCGCTGCTGACCTCTGCCGCACTAACTGCGGAGGTCGGTGCTTTGAAGCAGGACCTCGAGCGGTCCGAGAGCAAGCTCGGCCGTGCCAAGAAGCAGCTCGAGGACAAGGAAGGTGAGTGACACCATGTTGAATTTTTACCTTACAGAAAAGGATTTTGGTTGCAAGAGAAATAACAAGGATAACGTGGGTACTCCAGGGGCCACGAACGAGGTGGCGACCCTGAAGGAGGCCGTGTCCGCGGCCGAACGTAATCCGGCCGCGGAACGAGCTGAGCGAGAGAAGCAGGAGGCGCGGGTGGTGGAGGTGCAACAAGAGCTCCAGGTTCTCATGGAAAAACATGAGGGTTTGGAGCGCGACTCGAAGACTCGAGAGTCCGAGCTTGCATCGGCTCTTGAGAGCACCAAAGCCGCTAAGGCTGAAGCCCATAAGGCCCTCCAGGAGATCGAGGATTTGAAGAAAATAGCAGCGGGTAAGGCAGTTTTCATGCAAAGCAAGCATGTTAATGTGAATTACCTATTACTTACCTGAATTCGGAGCTCTCTAGGAGCGTTCGCGGATCTGCCCCGCAGCGTGTCCGATGCTGCCGCTTTCTACCGGGCCGAGGAGGGGAGCTCGACGGAGAAGGTCTTCTGGTCTCAGTATGCTGAGGCCGGACATTTGGTGCCCCTTAGCGACCAGCTGAAGCAGTTGGTCGAGCTCCACAAGGTAGCCGAACAGGCCATGAAGGGCCTCATAGTTTGGCTGTGGCCCAAAGAGGCCATGCCTGGGAGCTACTTCGGCCTGGTACGGTGGCTGGTGGACGCGTGTCCCTGGGTTGAGGTCGTCAAGCATTCCGCCTACATTGAAGGTGCCCGTCGGGCCCTTGCCCGTGCAAAAGTGCACTAGGGCAGGATGGACGCTGAGAAGCTTCTGACGGACGCGCCGCTGGCGGGCAAGGAGTATCGCACGCCCGAAATGTATTATAAGAGTGTCTTGAAGGGAGCCCGCATGATTGCGGATGAGTGCTCCAAGGATGTAATATTTGAGTAGAATCGCATTATGTTATCCTGTGCGCTGAAAACTGTGTTCATATGCGCTAAGCAACGCTTATTAATTTAAAATATTACCTTCTGTGCGGCCGTTTATCAAATCTGAGAGATGGCAAGTCGTCGGCTTCAGCCCCCATGCCACTAGTGCTGGGGTGTTCGGGATAAACTTGGGCACTCTTGTTCCCATGTTTGGGTCCATCTAGGGAGGCGCTCAACACAACGAACGAGGCAACCAGACTTATAATGCTTGAACACTCTCACTTAGCCATAGAATTCTATAATTTTAAATTTCGGCGAAGCCCCTAGTGTTCGGAAGACCGAGTTTGGGGCGCTATCCACGCCTGGGCCGGACAAAGCCGGTTCCTCGCTCTAAGCGGCATAAGTCTTTAAGGACTCGAAAAAACCTCTCGAACAGCGACCAACTCTCGCCCTACCATGACGGTCAGTTTTAGCTTTCTCCACTGAGGCGCTCGCCCAGCTCAACCGGGGCGCAATCGCAGTGGTTCTCCCAGTGCTACCTTAGCCGATAAAACGGAACGTAAGGTACCAAAACATGGGAGCCGGGCAAACCCAACTATTGACCCAAGACATGATTCGGAGCCGATGCATATAATGCTATAAGTTCGGGGTGCCGCACTTGTGAAAGTGTTCGGACTTATCACACCATAATGCGGGGAACTTAAGCCCCTGGTGTATTCGGCCGTACCAAAGTGTACGGATGCAAGATGTCATAGATGAACATATATATAAGAAAGAAATGCAATTATAAGCGAAAAGCGATGCATTGTTTATTCAAGGAATTCTGCGATGAATGCAGAACGATACAAATAGTGCGGTAAGCAAGGGATTGGACTATTAAACATGTCCCCCTCCAGGGGTAGGCTACGGAATGGTGTATTAAACAGATTTAATGCTCGTAATGGAGACCACCTGAGTGTTCGTCATGGCCTGTCTCCTTCCCTGGCTGGTGCATCGTGAGTTCGGCAGGTCTACTGCCGGATAGGGCTTCTGGTGAACGGAGTCCTGCGCGTAAAAATAAAAATAAAAATAGAAAGAGTCACACACTTGGGAGCCCCTGGTGCGGTTAAGCCGCATTCTGGGCCTGTGGTGGCCGTGCCCCTCCCCCTATGCCCATGGTATCTCCAGAGCGTAATGATGTACGCGAAGGACCAGTCTTGTAACTTGGCAGGGGCTGGGGATGGGGCCGCATTGCTACGCGTGCTCGGAATGTGCCAGGTGGTCTTGTTGTAGGTTACTCCGGGCGCGTTTGGCCGTGTCCGGTCGCTTAACGGCCGGACTCGAAAATTGCCTTAAGAGGCTGCTCTCTACTTCTGCCGTGAGAGCCGCTGTGTGTTCCTCCGTTCGGAGGGAGCGTTCAGTGTTTCCGTTGACCGTGATGACTCCTCGAGGGCCTGACATCTTGAGCTTGAGGTATGCGTAATGCGGCGCCGCGTTGAACTTTGCAAATGCGGTCCGTCCAAGTAGAGGGTGATAGCCGCTGCGGAACGGGACTATGTCGAAGATTAACTCCTCGCTTCGGAAGTTATCCGGGGATCCGAAGACCACTTCCAGTGTGACTAAGCCTGTACAGTTGGCCTCTACACCTGGTATGATGCCTTTGAAGGTCGTCTTTGTAGGTTTAATCCTTGAGGGGTCTATGCCCATCTTGCGCACTGTGTCCTGATAAAGCAGGTTCAGGCTGCTGCCGCCGTCCATCAGGACTCTGGTGAGGTGAAATCCATCGACGATTGGGTCTAAAACCAATGCGGCGAATCCGCCATGACGGATACTGGTGGGGTGGTCCCTTTGATCAAAAGTGATTGGGTAAGAGGACCATGCATATACGTCCCTAAGTGCACGCTTCCGCTCCCTCTTGGGTATGTGGGTTGCGTATATCATGTTTACTGTCCATACTTGTGGGGGGAAACCCTTCTGTCCTCTATTGTTCGATGGCCGGGTCTCTTCCTCGCCATCGCTATGCTGCCCCTTGTCATTGTTTTCGGCGATTAACTTGCCTGCCTGCTTGAATACCCAACAATCCCTGTTGGTGTGATTGGCTGGCTTTTCGGGGGTGCCGTGTATCTGGCATGAGCGGTCGAGTATTCGGTCCAAATTGGACGGACCCGGAGTAGTTCTTTTGAATGGATTTTTCCGCTGACCGGGTTTAGAGCCTCTGAATCCGGCGTTGACTGCCGTATCCTCAGTGTTATCGCCGTTAACGCGGTGTTTGTTTTTGTTTTGACGCGACCTGCCATTGCAGTCCTTGATATCCGGACTACCAGAATTTTTGCTGAGGTTGTTACTGCGGGCTAGCCAGCTGTCCTCTCCCGCATAGAAGCGGGTCATGAGTGATGTGAGGGCTGCCATGGATTTCGGCTTTTCCTGTCCTAGGTGCCGGGCCAGCCACTCGTCGCGGATGTTATGCTTGAAGGCTATGAGGGCCTCTGCATCCGGACAGTCGACGATTTGATTTTTCTTTGTTAAGAACCATGTCCAGAACTGTCTGGCCGATTCGTCTGGCTGCTGAATTATGTGGCTTAGGTCATCGGCGTCTGGTGGTCGCACATATGTGCCCTGGAAGTTGTCAAGGAATGCGTCTTCCAGGTCCTCCCAACACCCAATTGACTCTGCTGGCAAGCTGTTAAGCCAATGCCGAGCTGGTCCTTTAAGCCTGAGTGGGAGATATTTGATGGCGTGAAGAACGTCACCGCGGGCCATATGGATATGAAGGAGATAGTCTTCGATCCAAACCGCGGGGTCTGTTGTGCCATCGTAGGATTCAATGTTCACGAGTTTAAACCCTTCAGGGATTTGATGATCCATTACTTCATCTGTGAAGCATAGTGGGTGTGCGGCACCTCTATATTGGGCAATATCACGACGTAGCTCAAGAGAGCTTTGTCTACTGTGTTCGGCCCGGCCCTCTATATTGGGCAATATCCGGCGCGACGGTAGTCGTCGCGCATCGTGGGGCACCCACGTGATCGGTAGATGGATCTTGATTGTCTTGCCTTGTCCTCCAATATGTCTTGCAAGTCCAGCGCATTCCCCCGTGGCTTCGTACTTTTCGAGCGGTGCCGGGGTACGGTTCTGGTGGAGGGCCTAGATGCCCCTCTGTTGCGGCCACGAGGTGGTCGGTCTGCCGTATTGTGCACTGGTGATGAGGGTTTATATGCCTCCTCCTCTAATCGGGCGAGCAACTTGCGTTTTGGGTAGCTTTTGGAGGGGCGTTCGAGTTCATACTCTTCGGCCGCGAGGACTTTGGTCCATCTGTCGGCCAGCAGGTCTTGATCAGCTCGAAGCTGTTGCTGCTTTTTCTTTAGGCTGTTCACCGTGGCCATAAGCCTGCGTTTAAAACTCTCTTGTTCGACGGGATCCTCAGGCACGATAAATTCGTCGTCGTTGAGTCTTGCCTCGTCTCCGGAGGGAGGCATGTAATTATCGTCCTCTACCTCTTCGCCTGCCGCTCTCTCGTGAGGGCTGGCTTCTCCGTCCTCCTGTGCTGAATCTTGCTGGAGGGGGTTGTCTTCGGCACTCTCTGGGGTGTTATTATCCCCGGTGCCGGAATCTCCATTCTTGCTGTGGCGGGATTTGGAGCGGCGCCGCTGACGCCGGCGCTTGGGCTGATTCTTAGAGGAATCTGCCTCCGCTGCTTCTTCGCCATTCCCATCCTTTGGGACGTCCACCATGTATATGTCGTATGACGAGGTGGTCTTCCAGTGCCCCATAGGCGCTGGTTCTTGGTCGTCTCCGGCATTGTCGTCCATACCGTCGATGTCTTCGGAGTCGTAGTCTAGCATGTCGGTTAGATCGTCGACAGTGGCTACAAAGTGGGTGGTGGGTGGGCTTTGAATTTCTTCGTCGTCCACATCCCAACCGTCCTGACCGCAATCCGGCCAGGGCTCTCCTGATAACGAGAGATACTTTAGCGAATTCAGGATGTCGCCAAAGGGTGAGTGCTGAAAGATGTCGCCGTAGAGATTGCAGCCCCCGAGGCGGTGTCTAGCCACCCGTCCTCGATCTGCGCGGTCGGCTCCAAACTAAGGGTCAGAGCAGACTCATGTGCGGCCTCCAGGGCACTGTCCGGCAGCAGAGCTATATCATGCCCATCATGACAGTGCGGCGCGCTCGGCTGTGGCTCGAATCCGTCGAAGATCGAGTCTCCGCGGGCGTCAGCCGTGAAGTTTAGACTTCCAAATCTGACCTGACAGCCAGGGGCGTAACTTTCGATCTGCTCCAGATGGCCAAGCGAATTGGCCCGCAGTGCAAAGCTGCCGAATACGATGATCTATCCGGGGAGAAAAGTTTCACCCTGGACTGCGTCTTTGTTGACGATCGAAGGAGCCATCAAGCCTACTAGTGACAACACAGAGGAACTCTCAATGAAAGCACCAATGTCGGTGTCAAAACCGGCGGATCTCGGGTAGGGGGTCTCAAACTGTGCGTCTAGGCGGATGGTAACATGAGACAAGGGACACGATGTTTTTACCCAGGTTCGGGCCCTCTCGATGGAGGTAAAACCCTACTCCTGCTTGATTGATATTGATGATATGGGTAGTACAAGAGTGGATCTACCACGAGATCAAGGAGGCTAAACCCTAGAAGCTAGCCTATGGTATGATTGTTGTAATGGTTGTTCGTCCTATGGACTAAAACCCTCCGGTTTATATAGACACCGGAGAGGGCTAGGGTTACACAAAGTCGGTTACAATGGTAGTAGATCTACGTATCCGTATTGCCAAGCTTGCCTTCCACGCTAAGAAAAGTCCCATCCGGACACGGGACGAAGTCTTCAATCTTGTATCTTCATAGTCTTGGAGTCCGGCCGATGATGATAGTCCGGCTATCCGGACACCCCCTAGTCCAGGACTCCCTCAGCCACGGAACGCACCGGGCGAGAGAAGCAGGAGGCGCGGGTGGCGGAGGTACAGCAAGAGCTCCAGGCTCTCATGGAAAAACACGATAGTTTGGAGCGTGACTCATAGACTCAAGAGTCCGAGCTTGCGTCGGCTCTTGAGAGTGCCAAAGCCGCCAAGGCCGAAGCCCACAAGGCCCTCCAGGAAATCGAGGCATTAAAGAAGATAGTGGCGGGTAAGGCATTCTTCATGCAAATCAAGCATGTAAAAGGGAATTACCTGTTACTTACCCGAATTCGGAGCTCTCCAGGAGCGTTCGCAGATCTGCCCCGCAGCGTGTCCGATGCTGCCGCTTTATATAGAGGCGAGGATGGGAGCTCGACGGAGAAGATGTTCTGGTCTCAGTATGCTGAGGCCGGACATCCGGTGCCCCTTAGCGACTAGCTGAAGCAGCTGGTCGAGCTCCACAAGGTGGCTGAACAGGCCATGAAGGGCCTTATAGTTCGGCTATGGCCCAAAGAGGCCATGCCTGGGAGCTACTTCGGCCTGGTGCGGCGGCTGGTGGATGCGTGTCGTTGGGTTGAAGTCATCAAGCACTTCGCCTGTATTGAAGGTGCCCGTCGGGCCCTTGCCCGTGCTAAAGTGCACTGGGGCAAGATGGATGCTGAGAAGCTTGTGACGGACGCGCCACCGCCGGGCAAGGAGTATCGCACACCTGAAATGTATTATAAGGGTGTCCTGAAGGGTGCCCGCATTATTGCGGGTGAGTGCTCCAAAGATGTAATATTTGAGCAGACTCGCATTTTGTTATCCTGTGCGCTGAAAACTTTGTTCATATGCGCTAAGCAACGCTTGTTAATTTAAAATATTACCTTCTGTGCGGCCGTTTATCAAATCTGAGAGATGGCAAGTCGTCGGCTTCAACCCCCATGCCACGAGTGCTGGGGTGTTCGGGATAAACTTGAGCGCTTTTGTTCCCATTTTTGGGTCCATCTAGGGAGGCACTCAACACAACGAACAAGGCAACCGGACTTATAGTGCTTGAACACTCTCACTTAGCCATAGAATTCTATAATTTTAAATTTCGGCGAAGCCCCTAGTGTTCAGAAGGCCGATTTCGGGGCGCTATCCACGCCTGGGCTGGACAAAGACGGTTCCTCGCTCTAAGCGGCATAAGTCTTTAGGGACTCGAAAAAACCTCTCGAACAGCGACCGGCTCTCGCCTCATCATGACGGTCAGTTTTAGCTTTCTCCACTGAGGTGCTCGCCCAGCTCAACTGGGGCATAATCGCAGTGGTTCTCCCAGCGCTACCTTAGCCGATATAACGGAACGTAAGGTACCAAAACATGGAAGCCGGGAAAACCCAACTATTGACCCAAGACATGATTCGGAGCCGATGCATATAATGCTATAAGTTCGGGGTGCCGCACTTGTGAAAGTGTTCGGACTTATCACACCATAATGTGGGGAACTTAAGCCCCTGGTGTATTTAGCCATACCAAAGTGTACGGATGCAACATGTCGTAAATGAACATATGTATAAGAAAGGAATGCAATTATAGGCAAAAAGCGATGCATTGTTTATTCAAGAAATACTGCCATGAATGCAGAACGATACAAATAGTGCGATAAGCAAGGGGTGGGACTATTAAACATGTCCCCCTCCAGGGGTAGGCTGCGGAATGGTGTATAAAACAGATTAAATGCTCGTAGTGGAGACCACCTGGATACTCGTCGTAGCCTTTCTCCTTCCCTGGCTATTGCATCGTGAGTTCGGCAGGTCTACTGCCGGACAGGGCCTCTGGTAAATGTATTCCTGAGGATAAGACAAAAAAGGAAAGAAAAAGGATGACACACTTGGGAGCCCCTGGTGTGGTTGAGCCGCACTCTGGGCCTGCCGTGGTCGTGCCCCTCCCCCTATGCCCATGGTATCTCCAGAGCGTAATGATGTACGCGGGGTACTGGTTTTGCAATTTTGCAAGGGCTGGGGTTGGGGCCGCATTGCTACACGTGCTCGGAACGTGCCAGGTGGTCTTGTTGTAGGTTACTCCGGGCGCGCTTAGCAGTGTCTGATCGCTTAATGGCCGGACTCGAGAATTGCCTTAAGAGGCTGCTCTGCACTTCTGCCGCGAGAGCCGCTGTATGTTCCTCCATTCGGAGGGAGCGTTCAGTTTTTCCGTTGACCGTGATGACTCCTCGAGGGCCTGGCATCTTGAGCTTGAGGTATGCATAGTGCGGCACCACATTGAACTTTGCAAACGCGGTTCGTCCGAGCAGTGCATGATAGCCGCTGCGGAACGGAACTATGTCGAAGATTAACTCCTCGCTTCGGAAGTTATCCGGGGATCCGAAGACCACTTCCAGTGTAACTGAGCCTGTACAATTGGCCTCTACACCTGGTATGACGCCTTTGAAGGTCGTCTTTGTGGGTTTAATCCTTGAGGGGTCTATGCCCATCTTGTGCACTGTGTCCTGGTAAAGCAGGTTCAGGCTGCTACCGCCGTCCATCAGGACTCTAGTGAGGTGAAACCCATCGACGATTGGGTCTAGAACCAATGCGGCGAACCCGCCATGGCGGATGCTGGTGGGGTTGTCCCTTCGATCAAAAGTGATCGGGCAGGAGGACCATGGGTTGAACTTTGGGGCGACTGGCTCCATCACGTATACGTCCCTGAGAGCACGCTTGCGCTCCCTTTTGGGTATGTGGGTTGCGTATATCATGTTCACCGTCCACACTTGTGGGGGGAAACCCTTCTGTCCTCTATTGTTCGGCGGCCGGGTCTCTTCCTCATCATCCCTGTGCAGCCCCTTGTCATTGTTTTCATCAATTAACTTGCATGCCTGCTTGAATACCCAACAATCCCTGTTGGTGTGATTAGCTGGTTTTTCAGGGGTGCCGTGTAAATGGCACGAGCGGTCGAGTATTCGGTCCAAATTGGACGGACCCGGAGTAGTTCTTTTGAATGGCTTTTTCCGCTGACCGGGTTTGGAGCCTCTGAATCCGGCGTTGACTGCCATATCTTCAGTGTTGTCGCCGTTAATGCGGTGTTTGTGTTTGTTGCAACGCGACCTGCCATTACGGTCCTTGGTATCCGGACTGCCAGAATTTTTGTCGAGGTTGTTACTGCGGGCTAACCAACTGTCCTCTCCCGCGCAGAAGCGGGTCATGAGTGATGTGAGGGCTGCCATGGATTTCGGCTTTTCCTGTCCTAGGTGCCGGGCAAGCCACTCGTCGCGGATGTTATGTTTGAAGGCTGCGAGTGCCTCTGCATCCGGACAGTCGACGATTTGGTTTTTCTTGGTTAAGAACTGTGTCCAGAATTGTCTGGCCGATTCGTCTGGCTGCTGAATTATGTGGCTTAGGTCATCAGCGTCTGGTGGTCGCACATATGTGCCCTGGAAGTTATCAAGGAATGCGGCTTCCAGGTCCTCCCAACACCCAATTGATTCTGCTGGCACGCTGTTAAGCCAATGCCGAGCTGGGCCTTTAAGCTTGAGTGGGAGGTATTTGATGGCGTGAAGGTCATCGCCGCGGGCCATGTGGATATGAAGGAGATAGTCTTCGATCCAAACCGCGGGGTCTGTTGTGCCATCATAGGATTCAGTGTTCACGGGTTTAAACCCTTCGGGGATTTGATGATCCATTACTTCATCTGTGAAGCATAATGGGTGTGCGGCGCCTCTATATTGGGCTATATCACGACGTAGCTCAAGCGAGCTTTGTCTACTGTGTTCGGCCCGACCGGAATTACTGTATCCGGCGCGACGGTTGTCGTCGCATGTCGTGGGGCGCCCACGCGATCCGTAGATCGATCTTGATTGTCTTGCCTTATCCTCCAATATGTCTCGCAAGTCCGGCGCACTCCCCCACGGCTTTGTACTTTTCGAGCGATGCCGGGGTACGGCTTTAGTGGAAGGCCTAGAGGCTTCTCTGTCACGGCCACGAGGTGGCCGTTCGGCCGTATTGTGCGCTGGTGATGTAGGTTTATATGCTTCCTCCTCTAATTGGGGCAGTAGCTTGCGTTTGGGGTAGCTTTTGGAGGCGCGTTCGAGTTCATGCTCTTCGGCCACGAGGACTTCGGTCCATCTGTCGGCTAGCAGATCTTGATCAGCTCTAAGCTGTTGCTGCTTTTTCTTGAGGCTATTTGCCGTGGCCATAAGCCTGCGTTTAAAACGCTCTTGTTCGACAGGATCCTCAGGCACGACGAATTCGTCGTCATCGAGGCTTGCCTCATCTCCGGAGGGAGGCATGTAATTATCATCCTCTACCTCTTCGTCTGCCGCTCTCTCGTGAGGGCTGGCTTCTCCGTCCACCTGTGCTGAATCTTGCTGGAGGGGGTTGTCTTCGGCACTGTCCGGGGTGTTATTGTCTCCGGTGCCGGAATCTCCATTCTTGCTGTGGCGGGATTTAGAGCGGCGCCGCTGACGCCGGCACTTAGGCTGTTTCTTGGAGGGGTCTTCCTCCGCTGTTCCCTCGCCGTTCCCATCCTTTGGGATGTCCACCATGTATATGTCGTATGACGAGGTGGCTTTCCAGTGCCCGATAGGCGCTGGTTCCTGGTCGTCTCCGGCATCGTTGTCCATACCGTCTTTGTCTTCGGAGTCGAAGTCTAGCATGTCGGTTAAGTCGTCGACAGTGGCTACGAAGTGGGTGGTGGGTGGGCTTTGAATTTCTTCGTCGTCCGCATCCCAACCGTCCTGGCCATTTTCCGGCCAAGGCTCTCCTGACAAAGAGAGACACTTTAGCGAATTCAGGATGTCGCCAAAAGGCGAGTGCTGAAAGATGTCCGTAGCGGCGAACTCCATGATTGGTGCCCAATCGGATTCGATTGGTAGGGGCGCGGGAGGTTCGAAGCCCAGCGAGGAGTCAGACACCTCGGAGTCACGAGCTTCACAAGGGACAGGGTTGGCATTCGGCTCCATCGCCGTAGAGGTAGCAGCCCCCGAGGCGGTGTCTAGCCACCCATCCTCGATTGGCGCAGTCGGCTCCGGGTTAAGGGTCGGAGCGGACTCGTGTGTGGCCTCCAGGGCATTGTCCGGCAGCAGAGCTAAATCATGCCCATCGTGACAGTGCGGCGCGCTCGGCTGTGGCTCGAATCTGTCGAAGATCAAGTCTCCGCGGATGTCGGCCGTGAAGTTCAAACTTCCAAATCTGACCTGATGGCCAGGGGCGTAGCTTTCAATCTGCTCCAGATGGCCAAGCGAATTGGCCCGCAGTGGAAAGCCGCCGAATACGAAGATCTGTCCGGGGAGAAAAGTCTCACCCTGGATCGTGTTGTTGTTGATGATCGAAGGAGCCATCGGGCCTATAGGTGACGACACAGAGGAACACTCAATGAAAGCACCAATGTCGGTGTCAAAACCGGCGGATCTCGGGTAGGGGGTCCCGAACTGTGCGTCTAGGCGGATGGTAACAGGAGACAAGGGACACGATGTTTTTACCCAGGTCCGGGCCCTCTCGATGGAGGTAAAACCCTACTCCTGCTTGATTGATATTGATGATATGGGTAGTACAAGAGTGGATCTACCACGAGATCAAGGAGGCTAAACCCTAGAAGCTAGCCTATGGTATGATTGTTGTTTGTCCTATGGACTAAAACCCTCCGGTTTATATAGACACCGGAGAGGGCTAGGGTTACACAGAGTCGGTTACAATGGTAGGAGATCTACATATCCGTATTGCCAAGCTTGCCTTCCACGCCAAGGAAAGTCCCATCCGGACACGGGACGAAGTCTTCAATCTTGTATCTTCATAGTCTTGGAGTCCGGCCGATGATGATAGTTCGCCTATCCGGACACCCCCTAGTCCAGGACTCCCTCAGGCAGCAAGGCATGTATTGTATTGTTTCCATCGAGGATAAAAAGATGGGGTTTATATCATATTGCTTGAGTTTATCCCTCTACATCATGTCATCTTGCCTAATGCGTTACTTTGTTCTTATGAACTTAATACTCTAGATGCATGCTGGATAGCGGTCGACGTGTGGAGTAATAGTAGTAGATGCAGAATCGTTTCGATCTACTTGTCACGGACGTGATGCCTATATACATGATCATGCCTAGATATTCTCATAACTATGCACTTTTCTATCAATTGCTCGATAGTAATTTGTTCACCCACCATAATACTTATGCTATCTTGAGAGAAGCCACTAGTGAAACCTATGGCCCCCGGGTCTATTTTCCATCATATAAGTTTCCAATCTATTTTATTTTGCAATCTTTACTTTCCAATCTACATAATAAAAATACCAAAAATATGTATCTTTTTATTATCTCTATCAGATCTCACTTTTGCAAGTGGCCGTGAAGGGATTGACAACCCCTTTATCGCGTTGGTTGCGAGGTTCTTATTTGTTTGTGTAGGTACAAGGGATTTGCATGTAGCCTCCTACTGGATTGATACCTTGGTTCTCAAAAACCGAGGGAAATACTTATGCTACTTTGCTGCATCACCCTTTCCTCTTCAAGGGAAAACCAACGCAGTGCTCAAGAGGTAGCACGGTTCTCTCACTGTCATCAAGATAGTTTTTATCAGCTTTCTTGGAGACCAACAGGGATGTCTCACTATCTTGAACCTTATCTGCATTACTTCCTTTACCATTGCATAACGAGGTACTGTTCTCCAATATTTTGTCCGCATTCTCAAAGAGAAGCAAGAAGACACATCACAGGTTTACCATGTTGTATATGAAACTCATTTTGGTAAACCAGTTCAGTAGTAAAGTGGACAGGATAACAGCATGAAACAAACATATATCTATGTACCATGGTCACTTTATGGTCTATATCATTCTAGTTTTTGTTGCCAAATCAAGATAGAGACACAATTCAAATAATATTTGTTCAAGACAAAGTAAAATAGACAGAATATAAGTGTGGGAAACTATAGAGCAATAACAACACTTGTAATGTGCATGACATGAGAACATAACTGTTTATTCAATTGAAACTGAAATCAACATAGGGCAAGTTACAACAACAAACCAGTTAAAGAAACAGGTTTAAAACATACCTGTTGCACCATTGGAGTTTCAATTCCATCCTTCAAATTTGAAAATAGTTGGTATGAGTAAATAAAGTGATGCAAGAGCAAAGGAGTATAAACTATAGCTACAGAACCTGACCTGAGAACAAATCTTCTTCTCCTTTAAGCGTTGAGTTGGGATTCAGAGTGGTGGTCCTTGTGCTTTGGGCACTGCAGTTCCCTTACTAACTGCTCGTGTTTGGGTGCTCTGTGGTGGAGATGGTGTTGTGTCAACTGGAACTGGGTTACTATCTACCGGGGTTGGGGTTAGAAGGGGTGTAGCTGGTTCTCTGTCCCACTGGGTAGGGGTACAATCCGCGAGAGTCTAGGTTATGTGTGGTGGGGCTGGTTCTTGGGCACGTACAACCATGGTTCTATCTGCATCAACTGGTAATACTATCTTTTCTGAAGACCATGTTGTTACTCCCTTAGATGCTGCCATCACCCTCTCCAATTCAAATGGCTGATAAACAAGAAAAGTAATTGAAAGTACAGACATTGTATGATAGACAGGTGCAATGGATAGCAGGGAATAAAAGAGGGCATGAAATAATTCACATTTATGTTGTCCAACCAAACAGGATAGCATGACACAATTTCACATATATGATGGCTATCTAAATAGGATAGCATGACACAATTTCACATTATGATGGCTAACTAAAAAAAGATGGAAAGACATAGTTCAAAATATGATGACTATGTAAACATGATGACATGATATAACTATATAATGTGTTTATTAAATAGGTTGGCATGCCATAATTCACATACATGCCGCCTATGGAAACATGATAGCATGATATAATTCACGGACAAAATGACATAATTCAAAATATGATGATTGTAAACACTAAACAGGATGAGATGATATAACTATATGATGTCTTTATTAAATGGGTTGCCATGCCATAATTCAGATAGATGTTGTGTATGTAAACATGATGGCATGATATAATTCAAATATATGATTTATATAGTAAGCAAGTAAGCAGATGGCAATCCATATATGATGTAAAAACTAAGCAATGCAATACAACATGCATGACATGGGTAATATAACCGTGCCAAGTTTGAGCATAGACCTCAGGGGGGAAATAGGACTGGTCATCAGTCTATGAATCCTCTCTGAGGAGCTCTCTGCAACCAGCAAGATGTCTGCTTCAGCAGGTAGCATTGTCTGCTCTAAATACCTTGTTTTCACTCTAGATACTTCCATCACCGCTTCAAATGGCTGATGCACAGGAAGAGTAGTTGAATATACAAACCTTGTCGACAAATGGAACACATAGTACAAAAAAAATGATAGCATGATATAATTCACATACATGATGATTGGCTAAACAGCATGGCATTGCATAATTCACATATATAATGCCTTTGCAACAAGATAGCATTGCATAATTCACATATATAATGTCTTGCAACAAGATGGCAATGCATAATTCACATATATGGTAATTAGACACTAAACAGGTGGCATTCACACAAAGCATGTCTAAACTAATCAAATGACATAGCAATGTAAGTCACCATACGCATGATATGAGCAACATAACCCTGCCAAGTTAGAGCATACACCTCGGGGGGGGGGGGAATAGGACTGGTCATTCTCTGAATGCTCCTCTGAGGAGCTATCCGTAACCAGTGAGATATGCGCTTCGTCAGATAGCATAGTCTGCTCTCAAGACCTTGTTTTCACTCCAGAATTTTCCATCACCATGTCAACTGGCTGATGCACACGAAGAGTAGTGGAATGTACTAACATTGTTGACAAATGTAATACGTAACGGAAAAAAGGATGGCTTGATATAATTCACATATAAGATGACTGGCTAAGCAGGATGGCATTGCAAAATTCACATATATGATGCCTGGCTAAACAAGATGGCGTTGCATAATTCACATAAACGATGAATAAACTAAACAGATGGCATTCACACAAAGGATGTCTAAACTAAGCAGATGACATATTTGATGTATAAAGTAAGCAATGCAAGGCACCATATGCATGATATAACCAACATCAGCATGCCAAGTTAGAGCGAAGACCTCAGGGGGTAAATAGGAGTGGTCTTCTCCTTCTGAATCCCCCTCAGAATAGATATCTTCCTCTCGATTACAATCCTAAATGGGTGGAGGGGGGCTGCCTTTGCGCCTACCATGGAGCGACGTCTGCATGAATTTTTATTGCCACGCAAGGCTCGTCTCTTTTGCTCTACATGTTCAGCTCCATTGTTTACAATAACTGACATGCATAGGAATAAAACATAGTGAGATTATGTAAGGAGTGCATGTAGAAATCCAGAGTGATGGAAGCAACCTGTGGATAGACCCAAAACCAATGATAGCAGGCAGATAATTTCTTCAGTTAAAAAATACAGATAATGGCTTCTTTACTGTTAGTTTCCCACCCAACATGAAACTCATAGTAGACACCAGAGATTAACCAGATAGTAGATAGATACTATTGATTGCAGCCCCGATATGTACCTCACAACCATTTAAAAACTCAAGTTTGACCATTAGTTTTGAGCTGACTCAGAGTCTAATCGGTGAATAGGACGATAAAGTAGCATGTAATATTAAGCAATGCATAATGTAAGCAGACACGGAAGAGTGTGACCTCTCTTGCGGACCCGTGTAGTCCTCGAGGTCATTTGCTCGGTTGATGATGGTAATGCAGTTTTCATGGCTGTGGGCGGCGGGGAAGAAGATCTGAGGCGGTGAACGACAGTCTGGAGGCCGGATCCCTGCTGTGCTGGACCCTTTTGTCGTTGGAGCAGCTGAGCTGGGGTGGACTACGATGCAACAGGAGCGGGACAAACCACACAAGGTTTTCTTTGACAACTATCTGTAAGAGAAGTAATTCTGTAAGGGCTCGTTTGAATTGGAGGATTCTAACAACGCAGGGATAGGAAATACACAATAATAGGATAGGAATGCACATGCAAAACAGAGAATTTAGGGCTCGTTTGGTTCACGACTAACTTTGCCACAACTAAGCTTAGGCAAAGTGTGTCCGCCACAAAAAATGTGGCTAACAAAATGGCCACCACAAGTGTGGCAAGATTTGGCAAGAAGTTGAGTCTATGACATGTGGACCATGTAGCTAGAAAAGTGTGGCAAGCCACAAGTGTGGCAATGAACCAAACACATGCCTAAGATATTGTGGCACGCCTAAGCTTAGGCATGTCAACCTTAGGCTGCAAACCGAACATCTATTTAAAAACACGGGATTTCTGCCAATCTGGGTGTTTGGTTCACAAGAATTGGAAGATCACAGGATGCAAAGAAGCATGGTGAGATTAAGTCAAACCACAAGAAAATATACAGGTATAATGCTATTATGCTACTATATCTTAGTCTTGTGCTTCATGAATAGGAATTTGAAAAGGAGGACAAGTGGATATTAAAATTCCTATGGTTTTTCTTTTAAGGAGACACTAAAGGAACAAATCCTACAGTTTTCCTTTGCTCCATTCCTTTGAACCAAATGCATGAATAGTAGTACCATAGGAAACTTTCCAATTCCTATGTTTTTCCTTCACTTTTCCTTTCAAGCACTCGCGATTCTAGTAGGCAGGCTTGAGCAAGGAAAAGCCTACACTCAAATTTTATTTTTGTGCTACTTCTACTACTTTGGACCCAGGCCACTGCCCTACTAGCTCAAGTCCCAGGCCCATTGACAAATGCACAACTCAAACGCGCAAAGATAAATAATGATGGCATTCAAGAGAGTCCATCACGGATAGCTAAGTTGCATGGTACCTCACTGCTTGTCATATAGTAGGAGAAACTAATCATATTTCACATTACTGCATGTGCTCAGTGGACAATATATATAACATGTAGAGTAAAAAAGAGATGCAACAAGTGTACAACCTCTTTGGCGAAGCCATGTTAATCTCAGCGTGATTGGGTTGGTCGGTGAGGATGATCCGGCTGACTTGGCTGTCAGAGGAGTGGAAGAAGATCTTAGGCATATTGAGATAGAGCCCGGGGTACTGCTCCACTGTGATGGAGGGTTTCATCGTTGGAGCAGCTCCAGTGAGTTGTACGACGCCGAGGCTGAAGCAGGACTGGAGAGACAACGTTAACCTGAGTGGAATTCTAATAGCATTTCCAATAGATGACGTAAAATACATAACCACAAAGTGCTAGATGTAAAATACATCAGCCGCTCATCTCTAAACTTAACTGTCGAAACTGAATTTAACTTTCGAAACTGAACTTAACTATCGAAACTGAATGTTGCTGTTGAAACTGAATTTTACTGTCGAAACTGAACGCACTAGAGGTGAGGCTACACATCAGTCGACTGACTTTTTCATCTCCGGTCAGTCGATTTTGCAGTCGTTGGATACAAAATCAAGGGCCTATAATTCATCTTCAACCTTCACCCCCCTAAGCTGCCAGCCACCACAGACCAAACAGCCGCCCCCGCCGCCCGCGGCCGGCGGTGCGCCGCCCCGCCCACCCCAAAAACACTCCCCACCGCCGGTCCGCCGCTGCCCCGGCCATCCTCTGGGCCCCCCAGTGCCGAGCTTTTTCTCCGGCGATCCCCACACCACTGCCCCACCACCGCGGGCGACCACCGCCCCATGCTGAACCCAAAGATAGAAGTGGGGTACCTCACTGGCGATCCCCCCTCCCCGCTGCGACTGGTTCTTACTTAACTCCGGCGAGCCCCCCCCCATGAGAATCGACTGACCCAAAAGTTGATTCAATCGACTGAAGTGTAGCTAAATGGGATCAGCATCGCAAGCAAGAGCAAGAGCGAGAGCAGCAGCGTGAGCAAGAGCAAGAGCAGACCAGGCAGGGGACTGAGAGCCATAGCAGAGCAGCAGCGCGAGCGAGAGCTAAAGCAGTAGCAGCTCCTACTGATGTGGATGTCATCACCGAGGGAGCGACGCCATGGAGGAAGTGGCCGGCGACGCCACCGTGGATGGAGCCGCGCCGTGCTGGCTCGGGACCGAGCGCCGACAGCACCGTGAGATCGAATCAAGATGAAAATGCAGCGATTAGTGTACAACCTCTTTGGTGGCACCGATTAGGCCGCGGCTTCATCCGAGGAAACGGTGATGATGCTGCTCTTCCGGTGGTGCAGGTGAAGACAGCGGTGTGGGAATGGAGGTGGCGCGAAAGACGAGGGGAACGTCGGGGCAACTCCTTGGAGGTGGAGGACGGGGTGGCTGAACTGGCAGGATGACGAGATCAACGCCGGATCCTCATCCGGTACGATGGATGAGGGACGTCAAGGTGTTGCTGTGGACGATATCGTCGAGGAAGAGGCTCCGGCTGGGTGGCGGACGGAGGAGGGTGTGGGGCTTCACGGGTTTTCACGGCCTCGGTGTACGAATGGGTGGGCGGATGGGATGGGAGTGGGGAACCATGGCTTAGGGACGCGCTTGTCCAAAATGTGGGGTAAGTTACGAAAGTACCCCCATCTATTTGAGGCGGTTCTTTCGGTTCCGGGGTATCACGGGCATTTCGTGTGTCGGGATTTTATAGGAGGTGGGAGTTTTCGCGCGCGTTGTCATTTTGGAATAGCAAGGCGCGGGTTGAGATGGAGGGAGTTGTCGGAGCACAACGAGACAAACATATATCTTAAATATTTCGGGCTAACAAGGCGCGGGTTGAAATTTCCGGACAAGCCTAACGTGTACTGTACCAAATCAATTCGCACTTCCGTCGACGAAAAAACAAAAAAAATCAATTCACAGCACACAAGAGAGTCTAGTCCCGTGTACTGTACCAAATCCATTCACACTACAAATGTCATTCAAAACTTTGAATTCATGTTATGTTCAATTAAAATATTTCGCTACATGTATAATGCATGCAACCTACTACTCAAATGAATGTTTTAGTGCATTCCAAACGTATATACCACCGCTTCAATATGAACTAGATTTGAATTCTTTTCTCTATTTGAATAAGATCTACAATAATGATTGTTGTGAAGTCAAACCATTTGAATTCGTTTCTCTATTTTAATAAGACCTACAATCATCATTATTGTCAAGTTAAACCATCGTTTGTGTATTATCTTCACAGCACACCACATTATTACTCTCGAGTTAGATATGAACTATGTGTACTATATGAACCCGAACTCGATTTTTTGAATCCACTTTATGTTGATTTGAAATCACAGTACATTTCAAGCTCTAGCTAGATCTTCATAATCTAAACTATGTCTCATGTGTATAATGTGTTTGTCACATAATGTATGGTGCCCCGCCCCCTATGCCTACAAGTATTTAGATGTGAGTTGCAGACACCACACATTACCATAAATTCAAATAAAATATGAGATTGTTTGATGTATAGTATTGTTTAGATTGTTTGATATTTAGTTGTAAGCTGCAAACGCCACACATTATCACAAATTCAAATAAAATGTGAGATTGTTCGACGTAAAGTATGGTTTAGATTGTTCGACATTTAGCTGTGAGTTGCAAACGCCATGCATTATCACATTATGGTATAACATGTGCAAAACCACATCACGCGTATCACCTCTATATTCATGCATGCATATGTTTATAACACTATGATCTCCTATTCAAATATATGAATCCACTTTCATATCAAATTATGATCTTTGTTAGTCTCTTACACCCACACAATCCTCTGACTTTTGTAGCTAGCACTAACTTTCTCTCATGCATGCACACGCCCTACTTGCCCTCCCCCTCTCTCAGCATTCTATCCATCGCGCACATTCATTTTTTTCTTTAGGTCGTTCTCTCACAGTCTCCATAACTCCTTTCCGACACACACCTATCGATAAACCTCTCCAGCGATGTCTGCCTACAACATACACACGCACCTTCCATCTCCTCCTTTCTATGTCCATGCCTTGTATCTCTCATACGGTTCCACACACGTGTAAACTCTCGCCCCTCTTTTCATCGATCTCACAACCGCACACTCCTCCCCCTATCTAGCTAGTAGCTCGGCCTCTCGCACCACCTCCTAGCTCCATTCTCTCTGTCTATCCATCTCGCTGGGCCTTATTTGCCTTTAACAAATGGATGTACACCGACCGATCTCCCGCTATACATATAGCTAGCTAGGTCCTTATAACTCATTTTCCCCATGCGTCGATCGATCTACCTCATTAGTTATGTATCACCCTTCCTTCGACAAACAACAATTGATCTACCAATCTTGTTAGGTTTGCTTACCAAACACATGGTTCCCCTTCATCATCCATGCATGCGTCCCGACAGATCTATCACGCACAGGCACACACAGAAACACATCCCCACTCTTATTGATAATATTGCAGTTCCACCTTCAGTTTGTCTAGTAGGCCTCTCCCACCATCTTCGAGAAGCAATTCCATCACCCATCCAGCACTCTACCCCTCTCCCTCCCTTTCTCTCTCTCCTCTCTCTCTCTGTCCCATCCTATTTCCCGTCCTTCAGTTATGTATGGATGTCGACCGATCTCCCTCAAGACATAGCTAGGTGAGGGAGTCCTGGACTAGGGGGTGTCCGGATAGCCGAACTATCATCTTCGACCGGACTCCTAGACTATGAAGATACAAGATTGAAGACTTCGTCCCGTGTCCGGATGGGACTTTCCTTGGCGTGGAAGGCAAGCTTGGCGATACGGATATGTAGTTCTCCTACCATTGTAACCGACTCTGTGTAAGACTAACCCTCTCCGGTGTCTATATAAACCAGAGGGTTTTAGTCCATAGGACGAACTACAATCATACCATAGGCTAGCTTCTAGGGTTTAGCCTCTCTGATCTCGTGGTAGATCTACTCTTGTACTACCCATATCATCAATATTAATCAAGCAGGAGTAGGGTTTTACCTCCATCGAGAGGGCCCGAACCTGGGTAAAAACATCGTGTCCCTTGTCTCCTATTACCATCCGCCTAGACGCACAGTTCGGGACCCCCTACCCGAGATCCGCCGGTTTTGACACCGACATTGATGCTTTCATTGAGAGTTCCTCTGTGTCATCACCTTTAGGCCCGATGGCTCCTTCGATCATCAACAACGACGCGGTCCAGGGTGAGATTTTTCTCCCCGGACAGATCTTCGTATTCGGCGGCTTTGCACTGCGGGCCAACTCGCTTGGCCATCTGGAGCAGATTGAAAGCTACGCCCCTGGCCATCAGGTCAGATTTGGAAGTTTGAACTATACGGCTGACGTCCGCGGAGACTTGATCTTCGACGGGTTCGAGCCATAGCTAAGCGTGCCGCACTGTCACAATGGGCATGATCTAGCTCCGCTGCCGGACAGTGCCCTGGAGGCCGCACAAGTGTCCGCTCCGACCCTTAGCTCGGAGCCGACCGCACCGATCAAGGACAGGTGGCTGGACACCGCCTCGGGGGCTGCTACCTCTACGGCGATAGAGCCGAATACCAACCCTGTCCTTTGTGAAGCTCGTGACTCCAAGGTGCCGGACTCCTCTCCGGACTCCGAACCTTCCGCGCCCCCGCCAATCGAATCCGATTGGGTGCCGATCATGGAGTTCACCGTTGTGGACATCTTTCAGCACTCGCCCTTCGGCGACATCCTGAACTCGCTAAAGTCTCTCTCTTTATCAGGAGAGCCCTGGCCGGACTATGGTCAGGAAGGTTGGGATACGGACGACGAAGAAATTCAATGCCCACCCACCACCCACTTTGTAGCCACTGTCGATGATTTAACCGACATGCTCGACTTTGACTCCGAAGACATCGACGGTATGGACGACGATGCCGGAGACGACCAAGAACCAGCGCCTACAGGGCACTAGAAGGCCACCTCAACTCACAACGTATATATGGTGGATACACCCAAAGGAAGCGATAACAAGGAACAACGGGACTCTGCGAAGGATAATTCCCTCAAAAAGCAGTCAAAACGGCAACGTAAGCGCCGCTCAAAGTCCCGCCTCGACAAAGACAGCACCCATACAGACCCAGCCATAGAGCAGGGCGAACCGGTGGACGACGAACATGCCCTCGAGCAACCATCCGAACAGGATAACTTGGACAAACAATCCGTCCCCGGCGAAGATAACAGTCCGGACGATCTCACGCCGGACGCATCGTTGGAGCAGAAGAACCTCCACAAAAGGCTCGTCACCACTGCACGTAGTCTGAAGAAGCAGAAGCGGAAGCTCAAAACAGCGGAAGACGCACTCAGAATGAGATGGAGAAAAGTACTCAACACCGCAGACAAATACGACGATAGTCGCCAAACAAAGAGCTACCCAAAGCGCAAACTACTGCCCGAATTTGACGAGGAGGCCGTAGAGCCCCCACAATCAAAGAACAAAGAGGTCGCCCGGTCGGATAGACGACCACACAACAAACATAGAGCGGCAAGTGGTGCCGCACACAAGCCGGCACGCGATCCGCATAAGGATTCGCCCCAAAAGGATGGCCCAGTTAGGTCTATCTATGGGCCAAGAAAACAAGCTCTAGCGAGCAATGCAGCACGTCAATTATCCGAACATCACGGCACACCCAAATATAGGGGCGCCACACACCCCCTATGTTTCACTGATGAGGTGCTGGATCTTGAATTTCCAGCGGGATTCAATCCCGTAAACATAGAGGCATACGATAGAACGACAGACCCTGGAGTCTGGATTGAGGATTACATCCTCCACATACACATGGCCAGAGGAGATGACCTCCACGCCATGAAATATTTACCCCTCAAGCTCAAAGGGCCAGCCCGGCATTGGCTCAAAAGCCTCCCGAAAAATACCATTGGAAGTTGGGAAGAGCTCGAGGATGCATTTCGGGCAAATTTTCAGGGGACTTATGTCCGCCCTCCGGATGCAGACGATTTAAGTCACATAACTCAATAGCCCGGAGAGTCAGCCCGCAAATTCAGGAACATGTTCCTCACCAAAAAGAACCAAATAGTCGACTGTCCGGACGCCGAAGCCTTAGCAGCTTTCAAACACAACGTCCGAGACGAATGTCTCACCAGACACCTTGGCCAAGAAAAGCCGAGAACAATGGCCGCACTAACAAGCCTCATGACCCGCTTTTGCGCGGGAGAGGATAGCTGGCTGGCAAGATGCAGCACCAGCGACCCAAGTACATCCGAGGTCAGGGATGGAAATGGGAAACCACGACGCAGCAAGGACAACAACGACGAACTATCCAACCTAAACAAAATCTTGGACAAGATATGCCAAATCCACAGTACCCCCGGGAAGCCTGCAAACCATACCCACAGAGATTGTTGGGTCTTCAGACAGTCCGGCCGACTTAACGCCAAACACAAGGGGCTCGACACACCAAGTGAGGACGACGACAAACCCCACAAGCAGAGCACCATAAAACAAAAGAACTTCCCACAAGAGGTCAAAACAGTAAACTCACTTCAAGTGACAACAGGGAAAAATAGAGCGGCGCCCATTGAAATAGCGCCGCATGGTCCACCCCAGTGGAGTCCCGACACTGGATGTCAAAACCAATCACCTTCGACCATCAGGATTACTCCGAAAGTATCCGGAACGCAGGATGGACTGCTTTGATATTAGATCCTATAATCGACGGACTACAATTTACACAAGTCCTAATGGATAGGGATAGACCCAACCAAAATTCGCCATAGCAACACTTCCTTTAAAGGAGTGATGCCAGGCCCATATGCCCATTGTACGGGCTCTCTACCACTAGAAGTTGTGTTCGGCTCATCCGACAACTTCCGTCACGAAAAGTTAGTCTTCCACATTGCCCCATTTAAAAGTAGCTATCAAGCACTATTGGGACGCGAAGCTTTCGCCCGCTTTAATGCAATACCGCATTACGCATCCCTTACACTTAAAATGCCGGTCCACGCGGCATCATCTCATTAAAGGGAAACTTCGAGTGTTCCTCGAATACGGAAGAACGTGAGACTGCTTTGACAGCCACACACTAATCCGGCTTTTCTGATCAAAGCACCTAAACAGGTCATTTAGACCCCGGACACGGTTAGGCGAGTCCGGTATAAATAAACAAGGGGCTTACTAGCCACGTACCCCCTTACAAGGGGCTCCACGCATGTACAACAAGAGACAATAAAGCTCAGTTTTATTCATTTTTGAATCATACTCTGTTTATTTTGAAATACATTTTTCACACGATCCTTTCTTTCCAACTAAGTTCTTCTCTTTTACAGATGAACACCGTGCTACACCCATCCAGGATACGGCACAACTGAGACACAGGCGCAGACGTGCAGTAGGGACCCATTGCAAGGATTCTTTTCAGATTAAGACCCTACGTAAACCTTTTTTACTGTCTCTTGTTGATACACATCCCTCGGTTTCTTGCTATAACCGAGGAGGAGGCTGGCGTTTTGGCATCGGCCGCGTCAGAAATTTTCGCACGTACCTGGACACTAGGGGCTTAGGGCATTGTTCTGCCCGTTTTCATAAAGACCGAATACCTTAGGGAGTGTTCGGCGTCTCGAGTTAGGCCTTATATGCATCAGCTCCGAATCATGTCTTTGGTAAAATGTTGGGTTTGCCCGGCTCCTGTGTTTTGCTGCCTTACGTTCCGCTCTATCGGCTAACACGACACCAAGAGAACTACTGTGATTGTGCCTTGGTTCGGCCTGGTGAGCACCTCAGTAGAGAAAGCCGAAAACTGACTGTCATGATATAGCGTGAGACTGGTCAACCACTCGATGACCCACCGGAATGTTTAGAATTCCTCCGCATTAATGAAGGACCGTTTCCCGGTCAGGCACATACGCGCCTCGTATTCGGAGAGCGCGGTGCCCCTAGGGGCTATATAGTAGCCCCACCATCGAACTCCTATGGCTAAGTGAAAGTGATAAAGCATTATAGTCCGGTTGCCTAGTTTGCTACGCTATCACCTCCTTCACAGGACCAAGACGTTGGATTAAGTGTGAAAATGCGCTTTTTTTTGCAAACACCCCCGCACTATGTGCGTGGGGGCTGAAGCCGAAGACTGCCATCTTTCAGGTTATATACACATATACATTAACAGCCGCATAGGAGGTATTTCAATACTTGAACGCACAAGTATAAAAAGCCCTTATATTATATTGAAACATTGTTTCACAAATCATACATGTCATTAGAACATAATATCCTTTGAGCACTGCGTCTCTATTAAACGAGCGCCCTACATGACTTCCTTAAAATAGTGCTCGGCAGGTACTCGGCTTCTGTTCGAATCCTGGGATGCAACGTCGGTGGCCTTCATCTCCGCCCAGCATGTCTTGACACGGGCAAGAGCCATCCGTGCACCCTGTATGCATGCTGACCGCTTCATTGCACCAATATGCGGCACCGCACCATGGAACTGCTGCACCAAGCCAAAATAACTCTTCGGCTCGGGCCTGCTCGGCCACAAATGAGTCACTACATCCTTCATGGCAACTCCGGACAACCTATTCAGCTCAGCCCATTCGGCCAAACGACCGGTCAATGGAAGCGGACGCTCTGGACTATGGAACTGCGACTAAAAAAGCTCTTCCATTCCGTGATCATTTTGGCCTCGGAAGTGTGAGACCGCGTCTGCGGCACTCGCCGGCAAATCCAGATAAGCATCCTCCACACCCCATAGCTGGCCCAACTGAGCATACTTAGGATCTGTAAATTTCCTCCGCAGCAAAAAGGGCTTTCCAGCCGCGATATCCCCGGCTTGACGTAGCTCCTCCTTTATAGCTCTCATCGCGGAGCGGGCATCCTTGGCTTCGGCGGTAGCCTTCTTCAGGTCCTCTTGCTCCGCTAGACGTTCTTTTTCAAGAAACTCGCAGCGGTCGGTAGCATTCTTCAACTTCCCGACCATCTCGGCCATTTCCTCCCTGCTTCGGCAATGAGCAGCCTGTTCGGCTTTTAGCTCTTCGGCCGCCCTCAAGGTAGCCGCATCACTTTTTCTGGCTCGCTCCTTGACTTGGGCTAGCTCCGCCCGAAGGTTCTCCATAGTAGCGGCACCATCTGCATAAAGCATACATGTTGTAAGGCATGGGCGTCAAGCTCCCTTACATGGTGTCCGCGGAGAAGTTGCATACCTTGTGACTCGTCAAGCCGCTTATTGACAAGCGCGATGTCCGCATCCGCCACGTCAAGTTGCCGCTTCAGTTCGGCAAATTGCTCAGTCCGGCTGGCCACCGGATGCTCCGCCACCTATATAGGACAGGCGACATCTTACAACTGAGATTATGATCCTCGGTGCGCTGTCACTTTCGACAACGTACCGAGTCTCAGGGGCTACTATCTATACAGGGCGCATTCTATATGCAAAACTGTCAGAAGGTATATCATTTTCGCGTACCTCAAACCCCGTCAGTAAACTTCTGACAGCTTCATGCAATCCGCTCTCAGCGGATGAAATCCTTTCAATCACCGTACCCATCAACGCACGATGATCTTCTGAAATAGACGCTCGCCCGAGCAGATCCTTCAGCTCTTCCGACCGTACACCAGTTGGTGCCGGACCTCCCGGCCTCGCCGGACTCGGGGAAACCCTCCGCGACGACACCTCAGGGTCGTCCACCCCGCATGACGGTACGGCAGATGGAGGTGTTTCACTCTCCATCATCTCCGGACGAAGATCCCCCGAAGATGAGCTCTGCTGGGAAGGGCTGAGATCCGAACTACAAAGTAAAACTTCGGTTACCTTCAGAAATAAAAACAGGGATGTCCCTCATTACAAAACTCCTCTTTCTACTTATGGCTCGCTGGAGGGCTGATTTCCTTGGGGAAATAGTGCAGCCGGGGCTTCTCCTGGCGCAGGACCCTCTGGTGAAGATTTCTTCCCCCGCTTTGAGGCCTTGGCCTCCGGATCTTCAGAAGCGGTCCTCTTCTCCCCCTGGAGGGAGGGATTCTCAATCCCCCCTTTCTTGAAAGCCTCCTTCGCGGAGGCAGTAGCTTCCCTGTTGCCCCCTTTGCCCTCTTCCAAAGGCGCAACCTCCAGCATCTTGGTTAACACAGGATCCGGCGTGGTCTCAGGGAGGGGGGCCGGACACCTTATTAGTTTTGCTTTCGCTATCCACTCCTGTTTAAGGGACAGCTCTTTAAAGGGCAAGTTTATGACAAATGTACGGATAGCATGTCCGGGCACAGGACTACTTACTTGAGTATCCGGGCGATTGCAGCTCAGACCTGCGTCCTCGGTCAAGTCTGGACGCATCTCTTGTGATCCGAAGAACAATTTATACATCTCCACAGGCGTCGCGCCCATGAAGTGTTGGAGAGCTCGTGGTCCCTCTGGATTAAATTCCCACAAGCGGAGGGGGCGACGTTTGCAGGGCAGAAGGCGCCGAATCAGCATGACCTGCGCCACTACGACCAGATTGATCTCTCTCTCTTGGAGGTCTCGAATACGGCCCTGTAGCAGAGGAACGTCCTTGGATGGCCCCCAGTCGAGCCCTTTGTTGACCCATGACACCAGCCGCTGTGGAGGACCCGGGCGGAAGGCTGGTGGCGCCACCCATTTGGTGCCCCTGGGAGCGGTGATGTAAAACCACTCCTGTTGCCATAAACCGAGCACCTCTTGAAAAGAGCCCTCGGGCCATGGAGCGTCCGCATTTTTGATTATAACAGCCCCTCCGCACTCTGTCTGCTGCCCCTTGATCATCTTCGGCTCCACTTTGAAGGTCTTGAGCCACAATCCGAAGTGAGGGGTAATGCGGAGGAAGGCTTCGCATACGACAATGAACGATGAGATGTGGAGGATGGACTCCGGGTCCAAGTCGTGGAATTCCAGCCCATAATAAAACATGAGCCCCCTCACGAAGGGGTCCGTCGGGAAGCCTAAACCCCGAAGGAAGTGAGACACGAACACCATGCTCTCACCAGGCTCGGGAGTAGGAATAACCTGCCCTTGGGCAGGCAGCCTATGCAAAATTTCGCCGGTTAGATACCTGGCGTCTCTCAGCTTTAGCACGTCTTCTTCCGTGAAGGAAGAAGGCATCCACCGGCCTTGCAGGTCGGAGCCGGAATTTGTCGAAGGTCCGAAGCGCCTAAATCTGGAGCTTTGGGTGTTGGAACTCGAGGCGAGGGGCGGACTCGATTGAGACTGAAAGGAAGGAGCAGGCCTTGGTCTCGTTATAAAGAGGTTGAATACCAAGAGCCCTCCCCGTGGCCGTTTGGGACTCGCCTTCGATAGAGGAGGCGTGCCAACGGGCACGGTTGGGTTACCCACGCCCGTATTGATGAGGATCCTAGAATAAGGGGGCACGATCTCCGCTTTGATAAGACGTGCCAAGGAAACCGCCTCGCTAAACGCGCTGAGGTGGGACAGCAAAAAACGATTCGAATAAAGGCCTAGCCGTGGTGTGATTTCACGCCGCGGAATACGTCAGCAGATCTGTGTAAAAATTATTCTCTCTACGGTGGTATGTGGAACTTGTTTTGCAGATCCGGACACTATCCTTGTGTTCAAAACCTTCTATGAAGAATTCGGAGGAGGAACCCGCCTTGCAATGCCGAAGACAATGTGCGCGCCGGACTCGTCGTCATTGAAGCCTGGTTCAGGGGCTACTGAGGGAGTCCTGGACTAGGGGGTGTCCGGATAGCCGAACTATCATCTTTGGCCGGACTCCTAGACTATGAAGATACAAGATTGAAGACTCCGTCTCGTGTCCGGATGGGACTTTCCTTGGCGTGTAAGGCAAGCTTGGCGATACGGATATGTAGATCTCCTACCATTGTAACCGACTCTGTGTAACCCTAACCCTCTCCGGTGTCTATATAAACTGGAGGGTTTTAGTTCATAGGACGAACAACAATCATACCATAGGCTAGCTTCTAGGGTTTAGCCTCTCTAATCTCGTGGTAGATCTACTCTTGTACTACCCATATCATCAATATTAATCAAGCAAGAGTAGGGTTTTACCTCCATCGAGAGGGCCCGAACCTGGGTAAAAACATCGTGTCCCTTGTCTCCTGTTACCATCCGCCTAGACGCACAGTTCGGGACCCCCTACCCGAGATCCGCCAGTTTTGACACCGACACTGGGTCTCTCCTTCTCAACATATATACGAGTCGTTCTACCCTATAGTTAGGCCTCTGCCCCTCCCCCCCTCCCCCCCACACACCGATACATCGAGCACTCTAGTCATGTCTCCCTGCCACACACAAACTTGACATGTGCCCTCTGACATTCCGGTAGGTCAGTTGCCCTATATCTTTGACTTGCGTGCACGCGCGCGCGCACACACACACACGCACACACACACACTCACACACACACACACACACACACACACACAATTTTGATGGCTCTCTTCATCGATCTCGCACCCACCCACTTGATCCTCTCTTCGACTCTATCGATATCTATGACCCCTCCCTCTCTTCTCATGGATCGCCCGACCCTCTATATATGATATGGATAGGCCTCCATTTCACACACATTGCATGCAAAATTTTGTTTGAGATGTCATCGACACATATTCCCACAAATACATTCACGAAATCACCCCCCAAACAAAAACCACTCACAAACACACACGCCATCTGTCTAGGTTTGTATCTCTCTCACACACACCCACGTAGGTGGGGGACGTGCACGAAGCGAAGAGGTGCACGCACGACGCACGTACTCCTGTCTCTTTCCCAACCACACCCGCGCGGGTACACAATGGAGCTCATTTCTGTACGAAAAGGCAACCCACGTGGTAATTTGACATGTGTACTGGTTGTCCACTTGATGGAGGGAGGATCGTCTACCACGGGTGAACAAACAAATTACGACTTGACATGTTATGTTAAAAAATAGGCAAACCATGTGGGGCCTACCTTAGAGGCAAGGCTCTATACACTGGAGTACTTTTGATGTGTCCCGTCAACTCACAGAACAAGGATAAGCTTGCTTAGTACGCCGTCTCCCCTGCCCATGGGCGCGGTGGCTCGCAGGATAAGGTGAAGCTTGCTTACTAGTAGTACTGTACGCCTTACGCCCGCTCCCTCACCCACGCGCGCGATGGCTCGCAGGACAAGGAGAAAATTTTACTACTCCCTCCGTTTACTCCTCGTCCCTACCTTGGTTAGAGAGATTATCATATTGTTTCGAATATATATGTCCTTTAGTATATTTCAATATGAACTACTAGTACATACTCCAAACACTGATGTATATAGACGTATTTTAGAGTGTAGATTCACTCATTTTGCTCCGTATGTAGTCCATATTGAAACGGACGTAATAGTATGCACTCCCCCTCACCCCTTGACCCTCTCCCACATGGTGGACGTGCAACAATTCATTCGGTCTCATATAGCCAGAATGATATATACTGTAGTACCATTATTGCTCGACTTCCCGAAAGAGGCGAAGAGCCAATCACAAGGTTAGTATTTTGGAGATGCCAAGCACAAGGTTTATAGGAGAACGAGTAGTAGGTGCCACGTCATTTGTAAATAAAGTTTTTTTTCTTCAGTGGCACATACGCAATATAATAGGTTCATATGGAGAGAATAGGAAACCACTCCACTATATACATAGTCAGGATGAGCCTACACGGTTGCTTGCTGGGGTTGCTCTCTTCACACTCACGCGCACAAAACGACTGTGGCCACATCTCTAACATCCCGGCGAATCACGTCCGCCGGAGGAAGGGGTGGATGCTTAGTGTAGATGCGATCGCCATCGCCGATGGCGAAAACCCACTGCCAACACATCCCGATCAGGGGTCCCCGCCGTTCTCTCTCACAAAGCCGGTGACGTTGCCTTCGTCCCTTGCTCACTGCCGCGACGTGGGCAGTTGCCACCTCCCGCCGCCCTCCTCTAGGTTGAGCTACGTCCCGACATCCTCAGGTACAACACCCTTTACAGCCGGCTTGCACCACTGCTCCAGCTGCCCACATCACTCCATGTGGACATTTCTCTACTTCTTTGCCCCGCACATACCTCTACTGGCTTCTACGTATTGTATTTGTGATGAGTTTATGTCTCATCAACTAGTCCCACTAATCTTATTCTAGTCATGCTTCTTCAATTTCTTTGCCACAGGGATGCTCATCTCGATTTTGGTGAAACTGCACAAAATGATCCGATGGTCAAAGGGTTGCAAACTTAATTTCTTGGGAAGCTCCAACGTGGCCAGCAAATTAAAGCCTGGTTAGGGTTTACGGTTCAAGGGAGGGAGTACATATTGGCTATGATCTGTCAATCATTGAGATGCAATAGCATGCATGTTAGTCTCCTTTGTATTTGATGAAATGTTGCAACGGGCAACCTTGGACGCAAGATACATGAAACAGAAGCTGGAAGCTTCATAGCATTGTACAAATTTATCTCACTGATAAATTACAGTACGTACTATACTAGTACTATGTAAAGAGTTAGGTGTCGCACGGTGTCCAGAAAATATGGTGATAGTGTGAGGTGGGCCATCACTGAGCCTGCGTGTTTTCACTGCTTTCGCACTCCTCCGCTGTAAGAATGGAGAAAATTGCAATCTAGTAGTACCTCCTTTCGTCGAAAGCGTGGGACATCCAGCAGTCCTACCACCTCAGTAATAATGACCAATGAGCCGTCAAATCACATAGACCCAGCAGTAAGTTGGACAGACGAAGCAACCATCACTCTTGAATCCGCTTCTCCCTTCAACGCAGGCGCTAGTGAGAGGTCGCGTCTGCTCTGCCCGGGCATGAATGCGGCACCGATTCTTTGGAGCGGCGCTGAACGTATCGGGCAGGAAGCGCGCGCGGGCGATGGAGGGGCTTTGGGTAGGCCAGGCTGGTTAGTAGCAGGTGTGGCAACTGTTCGCCTGTCCCGACCAGACGCCCAGAAACGAGAGGATGCACGACTCTCGCAGCTAAATCGTACACTACACACCATCTCTCTGTAGGAGAAGGTCGATGTGTCGCTTTCTCTAACAAACACATGCTGTAAAACACACACACACACACACACACGCACACACACACACACGCACACACACACACATGTTCATAGAATAGGAAAATCGTGCGAGTGCGAAACCACAGGAAGTGAGATATAAATGGGGTACATACAAGAAGAGAAGATGTGACGGATATTCCATCAAACCTGGACTGAGGAGTAGTACTCCCTCCATTTAGGTGTTAAGTCATCTTACGGAAATCAGATATTCCCAAAATGTTTAGGCGTCGTCCATTAACTTCGCATCTCAATCCCCTCCTGGCCTCGTTGCTAGCGAGCGTTGTTACTTAGGGAGCGTTTGGATCCTTAGCAAGAACAGCTTATAGCCTAGCCGGGCAAGGTTAGGCATTTGGAACTGTTGAAATATGTTAGCTTTTGTGGGCTAGCTAGCTTAGGTGGGCTAAAAAAACCTTGCTAGCTCAGGAGAGCCAGATCAGCTCGCTTTCGACGGCAAACTTTGCGTAGTAGTAACATAGACTAGTAACATATGCATGTTACTAGTCCAAGTTACTCACCACTATGACCAACCTAAGCAATGTAACCAAACGCTCCTTACTCTACCTTGTTATCTCCCCCAGAAACCCAATGCATGGAGCGCAACTACGTGTTGATCAGTCAAGAAATCAAAGTCGGCTTGCATGTGAGTTAATACGTGGCCCTGCATGGTAGCTAAAACGACATCTCTTAGTTGTTTGGATTAATTGTTGCGTTTAGAGACAGAAATCAGGGCTTTGATTGGAGGAAGGACCGGTCAAGTTTCTCCTTCTCCTCCAATCTGCTTGCACCTTGGTCCCACTGCACCTTCCAACATGACTTATTACACCTAGACGGAGGGAGTAGTATGAGATATGGTGGCGCACTGACTTAGGTCGAATACAAGTGCCCAAAATTGTGTGCATGTTATAATAAGGATTCACTTAAAATAGTATGTGAGCGAAGAGAGGGATCAATTGGATAGTGTTCACGAGCAGTAGCGAGATTTGTGAGGTAAGATACACCACTGGCGCTTTTATTTGTTCTTATTAATTTGTTTGTTTCACCCTCTGACTGGTGGGACCCAACGTACTACGTGAAGAGAGGTAAGGTGACTAAGGCTGCATTATTTCTGTACTACCAACACTGCTTTAAATCCCAAAACACCTTAGACTAGTCACAATGGATAGTAACTTAGACTAGTAACATGCATATGTTACTAGTCCATGTTACTACCTCTATAGTGGGGAGTAACATTGTGTGGTATCATGCAACACTTCATTTATTAGATTGTAGACTCATTTTGTCTTGGTATGTGTGATGTTACAGTAACTAGATATATTACCACATGCCTCTCTTTCCTCCTTAATTACTCGCCACATCATCTATTTTGCCTAAAGATGTGTCATGTTACCACCTATGTTACTCCCACTGTGGATAGTCTTACCACCAAAGCCACATGACACGATTATGATTTAAATCCCAATGACTCCCACGCAAAAAAACACGGCATGCTTGTCACATGAATGCAGGAATGTATAAAAGGTTATTTTCCTCTCGTTGAACATAATGGGAGGGTTGTGTAGCTGGTTAGCCTATTCGCTCATGAAAATTGAGGTCTTGGGTTCGATAACTACACTTGAGCATAATTTTGTTTTTGTTCGACTTCTTTCTTCCACCCAATGACTGGTAGGCCCCGCATGACAAAGAGAGAAAGTGATCTGGGGCAGTGCTAGGAGGATTCTTTGACTGGTCAAAATGGACGGATACGGAGCTATACGATCTTGTAGTGACCGTATAATCACCTCATCACATATAAGCTGCAGCCTCAGCGCTTGTTTTCTAGGGTTTGCACTCTTCACACTCTCTCTCCAGTATATATATACACGCTGGAGCCTCAACGCTTGTAGTTGCTCTCTTCACACTCTCTCACCCTCTCCAGATCTAAACAAGACTTCGTTGGCCTCTCTCTCTCCCCTCACTGCTGGTCAAAGAGCCGGCAGGATCCGTCTGCCGGGAAGGGAAGGAGGCTTAACGCTGTCGCCGTCGGCGAGGGAGGGAATCCACTACCGGCGCAGCTGTTCACTTTCACCCAGGGGCGGCGCGGGAGGGCCTCCGACCCCTTCTTCTTCGCCGCCATACATAGTGTGGGCCGAATGGCCTCCGGTCGCCCACCGAACCACACCCAAGAACCTTAAGGTATAATTTACTTATTTTACATGCATTGCTCTAGCTGCATGTGGACTTTTTCGTTTCTGCACTCGAATCTAGGTGTTGGATCAAATAGGAAAGTAGTGGGGAAAGTTGTATAGCATGAATCTAGGACGTGGTTCAAAGAGGAAAGGAATGGGGGAAAGTAGTGGGGAAAGTTGTATAGCATGAATCTAGGACGTGGTTCAAAAAGGAAAGGAAGGGGGGGAAGTAGTGGGGAAAGTTGTATATCATGAATCTAAGACGTGATTCAAAGAGGAAAGGAATGGGGAAAGTTGTATAACATGAATCTAGGATGTGGTTCAAAGAGGAAAGGAAGGGGGGAAGTACTAGTATAGACTGGCTATCCATCACCTATGTTGGTTGAAAAGGGAAAACAATGACAAACACAGTACGCACATCTGTAACGAGCTAATCTCTTGTTTTGGGGGACAAGGCTATAGAGTTTGAGTAGGACTAGATTTGCTGCGCTCACATTGGGAAAGGTGTCTAAAGATAACAAAACTGGGACCAACACAAATATGCTCCTTGGTTGTTTGTTCTTTGTTGCAACAGACTGTGCATCACCCCTTCGTACTCCCTCCGTCCGAAAATACTTGTCATCAAAATAGATAAAAATAGATGCATCCCGTTTTATCCATTTTGATGACAAGTATTTCCGGGCGGAGGGAGTACATCGGTAGATGCACATGATGCTGGTGCGTCCACTGTCCCGTGCAACTCTTTAGCTGTTGTTAATCTAAGGCCCTGTTTGGTTAAAAACTCCCTAGTCCCTACCTGCTTGGTTCCAGGGACTAAACATGGACTAGAGGTTATTAAATGACATGCTAAAAGACCATGTTACCCCTAGTAATGAATTGATAGAGACAAGGTGCGATGCAGGGCAGGGGCAACTGTTGGAAAAAGTCCCAAAAAGACTCTTCGTCAGGGTCTTCTTTCTTTAGTCCCAAATGCCCACTTTTAGTCCCTAAAAGTCCCTCCTGTTTGGTTTAGATGGGTCTGACACATACTTTTTTTAGTCCCTACACCAAAATGTCCCTGTAAACAAACACCCTCTAATAATGCCGCTGGAAAATTGATGCAATGCCACAGTTAAAAGAAAATTACATGTTTAACAAATTTTATTGTTAATATAATCTCTCTGTTAATATTAATCAATGCCACTATTTGAGAAATTCTACTGTCTTGCTTTCTTTACCATTTAGATGCTTCTTTTTGTTGGCTTCTGCGTCATCCACCGTTATTGACCACTAGTTGTTTCCTTTGGACCTCTGTGTAAACAGGGTTATCTACTTCACCTCGTTGCTATTGTGACCTTTTGTTGCACTGCACAAAATGCTTTTGTTTTAAGAGTGTTTTGTGCACTTCAACCAAAATGTCACACCGACAATGTTGCTTGATTGCTTGATCTTAGTGGAACTGCACAAGAGGAGATCTTACTTCCTATCCGTGTTGGCAAATTTGGTTCAGATCTTCTTCTTTTGAGTTGTTTGAATTCCGCATCATGAGAGGTCAGTACTAGCCTTCTTTCACATGATTCTGCAGATATGTTGTGCTACTTGTACGGTAATGTTGCTTGATTTTAGTGAACTGCACAAATGGAGACAAGACTTCCAATCTGTATGTGCACGGTAATATCCCATTGAGGTAAGATAAGGATATTTCACAACTGTTGGCCTGTATTTTGCCACTTTCATCAGAAAATTAATGTCATTGTTTAGTGATATACTTGTGCTCCCTAATTGACATGCCAAATCTTACATTGAAGGTGAAGTTTGTCTGTTAATGAACCAAGTGATGAAGGGGAAGAACAAGCGGAAGAAAAATAAAAATCAACTCCCGGTGCTGTAATGAAGCACTGGAACTATGATGCCACAAGTAATGATATAGTGTTGCATCTTAATTTATTGCAAAGAGGGATCTTCTTTGAAGATACCATATATTTTAGTGGAACTGCAGAAGAAGATGTTGGAAACATTAAACTAATTGAGGAGTATATAATAAGCATGGCCACCACAGTAGATAGCAACAGATGCTTCCAGAGAAGTGCTTCATCTGTATGCTCTACACAATAAGCCACCTAACAAAGGTTGGTACTCGCCCATGGATTTCATCCATATGATTGAGCTTTGTCATCTCTATTGGTGTTGTGCTACTATTTAGATACTGTCATGAGAAAGTGGTATTGTCCTTGAGAAGTGCTTCATCTATGCTGTTTTAAATATTTCCTTTCCTTTTTTTCGAGCAAATAGGATGCTAGCATTTAGTTGTCCTCTTGTCTTTGCACAATAGGATCATCCTCCTCTGAAGAAGAATATGGAGTACGTGAAGTGACTAGTTCCGATTATGCCAAGATGAAGAAGCCCTATCTATCTTCTCATCAGAAGGAGCAGTTGAAGGATGGTTACATTACTCTCCACAAGACCAAACTAACTTCAGCTCAGAAGGACTGACAGATCTCCATTTTGTTGCTGTGATGCGCAAGTACAATGTTGTTCTAGGATTCTTTCCGGTGAGTTCCATTTTTCTAAAAGTGTGCTCTACATGGACCATGTAGGTGCCTGTTTAAACTGTCAATTCATAGTACAGTTTGCTTTATACTAATCACTTTTTTTGTATTTGTGCAAACATGGGTGCTCAACTTGATTTCAATGGGAACTGCACAAAATGTTCATGAATACATTGAATCATTCATTTCCACCACAAGAAAGGAGGTGCCGATAAGTTCAAGGCGTTGCAACATATAAGGGCGAAATCATACAAGCTACACGTGAATTTGGTTGATTTTGGTGGAACTGCACAAAAAGAACAGCTAGTTTATTTAGCACGAGGTGCCATGTCAATGTCCAAACTGATGGCAAACCCTGCCCATTCCACAATCGTAGGCATTTGATATTTTGGAATGGGATAACCTTGTAAAATTTTGCTCATTGATGTTAGCAAGAAGACATGCATTTGATATTTTCGAATGGGACGCCCTTTGCTGTCAGCAGCGTTGATCAATTTTTCTTTATTCTTTAGTTGTGAAGTAAATATTGGCTCTGACATCTGAATCGCTGAGATGCATAATCATCGATTGTTTTGAATGTTCTCTATGAATTGCCAGGCATGTGTGTGTTTGATTGCAATGTACAGGAACGCTAAAAAGCTGCTCAAACTCTTTGTACTCATTCTGTTCCTTTTTTACTTCGCACATTGTGAAAGTGCATATTTTTTTCTATAAGATTGGTTAAAGTAAAGATACCTTGACTGCAGACATAACTTGTATGCAGACTAGAAAGGACCGGAGGGAGTACATGTGAAACTGCTGCAAACGAGGTGATCACCCTGGGAATAATGCTAGTACGTATTGTTTTGCATGTTCATCCAATGCCAATGATACAAGAATTCGAACTAATCGAAATAAATTCATTCATACACGGTTAGATTTCATATAAACATGCCGGATGTCATTACATTTCATACATTCTTCAACTAAAAGGGGTGCACTGGAGGTATAATTAATTAACCGAAGCTACCCACCTGTGTCCGGCTGAGCCGAACAAAATCTTGTTCTCCAGTAGACTGAGCTTCAGTGACTTAACTGCAGGTGTAGTTGCATAACTGACATGTAGCCCAGATGCCTGTTGGGCCCACGTGTGAGTCAGCCAACTGCATCAATAGTTAAGTAGAAGCAGCGTCCTCCTCCAACATAGCTCTCCGACTCCATGTCGCCGCCAAGAAGCTAATCGGCCGTCAATGGTCAACTCGCCTAGCTTGGCTTCAACCAGAGGGTAGCAGCGGTGGCCTTACTTGAACCCGAGCAGAGGCGACCTACCGTGTTCTACTCTTCCTCGTTTTTCTGTGTGGCGCGGCCTCATTGGCAGTGGGGCGGGGCCTCGACGGAGCCGGCGATGTCTCATTGCCAGCAGGGAGGCGCCTCGACGGAGCGGGGGAAATCCTCCCTCCCGTTGCCGGCAGGGTGGGGCCTCGACTGAGCCGGCGATGTCCTCTGCCTCGTTGTTGGCGGAGCGGGGCCTCGGCGGAGCCGCTGATGTCCTCTGTCTCGTTGCCAGCGGGATGGCGCCTCGACGGAGCGGGGGAAATCCTCCCCCTCGTTGCCGGCAGGGTGGGGCCTCGGCTGAGCTGGCGATATCCTCTGCCTCGTTGTTGGCGAGGCGAGGCCTCGGCGGAGCCGGCGGTGTCCTCTGCCTCGTTGTTGGTGCCGCGGGGCCTCGGCGGAGCAAGGCCTCATTGACACCAGTGGAGCGGGGACTTGTCGGAGCCGGCATTGTCCTCTGCCTCGTCCTTAGTCTTGCCAAACAGCGCTTCGCTCGCTTCATCGCCCTCTTTGTAGGCGGCCGCAGCCTCCACCACCCACATGTGGTACCGCCAGCGCTCGAGGCGGCCCTCGCGGGCGAAGCCGTACGAGTCGAGCAGCGCCTCCTGCTCCGCCCGCTCTGACGGTGATCTGATCCTCCGCCTGCAGGTGCTCCTGGAGGAGATGGTGGTTGTAGGCGGCGTCTCCCTGCGCCTCCCGGAACTGCTCCTCACGCTTCTGCCTCACCGTGGCCATATATTGGGCACGGGCCTCATCGATGGTCATGGTGCAATGCACCGCCGAGGATGTCGCGGAGGAGGGGGTTGGCGTCAGATCGTCGACTACCATGTTCTCCATCGGGACATCTTCGTCCTCCGGATACCTGCCGGCTAGTCGGTGGGAATGGCTGCCATCTCCTTGTGGTCCGTCATCCGGCCGTCCCGAAGAGCGCTGGAGCGTGAGGAAGCCATGGTGGGCAGTAGTGGTGTGGACAGGAGAAAGGGAACGGAGGCGGATGACTACGGCTATGGCCGGCGCAACAGTTTATATAGCAATGGTGGGCGGCGGAGGGACGGACGTGTGGCGCCGAAGTAGCCACCTAGGCAACCGCGTATCATTAATGTGGGCGGCAGATGGACGGATGGACGATACTTGTGTCGTTTGAAGGTGGAGCAATCGCCTGCACCGGGAAGCAGGGCGAGTGGCACTAACCGTTTCGGGCAGAAAGCGCGCGCGGGCGAGGGAGGCGGTCTGGGTGGGCCAGGGCAGTCAGACTTGTGCTTGGCAGCGGGTCGGTCCAGCAGCCGGACATGATGGCTCGCCAGCGAGCTCGCCGAGCTGAGCGATGATAATCAGATGATGGACGTAGCTTCCGACCAGGAGCCGGCGCCACTGTCCAAGCCGATTCATGCCATGTTCACCACAGAGCAGGTGCGGCCGCACTTCGACACCATAATGGTGGAAGAGCTACCAATGCAGGAGGACCAGTGCTGCAACCCCGTCTCCTCAATGAGCACCGGTGAACAGGCGAATGACAATGCCGTCGCGGACATGTGGCCCTATGATCCTGGCTTCCCGAATGAGCAGCGGGCGCTGTATCAGAACATCCGTAGGGCCCGTGAGGCCCTCTCCGTTGTCCTTCGAGTTGTTGCGTTCGTCGTGGCGCCGCCGTCTCGCATTGTCAACATGGTCAACAGACATGAGGAATGAGGAGATGACTTTACTTGGAGAGGATGACAGTGGGGACCCACCAGGGCCATAGCCGCACGTACGCAAGTGCCTCCTTATTATATACAACTTTTTATTTGCTTCCTCCTGGTTTCCTGACATCACGGTCCCACACCATTGTCAACCTATGTCAATAAACGAGAGAATTGCACAAGGAGCGACCGATAGCTGGGACCAAGCAGCTCGAGCAGTATTTGTGTTTTTGAGGTGTGAGCACTGCAGAGTTTTTCTCTAGCAATGTTTTCATTGTTGTTTAGAGGAGAGCAGGGTATTAACTGGGCGGGCTGTGGCCCGTCTAGCCCAGGCCAGATATCCAGCCCAGATATTTTTTTCAAGCTGAAAATGGCTAGCCCAGCTATACTTTTTTTGAGGAATACCCAGGTAAGGTCAACTTATTATTCTCCGCCCCGCTGGGTTGCAAATCTTTCCTAGGAGGGATGCATTAGGCTTAACAAGAAAATGGGCTTTAAGAAATAATAAATGAGATGTAATTATAAAAACTGGGCAGTAACTATAAAAAACTGCACCAAACACGTAATTACTTTATAAAATATTATTTTTTGGATTTTGAAAATTTTAGTTTCATTAATTGTTGCGCGCGCAATGTTTCGTTGGATTTTTACGTAATACAAATTTATATTGAAATTGTATTTAATCTGACTAGAAATTTCGGGATAAAAATATTTCAGATTCCATCAAAATGTGAGAAATTTTATTCAATTATGTTTTAAACGGTTGGTTGAAATTATTAATCGTTGTCCTAGCTAGAAAATGGGATGTACCTTTAACAAACTGTAAATGGGCTGTAGTAAATTCCATTAGAATTCAAAAATGGGCTGCACATTCTTACTTATCTCAAATGGGCTATAAGTTCTCTGCCACACACTTGTGGGCTTACTAAGTTGACGCGTCCCTTAAAAAAATAAGTTGACGCGTATGCAAGGCTTTGTCAACTTATAGTCAACACACGTTCTAGCAGCAGTGGCTGTTGGATGTCCATCCAATGGATGTCGTGCTTCTTCTTCAATCTCGGATATTCTAGCTTCACCCGCCCAAAAAATGATTCCTCCCCCTGACATCTAGGGCGCACCATTTCGGAAGCTGACCTGTGGGCCTACTAAGTTGACGCGTACCAAGGGCTTTGTCAACTTAGTCTATATAAAAGATTCTAGCTGTAGTGCCTGTACGATGTCCATCCAACGGCCGTCGTGCTTCTTCAACCTCTGGTCTTCTTGCTCCAGCCGCCCAAAGCAGCGCCGGTCGTGCCGCCTGCTCCTGCCTCCCGTGGCCCGCTGTGCTGCCGTGGAGGCCTCACCGCCCCCTACTACTCCCATCGCTGGCCAGGCCATCCCTCCACTCACCCACACCCCCTGTTATTCTCCGGCGACAACATCATCACACCGCAGCCGAACCAGTGAACCCTCGTACTCCTCTCCGCATGGGCATCCACTGCCGCGTCTTCCCCGGCTCTGCGTCATCCCCTTCCTAGGCCTCGCCTTCGTCCACTGCCTTGGTGCTCTCGGCGTGGCGTGGTCAATGTGGTCAACGACCGACTTCCATCAGAACAGTACTGCATGTGGAGAGGCTGGCGGCTGGGTCCATGGCTGAAGCAAGGAAGTGCCTCCTTATTACGCGGAAAATAATGATTCCTCCATCTAGTAGCAGGGACCCACCGGATGGACCACCGTATTTCGCGAAAAAACGTTTCCCCCTGACTGCTGGGACCTACCAGCTATATCTTTGCATGCAAGGAAGTGCGTCCATATTACGGGCAAAACAAAAATGATTCGCCCCCTGACTGCTGGGACCCACCAGCTACATCTTCGCACGCAAGGAAGTGCCTGACAGTCGGGACCCACCTGGTCGAAGCGTACGTAGTGCTGTCATTCTGGTCGCGAACGTGTACGTACATACGATCGGTCTGTCTGCAGGCTACAGCGATGAGCCGTGGCCGTGTAAGGAAGGGCACATGTCGTAGTAGAGGCGCGCACGTAGCATGTACAAGTACGTACAGTGGCCAGGGTGCAAGAAAGAAAATACGGCCACGTATGTACATACGGGCGGGGTCTTGAGCATGTACTCGCGCATATATATACGGACGGCCAGGGCTTGTGTACATGGAGAGGCAACGGACGGCAGCAATGGCGTCCTGTTCATCAGGGAGTAAACCGGCTGGGTCGGAACGGAGAAACAACGTCCTGTTCATCGGGAGGCAATCGACTGGGTTGGAATACCTCGTGTTCATCAGGAGGGCTTGGATGGAACAGCCGATGAAAACGAGGCCTGGCTTACCGCAGAATGGAGGAAACGGCCTTGTGTTCAACCGGCCACGATCGAAATGGGATCATGTTCACCAGGAGGGGTTTGGCTACTGCAAAACGGAAGAAATGGACTTCTGTTGGACCTCCTACGGTCGAAACGGGGTCCTGTTGATCGGGAGGGGTGTGGCGTACCGCAAAACGGAGGAAACAAACTTGTGTTGGAGCGCTACGGTCGAAACGGGGGTCCTGTTCATCAGGAGGGTGTGGCGTACCGCAAAACAGGACTCCACGGGATACTGTTCATCTCAAGTGTTGACCTCCTCCAGCCCCCATGGGCTACTGTTCATCCATCGTCGACCTCCTCCAGCCTCCTGCTATGTCTTGAGCTTGCGTTGGTTTTCCTCGAAGAGGAGAGGGTGATGCAGCAAGTGTAGCGTAAGTATTTCCCTCAATTTTGAGAACCAAGGTATCAATCCAGTAGGAGGCTCCTCAAAAGTCCCACGCACCTACACAAACAAACTGAGAACTCGCAACCAACGCAATAAAGGGGTTGTCAATCCCTTCACGGCCACTTGCGAAAGTGAGATCTAATAAAGATAGTAAGATAAGATAAATATATTTTTGGTATTTTATAATATAGATGCAAACAGTAAAGATGCAAATAAAAGTAGATTGAAAGCAAATATGATAAGAGATAGACCCGAGGGCCATAGGTTTCACTAGAGGCTTCTCTCGAGATAGCATAAGTATTACGGTGGGTGAACAAATTACTGTCGAGCAATTGATAGAAAAGCGCATAGTTATGAGATTATCTAGGCATGATCATGTATATAGGCATCACGTCCATAACAAGTAGACCGACTCCTGCCTGCATCTACTACTATTACTCCACACATCGACCGACTCCTGCCTGCATCTAGAGTGTTAAGTTCATAAGAACAGAGTAACGCATTAAGCAAGACGACATGATGTAGAGGGATAAACTCATGCAATATGATATAAACCCCATCTTGTTATCCTCGATGGCAACAATACAATACGTGCCTTGCAACCCTTTCTGTCACTGGGTAAGGACACCGAAAGATTGAACCCAAAGCTAAGCACTTCTCCCATGGCAAGAAAGACCAATCTAGTAGGCCAAACCAAACTGATAACTCGAAGAGACTTGCAAATATAACTCAATCATACATAAAAGAATTCAGAGAAGATTCAAATATTATTCATAGATAAACTTGATCATAAACCCACAATTCATCGGATCTCGACAAACACACCGCAAAAAGAGTTTACATCGAATAGATCTCCACAAGAGAGAGGGGGAGAACATTGTATTGAGATCCAAAAAGAGAGAAGAAGCCATCTAGCTAATAACTATGGCCCCGTAGGTCTGTGGTAAACTACTCACAACTCATCGGAGGGGCAAGGATGTTGATGTAGAAACCCTCCGTGGTTGATTCCCCCTCCGGTAGAGTGCATGCGAAGGCTCCAAGATGGGATCTCGCGGATACAGAAGGTTACGACGGTGGAAATTGTGTTTCGTGGTGCTCCCGGATGTTTTCGGGGTACGTAGGTATATATAGGAGGAAGAAGTATGTCGGTGGCCGCCCGAGGGGCCCACGAGATAGGGGGCACGCCCTACAGGGGGGGCGCCCCCCTATCTCGTGGGGTCCTCGGGAGCTTCTTGACTTGCACTTCAAGCTCTCCGGATCACGTTCGTTCCAAAAATCATGCTCCCGAAGGTTTCATTCCGTTTGGACTCCGTTTGATATTCCTTTTCTTCGAAATGCTGAAATAGGCAAAAAAACAGCAATATGGGTTGGGCCTCCAGTTAGTAGGTTAGTCCCAAAAATGATATAAATGTGTAAAATAAAGCCCATAAACATCCAAAAGGGGTAATATAATAGCATGGAACAATCAAAAATTATAGATATGTTGGAGACGTATCAAGCATCCCCAAGCTTAATTCCTGCTCGTCCTTGAGTAGGTAAATGATAAAAAAGAAATTTTTGATGTGGAATGCTACCTAGCATAATCCTCAATGTAATTTTCTTTATTGTGGCATGAATGTTTAGATCCAAATGATACAAAATAAAAGTTCATATTAACATGAAAATGGTGATACTTCAAGCATACTAATCAAAGTAATCATGTCTTCTCAAAATAACATGGCCAAAGAAAGTTGTCCCTACAAAATCATATAGTCTGGTTGTTGCTCTATCTTCATCACACAAAGTATTTAATCATGCACAACCCCGATCACAAGCCAAGCAATTGTTTCATACTTTAATAATCTCAAACTTTTCAACTTTCAGGCAATACATGAGCATGAGCCATGGACATAACACTATATGTGGAATAGAATGGTGGTTGTGGAGAACACAAAAAAGGAGAAGATAGTCTCACATCAACTACGCGTATCAACGGGCTATGGAGATGCCCATTAATAGATATCAATGTGAGTGAGTAGGGATTGCCATGCAACGGATGCACTAGAGCTATAAATATATGAAAGCTCAACAAAAGAAACTAAGTGGGTGTGCATCCAACTCGCTTGCTCACAAAGACCTAGGGCACTTTGAGGAAGCCCATCATTGGAATATACAAGCCAAGTTCTATAATGAAAAATTCCCATTAGTATATGAAAGGGACAACATACGAGACTCTCTATCATGAAGATCATGGTGCTATTTTGAAGCACAGGTGTGGAAAAAGAGATAGTAGCATTGTCCTTTCTCTCTTTTTCTCTCATTTTTTTATTTCTTTTTCTTTTTTTTTCTCTTGCCTTTTTTTTCTTTTTGGCCTTTCTCTTTTTTTTCCTTTTTTTCTCTTTTTCTTTTTGTAAAGTCCGAAGTCTCATCCCGACTTGTGGGGGAATCATAGTCTTCATCATCCTTTCCTCACTAGGACAATGCTCTAATAATGAAGATCATCACACTTTTATGGATTTACAATTCAAAGCTAGAACAAGATATGACTCTATATGAATGCCTCTGGTAGTGTACTGGTATATGCAATGAATCAAGAGTGACATGTATGCAAATTTATGAAGGTGGCCTTGCCACGAATACAATGTCAACTACATGATCATGCAAAGAGCAATATGACGAAAGTAATGCGTGTCATATGAACGGAACGATGGAAAGTTGCATGGCAATATATCTCGGAATGGCCACGGAAATGCCATAATAGGTAGGTATGGTGGCTGTTTTGAGGAAGGAGTATGGTGGGTGTATGGCACCGGCGAAAGTTGCACGGTACAAGAGAGGCTAGCAATGGTGGAAAGGTGAAAGGGTGCGTATAATCCATGGACTCAACATTAATCAAAAGAACTCATATACTTGTTGGAAAAATCTAGAAGTCATCAAAAACCAAAGCACTACGCGCATGCTCCTAGGGGGATAGATTGGTTGGAAAAGACCATCGCTCGTCCCCGACCGCCACTCATAAGAAAGACACTCAATAAATAAAATTGTGCTCCAACTTCATCACAAAGCGGTTCACCATACGTGCATGCTACGGGAATCACAACCCTCAACACAAGTACTTTTCATAATCACCTCAACTAGCATGACTTTAATATCACTACCTCCATATCTCAAAACAATTATCAAGCATCATATTGATCATAGCATCCAATTCTTTTTCTATGATAGTTTTTATTATACCCAACTTGGATGTTCATCATTCTAGGACCAACTTTATGATAGTAGCAAATACCATGTTGTTCTAAAATACTCTCAAAATAACATAAGTGAAGCATGAGAGACTAGCAATTTCTTCAAAATTAATACACCACCATGCTCTAAAAGATATAAGTGAAGCACTAGAACAAAAACTATCAAGCTCAAAAGATATAAGTGAAGCACATAGAGTATTCTAGCAAATTCTAATCAAATAGGCTTCTCCCAAAAGGTGTGTACATCAAGGATGATTGTGGTAAACTAAAAAGCAAAGACTAATATAATACACGATGCTCCAAGCAAAACACATATCATGTAGCGAATAAAAATATAGCTCCAAGTAAAGTTACCAATGAACGAAGACGAAAGAGGGGATGCCTTCCCGGGGCATCCCCAAGCTTAGGCTTTTGGCTATTCTTGAATATCCTGGGGTGCCATGGGCATCCCCAAGCTTAGGATCTTGCCACCCTTTATTCCATAGTCCATAAAGGCTTTACCCAAAACTTGAAAACTTCACAACACAAAACTCAACAGGAAATCTTATAAGCTCCGTTAGTGAAAGAAAACAAAACCACCACATAAGGTACTGCAATGAACTCATTCTTTATTTAATTTGGTGTTAAACCTACTGTATTCCAACTTCCTTATGGTTTATAAACTAATTTACTAGCCATAGATGCATTGAAATAAGCAAACAACACACGAAAAACAGAATCTGTCAAAAACAGAACAGTCTGTAGCAATCTGTAACTAACGCAAACTTCTGGAACTCTAGAAATCCTACCAAAATAGGAATTCCTGGAAAATTTCTCTATTGAACAGCATCAAAAAGAATCAACGCAAAAGCACGTTCCTGTGATTTAAAAAAATTATATTCGTGCATGCAAAGTTTCTGTTTTTCAGCAGAATCAAATCAACTATCATCGTAGGTTATCCTATAGGTTCTACTTGGCACAAACACTAATTAAAAGATAAAAACACATCTAACCAGAAGGTAGATGCAAGATTTATTACTAAACAGGAGCAAAAACAAAAAAACATAAAGAAAATTGGGTTGCCTCCCAACTAGCGCTATCGTTTAACGCCCCTAGCTAGGCATAAAAAGCAAAGATAGATCTAACGGGTGCCATCTTTGGCACTAAATTCATAAGTAGCACGCATGATAGATTCATAAGGTAATTTGACTTTCTTTCTGGGAAGTGCTCCGTGCCTTTATTTAATGGAAATTGAAATCTAATATTCCCTTCCTTCATATCAATAATCGCACCAATCGTTCTAAGGAAAGGTCTACCAAGAATAATAGGGCAAGAAAGATTGCAATCTATATCAAGAACGATAAAATCTACGGGCACCACATTTCTATTTGCAACAATAAGAACATCATTGATACTTCCCATAGGCTTTTAATGGTGGAATCCGCAAGGTGCAAATTTAAAGAGCAATCATCAAGATCATGGAAACCTAGAATATCACATAAAGTTTTCGGAATTGTGGAAACACTAGCACCCAAATCACACAAAGCAAAACACTCATAATCTTTAATTCTAATCTTTATGGTAGGTTCCCACTCATAATTAAGTTTTCTAGGTATAGAAACTTCCAAATTAAGTTTTTCATCATAAGATTGCATCAAGGCATCAACAATATGTTTGGTAAAAACTTTATTTTGACTATAAGCATGAGGGGAATTAACAACGGATTGCAACAAGGAAATACAACCTTTTAAAGAACAATTATCATAATCAAATTCCTTGAAATCCGAGATAGTAGGTTCAACATTATTAGAAGTTAAGGATTCTCCAATCTCATTTTTTACCAAATATTGCATCAAGATCTAAAGATTCCGAATTCTTGGGACGCCTTCTAGGCAAAGTTGATTCATCATCAGTCCCATAATCATCAAAATTCAGATTGCAAAACATAGGTCTAATAGGAGATTCATCAATAACTTTAAGATCCTCATCGTTATTTTCACGAAAACTAGAAGAACACGCTTTTATAAAGCTATCTTTCTTAGCACGCAATCTAGCGGTTCTTTCCTTACACTCATCAATAGAAATTCTTATTACTATGAGGGACTCATTGATATCATGCTTAGGAGGAGAAGGTCTAAGTTTAAGAGAATCAACATCAAGCGAAAGTCTATCAACGTTCCTAGCCAAATCATCAACTTTGAGCAATTTTTCTTCAAGCAAAGCATTAAAATTCTTTTGAGGAATCATAAATTCTTTCACACTATTCTCAAAATCAGAGGGCATCTTATTAAAATTACCATAAGAATTATTGTAGGAATTTCCATAATTATTAGAGGAATTACTAGGGAACGGTCTAGCATTAAAGTTTCCTCTATAAGCATTGTTTCCAAAACTATTCCTACCAACAAAATTCACATCCATAGATTCATTATTATTCTCAATCAAGGAAGACAAAGGCATATCATTGGGATCAAGAGGAGTATTTTTAGTAGCAAACATCTTCATAAGTTCATCCATCTTTCCACTCAAAACATCGATTTCTTCTATAGCATGCACTTTTTTACTAGAAGATCTTTTGGTGTGCCATTGAGAATAATTAGCCATAATATTATCAAGAAGTTTTGTAGCATCTCCTAACGTAATTTCCATAAACGTGCCTCCCGCGGCCGAATCTAAGAGATTTCTAGAAGCAAAGTTCAAGCCAGCATAGAAATTTTGTATGATCATGCATAAATTCAAACCATGAGTAGGGAAATTGCGAAGCATCAATTTCATTCTTTCCCAAGATTGGGCAACATGCTCATGATCAAGTTGTTTAAAATTCATAATATCGTTCCTAAGAGTGATGATCTTAGTGGGAGGAAAATACTTAGAGATAAAAGCATCTTTGCACTTGTTCCAAGAATCAGTACTATTTTTAGGCAAAGACGAAAACCAAACTTTAGCACGATCTCTAAGTGAAAATAGAAATAACTTTAATTGACAATATTGTTATCCGTATCTTTCTTCTTTTGCATATCACACAAATCAACAAAATTGTTTAGATGAGTAGCGGCATCTTCACTAGGAAGGCCGGTGAATTGATCTTTCATAACAAGATTCAGCAAAGCGGTATTGATTTCACAAGACTCGTCATTATTAAGAGGGCAATCGGAGTACTAAGGAAATCATTATTATTGGTATTAGAGAAATCACACAATTTGGTATTATCTTGTTCCATGGCAACAAGTAATCCAACACACAAGCAAGCAGAAAAACGGCAAGCGAAAGAGAGGAGGAGATTGGGAAAGAGAGGGCGAATAAAACGACAAGGGTGAAGTGGGGGAGAGGAAAACGAGAGGCAAATGGCAAATAATGTAAATGCAAGGGAGATGGGTTTGTGATGGGTACTTGGTATGTCTTGACTTGAGCGAAGACCTCCCCGGCAACGGCGCCAGAAATCCTTCTTGCTACGTCTTGAGCTTGCGTTGGTTTTCCTCGAAGAGGAGAGGGTGATGCAGCAAGTGTAGCGTAAGTATTTCCATCAGTTTTGAGAACCAAGGTATCAATCCAGTAGGAGGCTCCTCAAAAGTCCCACGCACCTACACAAACAAACTGAGAACTCGCAACCAACGCAATAAAGGGTTGTCCATCCCTTCATGGCCACTTGCGAAAGTGAGATCTAATAAAGATAGTAAGATAATATAAATATATTTTTGGTATTTTATAATATAGATGCAAACAGTAAAGATGCAAATAAAAGTAGATTGAAAGCAAATATGATAAGAGAAAGACCCGGGGGCCATAGGTTTCACTAGAGGCTTCTCTCGAGATAGCATAAGTATTATGGCGGGTGAACAAATTACTGTCGAGCAATTGATAGAAAAGCACATAGTTATGAGATTATCTAAGCATGATCATGTATATAGGCATCACGTCCAAAACAAGTAGAACGACTCCTGCCTACATCTACTACTATTACTCCACACATCGACCGACTCCTGCCTGCATCTAGAGTATTAAGTTCATAAGAACAGAGTAACGCATTAAGCAAGATGACATGATGTAGAGGGATAAACTCATGCAATATGATATAAACCCCATCTTGTTATCCTCGATGGCAACAATACAATACGTTCCTTGCAACCCTTTCTGTCACTTGGTAAGGACACCGAAAGATTGAACCCAAAGCTAAGCACTTCTCCCATGGCAAGAAAGACCAATCTAGTAGGCCAAACCAAACTGATAATTTGAAGAGACTTGCAAATACAACTCAATCATACATAAAAGAATTCAGAGAAGATTCAAATATTATTATAGATAAACTTGATCATAAACCCACAATTCATCGGATCTCGACAAACACACCGCAAAAAGAGTTTACATCGAATAGATCTCCACAAGAGAGGGGGAGAACATTGTATTGAGATCCAAAAAGAGAGAAGAAGCCATCTAGCTAATAACTATGGACCCGTAGGTCTGTGGTAAACTACTCACAACTCATCGGAGGGGCAAGGATGTTGATGTAGAAACCCTACATGGTTGATTCCCCCTCCGGCAGAGTGCCGGCGAAGGCTCCAAGATGGGATCTCGCGGATACAGAAGGTTACGGCGGTGGAAATTGTGTTTCGTGGTGCTCCTAGATGTTTTCGGGGTACGTAGGTATATATAGGAGGAAGAAGTACGTCAATGGCCGCCCGAGGGGCCCACGAGACAGGGGGCGTGGCCACCTATCTCGTGGGGTCCTCGGGAGGTTCTTGACTTGCACTCCAAGCTCTTTGGATGACGTTCGTTCCAAAAATCACGCTCCCGAACGTTTCATTCCGTTTGGACTCCGTTTGATATTCCTTTTCTTCGAAATACTGAAATAGGCAAAAAAACATCAATATGGGCTGGGCCTCCGGTTAGTAGGTTAGTCCCAAAAATGATATAAATGTGTAAAATAAAGACCATAAACATCCAAAAGGGGTAATATAATAGCATGGAACAATCGAAAATTATAGATACGTTGGAGACGTATCACCTCCACTTGCTACTGTTCATCCACGAGCTCCTGTTCATCCAGCCTCCACCGCACGCTCCTCCACCGGCTACTGTTCAACCAGCCCTCTCCATGGGGTCCTGTTCAACCACCCCTCCATGGGCTACTGTTCGTCCAGCCCTCCACTGGCGACTGTTCAACCGGCCTTCCCCGGGGTCGTCCTGTTCATCCAGCCCTCCATGGGGTCCTGTTCATCCACCCCCAACCGGCTCGATCGGGGTCCTGTTTATCCAGAGGAAACACCACGGGGTCCTGTTCATCCACCCCCACCGGGAACTGTTCATCCAAACCCCCCAACAATGCTCACTGTTCATCAAGGGAAGGAGGCAGCAGGGTTCGACCGGTTTCAGTTAGCAGCAATAGCAAAGGAATCCCTCAGGTTCAGTTAACAGCAAGGGATCGATCGCTTGGGTTCAGTAACGTAGCTAGTGCAATCGCTCGGGTTCAGTTAGAGCCCAACGCCTCTTGCACCCACACGCGTATGTGTACGAGAGAAACGCGCATCCCTCGGCCCCCGACCACCCACTGTAACCGGGAACTCCCTGATATTTTCCTCGCCCTTGCTTCTACCATGGTTTTTTCCGCCATGCACGTCCCAAAGAATGTCATGCAATTGCGTCTCCGGCCCGCCCAGGACGAAAAGCCCATTTTCTGTCATGATTTTTTGTCATAGAAGTAGGAGCCCACCACATCTATGATGATACCGGGTTTTGTCACAATTATCGTCATAGAATTCTCATAAGTATGACAGAAAAAAATTCGTTCGGCCCAAAATGTCACGGATGTGTCTTTTTTTTGTAGTGTAACGGTTCACTATACGTGCATGCTTTGGGAATCGCAAACCTTAACACAAGTATTTCTACCAATCCAAAATTACTCACTAGCATGACTCTAATATCACCATCTTTATATCGCAAAACTATTGCAAGGAATCAAACATATCATATTCAGTGATCTACAAGTTTTATGTATGATTTTATAACTAACCATGTGCATGACCAATTCCTGTTGACTCCCTAAATAGATATAAGTGAAGCATGAGAGTTTAATTCTTTCTACAAAAGATATGCCCATGCTCTAACAAATATATGTGAAGCAAAAGAGCATTCTACAAATGGTGGTTTTCTATGTGTAGGGAAACAAGCAATCCAAACTTCAAATGATATAAGTGAAGCACATGAAGCATTCTATAAAGCCATACTCAAAAGATATAAGTGAAGTGCAAAGAGCATTCTATAAATAAACCAAGGACAATCTCATACCAGCATGGTGCATTTACTAAAAGAAAAATAAAAGGCACAAGACACTCCAAGATTTACGCATATCAGGTGGCGAATAAAAATATAGCTCCAAGTAAAATTACCGATGATCGTTAGAAGAAAGAGGGGATGCCTTCCGGGGCATCCCCAAGCTTAGTTGCTTGGGAGTCCTTGAATATTAGCTTGGGGTGCCTCGGGCATCCCCAAGCTTAGGCTCTTGTCACTCCTTATTCCTTCATTTATCGTGATATCACCCAAAACTTGAAAACTTCAATCACACAAAACTTAACAAAACCCTCGTGAGATCTTTTAATATAATAAAGCAAATCACCACTTTAAGTACTGTTGCAAAACCATTCATATTTTATTTTTGCATTGTAGCTACTATATTATAACTTTTCCATGGCTTATACCACCGATAAAATCGATAGTTTCATCAAAACTAGCAAAACAATGCATCAAAACAGAATCTGTCTTAAACAAGACAGTCTATAGCAATTTGAACATCTACCATACTTCTGTAACTCCAAAAATTCTAAAACATTAGGACAAAATAAAAAATTTGTATAGAAGTACTGTGCAAAAAAAATCAGAACTGTTTGACTTTCTAGTAAAAAATGTAAATTCACGCGCTACAGCCAAAGTTTCTGTTTTTCCACTACACATACCAAACAAGCAATCTAATCATCCTAAAGGCAAATCTTGGCACATTATTTTTATAATACAATGGATTTATACAAGGGGATAACTATTTTTGTTGAAAAGTTTCTGTAATTAAGATTCACAAAGTTTCCATTGGCATGAACAAAGTTCAAGGCATGCTCCCACTTTAACAATGCTTGTCTCTCTCACTTTCACTTTTCTTTTTGAAAAAGTTTTAGGTTCTCCACTTTATTTTTTGTTTTTAAACTTTATAAAAGCACTCAACATAAATAAATGACTCTCTAATACTTCCGAGTTGTCTCCCTGGCAGCGCTTTCTTTAAAGCCATTAAGCTAGGCAAATAGTTCTCAAGTAATGGATCCACCCGGATCCCAAGGTATATCAAAAACAATTTTAATTAACAATGATTTGTATTTTAGTAGTGAGCACAAAGTAACATATATCATGTAATGACGAAGTCTAACTCCCTTCCTATGCATCGGCATGTCATAAAAGAACAATTCATGCACACAAAGTAAAGGCAAATGCATAGTATAAACAGTTTCTTGCAATTTTATCATATTGGAAACAAAGAGAGGCGGAGCTGTACTTCCTCTCTAAAAATAATTGCAAGTAGGAGCAGCAAGCACATGCATATTATATTTATCAAAATCATCATGTGCAATAGTAGAACATAGCCGTCTACAGAAAGTCATCTTGCAAATTATCCACCGTAACCAATATGGATTCATCCGTGGGAGATCTATACAGGACTGTCTTGCGTGGACTTTTCAATACGTTCACCAATGCCAGGCCTCCAAACGACCGATTGTTCTGCTTAAGCTGGATTTTGCTAAGGCCTTCGACACAATTGAGCACGATCCCATGCTCAACATCATGAAGCATATGGGCTTTAATGACATGTGGCTTTCGTGGATAAAGACCATTTTCTCCTCCGGTCGATCCTCGGTGCTCCTAAATGCTGTACCCGGAAGACAGTTTCATTGCAAGCGTGGTGTTCGGCAGGGTGACCCATTATCTCCGCTAATCTTTGTATTGGCCGCCGACCTCCTGCAATCGGCCATTAACGAAGCTTATAGAGAGGGCAGAATTCAACTACCTTTTCCAGCCACGGGTCAAATGGACTACCCGATTGTCCAGTATGCTGACGATACAATCCTGCTTATGCCTGCGTGCCCTTAACAAGCAATGATCATTAAAGACATACTTACCAAATATGCACAGTCCATCGGCCTTAAAATCAACTTCCACAAATCCACACTTATTCCAATAAACTTGGAGGATGATCTAGCTGCCCAACTTGCTGCTATCTTTGAGTGCAAAATTGGATCCATGCCATTCACCTACTTAGGGCTACCTTTGGGCACGACTCGACCTTCACTTCAGGACTTTATGCCACTTGTCAGCACGGTGGAAAGAAGCTTGTCATCAACGTTGTCCCTAATGTCACATGCTGGCAAGCTAACTCTTCTCAACTCCACAGTTACCTCACTACTCATTTATGCCATGTGCACGCTACATTTCCCTCCGAGACTCATTGAACTCTTGGACAAAATTAGGCGTCGATGCTTATGGCTCAAAAAGACTGAACAAGGTGATAAGTCTAACTCGCTTGCGGCTTGGGACATGGTATGTAAACCTAAAAAGAAGGGAGGGCTAGGAGTGCTTAATTTGCGTGTACAGAATGAAGCATTACTCATGAAGTTTCTACACAAGTTCTATAACAAGTTGGATATACCATGGGTGCAGCTCACTTGGGACTCTTATTACACCCAAAAAATACCTCATGCCTCGGATCCAGTCGGCTCATTCTGGTGGAAGGACATACTCAAGCTCACACCTAAGTTTCGTGGGATTTCTCAAATCAATATTGTGTGTGGCACCACGGCTTTGTTTTGGAAAGATCTGTGGTCAGGGCAAATCCTTCAAGACTCCCATCCTAGGGCCTTCTCCCATTCTCTTGATGAGGATGTTTCGGTCCAAAAGTTCCTGGGAATAACTTCTCTGCAAGAAACGTTCCACCTGCCCTTAACCCCTCAAGCCCTGGACGAGGTTAGAGACTTGCAGACAATCAAGGCTCATCTACAACCGTCCTCGTCATCCATGGATATTTGGCACTACACGTGGGGTAAAACAATCTATAAATCAACGGACTACTATAAATTCTTCTTCAAAAATGTCCAAGTGCAGCAGATATTTGGATGGATTTGGGATTCAAAATGCACGATGAAGTTGAAAGTCTTTGCTTGGTTGCTCTTCCATGACAGACTCAATACGAGGAACATGTTGAAACGGAGGCACTACAACATAGGAGATGACCACAATTGCCTCCTATGTGGTTTGAACATTGAGGAAACAGTGGAACACATGATCTTCACATGCACTTTCAGTAAACTTTGTTGGGCCAAACTTGGGCTTAACTGGGAACCTTTCCTGGGCCGAATACAAGCTGTTGAAGATCACAGAAACTCTCATCCCACCACACTGTTCCTTGAGAAGTTCATTGTGGCAGCCTGGAGTATTTGGAAGGAGAGGAATAACAAGCACTTTCGAGCAATAGCACCTTCACCAACTTCCTGGCTGGACAGATTCAAGAAAGACTTTGGTCTTCTTCAACATAGAGTCAAAGAGGAGCATAGGCTCCTTGTGCTGAACCTTGTGCACTCCCTTTAGTGGTTTTACTTTGTTTTCTTAGTTCTACTTGCCACAAAGTTGGCAACTTTGTATCTTCCACCCCCTCCCCCATCATGTAAATACCCTTTGTACAACCTATTTTTTATTATAATATAGTAACACAGTAGGAGCCTTTCCTACTGTTCCTGGTCAAAAAAATAGTAGAACATAGCCCATCAATATAGTCCTTAATAAGTGCAAACTTCTCCAATATAGTGTAATTGAGAGAATTCAAAAAGATAATAGGACTATCATGTGTGGGTGCAATAGCAACAATTTCATTCTTAACATAAGGAACTATAGCAAGTTCATCTCCATAAGCATAATTCATACTGGCCACATGGCCACAAGCATAGCAAGCATCAAGTTCATCAAAAAGGGATATTTCAAATGAATCAAAGGGATCATAGCAATTATCATAGCAATCATCCTTCGGTAAGCATGAAGGGAAATTAAACAATGTATGAGTTGAAGAGTTACTCTCATTAGAAGGTGGGAAAGGGTAGCTAATCCGCTCTTCCTCCTTTTGTTCTTCGCTCTCCTCATCATCTTTTTCATCCAATGAGCTCACAATTTCAGCATTTTCTTCTTCCATAGATTCCTGCAACATATTAATCTCTTCTTGGACAACAGAGACTTTCTCAATAAACTCTTAAATATCAGCATTGTATTCATAATTCTCATAGCAATGTTTAAGTATAGCAAAAAATTTAGGCCTATAAACATCATCATCAAAAGCTTCATACTTTTGAAACAAATATTTAATTTCATAAGCACCCTTAAAAGCAACGAATTCTTCTATTTGTTCCACATCATAATAATCATATATACACTTAGCATAAGAAGCCAAGGTTTCATTATCATTAAATCTACAAGAAAAGGGAAGGCCTCGATCCTTCATCCTAGAGCTACAAGTATAATCATATCTCTGGCATAAATTCCAAGCATACCAATGCAACATATCAATTTGATCCCATAATAATTTCCCTTTTTGAATCAAGCGATAATCCCTAAAGTATTCACGTTGATCCAATGTGTATCCCATTATATAGTTGAATGGGGTTTTCTCGAGATTATTAAAGTAGTGCATAATATCTTTCACATAATGAGCATCGAGGGTTTTAGGAGGTTCCCCATCTCCATGAGTAGCAAGTACACCTAATTTTTTTGGTATTTCGTGTTCCATATCCATAACTAAACATACATAACAACTTAGAACCACAAACAAAATCTACTTAGTGATAAAGCAAACAAGCACACACGAGAATATTCACCCCACGCTATTGCTCCCCGGCAGCGGCGCCAAAAAAAGGTCTTGATAACCCACAAGTATAGGGGATCAGTTGTAGCCTCTTTCGATAAGTAAGAGTGTCGAACCCAACAAGGAGCTAAAAGGTAGAACAAATATTCCCTCAAGTTCTATCGACCACCGATACAACTCTACGCATGCTTAACGTTCGCTTCACCTAGAACTAGTGGAAACTAGAAGTACTATGTAGGTGTTGTGGGATAGGTTTGCAAGATAATAAAGAGCACGTAAATAAAAATTAGGGGCTGTTTAGATAAAGAAGCAACTAAATTAGTTTTAGTAGAGATATTTTTGTCACAAGAAAGTTATTTGTCCCCAGGCAATCGATAACTAGACCGGTAATCACTATTGCAATTTTATATGAGGGAGAGGCATAAGCTACCATACTTTCTCTTCTTGGATAATATGCACTTATGGTTGGAACTCTAGCAAGCATCCGCAACTACTAAAGATCATTAAGGTAAAACCCAACCATATCATTATAAGGTATCAAGTCCTCTTTATTCCCATACGCCATAACCCACTTATCCGTGTTTGTGTTTCTATCACTCACGCAACACAGACAATAAGCAAACCATGAACATATTGCAAAACCTACATCAGGGATCCCTCATGCTTCCGTGACACGTAGAGCACCATTGGACAACACCAATAATAAAACATGCAACTCAAATCAATCACGATCATCAATCAACCCATAGGACAAAACAGATCTACTCAAACATCATAGGATAGCCATACATCATTGGGAAATAATATATAACGTTCAGTGCTACTTCTTGAGCTTGCATTGATTTTTCCCTTAAAGAGGAAAGGGTGATGCAGCAAACTAGAGTAAGTATTTCCCTTAGTTTGAGAACCAAGGTATCAATCCAGTAGGAGACCATGCACAAGTCACCGAATACCTGCACAAACAATCAACAAACTTGCACCCAACACGATAAAGGGGTTGTCAATCCCTTCACGGTTACTTGCAAAAGTGAGAGATAAATGGTAAAGTAAATATTTTTGATATTTTTGGTTTATAGATTGGAAAGTAAAAGATTGCAAAATAGTAGATCGGAAACTAGTATGATGGAAAAGAGAACTAATATGATGGAAAATAGACCCGGGGGCCATAGGTTTCACTAGTGGTTTCTCTCAAGATAGCTAATAATACGGTGGGTAAACAAATTACTGTCGAGCAATTGCTAGAAGAGAGCATAATTATGACAATATCTAAGGCAATGATCATGAACATAGGCATCACGTCCGTGTCAAGTAGACCAAAACGATTCTGCATCTACTACTATTACTCCACACATTGACCAAGTTCATAAATACAGAGTAACGCATGAAGTAAGATGACCTGATGTAGAGGAATTAACTCAAGAAATATGATGAAAACCCCATCTTTTTATCCTCGATGGCAACAATACAATACGTGCCTTGCTACCCGTACTGTCACTAGGAAAGGACACCGCAAGGTTGAACCAAAAGCTAAGCACTTCTCCCATTGCAAGAAAAACCAATCTAGTAGGCCAAACTAAACCGATAATTCGAAGAGACTTGCAAAATATCAAATCATGCATATAAGAATTCAGAGAAGACTCAAATAATATTCATAGATAATCTGGTCATAAATCCACAATTCATCGGATCTCGGCAAACACACCGCAAAAGAGTATTACATCAAATAGATCTCCAAGAACATTGATGATAATCAAAGAGAGAGAAGAGGCCATCTAGCTACTAGCTATGGACCCGTAGGTCTGTGGTAAACTACTCACGCTTCATCGGAAGGGCAATGGTGTTGATGTAGAAGCCCTCTATGATCGAATCCCCCTCCGACAGGACGCCGGAAGAGGCCCCTAGATGGGATCTCACCAGAAGGTTGTGGCGGTGGAAAAGTGTTTTCGTGGCCCCCCTGATGGTTTTGGGGTATAAGAGTATATATGCGAGAAAGAATTAGGTCAGGAGACCTCCGAGGGGCCCACGAGGTAGGGGCGCGCCCTATACCCCTGGACACGCCCTCCACCCTCGTGGTCGCCTCGTTGCTTCTCCGACTTCATCTCCAAGTCTCCTGGTTTGCTTCGGGTCCAAGAAATATCACCGTGAAAGTTTTATTCTGTTTGGTATTCCTTTTCTGCAAAACAATAAAACAGGCAAAAAACAGAAACTGGCATTGGGCTCTAGGTTAATAGGTTAGTCCCAAAAATAATATAAAATAGCATATAAATGCATATAATACATCCAAAAAAGATAATATAATAGCATGGAACAATAAAAAATCATAGAGACGTTGGAGACGTATCAAGCATCCCCAAGCTTAATTCCTACTCGTCCTCGGGTAGGTAAATGATAAAACAGAATTTTTGATGTGGAATGCTACCTAACATATTTATCCATGTAATTCTCTTTATTGTGGCATGAATGTTAAGATCCGTAACATTCAAAACAAAAGTTTTTTATGGACATAAAAACAATAATACTTCAAGCATACTAATAAAGCAATCATGTCTTCTCAAAATAACATGGCCAAAGAAAGCTATCCCTACAAAATCATATAGTCTGGCTATGCTCTATCTTCATCACACAAAATATTTAAATCATGCACAACCCCGATGACAAGCCAAGCAATTGTTTCATACTTTTGATGTTCACAAACTTTTTCAACTTTCACGCAATACATGCGCGTGAGCCATGGATATAGCACTATGGTGGAAGAGAATATGGTGGTTGTGGAGAAGACAAAAAGAGGGAGATAGTCTCACATCAACTAGGCATATCAATGGGCTATGGAGATGCCCATCAATAGATATTAATGTGAGTGAGTAGGGATTGCCATGCAATGGATGCACTTGAGCTATAAGTGTATGAAAGCTCAAAAAGAAACTAAGTGGGTGTGCATCCAACTCGCTTGCTCACGAAGACCTAGGGAAATTTGAGGAAGCCCATCATTGGAATATACAAGCCAAGTTCTATAATGAAAAATTCCCACTAGTATATGAAAGTGACAACATAGGAGACTCTCTATCATGAAGATCATGGTGCTACTTTGAAGCACAAGTGTGGTAAAAGGATAGTAACATTGCCCCTTCTCTCTTTTTCTCTCATTTTTTGGCCTTTCTCTTTTTTATGGCCTCTTTTTTTCATCTGGAGTCTCATCCCGACTTGTGGGGGAATCATAGCCTCCATCATCCTTTCCTCACATGGGACAATGCTCTGATAATGAAGATCATCACACTTTTATTTACTTACAACTCAATACTTAGAACAAAATATGACTCTATGTGAATGCCTCCAGTGGTGTACCGGGATGTGCAATGACTCAATAGTGACATATATGAAAGAATTATGAACGGTGGCTTTGCCACAAATACAATGTCAACTACATGATCATCCAGAGCAATATGAAAAAGATGAAGCGTGTCATAATAAACGGAATGGGGGAAAGTTGCATGGCAATATATCTCGGAATGGCTATGGAAATGCCATAATAGGTAAGTATGGTGGCTGTTTTGAGGAAGGTATATGGTGGGTGTATGGTACTGGCGAAAGTTGCGCGGTACAAGAGAGGCTAGCAAAGGTGGAAGGGTGAGAGTGCGTATAATCCATGGACTCAACATTAGTCATAAAGAACTCACATACTTATTGCAAAAATCTATTAGTTATCGAAATGAAGTACTACGTGCATGCTACTAGGGGGATAGATTGGTTGGAAAAGACCATCGCTCATCCCCGACTGCCGCTCATTAGGAAGACAATCAAAAAATAAATCATGCTCCGACTTCATCACATAACGGTTCACCATACGTGCATGCTACGGGAATCACAAACTTTTAGCACAAGTATCTCTCAAATTCACAACTACTACCTAGCATACTAATATCACTATCTTCATATCTCAAAACTATCATAAAGGATCAAACTTCTCATAGTATTCAATGCACGGAATATGAAAGTTTTTATTATATCCCTCTTGGATGCCTATCACATTAGGATTAAATTTATAACCACAGAAAATTACCATGTTGTTCTAAAAGACTCTCAAAATAATATAAGTGAAACATGAGAGTTCATCAATTTCTATAAAATAAAGCCATCGCCGTGCTCTAAAAAGATATAAGTAAAGCACTAGAGCAATATTGCCTAGCTCAAAAGATATAAGTGAAGCACATAGAGTATTATAATAAATCACGATTCATGCATGTCTCTCTCAAAAGGTGTGTACAGCAAGGATGATTGTGGTAAACTAAAAAGCAAAGACACAAATCATACAAGACGCTCCAAGCAAAACACATATCATGTGGTGAATAAAAATATAGCCTCAAGTAAAGTTACCGATAGACGAAGACGAAAGAGGGGATGCCTTCTGGGGCATCCCCAAGCTTAGGCTTTTGGTTGTCCTTGAATATTACCTTGGGTTGCCTTGGGAATCCCCAAGCTTAGGCACTTGCCACTCCTTATTCCATAGTCCATAAAATCCTTACCCAAAACTTGAAAACACAAAACTCAACAGAAAATCTCATAAGCTCCGTTAGTATAAGAAAATAAATCACCACTTTAAGGTACTATTGCAAACTCATTATTAATTTATATTGGTGTAATATCTATTGTATTCCAAGTTTTCCATGGTTCAAACCCCCTGATACTACCCATAGATTCATCAAAATAAGTAAACAACACATAGAAAACAGAATCTGTCAAAAATAGAATAGTCTGTAGTAATCTGTAACTCTCGAATACTTCTGTCACTCCAAAAGTTCTAAAAAATAAGGAGAACCTAAGAAATTTGTGCACCAATCTAGAGCAAAAAGAATCAGATCAAAAGCGCATTTCATTAAAATTCTGTAAATTATTTACTGGGCGTAAAAGTTTCTATTTTTCAGCAGGATCAACACAACTATCACCGTAAGCTATCCTAAAGGTTTAACTTGGCACAAACACTAATTAAAACACAAAACCACATCTAACCAGAGGCTAGATGAATTATTTATTACTAAACAGGAACCAAAAGTAAAGAACAAAAATAAAATTGGGTTGCCTCCCAACAAACTCTATTGTTTAACGCCCTTAGCTAGGCATAAAACACGAATAGATCTAGGTATGGTCATCTTTGATATGCAATTCTTCAATTGAACACGCAAAATCTTTAGGAGATATTTTGGCTTTATCAATGATCAAACTCCTAGGCAAGAAATCAACAAATTCATTTGTGGCAAAAGGTTCCTTAATAATATCAAAAAGATTGGGGTGAACACTTATTGATTTGAGATCTTCATTATCTTTACTAGAGGATTCACCCTTATTCTTAGGAACGTAAGTAAACTTGGCAATCTTAGTAGGAGGAAAATTTTGAGTAGTTTTAACTAAGGAAAAAAGCGGAACCCAAGTTGGTAATAATATCTCTGAGTTTATCAATTCTAGTAGAATCTTGATCTATCTTTTCATTAACTATGGGTTCCTTTTCTCTAAAATTCTTCAAAGTAACTCCTACCTTAGATCCATATTGAGTAATATGGTTATGAATCTTCTTATCCAAATTTTCAATCAACTCAATGGTGGCAATTTTATTTTCAATAATATCAAGCCTTTGCATTACATGTTCCAATGTTAAGGCAGTTCCATTGACCAAAAGAGGTGGTGGTCCTAACAAATCTATCATGGCATTGTAAGAATCAAAAGTATGGCTCCCAAAGAAATTTTCCCTAGTGATAGTATCTAGAACTTATCTATTCCAAGGAGTAATGCCTAAATAAAAATTACGAAGGAGAACAGCAGTAGATTGCTTTCGAGTAGATCTATTTTGAGCATTGCAAATTCTATATCAAATATCTTTTAAATTTTCCCCTTCCTTTGTTTAAAATTGAGGACTTCATTATCAGGAGCGCTAACAATGATGTGAGGACTAGCCATGAAAGCGAATAAAGCGATCTAACACACGAGCACACAAAAAGCAAGCGAAGATGATGAACAGAAGAGGGGCGAAGAAAGGGCAAATCTTTTCGAAATTGTTTTAGAGGTGGGGGCGAAGAAAATGAGAGGCGAATGGCAAATAATGTAATGTAAGAGATGAGAGTTCATGATGGGTACTTGGTATGTCTTGACTTGGCGTAGATCTCCTCGGCGACGGTGCCAGAAATTCTTCCTGCTACTTCTTGAGCTTGCGTTGGTTTTTCCCTTGAAGAGGAAAGGGTGATGCAGCAAAGTAGAGTATGTATTTCCCTTAGTTTGAGAACCAAGGTATCAATCCAGTAGGAGACAACACGCAAGTCACTGAATACCTGCACAAACAATCAACAAACTTGCATCCAACGCGATAAAGGGGTTGTCAATCCCTTTACGGTTATTTGCAAAAGTGAGATCTGGTAGAGATAGATAAATGGTAAAGTAAATATTTTTGGTATTTTTGGTTTATAGACCGGAAAGTAAATGATTGCGAAATAGTAGATCAAAAACTAGTATGATGGAAAAGGGAACTAATATGATGGAAAATGGACCCGAGGGCCATAGGTTTCACTAGTGGCTTCTCTCAAGATAGCAAATAATACGGTGGGTAAACAAATTACTGCCGAGCAATTGTTAGAAGAGCGCATAATTATGACGATGTCTGAGGCAATGATCATGAACATAGGCATCACGTCCATGTCAAGTAGACCAAAATGATTCTGCATCTACTACTATTACTCCACACATCGACCGACTCCTGCCTGCATCTAGAGTATTAAGTTCATAAAGAACAGAGTAACACATGAAGTAAGATGACATGATGTAGAGGAATTAACCCAAGCAATATGATGAAAACCCCATATTTTTATCCTCGAGGGCAACAATACAATACGTGCCTTGCTGCCCCTACTGTCACTGGGAAAGGACACCACAAGATTGAATATAAAGCTAAGCACTTCTCCCATTGCAAGAAAACCAATCTAGTAGGCCAAACTAAACCTATAATTTGAAGAGGCTTGCAAAAATATTAAATCATGCATATAAGATTTCATATAAGACTCAAATAATTTTCATAGATAATCTAATCATAAATCCACAATTCATCGTATCTCGGTAACACACCGCAAAAGAGTATTACAATAAATAGATCTTCAAGAACATGAAGGAAAACATGGTATTGAGAATCAAAGAGAGAGAAGAAGCCATCTAGCTACTAGCTATTGACCCGTAGGTCTGTGGTAAACTACTCATGCTTCATCGGAAGGGTAATGGTGTTGATGTAGAAGCCCTCTATGATCGAATCCCCCTCCGACAGGATGCCGGAAAAGGAGCCTAGATGGGATCTCACGGGTACAAAAGGTTGCGGTGGTGGAAAAGTGTTTTTATCGCTCCCCCTGATGGTTTTGGGGTATAAGAGTATATATGGGCGAAAGAATTAGGCCAGGAGACCTCCGAGGGGCCCACGAGGTAGGGGGCGCTCCCTACCCCCCTGGGCGCGCCGTCCACCCTTGTGGCTACCTCGTTGCTTCTTCGACTTCATCTCCAAGTCTCCTGGTTTGCTTCTGGTCCAAGAAAGATCATCATGAAAGTTTTATTCCGTTTGGACTCCGTTTGGTACTCCTTTTCTGCGAAACTCTAAAATAGGCAAAAAACAAAAACTGGCTCTGGGCTCTAGGTTAATAGGTTAGTCCCAAAATAATATAAAATAGCATATAAATGCATATAAAACATCCAAAATAGATAATATAATAGCATGAAACAATAAAAAATTATAGATGCATATAAAACTGGCACTGGGCTCTAGGTTAATAGGTTAGTCCCACCGAGTTTGCCTGACCAACCCTCTGTGTGTCCATTACCAAAATCGGTCTCACCGAGATTGCGTTATGCCATAACCCTAACCATATCGGTCCCACCGAGATGACATGTCGGTCCCATCGAAAATCCTAACGGTCACATTGTTTACTAAATCGGTCCGACCGAGTTTAAGGATTCGGTCCCACCGAGTTTGGTAAGTTGTGTGTAACGGTTAGATTTTATGTGGAGGCTATATATAACCCTCCACCCACTCTTCATTCGTGGAGAGAGCCATCAGAACATGCCTACACTTCCAACATACATTTTCTGAGAGAGAACCACCTACACTTGTGTTGAGGTCAAGATATTCCATTCCTACCACATAAATCTTGATCTCTAGCCTTCCCCAAGTTGCTTTCCACTCAAATCTTCTTTCCACCAAATCCAAATCCTGTGAGAGAGAGTTGAGTGTTGGGGAGACTATCATTTGAGGCACAAGAGCAAGGAGTTCATCATCAACACACAATTTGTTACTTCTTGGAGAGTGGTGTCTCCTAGATTGGCTAGGTGTCACTTGGGAGCCTCCGTCAAGATTGTGGAGTTGAACCAAGGAGTTTGTAAGGGCAAGGAGATCGCCTACTTCATGAAGATCTACCCTAGTGAGGCAAGTCCTTCGTGGGCAACGGCCATGGTGGTATAAACAAGGTTGCTTCTTCGTGGACCCTTCGTGGGTGGAGCCCTCCGTGGACTCACGCAACCATTACCCTTCGTGGGTTGAAGTCTCCATCAACGTGGATGTACGATAGCACCACCTATCGGAACCATGGCTCAAAAATCTCCGTGTCTCCAAATTGTGTTTGCACACTCCAATCCCATCCCTTTACATTCTTGCAATTTGCATGCTTTACTTTCTGCTGCTCATATACTCTTTGCATGCTCGCTTGATATGTATTGTGAATGTTAAAATTGTGCCAAAACTCCACTTCAACTTAAAGAATTTAAAAACTGCAACTTTTCTTGCTTAGTGTCTATTCACCCCCCTCTAGACACCTCTTCTCGATCCTTTCAATATGGGTTTTCTATGAAAAACATGCAACAAACAAGAACTAGCACTGGGCACTGGATCAATATGTTAGTCCCAAAAATAGTATAAAAACTTGCCAAAAATATGTAAAAGTTGTAGAATGTTGGCATGGAATAATAAAAAATTATAGATACGATGGAGATGTATCATTCCCCACGGAGGTACTCTTCATTATATCTTGTTTCTTTCATGCCTAGCCAATAAAATAACCAGTGGCAAGCCAATGAGTACTTTGAATGTACTCGCAAGCAACCCATGTTTTGGAACAAGGTACGACAATGCATGATATAGCACTAAGTAGGTAATTTTGCAGAAAGCTAGTTTTGAGTGCAATGACATGTCCTAACATCTTGTAAAGCATGCATCATAAGAATTCAGATATCCATGTGAACCAGTTACAGATATCAACATAAACAGATTTTGGATCAACTCCAGCTCAATCAACATGTCAAGTCATTCGACTCGACTCAAGTAGCTCCCTTCCACACACACACACACACACACACACACACACACACACACACACACCGGGTCTTTGTAAACAATGGACGTAGCCCAAGAGCGGTCATCCAACTATCCTTGACCGTGGACATGGCTATTCGAATAATTTTACACTCTACAGAGGTTGTACACTTTACCCACAAGAATCCGGGAAGCTTTCGTGTCGTTTATGATCCCGTAGTACTTCAAGTACTCGAGGGAAGCACCCATTCACTATCTTTCCCTAGGCGACACTAACATAGATTCCACTCATTGGTACACAACCCTCATGTCATGATCATAAAAGACCTTGGGACTCTACCCCTTTTATCATCACACCTACACGAAGGGACCAACGGTGTGTCCGGTGCCTTGTAAAAAGATTCATGTCCGCCTATCGAAGCACGACACCGTCCCGAGAGTGAACTCACATCACCCCCGTTACTAGTAATGTGGGCACCATGCCAGTATCGGACTAGGTAATCAATAATGCCCAGTGTGGTTGCACATGTATGGTTGGAGTAACGGTCGCAACTTAAACCAACCTTTTATTCAAAACAACACACTCCCTTGCCTCGGTACACCATTTCGGCATCAAGTGGTTACTTATCTCAACATCACCCTCGGGCATTAGTGGCACCCGACGGGTTTTTTGAAAAGTCTTTAAAAATACTTTTGTGTCCATCACCATGCATATACCCGTCCCACTTGCGTAGCAACTAGTTTAGCATCCTATCTACTCCCACCCGCATAACCCTCATAGGAAGGTAGGGTCATGCACAATGCAAGTGTCAACAAGTAAGTAACGGAGGCAACCCACCAAAGTGGTTACCATCTCATCATGATTCCAATGCAACAATATTAGGGTGCCATATGACATGCATACAAATGGTTTCATAGACATGGTCAAGGGGCTGCTTGCCTCGCTCAGCAAAATCTTCAAATCTTCTGGTCCATCACCAAGTACTCCATCTACTTTGTCAACTATCGTCGAAAGCAATCACAATAAGCAACACAACAAGGCAAAAATAAAATGCTCTAAAAATAGGAATTGGACTTTTCCAGGACATCTCTGGTTATATGAAAAATAACCAGAGGGGTTTCATTGGAATTGGATCAATAGATATTCTTGAACATTTCAATATGATGGAATCAAGGGAGTAATAGATTTGCAAGAAGTTTACAGAATGCCTTTTTTATAAAAATGAGTGAAAGCACTCATTAAATCTGGCATGATTTTACAAACATTTAGAAATTGGTTTCACTGGATTTCGAGTTGAAATGAATATAATATGGATTTTTGAAGTTGACTTATGTGAATAACTGGCCTATTAAATAGATCCTGTGAAAAATAGGCATAGTAAAAATGTTCATTGCTACCTATTAAATAGAGAATGATTTATGGTGTCACTAGAAATTTGAATCACCAAATTTGGAGTTTGGTTGAATATTCTAAGAATTTTTGAACTACCCTGGAAAAAGAAAAAGGTAAAAGGATTACCAGGTACAAATGAGCTAAACTGCACCCTAGGTGCTGGATAGCTAATAGGCTGGCCCGACAGCTCAGCCGCGGGCGCAGGAGGTGACGTCGATGGCATACTCCAGTGGTACGTCTTCGCTCGAGGCAGACGCCTTCAATGGAGGCTGTCTCCACTTAATCGGGAGGGGCCCGCGGCCTTAGCCACCTACAAGCGGGACCCGCTGGCAGGCCCTCCTCCTACCTCCCGCTCAAAACAAAGGAGGGGCAGGGAGGCCAGCCGAGCGCATGCTAGCGCCCGTTCTAGCGGCTCACGTCGCCTCCGGTGACGGTACGGCCACCCGCGTGCTTGGGAGGAAGTCTTGCGTCCGCCTGATGGTCCCATATACGCAGGAGAGTGTCGTAGCGAGCGGGGCTTCAGCCGCAGCGGGGGGCGACGACGGGTAAGATTGATTATGGCGTTGTGGTTCATAGAAGGAGAAATGAGTGTGAGGGCGAGATCCTCAAGGTCTAGAGGGTCCCCTGGTGTTGTTTTAGGGAGAGGAGGGAGTCGGGACGACACAAATTTTAGCAGCGGCCGGCGGCGGTGCTTTGGCCGTGGTGATGGATAGAGGATGCGAGAGCGAGAGAGGTCTGTTCTAGGAGGACTAGGGAAGGGAGAGAGAGAGTAAATGGAGACGAGGGAGAGGCCCGAGGAGGCTCTATATGGCAAGGCCATGGTGCACCATGAGTTGAGCTCACGGGTGCCCGCAGAAATCGCCATGGCGGTCGGGAGAGGGGTCCTTGATCCCTCTGTGGCGTTTGTCGGGATGGAGTAGGGGTAAAGGAGGGGAGAGATGAAGCAGAGCGAGCTCGAGGAGGTCCCGCACGAGTGCAATGATTGGTGAGCTCGGGCGGCGCTCGGGTGAGCTCGACAGGGGGCAGAGGAGGGTGACGGAGGAAGGGCCCGGCAGCTTGACATGTCATGGACGTCGAGGCCACCTCGGGAGACATCATCCCGTCGCCCAAGGTCGACGGGAGGCCTCGGAATGGGTGTGCTACAGTGTGGGAGAGCACTGTAGTGTGCTCCAGAGCACGAGCTCTGCATGCCATTGCATAAACTATGTGCCCTGGGCGTGTCCACTAGTGTCTAGAGGTGCTAAGGAGGAGTAAACAAGGTGTGTGTTTCATTGGATGCCCTGGAGAGCCTCTGGATGAGAGTGGAGGTGGAGAGGGAGAGAAGAAAATGAGTTGTCCAGAGGAGAACAGAGGGGTTTTCACCCACCAAAAATTGAGATATGGTAAAGAAAAACTTACTAGAGGTAGAAGGCGATCAGGGTCGATCGGCTGTGGTAAAAATTTGAGCGGGTCAAAACAGTGGTCTTGGTAAAATAGTAGAAGGTGTCTGATGGTGATTTGGGCAAGTAAATCGGTTCTCCTTGCCATGAGACTTAACGGGATCTAATATTAGATAGAAATAAGGTATACCATGAAGTTTGAGCTCATTTTAAGAAAGTTGACAATGCAACTTTGGAAAACCCCAAAAATCAACAGAAATGGTTTTCCAAGATTTAGTCATGCAAATCTATTCGCCCTGATGCACCACTCAGTGTAGTGTCATAATTTGGAGATTATAGAATGTCCACAAAAATTGAGATCAAAAGGAGATAGTTGACAATATAGAGTCGCTCAAATTTGGTTCTGGACAGAGATGGTTTTGAGGGGTTCTGATGATGTTAACATGTTCTCCAAAACATGAGTCTTGGCAAGATCATCAAATATGGCATTTGTGACATGCCAGAATTTTCTTGTAATTTATAAAAAATATTTCCTTTGTAAATATTTCAAAAGCTTGAAATATCCAGAAATGATATTTGAGGGATTTGGTCAATATTTTGAACATGACCATGTGTTGCAACTCATATATATATATATATATATATATATATATATATATATATATATATATATATATATATGGGAAATATATGTCCACTGAGTTTCCCTAAATTTTCCCAAATATTTTTGAAACATTAAACTAATTTTAAACTACAAAAGACCATTTCTGGCCTTAAGGAAAAGCCTTCAAATAAAATAGCAAAAATAACTTTTAAAATAATGTTTTTGTGGTTTCTGGGAGTCCTATATCTAATAGAAGTCAAATATACTTTTTGGAAGATTTTTCACACCCTATATTAAGTACTTGTAGTTCAAGTCTCAATTTAGGGGTTTTGGAAACCTAATTTAGAAAATACTTTTTGGCCCATTATTTTTGCAAGAAAATATTTTGACGTCCTATACACATGTCATGATCATTGGGCAAAGTTTTGGATCAAGGAGAAGGAGTATAAGAGTTGGATGATTTATTTGATTTTTAGAGCACTTGCAAACAACAAACAAAAATCCAATGAAGCAGAGTCCAAAGCACTCAAAAGTTTTTGTCGAACCACATTTTATCATGATTTATTAGCTTAAGTGTTGTGGCATGAAAATCTGGGTGTGACAGACCTACCCCCTTATAAGAATCTCGTCCCCGAAATTCCCAAACTAGGCGTGGAAAGGAATACAGAAACTTAGATTTGGGGTAGTCTTCACGTCCTCATACTGCTTCTGCTTCCGTTTGGTGCTCCATTGAACCTTGAAGTACTCAATGGTGCAGGCTTCATATATAATGTTCCACTTGATCGAGGTTGCAAATGGGTCTCTCGCCCAGGTCAGGTCGGGCTGGAGATTGATGGCTCGGTGATTGATGTCCTTGTAGAGATCGGGCTAGTTAGGAAGTTGGAAACACTTCAAGAGTTATGTTGTGTGGAAAATATTGTGCACATCGGATAACCTAGGTGGCAACTCCAGTTGGTAACCGTCTTATCTTCGTCTTGTAGTGATCTCGAAGGGGGCCGATGAATCTTGGTGTGGGCTTGCCTTTGTCATGGAAACCTTTAGTTCCTTTGTGGGGAGTGACTTGCATGACACATGGTATTTTTTTGACTATGAAGACAGTAGGAAATGCTCCTACTGCATATATATTACTATGTAAAAGGAGGTATAATTACATGGGGTGTTACATACAGGTGGTGGTTGGGTCAGAACCCAAGGCTACTAGAAGGCAGCAAGCAACTATTGTATGGAGTCTAACAGAGCAGTAACAATTAGTACTTTAGAGGGTTGCACTCTATATCTAAGGTTGGAAAACTCCAACTTGAATCTTTGCTTCCAAGCTGCCACAGAAGGCTTGATCTTTCTGAAATGGTGGTTGTTGCGCTCTTTCCATAAGCTCCAAGCAGATGTCAGAAAAATGTCCATCCATAGTTTACGGGGTTGCGTGGTTTTTTGATGACTAATCAGTGTAAGCCTCTTATCATGCATGGACCAGTGGAAGACAAGGGATCTCCAGCAAGCCTGACTGAAAGTGCAATAAAAAAATAGGTGCTCCACCGTTTCTTCTATGTGTTGGCCACACAGGAGGCAATCAAAGTTGGTGCCAATGTTGTAGTGCCTCTGTTTGAGCATATTTCTGGTGTTTAGACGGTCAACTAGAAGGAACCAACTGAAGACCTTGATCTTGGGAATGCACTTGGCCTTCCACAACCAACCAAAAGCTTCATGGGCAACCACCTCCCTAAAGTAAAATTTGTAATATGAAGAGGTGCGGAAGTTATTGTCTCCCCATACACACTGCCAAGTATCATGAGCAGGCATTGGAGTGATCATGGCCACTTCAGCTTGAATGTTATGCAGTTCATCACGGGCTTGTATCGAGAGGGGAAGGTGAAAGTTTTCATGCAAGTCTGAAGATGTCAGAAGATCTTTGATGGAGATGTCTTCAGAAGATGCATAAGAGTAGGCTCTTGGGTATGTCTCAGCATAGATGGAATGATTCCGATTATCTTTCCAGAAGAGAGCAGAAGAGCCACTTTCGATATTGATGCGTGTCACACCATGGTAGGTCAGCATTAGATGGATTAAATCTTTCCACCAGAAAGAACCGCAGGCATCATGAGCATGTGGGATGGTGTCACCGTAGTACAACTCCCAGATCAGGTGAACCTAGGGGATATCGTGCCTGTTGTAGAACTTGTGGAGAAACTTGAGGAGCAAGGCATCGTTGTGTATCCGTAGGTTAATGACACCTAAGCCTCCACTCTTCTTGGGCCTGCACACCATGTCCCAAGCAGCTAGGTAATTGCTCTTAACACCATCCTTAGTCTTTTTTTGCCACAGGCAGTGGCATCTGATCTTGTCAAGTTGAGCCACAATTTTCGGTGGGAGACGAATGGTGCCCTGATACGTCTCCAACGTATCTATAATTTTGATTGTTCCATGCTATTATGTTATCTGTTTTGGATGTTTAATGGGCTTTAATATGCTCTTTTATATTATTTTTGGGACTAGCCTATTAACCGGAGGCCCAGTGCCAGTTTCTGTTTTTGTGTGTGCCTATTTTAGTGTTTTACAGAAAAGGAATATCAAACGGAGTCCAAACGGAATGAATCCTTCACGAGGATCTTTCTTGGACCGAAAGCAATCCAGAAGACTTGGAGTTGAAGTCTGGGACTCTACAAGGAGGCCACGAGGCAGGAGGGCACACCCAGGGGGGTAGGCACGCCCCCACCCTCGTGGGCCCCTCGTAGCTCCACCGACGTACTTCTTTCGCCTATATATACTCTTATACCCTAGAAACATCAAGGGGAGCCACGAAAACACTTTTCCACCGCTGCAACCTTCTGTACCCGTGAGATCCCATCTTGGGGCCTTTTCTGACGATCTGTCGGAGGGGGAATCGATCACGGAGGGCTTCTACATCAACACCCTTGCCTCTCCGATGAAGCGTGAGTAGTTTAACACAGATCTTCGGGTCCATAATTATTAGCTAGATGGCTTCTTCTCTCTCTTTGATTCTCAATACATAGTTCTCCTCGATGTTCTTGGAGAACTATTCGATGTAATACTCTTTTGCGGTGTGTTTGCCAAGATCTGATGAATTGTGGATTTATGAACTTGATCATCTATGAATATTATTTGGTTCTTCTCTAAATTATTATATGCATGATTTGATATCTTTGCAAGTCTCTTCGAATTATCGGTTTAGTTTGGCCTACTAGATTGATCTTTCTTGCAATGGGAGAAGTGCTTAGCTTTGGGTTCAATCTTGCGGTGTCCTTTCCCAGTGACAGTAGGGGCAGCAAGGCACGTATTGTATTGTTGCCATTGAGGATAAAAATATGGGGTTTATATCATATTGCTTGAGTTTATCCCTCTACATCATGTCATCTTGCTTAATGCGTTACTCCGTTCTTATGAACTTAATACTCTAGATGCATGCTGGATAGCGGTCGATGTGTGGAGTAATAGTAGTAGATGCAGAATCATTTCGGTCTACTTGACACGGACGTGATGCCTATGTTCATGATCATTGCCTTAGATGTCATCATAATTATGCGATGTTCTATCAATTGCTCGGCAGTAATTTGTTCACCCACCATAATACATGCTATCTTGAGAGAAGACACTAGTGAAACCTATGGCCCCCGAGTCTCTTTCCTATTATATTACATCTCTTTTATTTACATTGCATCTCGTTTACTATTTTGCAATTTTTACATTCCAATCTATACAACAAAAATACCAAAAATATTTACTTTACTATCTCTATCAGATCTCACTTTTGCGAGAAGGGATTGACAACCCCTTTATCGAATTGGCTGCAAGGTTCTTGATTGTTTGTACAGGTACTAGGTGACTTGTGTGTCGTCTCCTACTAGATTGATACCTTGGTTCTCAAAACTGAGGGAAATACTTACGCTACTTTGCTGCATCACCCTTTCCTCTTTAAGGGAAAACCAACGCATGCTCAAGAGGTAGCATGCCCATTGAGAACATAATAAGAGAAGTGATCAACGAGTTCATGAGAGAGAACTTCCCAGCATATGACATCAAAGACATAGCAGTCGTGATATTTCCCTCAGCTTTGCACACAAGTGGAGCCAAATCTTGGACAGATGGTCGAGTGGTGCCCAAAGGAAGGCCAAGGTACGTAAATGGCATGGAGCCCACAGTACAACCAAGGAGATCAGCCAGCTCTTTGCATTTATCAGGTGGTGTGTTCATCGGAATAATAGTGGATTTATGAAAGTTGATCTTGAGGCTAATGGACGTGGCAAAATCTTCAAGAATTTCCTTGATCTTGGCAGTTTATCAGACACATGCTGGCATCATGATGATCGTGTCGTCCGCATACTGAATAGCAGGGTAGTATCCATTGTTGTTGTGCCTAATGGAGAGTTCCAGGAGATTATTTCGGAGACAATCATTAATTGCCGACTAAAGCAGGTCAGCAGCAATGACAAAGATCAGAGGTGATAGAGGGTCACCTTGCCTTACTCCACATTTGCACTAAAAAGATTTCCCCGGAGTACCATTAAGCAAGACAGAGGATTTACCATAAGTGAAGATGCATTGGATCCACTGGAGCCATTTGTCATTGAAACCCACATTATTCATAATTTGCAACATTGCAGAGTGTTGAATAGTGTCAAAGGCTTTGGCAAAATCTAATCTCAGTAAAATAATCTCCTTTTGTGAGGACTGACATTAATGAATGTATTCAAAAGCCCAAGCCAGACAGTCGTGTATGGATCGCCCACGTAAGAACCCGTACTGAATGCGGTGGACTATTTGCAAAATGATTTTTTTGAGACGGCTGGCCAAGAGTTTAGTGATCAACTTAAGGCAACAGTTGAGCAAAGTGATCGGGCGAAAATCATTGACCGATTCTTGCGAGGAGTTCTTTGGTATGAGAGTAATATAGCCATAATTCAGACATTCCAGGTTCAGATCCCCACTGTGGAATTCAGTGCACAAGTTGTAAAAATCATGTTTGATGATTGGCCAGCACGCTTTCAAGAAGGCCCGATTGAAGCCATCAGGCCCAGGTGCTCGGTCCGGGGGCATGTTCTTGATCACGGCGTCAATCTCATCGTGTGTGAATGGAGTGGTAAGACTATCAAAATCAACTTGTTGTCTGGGTAAAGACGAGAGATTAAACTTCATATTAGGCTTCTGGCACGTACCCAATCTTTGTTTAAAGGCCTCAAACAAAATTGACTCCTTGCCAGTGTGGTCCTCCACAATGATTCCTTGGTCAGATTTTAAGGTGGCAATGCAGTTTCGTTTGAATCTTTCAGTGGCCACCGTCTGATTTTTTTTGAGTTTTCGTCCCCAAACTTGATCCAACAAATGGTGCACCTGTTTTTCCAGTATTCTTTCTGGTAGTTAAGTAACCGAAGGAGGTGGTGTTGGGGAACGTAGTAATTTCAAAATTTTGCTTACGCACACGCAAGATCATGGTGATGGCATAGCAACGAGAGGGGAGAGTGTCGTCCATGTACCCTCGTAGACCGTAAGCGGAAGCGTTATGACAACGCGGTTGATGTAGTCGTACGTCTTCACGATCCGACCGATCCAAGCACCGAATGTACGGCACCTCCGAGTTCAGCACACGTTCAGCTTGATGACGATCCCCGGGCTCTGATCTAGCAAAGCTTCGGGGATGAGTTCTGTCAGCACGACGGCGTGGTGACGATGATGATGTTCTACCGGCGCAGGGCTTCGCCTAAACTCCGCGATGATATGACCGAGGTGGAATATGGTGGAGGGGGGCACCGCACATGGCTAAGGAACGATCCGTAGATCAACTTGTGTGTCCTAGGGTGCCCCCCGCCCCCGTATATAAAGGAGCCAGGGGGAGGAGGCGGCCGGCCAAGGAGGGCGCGCCAAGGGGGGAGTCCTACTCCCATCGGGAGTAGGACTCCCTTCTTTCCTAGTTGGAGTAGGAGAAGGGGGGAAGGAGGAGGAAGAGTGGAAGGGAAGGGGGGGCGCCGCCCCCCTCTCCTTGTCCTATTCGGACTAGGGAGGGAAGGGGGCGCGGCCCACCTCTTGCCTCCTCTCCTCTTCTCCCTTATGGCCCATGTAGGCCCAATAACCCCCGGGAGGGTTCCAGTAACCCCCCGGTACTCCGGTAAAATGCCGATTTCACCCGGAACACTTTCGATGTCCAAACATAGGCTTCCAATATATCAATCTTTATGTCTCGAACATTTCGAGACTCCTCGTCATGTCTGTGATCACATCCGGGACTCCGAACAAACTTCGGTACATCAAAACTTATAAACTCATAATAAAACTGTCATCGTAACGTTAAGCGTGCGGACCCTACGGGTTCGAGAACTATGTAGACATGACCTAGAACTATTCTCGGTCAATAACCAATAGCGGAACCTGGATGCCCATATTGGTTCCTACATATTCCACGAAGATCTTTATCGGTCAAACCGCATAACAACATACGTTGTCCTCTTTGTCATCGGTATGTTACTTGCCCGAGATTCGATCGTCGGTATCCAATACCTAGTTCAATCTCGTTACTGGCAAGTCTCTTTACTCGTTACGTAATGCATCATCCCATAACCAACTCATTGGTCACATTGCTTGCAAGGCTTATAGTGATGTGCATTACCGAGAGGGCCCAGAGATACCTCTCCGACAATCGGAGTGACAAAACCTAATCTCGAAATACGCCAACTCAACATGTACCTTCGGAGACACCTGTAGTACTCCTTTATAATCACCCAGTTACGTTGTGACGTTTGGTAGTACCCAAAGTGTTCCTCCAGTAAACGGGAGTTGCATAATCTCATAGTTACAGGAACATGTATAAGTCATGAAGAAAGCAATAGCAACATACTAAACGATCAAGTGCTAGGCTAACGGAATGGGTCAAGTCAATCACATCATTCTCCTAATGATGTGATCCCATTAATCAAATGACAACTCTTTTGTCCATGGTTAGGAAACATAACCATCTTTGATAAACGAGCTAGTCAAGTAGAGGCATACTAGTGACACTATGTTTGTCTATGTATTCACACATGTACTATGTTTCCGGTTAATACAATTCTAGCATGAATAATAAACATTTATCATGAAATAAGGAAATAAATAATAACTTTATTATTGCCTCTAGGGCATATTTCCTTCAGTCTCCCACTTGTACTAGAGTCAATAATCTAGTTCACATCATCATGTGATTTAACATCAATATTCATATCTGTATATGATTAACACCCATAGTTCACATCGTCATGTGACCAACACCCAAAGGGTTTACTAGAGTCAATAATCTAGTTCACATTGCTATGTGATTAACACCCAAAGAGTACTGAGGTGTGATCATGTTTTGCTCGTGAGAGAAGCTTAGTCAACGGTTCTGTCACATTCAGAGCCGCATGTATTTTGCAAATATTCTATGTCTACAATGCTCTGAACGGAGCTACTCTAGCTAATTGCTCCCATTTTCAGTATGTATCCATATTGAGACTTAGAGTCATCTGGATCGGTGTGAAAGCTTGCACCGATGTAACTCTTTACGACGGGCTCTTTTATCACCTCCATAATCGAGAAATATTTCCTTAGTCCTCACTAAGGATATTCTTGACCAATGTCCGGTGATCTACTCCTAGATCACTATTGTACTCCCTTGCCAAATAAAGAGCAAGGTATACAATAGGTCTGGTACATAGCATAGCATACTTTATAGAACCTATGACTGAGGCATAGGGAATGACTTTTCATTCTCTTTCTATTTTCTGCCATGGTTGGGTCTCGAGTCTTACTCAACTTCACACCTTTGCATCACAGGCAAGAACTCCTTCTTTGACTGTTCTATTTTGAACTATTTCAAAAATTTATCAAGGTATGTACTCATTGAAAAATCTTATCAAGCGTCTTGATCTATCTATATAGATCTTGACGCTCAATGTGTAAGCAGCTTCACCGAGGTCTTTCATTGAAAAACTTTTAGTCAAGTATCCCTTTATGCTATCCAGAAATTCTATATCATTTCCGATCAACAATATGTCATCAACATATAGTATCAGGAATGCTACAGAGCTCCCACTCACTTTCTTGTAAATACAGGCTTCACCACAAGTCTGTATAATACTATATGCTTTGATCAACTTATCAAAGCGTATATTCCAACTCTGAGATGCTTGCACCAGTCCATAGATGGATTGCTGGAGCTTGCACATTTTGTTAGCACCTTTAGGATTGACAAAACCTTCTAGTTGCATCATATACAACTCTTCTTTAAGAAAACCATTAAGGAATGCAGTTTTTACATCCATTTGCCATATTTCATAAAATGTGGCAATTGCTAACATGATTCGGATGGACTTAAGCATCGCTACTGATGAGAAAATCTCATTGTAGTCAACACCTTGAACTTGTCAAAAAAACCTTTTTGCGACAAGTCGAGCTTTGTAGATAGTAACACTACTATCAGCATCTGTCTTCCTCTTGAAGATCCATTTATACAATATGGCTTGCCGATCATCGGGCAAGTCAACCAAAGTCCATACTTTGTTCTCATACATGGATCCCATCTCAGATTTCATGGCCTCCAGCCATTTCGCGGAATCTGGGCTCATCATTGCTTCCTCATAGTTCGTAGGTTTCATCATGGTCTAGTAACATGACTTCCAGAACAGGATTACCGTACCACTCTGGTGCGGACTGTACTTTCGAAGACCTACGAGGTTCTGTAGTAACTTGATCTGAAGTTTCATGATCAATATCATTAGCTTCCTCACTAATTGGTGTAGGAATCACTGGAACTGATTTCAGTGATGAACTATTTTCCAATTCGGGAGAAGGTACAGTTACCTCATCAAGTTCTACTTTCCTCCCACTCACTTCTTTCGAGAGAAACTCCTTCTCTAGAAAGGATCCATTTTTAGCAACGAATATCTTGCCTTCGGATCTGTGATAGAAGGCGTACCCAACAATTTCCTTTGGGTATTCTATGAAGACGCACTTCTCCGATTTGGGTTTGAGCTTATCAGAATGAAACTTTTCACATAATTAAGCATCGCAGCCCCAAACTTTAAGAAACAACAGCTTAGGTTTACTGCTAAACCATAGTTCATACGGTGTTGTCTCAACAGATTTAGATGGTGCCCTATTAAACGTGAATGCAACTGTCTCTAATGCATAACCCCAAAACAATAGTGGTAAACTGATAAGAGATATCATAGATCGCACTATATCTAGTAAAGTACGATTACGACGTTCGGACACACCATTACATTGTGGTGTTCCAGGTGGCGTGAGTTTGTGAAACTATTCCACATTGTTTTAATTGAAGACCAAACTCGTAACTCAAATATTTGTCTCCGCGATCAAATCACAGAAACTTTATTTTCTTGTTACGATGATTCTCCACTTCACTCTGAAATTCTTTGAACCTTTCAACTATTTCAGACTTATGTTTCATCAAGTAGATATACCCATATCTGCTCAAATCATCTTGTGAAGGTTAGAAAATAACGATACTTGCCACGAGCATCAACACTCATTGGATCGCATACATCGGTATGTATGATTTCCAACAAATCAGTTGCTCGCTCCATAGTTCCGGAGAACGGCGTTTTAGTCATCTTGCCCATGAGGCACGGTTCGCAAGTACCAAGTGATTCATAATCAAGTGATTCCAAAAGCCCATCAGTATGGAGTTTCTTCATGCGCTTTACACCGATATGACCTAAACGGTAGTGCCACAAATAATTTGCACTATCATTATTAACCTTGCATATTTTGGCATCAATATTATGAATATGTGTATCACTACGATCGAGATCCAACAAACTATGTTCATTGGGTGTATGACCATCGAAGGTCTTATTCATGTAAACAGAACAACAATTATTCTCTGACTTTAAATGAATAACCGTATCGCAATAAACATGATCAAATCATATTCATGCTCAACGCAAACGCCAAATAACATTTATTTAGGTTTAACACTAATCCCGAAAGTATAGGGAGTGTGCGATGATGATCATATCAATCTTGGAACTACTTCCAACACCCATCGTCACTTCCCCTTCAAATAGTCTCTGTTTATTCTGTAACTCCTGTTTCGAGTTACTAATCTTAGCAACCGAACATGTATCAAATACTCAGGGGCTACTATAAACACTAGTAAGGCACACATCAATAACTTGTATATCAAATATACCCTTGTTCACTTTGCCATCCTTCTTATCCACCAAATATCCATGGCATTCCTGCTTCCAGTGACCATTTCCTTTGCAGTGTAAGCACTCAGTTTCAGGCTTTGGTCCAGCTTTGGTTTTCTTCACGGGAGTGACAACTTGTTTGCCATTCTATTTGAAGTTTCCCTTTCTTTCCCTTTGCCCTTTTCTTGAAACTAGTGGTCTTGTCAATCATCAACACTTGATGCTCTTTCTTGATTTCTACCTTCGTCGATTTCAACATCACGAAGAGCTCAGGAATCGTTTTCATCATCCCTTGCATACTATAGTTCATCGCGAAGTTCTAGTAACTTAGTGATGGTGACTAGAGAATTCTGTCAATCACTATCTTATCTGGAAGATTAACTCCCACTTGATTCAAGCGATTGAAGTACCCAGACAATCTGAGCACATGCTCACTAGTTGAGCAATTCTCCTCCATCTTTTAGCTATAGAACTTGTTGGAGACTTTATATCTCTCAACTCGGGTATTTGCTTGAAATATTAACTTCAACTCCTGAAACATCTCATATGGTCCATGACGTTCAAAACGTCTTTGAAGTCCCAATTCTAAGCCGTTAAGCATGGTGCACTAAACTATCAAGTAGTCATCATATTGAGCTAGCGAAACGTTCATAACGTCTACATCTGCTCCTGCAATAGGTTTGTCACCTAGCGGTGCATCGAGGACATAATTCTTCTGCGCAGCAATGAGGATAAACCTCAGATCACGGATCCAATCCGCATCATTGCTACTAACATCTTTCAACACAATTTTCTCTAGGAACATATCAAAATAAACATATGAAAGTAACAACGTAAGCTATTGATCTACAACATAATTTGCAAAATACTTCCAGGACTAAGTTCATGATAAATTTAAGTTCAATTACTCATATTACTGAAGAACTCCCACTTAGATAGACATCCCTCTAATCCTCTAAGTGATTACGTGATCCATATCAACTACACCATGTCCGATCATCATGTGAGATGGAGTAGTTTCAACGGTGAACATCAATATGTTGATCATATCTACTATATGATTCACGCTCGACCTTTCGATCTCCGTGTTCCGAGGCCATATCTGTATATGCTAGGCTCGTCAAGTTTAACATGAGTATTCCGTGTGTGCAACTGTTTTGCACCCGTTGTATTTGAACGTAGAGCCTATCACCCCCGATCATCACGTGGTGTCTCAGCACGAAGAACTTTCGCAACGGTGCATACTCAGGGAGAACACTTCTTGATAATCAGTGAGAGATCATCTTAAAATGCTACCGTCAATCAAAGCAAGATAAGATGCATAAAGGATAAACATCACATGCAATCAATATAAGTGATATGATATGGCCATCATCATCTTGTGCTTGTGATCTCCATCTTTGAAGCACCGTCGTGATCACCATCGTCACCGACGCGACACCTTGATCTCCATCGTAGCATCGTTGTCGTTACGCCATCTATTGCTTCTACGACTATCGCTACCGCTTAGTGATAAAGTAAAGCAATTACAGGGCGTTTGCATTTCATACAATAAAGCGACAACCATATGGCTCCTGCCAGTTGCCGATAACTTCGGTTACAAAACATGATCATCTCATACAATAAAATATAGCATCACGTCCTAACCATATCACATCAGAACATGCCCTGCAAAAACAAGTTAGACGTCCTCTACTTTGTTGCTGCATATTTTCCGTGGCTGCTACGGGCTTTAGCAAGAACCGTTCTTACCTACGCATCAAAACCACAACGATAGTTCGTCAAGTTAGTGTTGTTTTAACCTTCGCAAGGACCGGGCGTAGCTACACTCGATTCAGCTAAAGTGAGAGAGACAGACACCTGCCAGCCACCTTTAAGCACGAGTGCTCGTAACGGTGAAACCAGTCTCGCGTAAGCATACGCGTAATGTCGGTCCGGGCCGCTTCATCTCACAATACCGCCGAACCAAAGTATGACATGCTAGTAAGCAGTATGACTTGTATCGCCCACAACTCACTTGTGTTCTACTCGTGCATATAACATCAACGCATAAAACCTAGGCTCGGATGCCACTGTTGGGGAACGTAGTAATTTGAAAAAAATTCCTACACACACGCAAGATCATGGTGATGGCATAGCAACGAGAGGGGAGAGTGTCGTCCACGTACCCTCGTAGACCGTAAGCGGAAGCGTTATGACAACGCAGTTGATGTAGTCGTACGTCTTCACGATCCGACCGATCCAAGCACGGAACGTACGGCACCTCCGAGTTCAGCACACGTTCAGCTCGATGACGATCCCCGGTCTCCGATCCAGCAAAGCTTCGGGGATGAGTTCTGTCAGCACAACGGCGTGGTCACGATGATGATGTTCTACCGGCACAGGGCTTCGCCTAAACTCCACGACGATATGACCGAGGTGGAATATGGTGGAGGGGGGCACCGCACACGGCTAAGGAACGATCCGTAGATCAACTTGTGTGTCCTAGGGTGCCCCCCTGCCCCCGTATATAAAGGAGCCAGGGGGAGGAGGCGGCCGGCCAAGGAGGGCGCGCCAAGGGGGGAGTCCTACTCCCACCGGGAGTAGGACTCCCTTCTTTCCTAGTTGGAGTAGGAGAAGGGGGGAAGGAGGAGGAAGAGGGGAAGGAAAGGGGGGGCGTCGCCCCCCTCTCCTTGTCCTATTCGGACTAGGGAGGGGAGGGGGCGCGGCCCACCTCTTGCCTCCTCTCCTCTTCTCCCTTATGGCCCATGTAGGCCCAATAACCGCCGGGAGGGTTCCGGTAACCCCCCGGTACTCCGGTAAAATGCCGATTTCACCCGGAACACTTCCGATGTCCAAACATAGGCTTCCAATATATCAATCTTTATGTCTCGACCATTTCGAGACTCCTCGTCATGTCCGTGATCACATCCGGGACTCCGAACAAACTTCGGTACATCAAAACTTATAAACTCATAATAAAACTGTCATCGTAATGTTAAGCGTGCGGACCCTACAGGTTCAAGAACTATGTAGACATGACCTAGAACTATTCTCGGTCAATAACCAATAGCGGAACCTGGATGCCCATATTGGTTCCTACATATTCTACGAAGATCTTTATCGGTCAAACCGCATAACAACATACGTTGTTCCCTTTGTCATCGGTATGTTACTTGCAGGAGATTCGATCGTCGGTATCCAATACCTAGTTCAATCTCGTTACCGACAAGTCTCTTTACTCGTTACGTAATGCATCATCCCGTAACCAACTCATTGGTCACATTGCTTGCAAGGCTTATAGTGATGTGCATTACCGAGAGGGCCCAGAGATACCTCTCCGACAATCGGAGTGACAAAACCTAATCTCGAAATACGCCAACTCAACATGTACCTTCGGAGACACCTGTAGTACTCCTTTATAATCACCCAGTTACGTTGTGACGTTTGGTAGTACCCAAAGTGTTCCTCCGGTAAACGGGAGTTGCATAATCTCATAGTTACAGGAACATGTATAAGTCGTGAAGAAAGCAATAGCAACATACTAAACGATCAAGTGCTAGGCTAACGGAATGGGTCAAGTCAATCACATCATTCTCCTAATGATGTGATCCCGTTAATCAAATGACAACTCTTTTGTCCATGGTTAGGAAACATAACCATCTTTGATAAACGAGCTAGTCAAGTAGAGGCATACTAGTGACACTATGTTTATCTATGTATTCACACATGTATTATGTTTCCGGTTAATACAATTCTAGCATGAATAATAAACATTTATCATGAAATAAGGAAATAAATAATAACTTTATTATTGCCTCTAGGGCATATTTCCTTCAGGTGGTTCTTGAGGATGTTTCTGAAGTTACGTTCAGGGACAGAGAGGGTGCGACGCTCTTCAGTACCATCAAGTTTGAGCAGAGCCTTGTTTGAATTTTCAAAGGCAACCTTGAGGCGGGAAATCTTTTTGTTCCAGAGAGTTAAAGCATGTCGTATAGCTTTCAACTTTTGGCAGAGGATGGACGCCGCGTTTTTACCTTTACCAAATTTTAGTGGCCTATTCCAAACCTCCTCAACCACTGTCATGAAGCCTGGGTGAGCAATCCAATAGGACTCAAATCTGAAAATTCTGCTCTTGGGAATGTTTGATTGGATTACCACAGAACAGGGTATATGGTCAGAAACAGGGCGGCCCAAGGGGTTGACCATAGTGTTTGGGAAAGATGTAGTCCAATTGAGTGAGGTGAAGAACCAATCTAATTGTTCCAGAAGGGGATTAAGTTGCATGTTAGACCACATATAAGCCCAACCTTTAATGGGAAGTTCAGTTAATTCTTGCTCACGAGTGAAATCATTGAAGGTGAACATGTCTTGAGTGTTCCCCATGGCAAATTTCGATTGTCGGGAGATCGAATGTAGTTGAAGTCACCAAGATGAAGCCAATCTTCAGAAGAGGGGATGGAGAGGTCGAATATCCACTGTGCATATGTATTACGCTGATCCCCTTGACATGGGCCGTAAATATTAACCAAAGTCCAGTTATGAGCATTTTGAGTGGAGGTGAAATTGATGCCTAACGCAAAATGTTCCTCAATAGTAATCGTACCAGTGAAAAGGGAACTATTCTAGATCATCACAAGACCCCCCGAAGCGCCAACGGATGTGATATAAGCGTATCTATCAAAGCGTTTGGGGCAGAGTGATTTTAGGGTACCAGCATCAAACGTCATCATTTTAGTTTCTTGTAGACAGATAATCACACACCCACTAGACTGGATAGCATTAGAAAGAGCTAAATGCTTTTTGGCAGAGTTAAGACCACGAATATTCCAGCATAAGACATTCCAGTTTTGCAAAAGTACCATGAAACTGAAATGTAAATAGAGCAGCAGTGCTTAGGCATAGGAAGAAGCACCCGCCGGGTTTTCAGTAAGGGCAGCAACAGAGAGCTCCTCCTCTAGAACAGCGCACAGATGGGTGCCAATAGCTTGTATAGTGGCGATTGCAGTTGGTGGAGGGATCTCCTCATTCAGCACCTACAAGGAAGGATCAACTAACGAGGGCATGGAAGCAGCAGAAGGTATGGCACGCGGCTTCACTTTAGATTTGCAAGGTCTGGCTTCAGAAAGAGAGATGGTACGAAAACCATCATGCTTGGTGGAGCGGTTGCTGCGTCCAAGAGTTGAGGTGTCAACTGGAGCTGGAACTTTCCCTTTGCGTTTGCGGGCAGAGGATCCAACAACTGCGAGTCAGGGTTCAGATATTGCTCCTGTCGCAATCTGAAGCAAACCTGTCCGAGTTTCTGAATGACGAGCAACCAATTCAGTCAGAGAGGAGTCAATGTCACTATCAGTCACCATAGGGATCACTTCAGCATTGCTGTGGATAGCAGCAGAAACACCATCAGTCATAGCAACAATAGAAGTGTCCATAGAATCATGATTCTCCTGCATGAAGTGTTCATTGTTGGACTGGTTTTCGACAGCAGAATTGAGCATGCTGTCAAATATTTCCTCAATGGTCACATTAGAGCATATGACAGGAGTAGCCAAAGTGTTCTATGTGAATTGCAAACCCGTAGAACTCGCAGCCACCTGAACCTCCAAGTGCATAACATCCTGCCTGAACCATAGCCAGCAACCCATGGTCCCCTTGTAGCAAGTATAGGACGAATGGCATGGAAAAGGATAGTGTTGAGCTATTGTCTTGGTATGGGATCAGACAACAGAATTGCAAGGAGAGAATCACCTTGAGAAGATAAACCAAAACGCATACCTTGATCATGCATTTCCACAGAGACAGTGATGACTTCATCAGTATTATGGACCACTTGATTAAGCTGTGAAGAAGCAGTGTTCTCTGGATATGGAGCAGGTACTGTTGAGGATATAACTACTGAGTGTAAACCGCCCAGGAGGGGCCGGTTCACGCTCAACTATATTGAAGCCCATGAAGAAAAAGAAGCTGGCGCTTTACTGATAAGGCTTAGAGGCCCAGAGCCTAGAGGCGGATTAGGGCCCATAATGGTAAACCGCCATAATTGTATAACTTGTATTGTAAGTTAGGGAAAGGCAGAGACCGAGTCGGACACTTGTATGAGCCGGCCTCGGGACTCTGTAAACTGGCTAGGCGTCAACCTATGTATATAAAGGGGACGACCCGGCGGCGGTTCAGGGACAAGGAACAACAACTCGAGACCCAGGCAAAGCGTATTCGCTCCCTGGTCATCAAAACCCCATCAATTCCATCACAACTAGACGTAGGCTTTTACCTTCATCGTAAGGGGCCGTACTAGTATAAAACTCTCGTGTCCCTTGTCCGGTTTAACCCCTTCAAGTTAATCTCGTTGCGATGGCTCCGCGACTAAGTCCTTCCGATAGGACATCTGACGTGATATTTCCACGACAATTGGCGCCCATCGTGGGGCTATCGCATGATGGTTTCGAGTTCTTGAAGGGCAACTTTGAAGGACTCAAGGGGTACGCGGTTGGATGGATGACCAAGAGTCGTCGCGGCAAGCTCTACATCAATGACGCAGGATGGGGCCCCGAGACCGGCTCAATCGAGTACGGATACCGGGTCCCCTTTGGCAGAATTCACGTTTTCATTGGCAAGATCGGCGAACCGAGCCCTGAGCCGGACATCTCCACCGACCTCGTCGAAACGGCTCAGCGTGCGAGTCCTGCCCGGGTTCAGCCTGCCATAAAGCATGCGTTCGTAGGATTTATCCATGGTGCGGAATATGAACCGGTGTCCGTGTTGGGGAACGTAGCAGAAATTCAAAATTTTCCTACGTGTCACCAAGATCTATCTATGGAGAAACCAGCTACGAGTAGAAGGAGAGTGCATCTACATACCCTTGTAGATCTCTAAGCGGAAGCGTTCAAGTGAACGGGGTTGATGGAGTCGTACTCGTCATGATTCAGATCACCGATGATCAAGTGCCGAACGGACGGCACCTCCGCGTTCAACACACGTACAGCCCGGTGACGTCTCCCACGCCTTGATCCAGCAAGGAGAGAGGGAGAGGTTGAGGAAGACTCCATCCAACAGCAGCACAACGGCGTGGTGGTGGTGGAGGAGCGTGGCAATCCCGCAGGGCTTCGCCAAGCACCATGGGAGAGGAGGAGGAGGGAGAGGGGCAGGGCTGCACCAACGAGAGATCAAATCACGTTTTATGGGCAGCCCCTAGGCCTCATATATATATAGGGGAAGGGGAGGGCTGCGCCCCCTTTAGGGTTTCCCACCCCAAGGGGCGGCGGCCAGCCTCCAGATGGCATCTGGTGCGGCGGCCAAGAGGAGGGGGAGGAGTCCATCCTCCCCAAGGCACCTCGGAGGTGCCTTCCCCCTCAAGGACTCTTCCCTCTAGGGTTCCCTAGGCGCATGGGCCTCTTGGGGCTGGTGCCCTTGGCCCATGTAGGCCAAGGCGCACCCCCTACAGCCCATGTGGCCCCCCGGGGCAGGTGGCCCCACCCGGTGGGCCCCCGGGACCCTTCCGGTGGTCCCGGTACAATACCGATGACCCCGAAACTTGTCCCGATGGCCGAAACAGGACTTCCTATATATAAATCTTTACCTCCGGACCATTCCGGAACTCCTCGTGACGTCCGGGATCTCATCCGGGACTCCGAACAACATTCGGTAACCACATACAAGCTTCCTTTATAACCCTAGCGTCATCGAACCTTAAGTGTGTAGACCCTACGGGTTCGGGAGACATGTAGACATGACCGAGACGTTCTCCGGTCAATAACCAACAGCGGGATCTGGATACCCATGATGGCTCCCACATGTTCCACGATGATCTCATCGGATGAACCATGATGTCAAGGACTTAATCAATCCCGTATTCAATTCCCTTTGTCTAGCGGTATTTTACTTGCCCGAGATTCGATCGTCGGTATACCGATACCTTGTTCAATCTCGTTACCTGCAAGTCACTTTACTCGTTCCGTAACACATCATCCCGTGATCAACTTCTTGGTCACATTGCGCATATGATGATGTCCTACCGAGTGGGCCCAGAGATACCTCTCCGTTTACACGGAGTGACAAATCCCAGTCTCGATCCGTATAAAACAATAGATACTTTCGGAGATACCTGTAGTGCACCTTTATAGTCACCCAGTTACGTTGTGACGTTTGATACACTCAAAGCACTCCTACGGTATCCAGGAGTTACACGATCTCATGGTCAAAGGAAGAGATACTTGACACTGGCAAAGCTCTAGCAAACGAACTACACGATCTTTGTGCTATGCTTAGGATTGGGTCTTGTCCATCACATCATTCTCCTAATGATGTGATCCCGTTATCAACGACATCCAATGTCCATAGTCAGGAAACCATGACTATCCGTTGATCACAACGAGCTAGTCAACTAGAGGCTCACTAGGGACATATTGTGGTCTATGTATTCACACGTGTATTACGATTTCCGGATAATACAGTTATAGCATGAATAAAAGACAATTATCATGAACAAGGAAATATAATAATAATACTTTTATTATTGCCTCTAGGGCATATTTCCAACAGTCTCCCACTTGCACTAGAGTCAATAATCTAGTTCACATCGCCATGTGATTAACACTCACAGGTCACATCGCCATGTGACTAATACCCAAGAGTTTACTAGAGTCAGTAGTCTAGTTCACATCACTATGTGATTAACACTCAATGAGTTTTATGTTTGATCATGTTGCTTGTGAGAGAGGTTATAGTCAACGGGTCTGAACCTTTCAGATCCGTGTGTGCTTTACAAATCTCTATGTCATCTCCTAGATGCAGCTACCCCGCTCTATTTGGAGCTATTCCAAATAACTGTTCCACTTGGAGCTATTCTAAATTGTTGCCCCATAATACGTATCCAGTATCTCTACTTAGAGCTATCCGGATAGGTGTTAAGCTTGCATCGACGTAACCTTTACGACAAACTCTTTTACCACCTCCATAATCGAGAAAATTCCTTAGTCCACTAGTTACTAAGGATAACTTTGACCGCTGTCCTGTGAGCCATTCTTGGATCACTCTTGTACCCCTTGACTGACTCATGGCAAGGCACACTTCAGGTGCGGTACACAGCATAGCATACTGAAGAGCCTACGTCTTAAGCATAGGGGACGACCTTCGTCCTTTCTTTCTATTCTGCCGTGGTCGAGCTTTAAGTCTTAACTTCGTACCTTACAACTCAGGCAAGAACTCCTTCTTTGACTGGTCCATCTTGAACACCTTCAAGATCATGTCAAGGTATGTGCTCATTTGAAAGTACCATTAAGCGTTTTGATCTATCCTTATAGATCTTGATGCTCAATGCTCAAGCAGCTTAATCCAGGCTTTCCATTGAAAAACACTTTCAAAATAACCCTATATGCTTTCCAGAAATTCTACGTCATTTCTGATCAACAATATGTCAACAACATATACTCATCAGAAATTCTATAGTGCTCCCACTCACTTCTTTGGAAATACAAGTTTCTCATAAACTTTGTACAAACCCAAAATCTTTGATCATCATCAAAGCAAACATTCCAACTCCGAGATGCTCACTCCAGTCCTTAGAAGGATTGCTGGAGCTTTGCATACCTTTTAGCATCCTTAGGATCGACAAAAACTTTTATGATTGTATTGCATACAACCTTTCCTTACGAAAACTAGTAAGGAAACTTGTCTTGACATCCATCTGCCAGATTTCATAAATGCAGCTAATGCTAACATGATTCCGACGAACTTTAAGCATCGCTACGAGTGAGAAAATCTCATCGTAGTCAACTCCTTGAACTTGTGAAAAACTTTTCGCCACAAGTCGAGCTTCATGGACGGTTACATCACCATCCACGTCCGTCTTCTTCTTAAAGATCCATTTATCTTAATGGCTTGCCGATCATCGGGCAAGTCCACCAAAGTCCATGGATCCGTTCTCGGATTTTATGGCCTCGAGCCATTTATCGGAATCCGGGCCCACCATTGCTTCTCCATAGCTCGTAGGTTCATTGTTGTCCAACAACATGACTTTCAAGACAGGATTACGTACCACTCTAATGTAGTACGTATCCTTGTCATCCCACGAGGTTTGGTAGTGACTTGATCCGAAGTTTCATGATCAATATCATAAGCTTCCACTTCAATTGGTGTAGGTGCCACAGGAATAACTTCCTGTGCTCTGCCACACACTAGTTGAAGAGACGGTTCAATAACCTCATCAAGTTTCCACCATCCTCCCACTCAATTCTTTCGAGAGAAACTTTTCCTCGCAAAAGGATCCGATTCTAGAAACAATCCTTTATCGCTTTCGGATCTGAATTAGGAGGTATACCCAACTGTTTTGGGTGTCCTATGAAGATGCATTTTATCCGCTTTGGGTTCGAGCTTAATCCTGAAACTTTTTCACATAAGCGTCGCAGCCCCAAACCTTTAAGAAACGACAACTTAGGTTTCTCTAAACCATAATTCATACGGTGTCATCTCAACGGAATTACGTGGTACCCTACTAAAGTAAATGTGGTTGTCTCTAATGCCTAACCCATGGACAATAGTGGTAATTCGATAAGAGACATCATGGTACGCACCATATCCAATAGGGTGCAACTATGATGTTCGGACACACCATACTCCTACGGTGTTCCAGGCGGTATTAATTGTGAAACAATTTCCACAATGTCTTAATTGTGTGCCAAAACTCGTAACTCAGATATTCATCTCTATGATCATATCATAGACATTTTATCCTCTTGTCACAATGATCTTCTACTTCACTCTGAAATTACTTGAACCATTCAATAATTCAGACTTGTGTTTCATCAAGTAAATATTCTCAACATCTACTCGAATCATCTGTGAAGTAAGAACATAACGATATTCACTGCATGCCTCAGCACTCATTGGACTGCACACATCAAAATGTGTTACTTCCAATAAGTTGCTATCTTGTTCCATCTTACTGAAAAAGAGGCTTTTCAGTCATCTTGCCCATGTGGTATGATTTGCATATCTCAAGTGATTCATAATCAAGTGAGTCCAAACGATCCATCTGCATGGAGTTTCTTCATGCATATACACCAATAGACATGGTTCGCATGTCTCAAACTTTTCTAAAACGAGTGAGTCCAAAGATCCATCAACATGGAGCTTCTTCATGCGTTTTATACCATTATGACTTAGTGCCACAAGTAAGTGGTACTATCATTACTATCTTATATCTTTTGGCATGAAAATGTGTATCCCTACGATCAAAATTCAATAAACCATCCCTTTAGGTGCAAGAGCACTTATTCAGGTTTAATACTAATCTTGATGGTAGAGGGAGCGTGCGATGTTAGATCACATCAAACTTGGAAACACTTCCAACACGTATCGTCAGCTCACCTTTAGCTAGTCTCCGTTTATTCCGTAGCTTTTATTTCGAGTTACTAATACTTAGCAACCGAACCGGTATCCAATACCCTGGTGCTACTAGGAGTACTAGTAAAGTACACATTAACATAATGTATATCCAATATACTTCTATCGACCTTGCCAGCCTTCTCATCTACCAAGTATCTAGGGTAATGCTGCTCCAGTGGTTGTTCCCCTTATTACAGAAGCACTTAGTCTCGGGTTTGGGTTCAACCTCGGGTTTCTTCACTGGTGCAGCAGCTGATTTGCCGTTTCATGAAGTATCCCTTCTTGCACTTGCCCTTCTTGAAACTAGTGGTTTCACCAACCATCAACAATTGATGCTCCTTCTTGATTTCTACTTTCGCGGAGTCAAACATCGCGAATATCTCAAGGATCATCATATATGTCCTTGATATATTATAGTTCATCACGAAGCTCTAGCAGCTTGGTGGTAATGACTTCGGAGGAACTATCACTATTTCATCTGGAAGATCAACTCCCACTTGATTCAAGTGATTGTTGCACTCAGACAATCTGAGCACAAGCTCAACAATTGAGCTTCTCTCCTTAGTTTGCAGGCTAAGAAAATCGTCGGAGGTCTTATACCTCTTGACGTGGGCACGAGTCTGAAATCCCAATTTCAGCCCTCGAAACATCTCATATGTTTCGCGACGTTTCGAAAATGTCTTTGGTGCTTCTACTTAAACCATTTAACTGAACTATCACGTAGTTATCAAAACGTGTATGTTCGATGTTCGAAACATCCACAAACGACGTTTGGGGTTCAGCACATTAAGCAGTGCATTAAGGACATAAGCGTTCTAGTGTCCGCATAATCGCTACTGTCAACTTTCAACTATATTTTCTCTAGGAACATATCTAAAACAGTAGAACTAAAGCGCGAGCTACGACATAATTTGCAAAAAGGTCTTTTGACTATGTTCAGGATAATTAAGTTCATCTTATGAACTCCCACTCAGATAGACATCCCTCTGGTCATCTAAGTGATCACATGATCCGAGTCAACTAGGCCGTGTCCGATCATCACGTGAGACGGACTAGTCATCATCGGTGAACATCTTCATGTTGATCGTATCTACTATACGACTCATGCTCGACCTTTCGGTCTCCGTGTTCCGAGGCCATGTCTGCACATGCTAGGCTCGTCAAGTTAACCCTAAGTGTTTTCGCTGTGTAAAACTGTCTTACACCCGTTGTATGTGAACGTAAGAATCCATCACACCCGATCATCACGTGGTGCTTAGAAGCGACGAACTGTAGCAACGGTGCACAGTTAGGGGAGAACACTTCTTGAAATTTTGTAAGGGATCATCTTATTTACTACCATCGTCCTAAGTAAACAAGATGCATAAACATAATAAACATCACATGCAATTATATAGTTGTGACATGATATGGCCAATATCATATAGCTCCATTGATCTCCATCTTCGGGGCTCCATGATCACCTTGTCACCGGCATGACACCATGATCTCCATCATCATGATCTCCATCATCGTGTCTTCATGAAGTTGTCACGCCAACGACTACTTCTACTTCTATGACTAACGCGTTTAGCAATAAAGTAAAGTAGTTTACATGGCGTTCTTCAATGACACGCAGGTCATACAAAAAATAAAGACAACTCCTATGGCTCCTGCCGGTTGTCATACTCATCGACATGCAAGTCGTGAATCCTATTACAAGAACATGATCAATCTCATACATCACATATCATTCATCACATTCTTCTTGGCCATATCACATCACATAGCATACCCTGCAAAAACAAGTTAGACGTCCTCTAATTGTTGTTGCATGTTTTACGTGGCTGCTATGGGTTTCTAGCAAGAACGTTTCTTACCTACGCAAGACCACAACGTGATATGCCAATTGCTATTTACCCTTCATAAGGACCCTTTTCATCGAATCCGTTCCGACTAAAGTGGGAGAGACTGGCACCCGCTAGCCACCTTATGCACCAAGTGCATGTCAATCGGTGGAACCTGTCTCACGTAAGAGTACGTGTAAGGTCGGTCCGGGCCGCTTCATCCCACAATACCGTCGAAAGAAGATTGGACTAGTAACGGTAAGCATATTGAACAACATCAACGCCCACAACTACTTTGTGTTCTACTCGTGCAAAGAATCTACGCAATAGACCTAGCTCATGATGCCACTGTTGGGGAACGTAGCAGAAATTCAAAATTTTCCTACGTGTCACCAAGATCTATCTATGGAGAAACCAGCTACGAGTAGAAGGAGAGTGCATCTACATACCCTTGTAGATCGCTAAGCGGAAGCGTTCAAGTGAACGGGGTTGATGGAGTCGTACTCGTCGTGATTCAGATCATCGATGATCAAGTGCCGAACGGACGGCACCTCCACGTTCAACACACGTACAGCCCGGTGACGTCTCCCACGCCTTGATCCAGCAAGGAGAGAGGGAGAGGTTGAGGAAGACTCCATCCAACAGCAGCACAACGGCGTGGTGGTGGTGGAGGAGCGTGGCAATCCCACAGGGCTTCGCCAAGCACCATGGGAGAGGAGGAGGAGGGAGAGGGGCAGGGCTGCACCAACGAGAGATCAAATCACGTTTTATGGGCAGCCCCTAGGCCTCATATATATAGGGGAAGGGGAGGGCTGCGCCCCCTTTAGGGTTTCCCACCCCAAGGGGCGGCAGCCAGCCTCCAGATGGCATCTGGTGCGGCGGCCAAGAGGAGGGGGAGGAGTCCATCCTCCCCAAGGCACCTCGGAGGTGCCTTCCCCCTCAAGGACTCTTCCCTCTAGGGTTCCCTAGGCGCATGGGCCTCTTGGGGCTGGTGCCCTTGGCCCATGTAGGCCAAGGCGCACCCCCTACAGCCCATGTGGCCCCCCGGGGCAGGTGGCCCCACCCGGTGGGCCCCCGGGACCCTTCCGGTGGTCCCGGTACAATACCGATGACCCCGAAACTTGTCCCGATGGCCGAAACAGGACTTCCTATATATAAATCTTTACCTCCGGACCATTCCGGAACTCCTCGTGACGTCCGGGATCTCATCCGGGACTCCGAACAACATTCGGTAACCACATACAAGCTTCCTTTATAACCCTAGCGTCATCGAACCTTAAGTGTGTAGACCCTACGGGTTCGGGAGACATGTAGACATGACCGAGACGTTCTCCGGTCAATAACCAACAGCGGGATCTGGATACCCATGATGGCTCCCACATGTTCCACGATGATCTCATCGGATGAACCACGATGTCAAGGACTTAATCAATCCCGTATTCAATTCCCTTTGTCTAGCGGTATTTTACTTGCCCGAGATTCGATCGTCGGTATACCGATACCTTGTTCAATCTCGTTACCGGCAAGTCACTTTACTCGTTCCGTAACACATCATCCCGTGATCAACTTCTTGGTCACATTGCGCATATGATGATGTCCTACCGAGTGGGCCCAGAGATACCTCTCCGTTTACACGGAGTGACAAATCCCAGTCTCGATCCGTATAAAACAATAGATACTTTCGGAGATACCTGTAGTGCACCTTTATAGTCACCCAGTTACATTGTGACGTTTGATACACTCAAAGCACTCCTACGGTATCCAGGAGTTACACGATCTCATGGTCAAAGGAAGAGATACTTGACACTGGCAAAGCTCTAGCAAACGAACTACACGGTCTTTGTGCTATGCTTAGGATTGGGTCTTGTCCATCACATCATTCTCCTAATGATGTGATCCCGTTATCAACGACATCCAATGTCCATAGTCAGGAAACCATGACTATCCGTTGATCACAACGAGCTAGTCAACTAGAGGCTCACTAGGGACATATTGTGGTCTATGTATTCACACGTGTATTACGATTTCCGGATAATACAGTTATAGCATGAATAAAAGACAATTATCATGAACAAGGAAATATAATAATAATACTTTTATTATTGCCTCTAGGGCATATTTCCAACAGTCCGATGGTGAGACAGCCATCTACTCAGATGGCGAGTCGTCCACTGGTGAAACCGAGTCGCTGTACCAATTGCAAGATGGCCGGATTGGGGGCTATTCCGATGGCAATAGTATTCCGGACCCCTTTGAACCGCCGAACCGGGTTGCAGTCTTCATGGCCGGAACACAGCCCACCTTGCAATCTTCATCTATAGCAGCAATGACATCCGGATCAGCAGCCGCGGCAGGAGGCCCGGCGCGCCGACCGGCTCAAGTTCTCTCCGGTTTGTTGGATGCCTGGGCGACCTTGTTAACCACGGAAGTTACCCCGGAGACGCAGGATCAGCATAATGCGGAGGTTACCAAGCTAAAGGACCAGATAACACAGGCTAAGGAAGACTTGGCAGCTGAGGAAGTTAGGATGGCTGAAGAACGGGCCGCTTTAGATGCCCAGTCACAGCAGATCCAGGCGCAAAATTACCGGCTTATGTTGGATCAGAACGCGTCAAATGAAGTACTGCGAAGGAAGTACCGGTCTCGTCTGCCGCCGGTCTACAAAGGACTGAACCTCTTCAATACACCGGGGGCTGAGCCGAGTAATCCGGCAGCAGCAAACTGGACCGTGACACCTGGGGCAGCTCCAGATCAACCACGGATAATGGACCCACCTCGATGAACGGACAACCCGCCACAATACATATCAGCACCACCGGGTCATTTTTCTAGCCCTTTGGATAACATGATTGTTGCGGCATCTCGCCTGGCGGCTATACCGATCGAGGGTGATTCACTGGCGGCGGTTGAGATGTGGCAGGCCAAGGATCTTCTTCAAACTGCTGTTGTGCGGCAGCAGGCTTATTCCTATAGCCGAGACATAATTCATTCAACCCCCCGTCCGAGCAAAAGTTATAGCAGACACATAGATGAACCGGAGGTGTCCAGCAGTGCACAGCGCCGTAATGCTCCTCAAAGGCCCAATCCGGCGCGCGATGGGATGAACACTCAGGATGTGGTGGATAATGGCATTAGCAGCACAGCACGTGGGTCATCATCAACCCGCCCCAGCTCAGCCAGCGGTGTCAGTAGAACGAGGGACCGGGCTTGCCTTCAGCTCCTGGGGAGTGCCATGTCTCATCCCGGCTCTCCGTAATGTGCGATTGCCCAAGGATTTCAAGGGTCCACGTAAGGTGCCTAATTATACTGCCGATCAACCTCCTGAGGCGTGGGTTGAAAGTTATGAGATGGAAATGGAGATGCTGGATGTGGATGAAGCAGCATGTGCAAAATACTTCACCATGATGTTGGAAGGAACAACCCGCACTTGGTTAAAGAGCTTGCCCGCCAACTCCATCGGATCATGGGACCAATTGAAAGCCCGGTTTATAGCAAACTTCAACGACACATGCAAACAACCCATGTCCATTGCAGATCTAGATGCCTGTGTCCAAGGAGAGAACGAGTCAACAACCCATTGGGTACGCCGGGTTTCAGAAGTCTTACATTCGTCGGACCGCATTACGGCTGGCACGACGATCCTAACATTGGAGCGTAATTGCCGGTTTAAGTCACTGAAGATGAAGTTGGGACGGCTCAAGCGCCACTGCAATGACATGGGAACACTCATGGCAGCCTTGGTTAAATATGTCGATTTCGATAATACCAAGGATCCCGATTCTGATGAGGAGAAACCGGAGAAGGGAAAGAAGAACAGCGGTGCGAAGGGACAGCAGCACAATCAAGGGAGCTATGGGAACAATGGTAAGCGCAAAACAGATAATTTGGATTTTGTGGCTAACACCAGTGTGCAGGGCAATATGCAACGTCGTAAGGGTAAACCGCCCCAGCGCGGTGGAAGTATGAATCTAGAGCGACTGTTAAACCAACCCTGTCCAAAGCACGGGACCAAGGAGGTTCCAGCAACACATCTCTAGAAGGATTATTTCATTATGAAGGAGTTCAAAAACTCTGATCTCTTCCGGTATGATCAGGGTCCATCGGGCGGTTCAGGTCCAGGCTTTCACGGTGGCGGTGGTTCAAACTCTGGATTTCAGAATAATCAAACCAACCAGAACAACCAAGGTGGTAACAACCAACAGAATAATTAGGGGAATCAGCATCACTCAGGTTTTCAGAGTCCCCAAAGCAGTTGAATGGTGGGCAGTATCATGTTTTCACCACTAGCTTGTGTAAGCGTGATCAGAAGCTTCACAAGAGGGCAGTTAATGTTATTGAACCGGTAGTACCCCGTTACTTACATTGGTCCGAGCAGCCCATTGTGTGGAGCAGAGAGGATCATCCGCCCCAGGTTGACAATCCGGGTCATCTGGCTCTAGTGGTGGCACCTCAGGTGGGAGGTTATAAATTCACTAAGGTGCTTATGGATGGAGGAAGCAGTATCAACATCCTGTATTATGAAACCTTTTGCCGCATGGGGTTGACGGATAAGAATCTTAAACTGTCGAACACTGTTTTCCACGGTGTAGTACCAGGTAAATCGGCATATCCTGTTGGCAAGATAGCTTTGGAGGTCGTGTTTGGTGATGAGCATGATTCCAGGTCTGAAACATTGACCTTTGAAGTGGTGAAAATCCAGAGCCCATATCACGCCTTGTTTGGACGGCCGGCTTATGCAAAGTTCATGGCAAGACCCTGTTATGTTTACTTACAGCTCAAGATGCCAGGTCATAAAGGGACTATCACGGTGCACGGGAGTCGTAAGATCGCTTTGGATTGTGAAGAGGGTGATGCGGCTTATGCTGAGTCAGTTTGTGCAACAGAAGAGTTGAAGTTCTACAAGGACAATGTTGATCCGGCAGATATGACTCCTCTGAAGAAGCCCACCACAGAACATGACCCGACCCTGAAGTTCAAACCGGCTGATGAAACTAAACTTGTTGATTTCGTTCCTGGCGATTCATCAAAACAGTTTAGTATCAGCACAAATCTGGATCCGAAATAGGAAAGCACACTCATCGAGTTCATCCGTGAGAACCGTGACATTTTTGCATGGCAGCCTTCTAACATGCCAGGTGTACCGAGGGAACTCGCTAAGCACACTCTCAATATTGATCCCAAGTTTAAACCGGTCAAGCAGTTTCTTCGCCGCTTCAATGAGGAACGATGCAAGGCCATTGGAGAAGAAGTAGCCCGGCTGTTGACTGCTGGGTTTATCATTGAAGTTTTTCATCCGGAGTGGCTGGCCAATCCGGTGCTGGTGCTTAAGAAGAACGGCACTTGGCGTATGTGTGTGGATTACACAGACTTGAACAAAGCTTGTCCAACAGATCCTTTTGCTCTCCCGCATATTGATCAGATCATTGATGCTACGGTGGGTTGTGAGCGTTTGCTTTTTTTAGATGCTTATTCCGGTTATCATCAGATCAAAATGGTAGTTAAGGACCAGGAGAAAACAGCCTTTATCACTCCCTTTGGAGCCTTCTGCTATGTGTCTATGCCCTTTGGGCTCAAGAGTGCCCAGGCAACTTATCAGCGTTGTGTGCAGAATTGTCTTCATACTCAGATTCGGTGCAACGGTCATGCTTATGTGGATGACATTGTGGTAAAGTCCAGGAAGAAGGAGACATTGATAGTGTTGGAAATATGCCCTAGAGGCAATAATAAAAGTATTATTATATTTCATTGTTCATGATAATTGTCTTTTATTCATGCTATAACTGTATTATCCGGAAATTGTAATACACGTGTGAATACTTAGACCACAATATGTCCCTGGTAAGCCTCTAGTTGACCAGCTTGTTGTGATCAACAGATAGTCATGGTTTCCTGACTATGGACATTGGATGTCGTTGATAACGGGATCACATCATTAGGAGAATGATGTGATGGACAAGACCCAATCCTAAGCATAGCATAAAAGATCGTGTAGTTCGTTTTGCTAGAGCTTTGCCAATGTCGAATATCTCTTCCTTAGACCATGAGATCGTGTAACTCCCGGATACCGTAAGAGTGCCTTGGGTGTATCAAACGTCACAATGTAACTGGGTGACTATAAAGGTGCATTACAGGTATCTCCGAAAGTAGCTGTTGGGTTGACACGGATCGAGACTGGGATTTGTCACTCCGTATGACGAAGAGGTATCTCTGGGCCCACTCGGTAATGCATCATCATATTGAGCTCAATGTGACCAAGGTGTTGGACACGGGATCATGCATTACGGTACGAGTAAAGTGACTTGCCGGTAACGAGACTGAACAAGGTATTGGGATACCGACGATCGAGTCTCGGGCAAGTAACGTACCGATTGACAAAGGGAATTGCATACAGGGTTTGATCGAATCCTCGACATCGTGGTTCATCCGATGACAACATCGAGGAGCATGTGGGAGCCATCATGGGTATCCAGATCCCGCTGATGGTTATTGACTGAGAGCGTCTCGATCATGTCTGCATGTCTCCCAAACCCGTAGGGTCTACACACTTAAGGTTCGGTGATGCTAGGGTTATGAAGATATGTATATGCAGAAACCCGAATGTTGTTCGGAGTCCCGGATGAGATCCCGGACGTCACAAGGAGTTCCGGAATGGTCCGGAGGTAAAGAATTATATATAGGAAGTGCTATTTCGGGCATCGGGACAAGTTTCGGGGTTATCGGTATTGTACCGGGACCACCGGAAGGGTCCCGGGGGTCCACCGGGTGGGGCCACCTGTCCCGGGGGGGCCACATGGGCTGTAGGGGGTGCGCCTTGGCCTTCATGGGACAAGGGCACCAGCCCCTATAGGCCCATGCGCCTAGGGTTTCCCCCTAGGAGGAGTCCTAGTGGTGGAAGGCACCCCTAGGTGCCTTGGGGGGGAGGGAAACCTCCCCTAGGCCACCGCCCCCCCCCTAGTAGATCTCATCTACTAGGGCCGGCGCCCCCCCTTGGCACCCCTATATATAGTGGGGGAGAGGAGGGACTTTAGACACTAGCCCCTGGCGCCTCCATCTCCCCCCGTTACGTCTCTCCCTCGTAGTCTCGGCGAAGCCCTGCTGCTGTGACGCCCTGCATCCACCACCACGCCGTCGTGCTGCTGGATCTTCATCAACCTCTCCTTCCCCTTGCTGGATCAAGAAGGAGGAGATGTCTCCCGTCCCGTACGTGTGTTGAACGCGGAGGTGCCGTCCGTTCGGCGCTGGTCATCGGTGATTTGGATCACGTCGAGTACGACTACATCATCACCTTGCAAGCTTCCGCACGCGATCTACAAGTGGTATGTAGATGAAAACTCTCTCCCTTGACTCGTTGCTTAGATGAACTCATAGATGGATCTTGGTGAAACCGTAGGAAAAAATTTAATTTTCTGCAACGTTCCCCAACAGTGGCATCATGAGCTAGGTCTATGCGTAGTTCTCTTTGCACGAGTAGAACACAATTTTGTTGTGGGCGTGGATTTTGTCATCTTACTTGCCTCTACTAGTCTTTTCTTGCTCAACGGTATTGTGGGATGAAGCGGCCCGGACCAACCTTACACGTACGCTTACGTGAGACCGGTTCCACCGACTGACATGCACTAGTTGCATAAGGTGGCTGGCGGGTGTCTGTCTCTCCCACCTTAGTTGGAGCGGAATCGATGAACAGGGCCCTTATGAAGGGTAAATAGAAGTTGACAAAATCACGTTGTGGTAATTCGTAGGTAAGAAAACGTTCTTGCTAGAACCCAATTGCAGCCACGTAAAAGATGCAACAACAATTAGAGGACGTCTAACTTGTTTTTGCAGCGATTGATCATGTGATGTGATATGGCCAGAAGTTGTGATGAATGATGAATTATGATGTATGAGATCATGTTCTTTGTAATAGGATTCACGACTTGCATGTCGATGAGTATGACAACCGGCAGGAGCCATAGGAGTTTTCATTATTTTTTGTATGACCTGCGTGTCATTGAATAACGTCATGTAAACTACTTTACTTTATTGCTAAACGTTAGTCATAGAAGTAGAAGTAGTCGTTGGCGTGACAACTTCATGAAGACACGATGATGGAGATCATGATGATGGAGATCATGGTGTCAAGCCGGTGACAAGATGATCATGGAGCCCCGAAGATGAAGATCAATGGAGCTATATGATATTGGCCATATCATGTCACAACTATATAATTGCATGTGATGTTTATTATGTATTATGCATCTTGTTTACTTAGGACGACAGTAGTAAATAAGATGATCCCTTATAAAAATTTCAAGAAGTGTTCTCCCCTAACTGTGCACCGTTGCTACAGTTCGTCGCTTCTAAGCACCACGTGATGATCGGGTGTGATGGATTCTTACGTTCACATGCAACGGGTGTAAGACAGTTTTACACAGCGAAAACACTTAGGGTTAACTTGACGAGCCTAGCATGTGCAGACATGGCCTCGGAACACGGAGACCGAAAGGTCGAACACGAGTCGTATGGAAGATACGATCAACATGAGAATGTTCACCGACGATGACTAGTCCGTCTCACGTGATGATCGGACACGGCCTAGTCGACTCGGATCGTGTAACACTTAGATGACTAGAGGGATGTCTAATCTAAGTGGGAGTTCATAATTTGATTAGAACTTTATTATCATGAACTTAGTCTAAAACCTTTGCAAATATGTCTTGTAGATCAATGGCCAACGCTAATGTCAACATGAACTTCAACGCGTTCCTAGAGAAAACCAAGCTGAAAGATGATGGCAGCAACTATACGGACTGGGTCCGGAACCTGAGGATCATCCTCATAGCTGCCAGGAAACAATATGTCCTAGAAGGACCGCTAGGTGACGCTCCCGTCCCAGAGAACCAAGACATTATGAATGCTTGGCAGTCTCGTGCTGATGATTACTCCCTCGTTCAGTGCGGCATGCTTTACAGCTTAGAACCGGGGCTCCAAAAGCGTTTTGAGCACCACGGAGCATATGAGATGTTCGAAGAGCTGAAACTAGTTTTTCAAGCTCATGCCCGAGTTGAGAGATATGATGTCTCCGACAAGTTCTACAGTTGTAAGATGGAGGAAAACAGTTCTGTCAGTGAGCACATCCTGAAGATGTCTGGGTTGCACAACCGTATGACCCAGCTGAACATTAACCTCCCAGATGAGGCGGTCATTGATAGAATCCTCCAGTCGCTCCCACCAAGCTACAAGAGCTTTGTGATGAACTACAACATGCAGGGGATGGAAAAGACCATTCCTGAAGTGTTCTCGATGCTGAAGTCAGCAGAGGCTGAAATCAAGAAAGAACATCAAGTGTTGATGGTCAATAAGACCACTAAGTTCAAGAAGGGCAAGGGTAAGAAGAACTTCAAGAAGGACGGCAAAGATGTTGCCGCGCCTGGTAAGCCAGTTACCGGGAAGAAGTCAAAGAATGGACCCAAACCTGAGACTGAGTGCTTTTATTGCAAGGGGAAGGGTCACTGGAAGCGGAACTGCCCCAAATACTTAGCGGATAAGAAGGCCGGCAACACCAAAGGTATATTTGATATACATGTGATTGATGTGTACCTTACCAGTAATCGTAGTAACTCCTGGGTATTTGATACCGGTGCCGTTGCTCATATTTGTAACTCACAGCAGGAGATGCGGAATAAACGGAGACTGGCAAAGGACGAGGTGACGATGCACGTCGGGAATGGTTCCAGAGTCGATGTGATCACCGTCGGCACGCTGCCTCTACATTTACCTACGGGATTAGTTTTGAACCTTAATAATTGTTATTTAGTGCCAAGTTTGAGCATGAACATTGTATCAGGATCTCGTTTAATACGAGATGGCTACTCATTTAAGTCTGAGAATAATGGTTGTTCGATTTATATGAGAGATATGTTTTATGGTCATGCTCCGATGGTCAATGGTTTATTCTTAATGAATCTCGAGCGTAATATTACACATGTTCATAGTGTAGATGCCAAAAGATTTAAAGTTGATAACGATAGTCCCACATACTTGTGGCACTGCCGCCTTGGTCACATTGGTGTCAAGCGCATGAAGAAGCTCCATGCCGATGAACTTTTAGAGTCTCTTGATTATGAATCGTTTGACACGTGCGAACCATGCCTCTTGGGCAAAATGACCAAGACTCCGTTCTCCGGAACAATGGAGCGAGCAACCAACTTGTTGGAAATCATACATACCGATGTGTGCGGTCCAATGAGCGTTGAGGCTCGCGGAGGATATCGTTATGTTCTCACTCTCACAGATGACTTGAGTAGATATGGGTATGTCTACTTAATGAAACACAAGTCTGAGACCTTTGAAAAGTTCAAGGAATTTCAGAATGAGGTAGAGAATCAACGTGACCGAAAGATAAAATTCTTATGATCAGATCGTGGAGGAGAATACTTAAGTCACGAATTTGGTACACACTTAAGGAAATGTGGAATCGTTTCACAACTCACGCCGCCTGGAACACCTCAGTGAAACGGTGTGTCCGAACGTCGTAATCGCACTCTATTGGATATGGTGCGGTCTATGATGTCTCTTACTGATTTACCGCTATCATTTTGGGGATACGCTCTAGAGACAGCTACATTCACTTTAAATAGGGCACCGTCTAAATCCGTTGAGACGACACCGTATGAATTATGGTTTGGAAAGAAACCTAAGCTGTCGTTTCTAAAAGTTTGGGGATGCGATGCTTATGTCAAGAAACTTCAACCTGAAAAGCTTGAACCCAAGTCGGAAAAATGCGTATTCATAGGATACCCTAAGGAAACTGTCGGGTATACCTTCTACTTAAGATCCGAAGGCAAGATCTTTGTTGCCAAAAACGGATGCTTTCTGGAAAAAGAGTTTCTCTCGAAAGAAGTAAGTGGGAGGAAAGTAGAACTCGATGAAGTACTACCTCTTGAGCGGGAAAGTGGCGCAGCGCAGGAAACCGTTCCTGTGATGCCCACACCAACTGAAGAGGAAAACAATTATAATGATCAAGGTACTTCGGATCAAGTTACTGCTGAACTTCGTAGGTCCACAAGGACACGTTCCGCACCAGAGTGGTACGGCAACCCTGTCCTGGAAATCATGTTGTTAGACAACAATGAACCTTTGAACTATGAAGAAGCAATGGCGGGCCCGGATTCCAACAAATGGCTTGAAGCCATGAAATCCGAGATAGAATCCATGTATGAAAACAAAGTATGGACTTTGACAGACTTGCCCGATGATCGGCGAGCGATAGAAAACAAATGGATCTTTAAGAAGAAGACGGACGCGGATGGTAATATTACCATCTATAAAGCTCGACTTGTCGCTAAGGGTTATCGACAAGTTCAAGGGATTGACTACGACGAGACATTCTCTCCCGTAGCGAAGCTAAAGTCCGTCCGAATCATGTTAGCAATTGCCGCATACTATGATTATGAGATATGGCAGATGGACGTCAAAACAGCATTCCTTAACGGGCATCTTAAGGAAGAACTGTATATGATGCAGCCGGAAGGTTTTGTCGATCCTCGGAACGCTAACAAAGTATGCAAGCTCCAGCGATCCATTTATGGACTGGTGCAAGCATCTCGGAGTTGGAACATTCGCTTTGATGAGATGATCAAAGCGTTTGGGTTTATGCAGACTTATGGAGAAGCCTGCGTTTACAAGAAAGTGAGTGGGAGCTCTGTAGCATTTCTCATATTATATGTAGATGACATACTCCTGATGGGAAATAATATAGAATTTCTGGACAGCATTAAGGCCTACTTGAATAAGTGTTTTTCAATGAAGGACCTTGGAGAAGCTGCTTATATATTAGGCATCAAGATCTATAGAGATAGATCGAGACGCCTCATAGGTCTTTCACAAAGCACATACCTTGATAAGATTTTGAAGAGATTCAGAATGGATCAGTCCAAGAAGGGGTTCTTGCCTATGTTACAAGGTATGAGACTGAGCTCAGCTCAGTCACCGACCACGGCAAAAGATAAAGAAGAGATGAGTGTCATCCCCTATGCTTCAGCCATAGGATCTATTATGTATGCCATGCTGTGTACCAGACCCGATGTAAACCTTGCCGTAAGTTTGGTAGCAATATACCAAAGTAATCCCGGCAAGGAACACAAGACAGCGGTCAAGAATATCCTGAAGTACCTGAAAAGGACGAAGGACATGTTTCTCGTTTATGGAGGAGACGAAGAGCTCGTCGTAAAGGGTTACGTCGACGCTAGCTTCGACTCAGATCTGGATGACTCTAAGTCACAAACCGGATACGTGTATATGTTGAATGGTGGAGCAGTAAGCTGGTGCAGCTGCAAGCAGAGCGTCGTGGCGGGATCTACGTGTGAAGCGGAGTACATGGCAGCCTCGGAGGCAGCACATGAAGCGATTTGGGTGAAGGAGTTCATCACCGACCTAGGGGTCATACCCAATGCGTCGGGGCCGATCAAACTCTTCTGTGACAACACTGGAGCTATTGCCCTTGCCAAGGAGCCCAGGTTTCACAAGAAGACCAGGCACATCAAGCGTCGTTTCAACTCCATCCGTGAAAATGTTCAAGATGGAGACATAGAGATTTGCAAAGTGCACACGGATCTGAATGTCGCAGATCCGCTGACTAAACCTCTCTCGCGTGCAAAACATGATCAACACCAGAACTCTATGGGTGTTCGATTCATCACAATGTAACTAGATTGGTGACTCTAGTGCAAGTGGGAGACTGTTGGAAATATGCCCTAGAGGCAATAATAAAAGTATTATTATATTTCATTGTTCATGATAATTGTCTTTTATTCATGCTATAACTGTATTATCCGGAAATCGTAATACACGTGTGAATACTTAGACCACAATATGTCCCTGGTAAGCCTCTAGTTGACCAGCTTGTTGTGATCAACAAATAGTCATGGTTTCCTGACTATGGACATTGGATGTCGTTGATAACGGGATCACATCATTAGGAGAATGATGTGATGGACAAGACCCAATCCTAAGCATAGCATAAAAGATCGTGTAGTTCGTTTTGCTAGAGCTTTGCCAATGTCGAATATCTCTTCCTTAGACCATGAGATCGTGTAACTCCCGGATACCGTAAGAGTGCCTTGGGTGTATCAAACGTCACAACGTAACTGGGTGACTATAAAGGTGCATTACAGGTATCTCCGAAAGTAGCTGTTGGGTTGACACGGATCGAGACTGGGATTTGTCACTCCGTATGACGGAGAGGTATCTCTGGGCCCACTCGGTAATGCATCATCATATTGAGCTCAATGTGACCAAGGTATTGGACACGGGATCATGCATTACGGTACGAGTAAAGTGACTTGGCGGTAACGAGACTGAACAAGGTATTGGGATACCGACGATCGAGTCTCGGGCAAGTAACGTACCGATTGACAAAGGGAATTGCATACAGGGTTTGATCGAATCCTCGACATCGTGGTTCATCCGATGACAACATCGAGGAGCATGTGGGAGCCATCATGGGTATCCAGATCCCGCTGATGGTTATTGACTGAGAGCGTCTTGGTCATGTCTGCATGTCTCCCGAACCCGTAGGGTCTACACACTTAAGGTTCGGTGACGCTAGGGTTATGAAGATATGTATATGCAGAAACCCGAATGTTGTTCGGAGTCCCGGATGAGATCCCGGACGTCACAAGGAGTTCCGGAATGGTCCGGAGGTAAATAATTATATATAGGAAGTGCTATTTCGGGCATCGGGACAAGTTTCGGGGTTATCGGTATTGTACCGGGACCACCGGAAGGGTCCCGGGGGTCCACCGGGTGGGGCCACCTGTCCCGCGGGGGCCACATGGGCCGTAGGGGGTGCGCCTTGGCCTTCATGGGCCAAGGGCACCAGCCCCTATAGGCCCATGCGCCTAGGGTTTCCCCCTAGGAGGAGTCCTAGTGGTGGAAGGCACCCCTAGGTGCCTTGGGGGAGGGAAACCTCCCCTAGGCCGCCTCCCCCCCTAGTAGATCTCATCTACTAGGGCCGGCGCCCCCCCCCCTTGGCACCCCTATATATAGTGGGGGAGAGGAGGGACTTCAGACACCAGCCCCTGGCGCCTCCATCTCCCCCCGTTACGTCTCTCCCTCGTAGTCTCGGCGAAGCCCTGCTGCTGTGACGCCCTGCATCCACCACCACGCCGTCGTGCTGCTGGATCTTCATCAACCTCTCCTTCCCCTTGCTGGATCAAGAAGGAGGAGACGTCTCCCGTCCCGTACGTGTGTTGAACGCGGAGGTGTCGTCCGTTCGGCGCTGGTCATCGGTGATTTGGATCACGTCGAGTACGACTACAACATCACCTTGCAAGCTTCCGCACGCGATCTACAAGTGGTATGTAGATGCAAACTCTCTCCCTTGACTCGTTGCTTAGATGAACTCATAGATGGATCTTGGTGAAACCGTAGGAAAAATTTTAATTTTCTGCAACGTTCCCCAACAGATAGATGACCTCAAGGAGACCTTTAACAATCTTCGGGTTTATAAAATGATGCTCAACCCGGACAAGTGCGTTTTTGGTGTTCCGGCAGGCAAGCTCTTAGGCTTTCTGGTGTCTAACAGAGGCATTGAGGTAAACTTCACAGAATACTTGGAAATTACATATGTTGGACACAGAATTCGGTCCAATATCTTGTGGATGGAGTTGGAAGCTAGCAAGTACATCCCAGAAAAACTTTGATCCGGGAGGGCTAAATCCCCAGTCTAGATGTTGCATGAACACAATCACTTCTCCATCTCGAGGTTCAGGAGGGCATTCAGGGCCAGGGACTCGCCAATGAAGGACATTTTTCTTGGCCAAAGCGCCAGTCAGAACATATCCATTCAGTTGTGTTTCTGTGATCCGGGAAGAAACCCACTTGCAAGCGGCGAATTGCTTGGTCATTTTGGAAAACAAACCATAAAAGAAATATGAAGGCCGTTTTACGATTCAAGGTTGATGTGCACTAACCGGTGTTAAACCGGGGAATTTAACCAGGGTATATATGCAAGGTAAACCGGAAACTACTACTCAAGTCAAGATGGCGGTTTAAGTGAGGGCTAATGGCATCTGGCAGATTATCAACTACTAAAGATTAAACCACCTTTAACGGAAGAAGCAGATCTGAAATCTACTAAGTGTTGCAGAAACAAGTTTCACAAGATGGTGATATAATTTTGGATCTATCGTGGTTCAGTAAAGAAATTTTTATGAGCCCTACAATGGTGTCAAGCGGAACAGAGAAGGTTCATATGAGGATCTATCCAGGAGCAGCAAGATGCCGTAGTACGACAGATTAAAACTACGGATCCAGCCGCAAAAGGAGACTGTTAGGCCTAGCTAGATTCAGTAAGATGCTAAAGGAAAATCAGATAAACGCTGATGAACACCGACGAACACTGAAGAATCTGCGAAACCCTAATGCAGATTTAATAAAGTGAAGGAAGGGAATATTTACCAGAGCCTTGCAGATCTCTGGTGCAAACAGGTTGATGTAGCGGCCTAGTCGGTGCAGGGTCGACGGCGGCGGCAATGCTTGAGTGCTTCGGGGTCGCGAGGAAGAAGACGATGCGAAGAGGAAGGCGGAAAATGGAAGGAGCCCCGGTCTTATTTATAAAGGAAAGGGTATAAGCGGCAGGCGCGAGAATCGAGGGGCCTGAAGCGGAGAAAGGGGGCGCAGTTGTCGCCTCGATCTTCGGGAATTAATTAAATGAAGAGAATCTTTATTATCTTTTTTATAGAGATGACATCATAACGATTCACTACAACATTCAGAAGATGACGTCATGGCGGTTTACCAAAATTTACAGGGAGAAGACAACATGGCGGTTTACGAGAATCATTAGAAGATGTTCACGGAACTTTTCTAAGTATTGAAGATTGACATGAACAGGTTCAAATTAATCTGGGGCCTAATGTTGAGGATATAACTACTGAGTGTAAACCGCCCAGGAGGGGCCGGTTCACGCTCAACTATACTGAAGCCCATGAAGACAAAGGAGATGGCACTTTACTGATAAGGCTTAGAGGCCCAGAGCCCAGAGGCAGATTAGGGCCCATAATGGTAAACCGCCATAATTGTATAACTTGTATTGTAAGTTAGGGAAAGGCAAAGACCGAGCTGGACACTTGTATGAGCCGGCCTCGGGACTCTGTAAATCGGCCAGGCGTCAACCTGTGTATATAAAGGGGACGACCCGGCGGCGGTTCAGGGACAAGAACAACAACTTGAGACCCAGGCAACGCGTATTCGCTCCCTGGTCATCAAAACCCCATTAATTCCATCACAACTAGACGTAGGATTTTACCTTCATCGTAAGGGGCCGAACTAGTACAAAACTCTCATGTCCCTTATCCGGTTTAACCCCTTCAAGTTAATCTCGTTGCGATGGCTCCACGGCTAAGTCCTTCCGATAGGACATCTGACGTGATATTTCCACGACAGGTACAATGAGCAAGTCTGATTCAGTGGCTGAAGAATCATCAGAAGAAGTAACAACATCATGCCAAGCTTGTAGAGGATTGTCAGTCACATTATTTTCAGGAACAATTCCATGCATAGCAGTGAGCCCCTGGGAAGCAAGCCAAGCTTGGTAGTTCATGAGGTGAGGTGGCATAGGAGGAGCTGGTGGTTCTGGCCAAGCACCCCACCTTGATTTGGAGCATGACCATTGTTGTGAGCAGGCTGGTTGGGGGGAGCAACATTCTGAACTAACCAATTATGAACTTGCTGTTGATACAGTTGCTCAACAGTAAGTTCAGGCCCAAACTACAGATGAGGATTGCCATCAGGGGGTGGTGGCTCCTCATTAGCTGGTAACACTTCAGGGAGTAAACCATTATAGTCATTGCTTCTTAAGATTGTTACCTGAGTAGTCCAACAGTCCCTAGCATCTCCAAGCTGCCAAACAACGAAACTCTTGGGCACCAGGTTCAGACGTATCACACGTGCTTTGATTAGCATGAACCTCCTATCTTGTCGTGGATTGTACCACGAAAACAGAGATCCATATCCCCCTAGAGCCTTAGTGATATAGTAATCTGTTTGGTAATCGTAGGGGAAACCCAAAAACATGAGACAAATCTCAGGGCCAAAAGAAGTAGTGCGTCTGTTGAGAGCCTCATTGTGAGGCACGAAGGTGATAAGCAGATCTTCTTCCTCTAGCTCAAGGGGAGTGTTGACAGTCGTGTCTCTCAAGAACGAATATGCAAAACCAAAAACACCAATACCAAGTGGATGATCACTAGATTCAGTGGTAAAAAGCTGGGCTTCATGCAGCAAACCTTTAATCGCAGTCCGAATGGCAGCCCGTCGATGCAGAGGGACGTAGGTGTTGGCCTTCGCAATTGCCAAATAGTCGTGGTTCAAAGGCGCAATCGGGCCGACCACCATCCCAGACCTCACCAAGCGGTCGGCAGGCCCCGGCTCCATAGCAAAGCCAGGTGGCAGGAAGGGGACGGGGTTGAGAGGGTAGTTTTCCATGGCGGAGAGCGAGGTGGGTGGGGGCATCAATGGCGAGCGAGGCAAAGCGACAACATTGGTGGCAGGGGAGGTGGGCTGGAGGCAGGGGCGAGAGATTTGGGCATTCGAGGTGGAAGGCAGAGCGTGAGGGGCAGAATCGGCAGGTGGAGCTGATTTTGGTACCCACTTCCACTTTTGCACCTTCAATCGTTGGAAACATTGCCGCGACTAATGGACATAGAAGCCACACGATTTGCATCAGACGGTGCGTCTCGTGATCGACCTATTTGGAAGGGAGGCCGGGGCTACGGAAACAACGTGGTGACTGATTTGATTCCCGAGGCAAGCACCAATTTGACCAAAATTTTGTTTCTATGAGATAAGTTTAGGGCAATTAAGTGCCTTGTGGTCAGGCGCCGAGCAGTTAAGGCAAATGAGGCGGGCTTGACAAGAGAATTTTTTGTGACCGCATTACAGACATTTAGAGCAAAGCGAGGCCCAATTAGCAGCCAAATCCGAAATTACTTCCGAGGAGTAGTAGGCTTGGGCCAGATCGGCCTTATGCTGATCGCTGAGCGTAAGGGGCCAGATTTCATACGGGGGGCGTATTTGAATGCAGAAGACAGAAAACTTTGGGGAAACGATGGATATTGGGCCTTAAGTGAGCATTTAAAGCTTCCCAGGTGAATAACATCCGCAGCATGATTGGCCTCAAATTTCTCCTGCCTGAGAGAATGCTGCATTAAATGAATATTTGCACCCTTTGCTTGTAATGTAGCAGAATTCAAATTAGGCTGAATCAAGGGACCCTCAACAATATCTGAATGATGAACAACCACATGAGAAGATGAAGCTTCGTTAGAATTCTTGTTGGATAAATCCATCTTATCAATTGGAGCAATTTGAAATTTGCTTAACACATGAGCTAACAAAGATCTCGAGGCAGCGATCATAGAAGGTGAGCATAGACGAGCCTTGATCGCGATAGGGGATCGAGAAGTAATGTCCAAGATCTCTTGATCCGCATGCTAGCAAGAGGCAGAGGCAGGAGCTCTAGCATACCGGCCATTGTAGAGATGGAAATGACAAACGAAATCCGGCCAAACACGGTCTTTCAAACCATAGATGAAATGACCAACCTTGTTGTTGGCAACAGAAAATCTGAACGATCGATCCTTGATCAAATCAACTTTGAAACCAAAACATAAACCCCCAAGGCAGCATTGTAAAGCAATGCCAACAGATTCCACCGAGAGAGGAAAGGAGGCTGAAGAGAAGGAGACCACGGAAAAAACTCCTTGGAATCTCAAGAAGGAGAGAAGTGAACCATCGATCCAAACCCGCGTATCACCTGATCTGCAAGGGCGAGGCCCGAGGCACAATCCCAATCCAGAAGACCATCCATGAGGGGCAGAAATAGAGGTCCCCATTGGAGGTGGTGGAGAGGTGGGAGGAGAGAAGGTGGGAGAGGAGAGCCATCACCTTGTCATTATGACACATGGTATTCGACACGGAAGTTTACTTCTAGATGACGGAGGTCAGCATAGTTCTTCCGCCTTGTCATGGCGGTCTTCAGATGTTCTCTGATCAGCTGAACGACTCTTATTCCGTCTTCGGGTAGACAAGTACGCCACCAACTAAAGATGGTAACCAACTTGTCCAAGTACTCCTGGATGACTTTCCCACGGGGTACATAAAGTGGACTCGGGTATTGGTGGTGGTCACAGTTGAGTATTGGCCAAGGTCTTCTTGACCTAGAGCCAAAGCCCATGGTCATGATCCGACCATGTCGTGGCTTGGTAAGGCTTAAGGGTTTCAATGATTCTAGGGTGTGAGTGAACGTTTATTATCTTATCCTTGAGCACAATTTCTGAGATGCGAATTGTTCTATCTAGTCCTCCAAACAAATCACCTTACACCACTGAAAGCATCCTTCATATGAGTCAACTCCAATCATCACTCATGTTATTCATATCCTCATGATTTCTGAGAGGAGGTATAAACAAAAGCATACATGTCGACTATTCCCAAACTCATATGTATGGCTATTCTTATGTAAAAATCCCTAGGTAGAACATACAAGCTGCTAAGCTTGAATTAAACATCACAATCCAAGATCTTGTTTCATTTCCTATGAATCAACTCCAATGTCCCATTAATTCCATCGATCACTATATGATCCATCAATTCTACAAATCCAATGTCTATGGTGTTCCACATGATCTTCTAATGTCCTATAATCCCCAAATACTTGAAAGGGATATCTTTACTATTGTAAGTCCACCAATTTCCATTATCGGGACCAAGTAATCTCCAACGTCAAGCTTATATAGATCCCTAAATCAACTTTGACAATTAATCCAATCTCCTAGTTTATCTTCCATCAAGAAACATGGTACCATGATCCAAATCATCGGTATAAATCCAATTTACTCTGAACCATGTAGACTTACTCAACATCTATACTCCACTAGGATCACCTATTTATTCCAAATCTCATGCCCTACGAGAATTCCTACCTACTCCCTCAAGTCATTATCATAGTGTCAACAATCTCCTATTGATATCATCTGAACAAGTCAAATTCTTATTCCTCCAAGAATCTCAGCTTGTGATCATAATTGTCCTACTAAATCCAATTTACTCAAGGGAGAAGTAAATTAGCTACTCTATCAACTTGATCCATCAAGTTTATCTACCACCATGAAAGTCTCGGTTTATCTAGGGAAGGGTTTCCAATCTTGAGGGGAGAGCATCACTTTACGGGGGTGCACTTGGCCGAGGAGGCTGTAGTAAAAGTCTTCAGTGTTGGTTGTTTGCCGAGGTGGAATCCTTGGTGCATCTTATCTTGCTGGTCTTCACTTGATGAGAGGGAAAATTAGCATAGAGGAGGTGCCTAAAGGGGGTTCTATAGTGCAAGTGCAAACAAACAAGTGCCGAAAGGGCCAAACACAAGCATTAAAATAAGTTAGGTGATATAGTCGCGTACTTGTTGCCTAGGGCAAAGGGTGCTTATATCAAAACACAAACAAATAAAAACAAGCAACACACAATCATGGTTCTATCTAAAACCATCACACAGACTCGACTTCGCATAGGGGATACATGACTCATCCTACCCTAGGGGTTCTCGGACTCAGTAGTCGTGCTTGCTTCGTGTGTTGGAGAGAAGGACTTTCAGTTTTTTGGGTCTTCCTTAGGTGTCGCACGTCTCTTGTAGTCGTTCAATGAAATGATCCGGGTTGGGTGTGAAGAATCTTTGACAACTTCTCATTTGGTAAGAAGACGGGGCGAAGGTGGTTCCTTGTGGCTGCCAATGTTCGGGTCTTCAGTTATTTCTGTAATCATGACAATGCCTTCTTGTCTTCTAAGGCATTGAGGCCTCCAGGTAGGCAATCCTTTATGCAATAACATTAACAAGGCATGGTAGAGGTCCAGCACGTCGGTCACATTGAGGACAACATCGTCACCAAGAGCGAGGGATGAAGAGAACTGTTTTCCTGCTCACTATAGTGAGGCGGACCAAACGGCGAGGTTCTCATCCACTGGTGGTTGCCGGTACCACAACGGTAAGGACATGGTTGCTCTATTAGTGATGCATATCATGATCTTGCATATCTTACACCCTGATCATCGTAAGCCAAGGTTGCATCATCCCGGGGTAGTGTCAAGAATGTCACCATCTTCTGAGTCTTTGGTTTCCTCATTCCTTGAGAAGGTATCTTCCGTCTTGTCGTGGTGTCGCCAAGCTTGTGTTCAGAAGATGTGGGCGAATGTCTGGCAATGCGTCTTCCTTCTAGGTTATCCACGAGGATTACAAGGAATCCAATGGTCAGGTGCATAAGGGTACTAGCAACCATTTACAAAAGTTTTGAAGGGGAAGAGATCAACAAGGAAAATATATCTTAGTTTTTGAAAAACTCGGAAAGGAAGAGAAGTATAGATAATTTTTGAAAATTAGTGATAGTTTTGAAAGTAGTTTTACCCTAACTAACGACCATGCTAACTAGGGCTTCCTACAGTCAGAATGGCTCTGATACCAACTCTGTGGGGACCCCGACTCATAAGCCGTGATCACCGAATGCACGAGTACAGTGATCCCAAGGATCAATGCTCACTGAACTCACAGAAACCGAATAACAAGAGTCTTACATCTAGTACATACCGTTTTACTCAAATATGACCTTTATGACCAAGTCCACATAAAATTGCAGCGGAAATCTTCAACGATAGCGTGAACCCATGCCATCTTCCTTAACCCTACCGACATTCTGACTGGGAAGCATCCTAGCTCGCATGTTCGCCATGGAGGTACTCTTCATTATATCCTGTTTCTTTCATGCCTGGCCAACAAAATAACCAGTGGCAAGCCAACGAGTACTTTGAATGTACTCACAAGCAATCCATGTTTTGGAACAAGGTACGACAATTCATGATATAGCACTAAGTAGGTAATTTTGCAGAAAGCTAGTTTTGAGTGCAATGACATGTCCTAACAACTTGTAAAGCACGCATCATAAGAATTCAGATATCCATGTGAATTGGTTACATATATCAACATAAACAGAGTTTATGAACTCCAACTTAATCAAGATGTCATTCGACTCGACTCAAGTAGTTCCCTCTCCCCACCCATTTTTTACACCAGGTCTTTGTAAACAATGGACGTAGCCCAACAGTGGTCATCCAATTGTCCTTGACCATGGACAGGGCTATTCAAATAGTTTTACACTATGTAGAGGTTGTACACTTCACCCACAAGAATCTGGGAAGCTTTCGTGTCGTCTACGATCCCGCAGTACTTCAAGTACTCGGGGGAAGCACCCGTTCACTATCTTTCCCTAGGCGACACTAACATAGATTCCACTTGTTGGTACATAGCCGTCGTGTCATGATCATAAAACACCTTGGGACTCTGCCCCTTTTATCATCACACCTACACGAAGGGACCAACGGTGTGTTCGGTGCCTTGTAAGAACAGTCATGACCGCCTATCAAAGCATGACCCCGTCCCTAGAGTGAACTCACGTCACTCCCGTTACTAGTAATGTGGGAACCATGCCAACATCAGACTAGGTAATCAATAATGCCCTGTCCCATAAGGGGTAGTGTGGTTGCACATGTAAGGTTGGAGTAACGATCGCAACTTAAACCAATCCATTTTTGAAAACAACACACTCACTTGCCTTGGTACACCACTTCGTCATCAAGTGGTTACTTAGCTCAATATCACCTTCGGGCATTAGTGGCACCCGACGGGGTTTTCGGAAAGTCTTTAAAAATAGTTTTGTCTCCATCACGATGCATATACCCATCCCACTTGCGAAGCAACTACTTTAGCGTCCTATCTACTCCCACACGCATAGCCCTCGTAGGAAGGTAGGGTCATGCATGCACAATGCAAGTATCAACAAGGAAGTAACGAAGGCAACCCACCAAAGTGGTTACCATCTCATCATGATTCCAATGCAACAATATTAAGGTGCTATATGACATGCATAAAAATGGTTTCATATACATGGTCAAGGGGCTGCTTGCCTGGCTCAGCAAAATCTTCAAATCTTCTGGTCCATCACCAAGTACTGCATCTACTTCATCAACTATTGTCGAAAGCAATCACAATAAGCAACACAACAAGGCAAAAATAGAAGTGCTCTAAAAATAGGAATAGGACTTTTCTAGGACGTCTCTGGTTATATGAAAAATAACCAGAGGGGTTTCCTTGGAATTGGATAAATAGATATTCTTGAACATTTCAATATGATGGAATCAAGGGAGTAATAGATTTGCAAGAAGTTTACAACATTCCTTTTTTATAAAAATGAGGGAAAGCACCCATTAAATCATGCATGATTTTAGAAACATTTAGAAATTGGTTTCACTAGATTTGGAGTGGAAATGAATATAATATGGATTTTTGAAGTTGACTTATGTGAATAAATGGCCTATTAAATAGATCCAGTGAAAAATAGGCATAGTAAAAATGTTCATTGTTGCCTATTAAATAGAGAATGATTTATGGAGCGCTAGCAATTTGAATCACCAAATTTGGAGTTTGGTTGAATATTCTAAGAATTTTTGAACTACCGTGGAAATAGAAAAAGGTAAAAGGATTACCAGGTACAAATGAGCTAAACTGCACCCTAGGTGCTGGATAGCTACTGGACTGGCCTGACAGCTCAGCCACAAGCGTAGGAGGCGACGTCAATGGCGTACTCCGGGTGGTATGTCTTCGCTCGAGGCACACGCCTTCAGTGGAGGCCGTCTCCACTTAACCGTGAGGGGCCCGCGGCCTTAGCCACCTACAAGCGGGGCCCGCTGGCAGGCCCTCCTCCTACCTCCTGCTCAAAACAGAGGAGGGTCAGGGGAGGCCAGCCGAGCGCGTGCCGACGCCCGTTCTAGCGACTCAGGTCGCCTCCGGCGACGGTACGACCACCCGCGTGCTCAGGAGGAAGTCCCGCGTCCGCCTGATGGTCCCATATACGCAGGGGAGCGCCACAGCGAGTGGGGCTTCGGCCGCAGCGGGGGCCGATGACGGGTAAGATTGATTATGGCGTTGCGGCTCGCCGGAGGAGAAATGAGTGTGAGGGCGAGCTCCTTAAGGTCTAGAGGGTCCCCTGGTGTGGTTTTAGGTGGAGGAGGGAGTCGGGACGACACGAATTTTACCAGCGGCTGGCGGCGATGCTTTGGCCGTGGTGGTGGATAGAGGACGCGAGAGCTAGAGAGGGCCGTTCCAGGAGGACTCGGGGAAGGAGAGAGAGAGAGTAAATGGAGATGAGGGAGAAGCCTGGGGAGGCTCTATACGGCAAGACCATGGTGCATCGTGAGCCGAGCTCACGGGTGCCGCCGAAAATCACCATGGCGGTCGGGGAGGGGTCCTGGATCCCTGTGTGGCATTTGTGGGGATCGAGAGGCAATAATAAAGTTATTATTTATTTTCTTATTTTATGATAAATGTTTATTATTCATGCTATAATTGTATTAGCTGGAAATTTAGTACATGTGTGAATAGATAGACAAACATAGTGTCACTAATATGCCTCTACTTGACTAGCTCGTTGAATTAAAGATGTTTAAGTTTCCTAGCCATAGACATGAGTTGTCATTTGATTAACGGGATCACATCATTAGAGAATGATGTGATTGACTTGACCCATTCCGTTAGCTTAGCACTTGATCGTTTAGTATGTTGCTATTGCTTTGTTCATGACTTATACTTGTTCCTATGACTATGAGATTATGCAACTCCCGTTTATCGGACGAACACTTTGTGTGCTATCAAACGTCACAACGTAACTGGGTGATTATAAAGGTGCTCTATAGGTGTCTCCGAAGGTACTTGTTGAGTTGACGTATTTCGAGATTAAGATTTGTCACTCCGATTGTCGGAGAGGTATCTCTGGGCCCTCTCGGTAATGCACATCACTATAAGCCTTGCAAGCAATGTGACTAATGAGTTAGCTGCAGGATGATACATTACAGAACGAGTAAAGAGACTTCCCGGTAACGAGATTGAACTAGGTATTGAGATACCGACGATCAAATCTCGGGCAAGTAACATACCGATGACAAAGGGAATAATGTATGTTGTTATGCGGTTCGACCGATAAAGATCTTCGTAGAATATGTAGGAGCCAATATGGGCATCTAGGTTCCGCTATTGGTTATTGACTAGAGAGGTGTCTCGGTCATGTCTACATAGTTCTCGAACCAGTAGGGTCCGCACGCTTAACATTCGTTGACGATATAATATTATATGAGTTATGTATGTTGGTAACCGAATGTTGTTCGGAGTCCCGGATGAGATCACGGACATGACGTGGAGCTCCGGAATGGTCCGGAGGTAAAGATTCATATATTGGATGATATGGTTAGGCCAAGGGGTCAGGCCCACGAGGCTATAAGTCGGTGCAAAAGGAGATTTGCGGAGGCCAAAGGGCCAAACGCCGGAGACCCTGGCGTCTGGCCCTGGGCCAGACGCCGAGACCCATGGCGTCTGGGCCAGACGCCAAGGATTGTGGCGTTTGGTCCTGGAGTCCGAGTGGGACTCTTGCCTTTCGGAAAAAACCGACTTTGAGGAGGCTTTTGCTCCAAGTTTCGACCCTAGGGCTCAACATATAGATAGAGGGGCAGGGCTAGCACCAAAGACACATCAAGAAACACCAAGCCGTGTGCCGGCAACCCCGTCCCCTCTAGTTTATCCTCCGTCATAGTTTCCGTAGTGCTTAGGTGAAGCCCTGCGGAGATTGTTCTTCACCAACACCGTCACCACGCCGTCGTGCTGCCGGAACTCATCTACTACTCCGCCCGTCTTGCTGGATCAAGAAGGCGAGGACGTCATCGAGCTGAACGTGTGCAGAACTCGGAGGTGCCGTGCGTTCGGTACTTGGACCAGTCGGATCGTGAAGACGTACGACTACATCAACCGCGTTGTCATAACGTTTCCGCTTAGCGATCTTCAAGGGTATGAAGATACACTCCCGCTCTTGTTGCTATGCATCATCATGATCTTGCGTGTGTGTAGGATTTTTTTTGAAATTATTACGTTCCACAACAGGAGTAGGGGTCAGGGAGGGGAGAGATGAAGTCGAGCGAGCTCGAGGAGGTCCCGCACGAGTGCAACGACTGGTGAGCTCGGGCGGCGCTCACCCGACAGGGGGCAGAGAAGGGTGACGGAGGAAGGGCCTGACAGCTTGACATGTTGTGGACGTCGACGCCACCTCAGGAGACATCATCCCGATGTCCAAGGTCAACGGGAGGCCTCGGAATGGGTATGCTACAGTGAGGGAGAGAACTCTAGCATGCTCCAGAGCGCGAGCTCTACACGCCATTGCATAAACTATGTGCCCTGGGCATGTCCACTAGTGTCTAGAGGTGCTAGGGAGGAGTAAACAAGGTGGGTGTGTCATTGGATGCCCAGGATCAGCAGACACAGAACGCTTAAATCGTGCCCACATTGTCCTCCTTCCTAAGAAGGATACGCAACCTCAACTGACGCCTTTAGGCCCATCTCCCTTCAGAACTGCCCCATCAAAGCTGTTGCTAAAGTCATCACTTCTCGCCTAAAACCACTCATCCCCTGCTAGTCCATGGCAACCAGACCGGATTCATCTCTGGCAGAAATATCGCCGAAAACTACGTTTTTGCAGCCGACCTCATTAGCTCCTGCCACTCTCAGAAAAAACCAACCATGGTCTTTAAGCTTGACTTCAGAAAAGCTTTCGACTCCGTGGCCTGGCCCGCCCTTGACAAAATCATGGCAATACGTGGCTTCTCTCCAACCTTCCGCACCTGGATCCAAAACATCCTCCACATAGGTAAAACTGCCATACTCCTGAACAGGATCCCAGGCAACTGGATTCACTGCAAGAATGGGTTGCGGCAAGGTGACCTGGTCTCCCCCTACCTCTTCCTCATCGTCGCCGACCTGCTTCAACAGCTCATCATCCAGAATTCTGAATCTGCTCTTCACCACCCCATCTTCTCCCACCTGCCTCCCACTGTTCTCCAATATGCTGATGATACGCTCATCGTCGCAGCAGCCTCCCCCCCCCCCCCCGCCGCTGCCCGCCGCCGCCCTTAAAGTAACCCTAGACAACTTTGCACACGCCACGGGCCTCGCCATCAACTTCTCCAAAACCACTCTAGCCACTCTTCACACCGACGAATCCACGACTGCTGCCATTGCCCTCGCCATGAGCTGCTCATGTGCCCCTTCCCTCAAACTTACCTAGGCCTGCCTCTCGCCCCGACCAAACCTCCCACCAATACCTTCACACCACTGATAGAACAAGGTTGGAAACTACTTACGGGCTGGCGTGCGAAACTACTCGACAAGGGCGATCGGCTCATCCTCATTTCTGTTGTTCTGGACTCAATCCTCTCCTATTTCATGTCAGTATTTCGCATACCCAAGAAAACACTCAAAACAATAGACTCTGAGAAGGGCTTTTTTTTTGGGCCGGGGAAGATGCCTGCTCAAGTGCTCAATGTCTTATTGCATGGAAAAATGTTTACGTACCAAAAAAAATTTGGTGGTTTACAGCTTAAAAACCTGCAGGTACAAAACAACTGCCTCCTAATGAAATTTGTTGCCAAAGCACTCTCTGCCGCCCAGACACCTTGGTTAGAGTGGCTTGATCTCCAACACCCCAACGCCCTAGTCTCACCATCCCCTCAAACCTCCTTTCTTTGCCGCACGATTTCACAACAAATCCCTACCCTACAGTCCATCTCATTCGTACTCACACACAATGGCTCACATACTTATTTCTGGCTTGACACTTGGCTAACCCCACAACCCCTTGCCACCACCTTCCCCCACCTGTTTTCACACTCCACCCTAAAGCTGGTTAAAGTGGCTAACATTTGGCGTTTCGGTGTCCAAGCTAACCTCCGTAATCGGCTCACTCCCACGGCAGAACAAGAGCTTGTTTCGCTTGTGGCTATCTTGCAGGACTTCATGCCCTCGGCGGGAGAAGATCAACGGTTCTTACAACATGGCATTGGCTTCACCGCCTGGCAAGCGTACGATGCCCTCATGGCCCGGCCAGATAACGATCTCATTGCTCCTCTCATTTGGAGCGCCAAGGCTCCTCGAAAGCTCAAAGTCTTCGCCTGGCTACTCTTCAAAGATCGCCTTAATACCACGGTCAATCTTGCACACAAGCATATAATATCTTCAGATATATGCCCCCGGTGTGCTAGGTTGCCAGAAGACTCCAGCCACCTCTTCATCACATGTCCTCTTGCCAATAGGATTTGGCAACGTCTTGGGTTTCTGCCACAAACCGACGACATCACGGAGCTCTGGGACGTCGCTCTTCCTCATTACCTCCCTACAACGGCATGGCCCCTCGTTCTCTTGGCATTGCTATGGAAGATATGGGCATCACGTAATGACATGGTATTTAGGACTGTTGATCAAAGTTCTGTAATAACCCTTAGGAACCTTATCTCTGGCTTCGACCTGTGGTCTCATCGTCTAGTGGAAACACAAGACAAGGTGGACGTCTCCTCGTGGCGCTCCTACCTCTCGTAATATATTCAGGTGGGGGAGCTCCCCCCCCCCCCCCCCCCCCCCGCGGTGATTCTCAAAAAAAAAAGAAAACTGGACTTATGTTCGAACAGATTAGCACTTTTTTTTATTTGGCAGTGTATGTATTTCTGGCATAAAAAACATCTGCAATTTTCTTAAGCTGCTACTGGATTGCATGTTTTGACCGTTTTATAGTAATAGTAGGATATTACATGATTTATCAAATTGATAGCCACAAAGCCCTGGACTTTTTATTCATCTTTCTATACCTTGTTCATAAAAGAGTATCTTAGCATCTCGGCACTTACTGTTGTACTACCTCTTATCCCTAGTTTTAGTTCAAATTTGAACTAAAATCACGACGCTTATTATGGATCGGAGGGAGTAACTTAGAAGTAGTGCAAGTTAGCCTATAGCTATTTGCATCTATGTGCATCTCTTATGTTAATTCTTGTTTATATTTTACATTGCTGCTGCCCTGAATAGAGCAGGACACATGTTCAATTTCATGTTACCCACACAATGTCAAGCTTCCCACATATTAATATGATTCTTTTCTCAAGATGTACAGGCGCGGCAACGCGGGTCTTCATGTTCTAGTAAGATGAAGGTTATAGGAATGTGATAACCTTTGATCCTATGATTCATAGACTTGTATAGAAAAATTCATACGGATCAGAATCCTCCAATATTCTCATGATTTTCCTTCAATTACAAAGAACTATATCCTCAAAGATTTATATAAAAAAAACAGGTCGCCTGGCACCATGATATCAGTCGACCGCCATTTTATTTTGCGTGGCCGCGCGTCGGCGGATTCCCAGCCAACTCGCCCAACACACATCATCATCCATTGTTGCTGCCCAGTTTTTGTACACATTCGATCTATCTCCAGCTTGCTACTTTGTAGTTATCGTTCAACAGTTAATCAATTTTGATCAATTCGTTAAGAACAGGCTGTACAGAAGCCTGACCTGACAACACGAGTGAATGAATTATGTAAAAGGGAACATGCAGGCAACTACACAGGCAAAGAGGGACATGGAGCGAAAAAGCGACGCAAACGAAAAGCTTCCAGACCAATGAATGGATGAGGAGATCTCATTCCTTGTCCCTGAGACGGGAGCACATGAGCATATCGCATTCGGGCGTCCTTTCGTGCTTTGCACTTTGCACCCAGTCTTTCTCTTGCACCTATGCAAAGAGTGTAACCGCAAAAGTCAGGCATGCCCTGTGACTCCTTATTGTTTCTAGTTTCATTTTGTTTCTTGTTCGCGATAGTTGGCAAAGAAATGCTACGTGCAACTGTCTAAAAATACCAGAAACGGGCAAGCCACCAAGATTTCATCATGTGAAATCCATACATGATTCACTAATGGATCCGAGAACTTGTTATCTCCGGGTCGTGATTCTTCTCATCGTTGAGGTTGATGCGCTTGGGCGAAGTCAGTGGCTGTCGTGAATGCGCCTTGTTGAGCGTAGTTTATAGTATATTAGATGGAAAGGGATGAATTGGTTGGATTGGGATCTAGCTGCTACGAAAACCGACTTTTTGTTGCAGTGTTGACTGAGCAATATCACCGAGCTGAAGAACTTCACATCTAGCACTTTGCTTGGCAATGGAAGGCTGACATATGGGTCGATAAATCTCCTTGTTATAGGCGTCAGACTATTCAAGTAACAAGAAAACATACTCTTTTTTTGATAAGTAACAAGTAAAAATAAGCAGCCAAGTCAGTTTACGGCACATGATGAAGCAGCCTTTCCATCCCCGCCATGTTAAACGGCGTGGCGTGGAAAGATAACTAGAAGTTTTTTTCACCCTTTGATCTTGCTCTAACTGAGATGCTGGTTGCAAAGAGGATTAAGAAACAAGGAAGAAGCTAAAGGAGCTTGGAATGTTGTTTGGCCTCATCTGTTGGCACTTTGGCACCACAGACCTCACATCCTACTAGCTAAGAGATCGATCCTGGCTGGGTCAGACATGCATGGTTGCTCCTGGATCAAATTCATCTTTAATTAATTCCTTCATAGAGGTTTTATTAATTTGTAGGGCTGAAAACAACAAAAAAAATATTGGTTGTACTCTCTGCATGCAATTTCAACGGAACTTTTTTCGAGCAACAAGGAACACATATGCCTCTTCATAATTTAGAAAAAAAAGATGACCGTTTACTAAAAGGAATCTAGCCGAAAGCTGATACAAATGGGTTGAAACCACCTATCAAACCACGGCCCGGAATATACACATGCTAACAATGCGAAGAGCACGATATACATGCATGCAAACCAAACACACACAAAGGGCGAGGCCAAATCTACTTGGAAGGATAGTAGACTCAAGAGGATCCCTCGACGTCAAGGCAACAAGCACACAACAAAGCTTGCGCCATGCATGTTGTCAACCAGAGGCATCGGGGGCCTCATCACCCACATGACTTTCACCTGCAGCCACACCCTCTATCGGGTATGTCGCCATGACTTTCACCTGCTCTACCACACACTAAGCTTGACACTATCGAATCGACAACACCTTCTAGGGCCATCACCATGACCTCCACTGCTCACCCACAGGCTTCATCTCCGCATGAACCACGTGCCTTAGTCATGTAACAACCACTTGTAGACCCATGACCACCACACAAGCTCCCACTTCAACACCCAAGACTAACCAATCCCACCAGGTCGCTTTGACAAAGTCTACAACCTCAATGCACCCTACAAGTCTACAACACAAGATCGACATCCAGTGTCATGACAAGTTGCGTGTCGCTCCCTAGTCCTAGGTCCGCCGCTGCACCATGTTCTATGGTGTCAGGCAACCATTTCTAGGGCCAACACGACGGAAATTATTATTTGCAATATTTAAACTATGCAAAGACACATCCAAACGCCTGCTGCGCAAAACGATCAACTTGAGCCAAATTCAGAACTTTAGGAACTACTCTCTCCGTTCCTAAATATATGTCGTTTTAGAGATTTCAATATGGACTACATACGCATGACTTATATTTAGAAACAGGAGTAGATTATGCAAATATACAGGTCGATCAGGGAACTGCGCGTATTGGTTCATAAATAATAATGGGAGAACCGTGTGTGTGTGGTCACACTATCCTCTGTGGCACAAGAAATTTTGTGTTCGGATAATACAGTTGCAAATATTTGGGATGTGGTCACACACTCCACTAGTCCACTCTCTTCCTGATCACCTTCACTCTTTTAGGAGTCTACAGAAGAACATGCCTCCATCTCTACTTGCAGCAAAGTAGCAAAAGCTTTCATTTCCACATTGTTCTACTCTTTCCTTCCTTTTGGCTGCCTTCCAAACGCCTGCGCTTCACATGGGCTCCTTCACTCTTTCTACGCTGGTCCTCGATGGTGCATACATAATTGATGGCAGCACTCATTGATGCGTGGGAGTAAACCAATGTCGCAAGTCCTTCTCGGGCTTTCACGCGAGCCCTTGGCATGTCGACTTCACGGCGTCCCTTTTGCTCCGCTTTGATTGGAGAGAGAGCGTATGCGTGCCAAAGTTGGCGTTGCGTCAGCAGTGCGTTGCCTAAATCAGTACAGTAAGAGTTTCCCTGAGTTGTTGATTTTGTCATTTTGTCTTGCACTAGAGCAGCTGGATGTGTTCTCAGTGAACAATTCTCATTTTGACCTGCCTCCACTCTCATAGTCACATATTCAATCAGTATAGTTCATCTTATTTTGTTACAAATCGGGTTTTCAATTGTTGAAACGCACAGCTTCATCATCACTAGGAAAAATGACCCTTAATTACAATACTAGTCTGTGGCATCTAAAAAGAACATGCAGCTTAGTAGTAGGATGAGAAAACATGGCCATTCATTCTCTCTATGGATCATGCATCAAATCGAAGCTGCAGCTGAGCTGCTCCAGAGAGGAGGCAGAGACACACACCCTGCGGCAACTGCATGCGAGATCCAGAGCTGCAGATCCTTGGCAGGCAAAACAATTGTAGGAGGACAAGTTATGGGCTGTGCAATCGCGGTGTATTGATCGAACCCTCAAGAGCAGAGATCTTGGCCTTCGTGTCAACAGGAGTAGTAACAGGATGGCAGTTGAGCATGCCAGCGCGCTCAAGAAGCTCATGTGCATACTTCTGTTGATGAAGAAAGAAACCGTCCGGACGCCGAACGACCTCAATGCCAAGGAAATAATGTAGAGCACCCAGGTCCTTGATAGCAAACTCGTCACGCAGCCGGAGAGTAATCTGCTGAAGAACGGCTGCGGAGGAGGCTGTCAGGATGATGTCGTCGACGTAAAGCAGCAAATATGCAGTCGTGTCACCGTGGCGATAGACAAACAGTGAGGCGTCCGAGCGAGTGACGCTGAAGCCCAGTGTCTGAAGAAACCCGGCGATCCGCTGGTACCAGGCTCGGGGTGCCTGCTTGAGCCCGTAAAGAGAGCGAGACAGCAGGCACACATGGCCGAGAAATGAAGCGTCGACGAAGCCGGTGGGTTGCTCACAAAACACCTGCTCCTCAAGATGGCCGTGGAGAAAGGCGTTGGAGACATCCATCTGGTGAACAGGCCAGCCGCGAGAGACGGCGAGCTGGAGGACAGTGCGGATCGTGCCCGGTTTGACAACCGGGGCGAACGTCTCCGTGAAATCAACTCCAGCGCGCTGGCGGAAATCGCGGACCACCCAGCAAGCCTTGTAGCACTCAAGTGAACCGTCTGAGCGGGTCTTATGGCGAAAGACCCACTTGCCGGTGATGACGTTGGCGCGAGGAGGCCGGGGAACCAGGGTCCAGGTGCGGGTCCGTTGGAGAGCGTCAAACTCTTCCTGCATCGCCGCAAGCCAGTGAGGATCACGGAGGGCGGTGCGGGCGGACGCAGGAATGGGTGACGGCTCCACGGCAGAGGCGGCGAGGACGTACTCGTCACGCGAGTACCGGAGACTCGGACAGTGAATGCCGGCTCGAGCGCGGGTGACGGGGCCGGACGGAGCCACCGGGGCCGGCGAGGCGGCTGGCGAGGCGGCGGGCGAGGCGGCGGGCGACGCGGCCTGCGAGGCGACCGGCGTCGCGGCCGGCGACGGAGCCGGCGAGGCGGCCGGCGGCGGGCCCGGCGAGGTGGCCGGCGTCGAGGCGGCGGAGGTGGCGGCCGAGCCGGCAACCGGCAAGGCGGCCGGCGTCGAGGCCGCGGAGGAGGCGCCCGACCCCGCGGCGCCCGAGTCGGGGGCGGCGGGTGAAGGCGGGGCGCTGGCCGCACCGGCAGAGCCGGCCGGGGAGGGCGCCGGCAGGAGGGCCCGGGGACCGCCAAAGCCCGAAGGCGGTCCACGAACCAGGCGTGCTCGTCCACCTGACGAGGTCGTCGATGAGCCGCCGGTGGCCGGCGGCGACGAGACGACAAGGGGTGCCTGCTGCTGAAACGGGAAGACCATCTCATCAAAGTAAACGTGTCGGGAGGTGAAAACACGGTGAGAGACGGGATCGTAGCAGCGGTAGCCCTTAGTGTTAGGTGGGTAGCCGAGAAAGATGCATGCGACGGAGCGGGGTGCAATCTTATGAGGCGCAGTGGCAGCGATGCTAGGATAGCACAGGCAGCCGAAAATGCGAAGCCCTTCATAAGAGGGGGGTGCACCGAAGAGAAGGTGGTGAGGTGTAAAGTTCCCGCGAGTGCGACATGGACGGATGTTGATGAGGAGAGAAGCGGTGGCTAGAGCGTCAGGCCAAAAGCGCGGGGGCACATTGACGTGAAAAAGAAGAGTCCTAACGCAGTCATTAAGAGTGCGAAGGATGCGCTCAGCACGACCGTTCTGCTGCGAGGTATACGGGCAAGTGAGACGAAAAATCGTGCCATGTGTGGTGAGAAGATTACGAACATCGGTGTTGTCAAACTCCTTCCCGTTGTCTGTCTGCAACGCGAGAATGGGTCAACCAAACTGCGTGCGAATGTAAGAATAGAAACCGGCAAGGGTGGAGATAACATCCGACTTGCGGCGCAACGGGAAGGTCCACACATAATGCAAAAAATCGTCAAGGATGACAAGGTAATAAAGAAAGCCCGTATTACTTGCAACAGGAGATGTCCAAACATCACTATAAATTAACTCAAACGGGTACGATGCAACAAAGGAAGAAGCCCTAAACGGAAGACGAGCATGTTTGCCGAGGCGGCATGCATGACACGAGTGATCCTCGTTCTTATTACACGTGAAAGAAAAACTCTGAAGTATGTGGCGAAGTGTGGCAGGATTAGGATGACCCAAGCGAGCGTGCCAGAGATCCACTCCGGTGGCGAGAGCGACAGGGGCGGCGGAAGTGGTGGAGGCGGCGGAGTGAACCGGGTAGAGCTCGTCGGGGCTGTCACATCGGTGGAGCACCATCCGCGTGCGAGCGTCCTTAACAGAAAAACCACATTCGTCAAATTCAACAGTGACCGGATTTTCACGTGTAAGAGAACGAACGAAAACAAGATTTTTAATAAGATCAGGAGAAACAAGAATATTAGACATGGATATAGGAGTGGAGTTAGACGGAAAATATGTATGTCCAATATGGGTGATAGGAAGAGAAGAACCGTCACCGACGGTGATGCGGTTGGAGGTGTGGACAGGGTGGGCAGTGTGGAGGTTACCGGGGTACGCCGCCATATGAGCGGTGGCGCCACTGTCCATGTACCAATCGCCGCCGCCGGTGTAGCTGGACGGGGAAGGGGCGGTATGGAGAGCCGCCAGAAGAGCCGGGTCCCACGGCTCCGGTGGGAGGGACGGCGCAGACGTCAGGGCAGCAGCGGCGGCCCACCTGGCGGCGGCTGCTGCCCGTAGGGCGCTGCATAGGGCTGCGGCGCGGCGTAGTACGCCTGGTGTGACGGAGGCCGAGTGCTGAGAAGACCCGGAGTAGGGGCCCGAGGAACCGACATGGAGTAGGCGTGGACGACGCCAGTCCACAGGTTCTGTCCGGCGTACCACGGGGCCGCCGGCTGAGGGGCCGGCTGCTGCTGGCGAGGCGCTCCTCCCTGAGCACCGCCGCCGCCTCCCTGCTTGCGGCCACCCCGGCGGCCGCCGCAACGACCGCCCCCATTGGCCGCCGGCTGGGGCGGCGGGAAGGGGGCGGGTGGGGCGGGCGGGAAGCCTGGCGGGAAGGCGGGCGCCGCCGGCTGGGGCGGCGTCGGGCTGGACGGTGGCGGGGCCGAACCCCCGCGGGTGCCGGCAACAAGGGCGGTGTGGGTCGCGCGCGTCCGGGCCGCCCGCATCCGGCGTTCCTCTAGCTTGAGGTACGCGACCACCTTGTCAAAGGTGGGCTCCGGGATGAGGGTGAGGTTGGAGGCGGCGTTCCCGAAGTCCTCGTTGAGGCCGTCGGAGAGGGTGCTGATGAGGAGCTCGTCACCGATCTTTTCCCCCAGATCACGGAGCTCATCGGCGAGCTTCTTGAGGCGCATGCAAAAATCATCGATGGACGAGTCAAGTTGCTGGCACCCGTAAAACTCACCATAGAGGAGGACCTTGCGTTGCAGCCGATTGTCGGTAAAGAGGCCGTTGAGCTTGGTCCAGACCGCATGGGCGTCGTCCTCGTCGTTCACCACGGTGTGGAAGATATCGCTGAAGATGATGAGGTAGAACCAGCTGATGATGGTGGCGTCGAGGATCATCCACTCCTCGTCGTGGATCATGAGCGCGGAGCCCACGGTGCCGTCCACGTGGCCGTGAAGGAGGTACTCACGGAACACAAGCGAAAAATACCGCTTCCACGCGGAGTAGGAGGCCGTGGTGTGGTCAAGCTTGACCGGGACGCGCTCATGGATGTTGAGGTCGCGGACGAGGGTGACGGTGGAGGAGGAGGAGCTCATGGTGGCGGCGCGGGTAGGGGGGAGCGGGGTTGGACGCGGCGCGGGTTACAGAGGGGAGGGGGTGCGGCGCGGGTTGGGAAGGAGGTGGCGGCGCGGGTGGAGAGGAGGGTGCGGCGCGGGTGGGAAGGGAGGCGGAAGCGGGGTGTGTGTGGCGGCGGCGGCCTCGGGACGGGAGGCAGCGGCGGCGGCGAGCGGGGCGGGTGGGCTGGGGCGGCGGTTACCAGAGGCGGCGGTGGCGGCCGAAGGGAGGGCGGCGGCGGCGGCTGGTGACGGCGGCGCGGAGGCGCGGCGGCGGCGGCGGCGGCAGCTAGGGTTAGGATCGTGCTGCGATAGATACCATGTAGAAGGACAAGTTATAGTCTGTGCAATCGCGATGTATTGATCGGTGCACCAGGCACGTATATATAAGTACAGAGGTGGGCTACAATCTCAACTATACAAGGAAACAGGAAATGGACCCTACACACACATATACACGTACACAATATACTTAACAACAACAAACGGTGCAAGAAGGATTAGAATACGCAAGCTTCCATGCACGCACGCGCGCACAGGCACAGCCCTTGTTTTTGAGGCACAAGAACAAGCACGCCGGTCCAAGAGCAAACACGGGCATATATCTATCTATGAATCCGAGCGCATGCGATCGAGACGGTTGCCTCAGTGGAGAAAAGAAAATTTTGCACCGGTCGATGCAGATTACGGAGCACGGGAATTTTTTTTTTAGGCCAATCGCTCACGGATCTTTTACAGCGAGGCAGGCCAGCATCGTGGGAACACGAGCTCTGGTTTACGGAGGATAGGTGAACATGAGCAGCAACATGATACTCCGGCTGTTGCTAAGCAAAGGACGACCGTGGGGATCAGGCCATCAGGGCAGTTGACTAGTCTATTATACTCTACCTGAATTCTGAGTCTGGATATGTTGTACAGTAACAGTACGTGCCTTGTTCCCTCCAACGTACTAGTACGAATTAGGGCCTCACCATATTCGCTTCTGATCATGTATCTTTCCGCTGAAAGTTCAGCGGGAGTCAGTGCAACTGTTCGAGCGTCGTGACCATACCGGGTTAGTGGATTTTTGGGTGAGTCGTCCCCTCAGTGATCGCATCGACCTTGAGCCCTTCAACGCCAGTACGAGTACTATGTGGATTTCTTATCGGCTGTGTACTTGAAAGAGAAAAATATGCGGTGACATGATCCGCGCTGGAAGTCAGAGCTCCTCCTCCGCCGGCCCAAAAGAAACAGAAGGGAGTTGGATAGATTCCCTGGCAGAGTCATCCATTTGACATGATCCACTCTGGAATCCGGTGTCGACCTGAATCAAACTCCTCCAAAGGTGACGGAGGGAGCAGTCCAGTCCAGTCCTGATTATTATACTGGTAAAGTGTGAGGATAACTGAACTTGGTTACAGGTTATTAATACGCAGTAGTATTAGTATATATCACTAACCCTCGGTGCTTAATTACCAGAAGCGGAGCCAGAGACCAACGAGGGTCTGCCGTGATGAGGGCCATTTGAATATTTGATTACTCACAAATCGCAGGGAAACACAATTTTTTGTCCAAAAGGATCACCTGCACACACCAGGAGGCGGCGACACTGTTCACTCGGAGCACTGTTCACTGTTCATATGGATGAACAGCCATTTAAAAAAATAGTAGAAAAATTCGGGGGGGGGGGGGGGAATCTGAAAAACACTACCCTATTCTTTTGTTTTTTTAAATACTGTTCATCCATATGAATAGTGAACAGTGCTTCGAGTGAACGGTGTCGTCGCCTCCTGGTGTGGCGGCAACACTGTTTAGTCGCGCCCGTTGCCGTTCTGTTGTGCCAAAACCACCCCCACGTAAACAGTGTCATGAACAGTGGTGCTGCCTACCGGGGTGGCGGCAGGTGCCATGTGTCGGCTGGCGCGCCTGCCGTCACGGCCTCGGGGGTCTTTTTTGCCAATTTCATCCGGCGGGGGTCTTTTCTAGCAATTCCGTTGGGCAGGTGGTCTTTTTGGACAAAAAATCGGGACAGACAGCAAGGATGGCAGGTGCAGTTCCGCATGGTGCACCTTGCGCAAACAACCAGGGACGGGGTGAAGGGTTGTATCGGTCATTTGACGTTGTGGGGCGTCCGGGGCACACGAGGGTGCAGGAGAAGCCTTTGTCTGGCACAAGCGTGCCGGGGGCACTTTGGTAAAAGTGTGGTATGGCGGGGGACTATTGACCACCATCCTTTTCCGCAACGACGTCCCCACACCGCAGGTCAAAACGGAATGTGGCTACGGGACGACGCTGCCCGTTCTGCCCTCTTCATGCCAGTCACGAGATGCACAACCTTCCTGTGTCGTGTTTCTAGAGAATCTCATCCTTATCCATATTTCCCAACGCGATATTACTGTGACGTGTTTGGTTTCCTGTAGGACCTTCTACCAGGTTGAGTTGGGCCGAGAAAAACGTGTTTGGTTGCAAACACGTAGGACTGCCTCGCATCATCATGAAATTTAAAGCAACCTAGAGCTTGGCTCGCTGGGAACCCTCGAAACGGCAGTTTCCAGTGACCCACGCTGAGTGCAGCACAAATGGGAGGCAGCGTCCTCGCGATGGTGCAAGGGGAAATCGAGTGGAGAAAATCGGCTGAGGTGGGATGGCGCAAAATCTAGCCCCACCCCCTATTTACTCGGTCACCACTAGCTCTAGGACAAGCACTTCCTCTGTTCTTAGCACCGGCGGTGGCGGTGACTCAGATCTGCGCAAGCGACGGCGGCAACAACACTCTCTGGCAGCACAAGCTGCTTTTCCCCTTCTTCTTGACCATCGTTTGTTCCTCCTCGACTCAGTCATGCCCCCTTTCCTTGCCGCCGTCTCTGAAGCCAGTAAGCAACATGGAACCCCCTTGCCCCTATGTTAGGTCGTTTGTTAGGCCGTTAGGCAAGGTGTAGGATCAATTTTCCCATTGCTCACCGTCACCGCACCATCGATGTTGCCTAGCTTATGGACGAACAAATGAAGATGGTAGTTCACGCAGCAGCATTTATAGTTGTGATTCAGGAATGGCTCATGTTGATCCACAAGAGAATTGTTCATCGTGGTGACAAGCCTGCCATCCGTTATGCTCCAATGTTAGCCCAGGATAAGGAGAGGACGACGAATCTGAACTACATCTACGACTTCAATGATGACAGAGGTTCTGGGGATGCTAAGAATGACAGTAGCACCTTTCGCCAGGCTTGTGTAGACCTTCGGGAGCAGGGGGCTGCTACAAGATAGCATCCACACTAGTGTGGAAGAGCAAGTTGCCATGTTCCTCCATGTTGTCGGCCGTAACCAGAGGTTCAGGGTTATCCACAACATGTTCAGGAGATCAATGGGGACCATTTCCCGGCACTTCACGCAAGTGTTGTATGCTGTTGGGAAACTCAGAGGAGAGATGACCAGGTGACGAACAGGCCGGACTCCTAACAAGATTCGCACTAGCCCAATATGCTATCCATATTTCAAGGTGAGCCCTCACAGTATGTGATGGTGTCCTGGACTAGGGGGTGCTAATCACATTGGTCCCCAATCATGGGTTGAGCCGAGGACCCCCAAACAACTGACGAGTGGGCCATGTTTGCCATGCCCCACGGCGTACTCAAGATGGAATCCTCCCAAGACTTGGCGCATACTTCAGGACACATTTGAAGCATTGGCATGTTTATCCCTTGACGTAACCGACCTACATGTAAACCTAGGTATCCCGGGTGCCTATATAAGCTGAGGGGTTTAGACCATAGGTTTAGATTCATTCACATACGATCTCGAGGTAGATCATTGACGGTGTCCTGGACTAGGGGGCCCTAGCCCAGCCGGTCTAGCACATGGGCCGGACTGCCAGCCCATCGAGGAGGAGTGACTTCAGAGGCCATTAATCTACCTCGGCCGAAGACTTGGCGTGTACTTCAAGATCTGTTAGATTCGGCATGTAATTCCTAGATGGCAACCGACCATGTGTAACCCTAGATACCCCTTGTGCCTATATAAGCCGGAGGGTTTAGTCCGTAGAGACGAACATTCATTCATCATCATCATCATCATACCCCTAGGGTTTAGACCACAACTCACGATCTCGAGGAAGATCAACTCTGTACCTTGATACACCCATAATATAAGCAAGAGCAGGATGTAGGGTTTTACCTCCTTAAAGAGGGCCCGAACCGAGGTAAAGACATCGTGTACTCTATCTCTTGTTACCCATCGATCTGATCTCACAGCTCGGGCCCCCCTACCCGAGGTCTGCCGGTTTTGACACCGATAGTCATCCTGTACTTTGTACCCCATTCACAATCAATACAACAGAAGCAGGACGTAGAGTTTTAACTCTTTGAGAGGGCCTGAACTTTGGTAAAACATTGTGTCCCGCTTTGACTTGTTACCATCTAGCCAAGATTACCAGCTTGGGACCCCCTACCCGACATCCACCGGATTCAACTTCGACATTGGTGGCCCATGCATGTCCCGATGTGTGGTCGTGACGGCTCGATGGCTCACCTTCTGATCGACGATAGCACTCGCTGTGGGAAGACTTTTTCCTCTGGATAACTCTTTGTCTTCAGTAGCATCACGCTCTATGCCGATTTGACTAGCCGCCTCGGCCAGATCAAGAACTTCCTCCAGGACAGGCCATCAGGTTTGGAAACCTGAAATACGCTACGGATGCCAAAGGCGAACTTGCATTTTCAGGCTGGGTGTCAGACTAGTCCAAAGACCTTACCGATTCCTTCATGCTGATCTCATATTCAATCTCGGACCAGGACCATGGCACGAATCACATCTCAGATTTGGCTTCGAGCCCAGAGCCAAAAGTTATCCCGGCAGATCAAACATCAAGTTTGACAAACGAAATCCTCGAGGCCATGTCGGATGGGATCTCGGGCAAGCTTCAGCTAAGCCCAACTCTTAGTGGGGATATGGGTGAGGCCCACAACGTGCTTCTAAACGAGATGTTAGATCGGGTTCAGAGCCTCGCAATCTCGGACGATCAGACCTTAGTTCACAATCGGAAAATCCGAAGAAGCTAGAATTTTCAACCCACCCTCCACCCACCTAGAAAGCGCCCCCGAAGAGGCAACTGACATGGATGAAGATGTGGCGAGAAGTCAGACACTACGTGACCACCTGCCGTCACTCACACCACCTCAACTACGATGTCTATATGGTGGACACCCCAAAGATAGAGGCAAAGGACCCCCCAAACGCCGACACAGAGGTTGCCATAATGAAGGTACTGGCAAGGGTGATACAAGAAATCATGACACTGGAAATGGTGATACTGCCAATGATGCCGCCACCAAGACGACGCCGACAACCATAAGACCGGCAATGAAATCAGCGTTGACAACAATGGCAGTGACGATATGACCAACGGGATGATGGCCCTGATGACGACGATTATAATCTGGAGGCCGAGGAGGAAAGAAGCCTCAACCCTGATGAGTACGATGCTTTCGAGGAGCTCTTTGAGGCACCTTAGCTCGAAACCCTCCGTAGGTGATTGGCCAATATGGCCAAGAGCATCAATAAAAAATCCCAATGGCTCAAAACCAAAGAGGACGAGCTAAACAACGGATGGGTCGAGCTCCTTAGGGCCAAACATGCACTTGAGAATAAACTTGAGCAAACCGGGACCAATCAGTCTTACCCTTGAAGGAACTTACTTCTTGAGCTCAACGAGGAAGCTAAGGGCAGCATGCTATCTAAGCACAAGTGTGCTATCTAAGCACGAGTGGGGCGAGAAGACCGACTGCCCTCCTCGGAGCAAAGATATATAGGCTAGCAGGCGGTAACAAGATTATTCCTGAAGTCCCTTGGCCCCGAGGCGGAGTAAATCCACCATGTCCCTTGGTACGTCTCCAACGTATCTACTTTTCCAAACACTTTTGCCCTTGTTTTGGATTCTAACTTGCATGAATTGAATGGAACTAACCCGGACTAACGCTGTTTTTAGCAGAATTGCCATGGTGTTATTTTTGTGAAGAAATAAAAGTTCTCGAAATGACCTGAAACTTCACGGAGTCATGTTTCGTAATTAATAAAAAATATTGGCGAAAGAATCAATAGAAGGGGGCCCACATCCTGTCCACGATGGTGGAGGGCGCGCCCCCTGCCTCATGGGCCCCCTGGACCTCCACCGACCTCAACTCCAACTCTATATATTCACGTTCGGGGAGAAAAAAATCAGAGAGAAGGATTCATTGCGTTTTACGATACGAAGCCGCCGCCAAGCCCTGTTCTTCCTCGGGAGGGCTGATCTAGAGTCCGTTCGGGGCTCCGGAGAGGGGAATCCGTCACCATCGTCATCATCAACCATCCTCCATCACCAATTTCATGATGCTCACTGCCGTGCGTGAGTAATCCCGTCATAGGCTTGCTGGACGGTGATGGGTTGGATGAGATTTACCATGTAATCGAGTTAGTTTTGTTAGGGTTTGATCCCTAGTATCCATTATGTTCTAAGATCGATGTTGCTATGACTTTGCCATGCTTAATGCTTGTCACTAGGGCCCGAGTGCCATGATTTCAGATCTGAACCTATTATGTTTTCATGAATATATGTGAGTTCTTGATCCTATCTTGCAAGTTATAGTCACCTACTACGTGTTATGATCCGGCAAACCCCAGAGTGACAATAGTCGGGACACTTCCCGGTGATGACCGTAGTTTGAGGAGTTCATGTATTCACTAAGTGCTAATGCTTTGGTCCGCTACTCTATTAAAAGGAGGCCTTAATATCCCTTAGTTTCCAATAGGACCCCGCTGACACGGGAGGGTAGGACAAAAGATGTCATGCAAGTTCCTTTCCATAAGCATGTATGACTATATTCGGAATACATGCCTACATTACATTGATGAACTAGAGCTAGTTCTGTATCACCCTATGTTATAACTGTTGCATGATGAATTACATCCGGCATAATTATCCATCATTGATCCATTGCCTACGAGCTTTTCACATATTGATCTTTACTAAGTTACTTCTCCGTTGCCACTGTTACGATAGCTACAAAACTGCTATTGTTACGTTTGCCACCATTACCGTTACTTCCATACTACTTTGCTACTAAATACTTTGCTGCAGATATTAAGTCTTTCAGGTGTGGTTGAATTGACAACTCAGCTGCTAATACTTGAGAATATTCTTTGGCTCCCCTTGTGTCGAATCAATAAATTTGGGTTGAATACAATACTCTCGAAAACTGTTGCGATCCCCTATACTTGTGGGTTATCAAGACCTTTTTCTAGCACCGTTGCCGGGGATCATTGCTCTATTCTCTAAGTCACTTGGGATTTCTATCTCTTGATCACTATGAGGAAATTGAAAGATCAATGAACCAAGATTTTTCCCTCAACTACGGGGGGGGGGGGGGGTAAGGAACTGCCATCTAGCTTCGCACTTGATTCACCATCTGTTTTAAGTAAACTTGTGACACCTACACCTGCTATTGATTTTGATGTGTCACATGTTATTGATGATGCCACTTCTGCTATGCATGATGCTTATGATGATACTACTTCTCTTCTTGATAATAATGTGCCATTAGGTGAATTTCTAGATGAACAACTTGCTAGGGTTAGAGAGAATGAAATTACTGAAACTGATAATATTAATGACAGTGATGATGAAGATTCTCCCCCTAGATATGAGTTGCCTGTTGTACCTGAGGGTTACGTTATGGATGAAGAAACAGCTAGAGACTTCCTTGCTTGCAATGATAGATATGATCCTAAGAAACTGTTAGCTAAGTTGAAAGAAAAGTCTTTGAATGCTAGAATGAAATATGACCCTGCTTTTGCTACTTTACCTATCTGTGTTATAGATAAGGATTATGAATTCTCCGTCGATCCCGAGTTAATTACTTTGGTTGAATCTGATCCTTTCTATGGATATGAATCTGAAACTATTGTGGCACATCTTATTAAGTTAAATGATATAGCCACCCTATTTACTCATGAGGAAAAAATTCGCTATTATTATATCCTTAAATTGTTTCCTTTCTCATTAAAGGGTAATGCTAAAATATGGTTTAATTCTCTTGCTCCTGGTTGTGTGCGTATTCCCTAGGATATGATTTATTACTTCTCTGCAAAATATTTCCCCGCTCATAAGAAACAAGCTGCCTTAAGGGAAATATTTAATTTTGTGCAAATTGAAGAAGAGAGTCTCCCACAAGCTTGGGGGAGGCTTCTCCGATTACTTAATGCTTTGCCTGATCATCCTCTCAAGAAAAATGAAATACTTGATATCTTTTATAATGGACTAACCGATGCTTCCAGAGACCACCTGGATAGTTGTGTTGGTTGTGTTTTCAGGGAAAGAACTGTTAAGCAAGCTGAATTGCTATTGAATAATATATTGAGCAATGATAATGATTGGACACTTCCTGAACCAATTCCTAAGCCAACTCCGAAGAAAAGGGGTATTCTATTTCTCAGTCCTGAAGATATGCAAGAGGCAAAGAAATCTATGAAGGAAAAAGGTATTAAAGCTGAAGATGTTAAGAATTTACCACCTATTGAAGAGATACATGGTCTTGATAACCCGACATAGGTAGTAAAGGTAAATTCTCTCTATAGATTTGATAAGGGTGAAATCCCATCTACTAAGTTTGCTAGTCAATGCTTGGATGAGTTAGATAATTTTATTGTTAAGCAAGAAGACTTCAATGCTTACTTTAGTAGACAATTGAAATGTAATGCTTATATTGTTGAATACTTGAGTGATTATATGTCTAGAGTTAAAGGTGACCTTAAGATTATTAGTAAACATGCATCCATGGTTACCACTCAAGTAGAATAAGTAATTGAGGGACAAGATGATCTGCTCAATGAATTGAATAATAAGAACAATGATAAAGCTGTTAGAGTTATGACTAGAGGTGGTAAAATGAACCATGAACCTTTGTATCCTGAGGGCCATCCTAAGAGAGTTGAGCAGGATTCTCAAAGAATGAGTGTTGATGCACCTAGTCCTTCTAAGAAAAAGAAAAATAATAAGGATAGGACTTTGCATGCTTCTAGTGAACCTGTTCTTGACACACCTGAGAATCCCAATGATATTTCTATTTCTGATGCTGAAACACAACCTGGTAATGAACATGAACCTAGTGATAATGTTAATGATGATGTTCATATTGATGCTCAACCTAGTAATGACAATGATGTAGAGATTGAACCCGCTGTTGATCTTGATAACCCACAATCAAAGAATCAACATTATGATAAGAGAGACTTCATTGCTTGGAAGCACGTTAAGGAAAGAGAACCATGGGTTCAGAAACACATGCATTTTCCTCCTAAGCCATCCAAGAAAAAGGATGATGAGGATTTTGAGCGCTTTGCTAAAATGATTAGACCTATCTTTTTGTGTATGCGTCTGACTAATATGCTTAAAATGAATCCCTATGCTAAGTATATGAAAGATATTGTTACAAATGAAAGAAAGATACCGGAAGCTAAAATTTCCACCATGTTTGCTAATTATACTTTTAAGGGTTGAATACCAAAGAAACTTGGAGATCCAGGAATACCAACTATACCATGCTCCATTAAAAGAAACTATGTTAAAACTTCTTTATGTGATCTTGGAGCCGGTGTTAGTGTTGTGCCTCTCTCTTTATATCGTAGACTTGATTTGAATAAGTTGACACCTGCTGAAATATCTTTGCAAATGGCCGATAAATCAACTGCTATACCCATCGGTATTTGTGAGGATGTACCTGTTATGGTTGCAAACGTTACTATCTTAGACTTTGTTATTCTTGATATTCCCGAGGACGACAGTATGTCGATCATCCTTGGTAGACCTTTTCTAAATACTGCATGGGTTGTTATTGATTGCAACAAAGGCAATTCCACTTTTCATGTTAATGGTAATGAGCATACGATACACTTTCCGAAGAAACAACCTCAAGTTCATAGTATCAATTCTATTGGAAAAATTTCAACTATTACTATTGGAGGCTTTGGATTCCCTCTTCCTAATGTCAAAAATAAATATGATATTCTTATCGTTGGGGACATGCATATCCCTGTTGAGGTAACATAGTGTTATTCAAAAATTCTCTGGTTTCATGTTATTCGGAAGAAGTTTGTTAACAAGACTTGATCAACCTTTTTAGTGGATTCCTTTTGATGAGCATGAGATGGACGAAGTTAGAAGGCACAACTTCCTGTACCAACCATTTACTTTTTGTTATTTAGATTTAATAAAGCAAAAATAATATTTTTTTGTCTGTTTTCTGAATTATCTGTGCAATAAAAATACCCCCAAAATAAAAGTTCTCCAAATCTTCTGAAAATTGAGTATGATTTTTTGTAGAATATTTGAGAATTTCTGGCACTTAGAACACACCAGGGGACCCACCATTTGCTCATGAGGGTGGAGGGTGCGCCCTACCCCCCTGGGCGCCCCCCTGCCTTGTGGGTCCCACGTGGCCCCCTCCACTTATTCCAGCACCCACACACTTTGTCTTCCTCCAGAAAAAATCATCCCGTAGCTCAAACCCGTGTTCTTGCTCGTTTTGCTGCCGTTTTTTATTTCCTTGCTCAAAGCTCCATTCACAAATACTACTTTGGGGGATTGTTCTTCGGTATGTGACTCCTCCAATGGTATAATTAGTTTTGTTCTAGTGCTTTATTTATTGCAATTTTTTGCTGCTAAGGTGACCCTGTTCTTGAGCTTGCATGTCAAATTTATATTGTCCAAAGTAGTTTTAATGCATGATATAGCCTCTAGGCACTTGTGGGAGTAGTTGCTATTAATCTTGTTGAGTTTGGTTCACTTCTATTTTGAGTTACTAAAAATTTCAGAAATTTTTCAGAGGAAGAAAATGCTAAAGAGATTGTTGAGAGGCTAGTCGAGCCGAAGCTCGAAGGAAAAGCGGAATGAAGAGAATAAAAAGCCCAAGTATAATCTTCCTCGCACCGCGGAGGTTCGGCCATGTGAATGGCCTTGTGATGCATTCTTGAGGGCCGCTGGAATTTACGACGAGTTTTATTATTTGGCTGAGAATGCAGGCATCACCGACTTCATCCACAACCAGTGTGAACAATATTTCCCACTCACTAATATTTTCGTACAAAACTTTCATTTCCATGCTAGGAGATTACCACCTTTAGTAGACTTTTATTTATATGATGAGTTTAAGGAGATGTCACTCTATGATTTTTGTGTGATTTGCAAGTTGCCCTTTGAGGGCAGCATCGAGGAACCACATCCTAGTGATGTGGATGAATTTATTGATAAAATTGCTGTAGGGGAAACGAGAAAAGTGTCAGATGCAAGGATTACTAGTGTACATTTTCCTGTTCTATGTTACTATGCAATATTTGCTAGTAGATTTTTAATTGGTCGCAGGAACAGTGGGGGCCTAAGTGCTCCTGACCTTACTATTTTGCTCCATGCCGTACTTCGTGATAGAACTTTCAGTTTAGGCGCTATGTTTGCTAAACGGTTGAGTCTGAACCGTTCGAAGGGCCCCATTTTTGGAGGTATCTTGGCTTCACGCCTTGCTAAACACTTTGAGATACCTATTAGGCATTATGAGAAAGAGGAAAAGGTGCTGCCCACTATTTTCTTAGATTGTAAGAGTATGGTAGCACATGATTTTATTGTTAAAGATAAGGAGAAGAGACTTATTTATAACTTGGTATTTAATAAAACTACTTGTCAGACTATTACCTTGCCTGCACCATCTTTGTTTAACATACATTCAGGCACATACCTCATCATGCCCGATGACATTTATGCATACTGGGAGCTGACACGATCCCCAGAGCCCGAGCCTGAGCCATCTCCTGATCCACATCAGGAGTCTATTTATTAGTGGGATCCGCAGGAGCTCGCTAACCAGTGGCACCCCGAGGACACTCCTCAGTACACCGGACAGGAGCACTTTGGTCCATGGGCTTAGACCAACTTAGGCCAAAAGCCTAAGCTTGGGGGAGTACGTGTTTCTCACCGACATTACATTCATGTTCACACACTTATTCTAGTTGTTGGTGTTCATACTTTTTCATTGTACTATCCATGCTAGTTTGTTTTATTTTCTTGCCTTCTTCTTGTGTGTTTGAAAAACCTTGATAAAAACCAAAAAAATAGTTGTGGCTTTTAGCTAGTTTACTTTACATGCTTGTAGTAGTAATATTAAAAGAAAACCCAAAAATATTTCTCGTTCTTCTTTTGCTTGTTGGAAGCTTTCTCGTGTAAATAGTTTTTCTCATTCTTTGAAATTATTTTGTTTTCTTTGGGAGTCGAGAGGAGAAGACCACGATGAAAATGATGAGTGGCTCTCATATGCATTATTGTTGATCTAACCAAGAGCCCATATTACCTTGTCTTCTCCTTTGAATTAAATGTTTGCAGATTCTAGCTTAGTCCAATGCACGTGCACTATTATTATTATCCACATCGTTCGGTCGTGCAAGTGAAAGGCAATAATGACGATATATGATGAAATTATTGAGATGAGAAAAGCTGGTATGAACTCGACCTATATTGCTTTTGTAAGTATGATTAGTTCATCATTCCTGATTCAACCCATTATGAATAAAACATGTTTGCAATGACAATTAGAGATTATAGTTACTCATGCCATGCTTAATTAGCTAGGAGCTTATAATGGTTTATCTTGTGTGCCAACATGCTATTAAAATGGTTGTGATGTTGTATGATAGGGTGGTATCCTCCTTTTAATGATTCGAGTGGCTTGACTTGGCACATGTTCATGCATGTAGTTGAAACAAAATCAACATAGCCTCCACGATATTTATGTTCATGGTGATTTATATCCTACTCATGCTTGCACTAATTGTTGGTTAATCTTAATGCATGTTCATGACTGTTGTCGCTCTCTAGTTGGTCGCTTCCAAGTCTCTTTCTAGCCTTCACTTGTACTAAGCGGGAATACTTCTTGTGCATCCACTTCCATAAACCCCAAAGTTGTTCCATATGAGTCCACCATACCTTCCTATATGCGGTATTTACCTGCCGTTCCAAGTAAATTTGCATGTGCCAAACTCTAAACCTTCAAGTGAAATTCTATTTTGTATGCTCGAATAGGTCTTGTATCAACTAGGGTTGTCTATATCTTCCATGATAGGTGGGTTATTCTCATGATGAGTGGACTCCGCTCATCATTCATGAGAAAATGGCTGGTAACCGGGATGCCCAGTCCCATGCTCAAATCGAATCAAAATAATTGCAAACAAAACTCCCCCAGGATTGTTGTTAGTTGGACGGTACCCTTTGTTTCGGACCAGCCGTGGAATGTGCTCGTTGGTGGTGCGGGAGTATAAACTTTACCATTCTGTTTGGAAACCGCCTATAATGTATGTAGCATTGGAGATATCGAGATCTGTTGGTTGTTATGTTGACAATGAAAGTATGCCTCTCAAAATATTATTTATCTTTGTTTCAAAACTCGAGCTCTAGCACCTCTGCAAATCCCTGCTTCCCTCTGTGAAGGGCCTATCTATTTACTTTTATGCTGAGTCATCATGCTCTTATAAAAAGCACCAGTTAGAGAGTACCACTATCATTTGTATGCGTTGTTATTAATTGATATTGAGTATGACTATGACTGGATCTCTTTTGCCATGAATTACAATGTCTAGTCAATCCTTGATCTTCAGAGGTGCTCTGCATTTATGTTTTGTGGTCTCAAAAAGGGCGAGCGAGATACCATCTTATTATATCATATTATGATTATTTTGAGAAAGTGTTGTCATCCGAGATTTATTATTATTGCTCGCTAGTTGATTTTGCCATTGATATGAGTAAATGTGAGACCTAAATGTTATTGTGAATGTGGTTAGTTCATAATCTTTGCTGAAAACTTGAATGCTGGCTTTACATATTTGCAACAACAAGACCAAACATAGTTTGTAAAAGTTTTTCTTTATCACTTTCAGTTTGTCAACTGAATTGCTTGAGGACAAGCAAAGGTTTAAGCTTGGGGGAGTTGATACGTCTCTAACGTATCTACTTTTCCAAACACTTCTGCCCTTGTTTTTGACTCTAACTTGCATGATTTGAATGGAACTAACCCAGACTCATGCTGTTTTCAGCAGAATTGCCATGGTGTTATTTTTGTGCAGAAATAGAAGTTCACGGAATAACCTGAAACTTTTCAGAGTCACGTTTTGGAATTAATAAAAAATATTGACGAAAGAATCAACAGAAGGGGGCCCACACCCTGTCCACAAGGGTGGAGGGCGCGCCCCGTGCCTCATGGGCCCCCTGGACCTCCACCGACCTCAACTCTAACTGTATATATTCACGTTCGGGAAAAAAATCAGAGAGAAGGATTCATCACGTTTTATGATACGGAGCTGCCGCCAAGCCCTATTCTTCCTCAGGAGGGCTGATCTGGAGTCCATTCGGGCCTCTGGAGAGGGAATCCGTCGCCATCGTCATCATCAACCATCCTCCGTCACCAATTTCATGATGCTCACCACCGTGCATGAGTAATGCCATCGTAGGCTTGCTGGACGGTGATGGGTTGGATGAGATTTACCATGTAATCGAGTTAGTTTTGTTAGGGTTTGACCCCCAGTATCCATTATGTTCTAAGATTGATGTTGCTATGACTTTGCCATGCTTAATGCTTGTCACTAGGGCCCAAGTGCCATGATTTTAGATCTGAACCTATTATGTTTTCATGAATATATATGATTTCTTGATCCTATCTTGCGAGTTATTGTCACCTACTACATGTTATGATCCGGCAAACCCCGGAGTGACAATAGTCGGGACACTTCCCGGTGATGACCGTAGTTTGAGGAGTTCATGTATTCACTAAGTGCTAATGATTTGGTCCGGTACTCTATTAAAAGGAGGCCTTAATATCCCTTAGTTTCCAATAGGAGGCCAAAGGATGTCATGCAATTTATTTTCCATAAGCACGTATGACTATATTTGGAATACATGCCTACATTACATTGATGGACTGGAGTAGTTCTGCATCACCCTATGTTATAACTGTTGCATGATGAATTACATCCAACATAATTATCCATCATTGGTCCATTGCCTACGAGCATTTCACATATTGATCTTCGCTAAGTTACTTCTCCGTTGCCACTGTTACGATTGCTACAAAACTGCTACTGTTACTTTTGCCACCATTACCGTAACTTCCATACTACTTTGCTACTAAATACTTTGCTGCAGATATTTAGTCTTTCAGGTGTGGTTGAATTGACAACTCAGCTGCTAATACTTGAGAATATTCTTTGGCTCCCCTTGTGTCGAGTCAATAAATTTGGGTTAAATACTCTACCCTCGAAAACTGTTGGGATCCCCTATACTTGTGGATATAATGGTGATAACATAAACGGTTCAGATATGAAATCATGGCACCCGAGCCCAAAGTTACAAGCATTAAGCATGGCAAAGTCATAGAAACATCAATCTCAGAACATAGTGGATACTAGGGATCAGGACCTAACAAAACTAACTCGATTACATGATGAATCTCATCCAAATCCTCACCGACCAGTGAGCCTACGAAGGAATGACTCACTCCCGGTGGGGAGCATCATGGAATTGGCGATGGAGATGTGTTGGTGATGAAGAAGATCGAAGATCCCCCTCTCCGGAGCCCCAAACGGACTCCAGATCTGGCCTCTCGATGAAGAACAGGAGACGCTGGCGGCTCCGTCTCATGAAATGCGATAATTCTTTTTTCCTTGATTCTTCTGGAATAATGTGATTTTATAGCATCGGTTTCAGGACAGCGGGACCACCAGGTGGGCAGCACCCACCTGGGCGCGCCTGGGGGGAGGGCAGGCGCGCCCTGGTGGGTTGTCCCCACCCAGGTGCCCCCCTAGGTATCTCTTGGCTCCAGAAATTCTCTTTATTGATATAAAAAATCCTCGCAAAGTTTCGTTCCATTCCGAGAACTTTTATTTCTGCACAAAAACAACACCATGGTAGTTCTGCTGAAAACAACGTCAGTCCGGGGTTAGTTTCATTCAAATCATGTAAATTAGAGTCCAAAACAAGAGGAAAAGCATTAGGAAAAGTAGATACGTTGGAGACGTATCAACTCCCCCAAGCTTAAACCTTTGCTTGTCCTCAAGCAATTCAGTTGATAAACTGAAAGTGAAAAAGAAAAACTTTTACGGACTCTTTTGCTCTTGCTTCATAAATAAGCTTAAACATCACCCAACTTTTCAGCAAGGATTATAACTAACCATGTCAACAATAACTCTTAAAAATTATATTAACTCATATCAATGACATAATCAACTAGAGAGCAATAATAAGATATCTCAAACAACAAGATATTGCCAAAATAACCATGATATAATATGACAATAGTGGTATCTCGCTAGCCCTTTCTGAGACCGCAAAACATAAATGCAGAGCACCCCCAAAGTTCAAGCAGCGACTAAACATTGTAATTCATGGTAGAAAAGATCCAGTCATGATGCACCCAACATTAGCTACACACAACGCATCAACATGACAGCAGTGCTCTCAGGTTCTAGCGCTTATTTGAGAAGGTGATGACACAACATAAAAGTAAATAGATAGTCCCTTTGCAGAGGGAAGCAGTGATTTGTAGAGGTGCCAGAGCTCAAGTTTTTAAAACAGAGGTAAATGATATTTTGAGACATGCACCCTTCTCATTTACTTCACGACCATCAGTTATCAATATCTTCCATGCTAAACACGCTAGTGGTGGTTCCCAAGCGGAAATGTAAAGGTTATGACTCCATTGGGAGTTTTTGTTTGATTATTTGTAAGCTCTTTTCTTTTTGCAGTTTGGGACTAGGCATCCCTATTACCGCCCTTTTCTCATGCGATGGCGAGTGAATAAACACTCGACCTGAGAATAACCCGCTTAGCATCGAAGATACCGACTACCTCCTGTCGTTCCATGAACGATCCAGGCACAAAAAGGATATTTATTTGAAGTTTTTAGAGTTGGCACATGCAAATTTACTTAGGACGGTAGGGTAATACCGCATATAGGTAGGTATGGTGGACTCATCTGGAATAACTTGGGTTTCAGGTTTTTGATGTACAAGTAGAGTTCCCGCTTAGTACAGGCGAAGGCTAGGAAATAGGTTGAGAAGCGGCCATCTAGAGAGCAACAACGGTCACGAACATGCATTGTGCATAAGCAACATTGGATACTAGCATGAGTAGGATATGAACACCATGAATATAAATATCATAGAGGCTATGTTGGTTTTAATTCAACTACATGCATGAACATGTGCCAAGTCAAGCTACTCGAACATTCAGAGGAGGATACCATATCATCATACTACATCACAATCATTTTAACACAATGTTGAAATCTAAGATAAATCATTATTCACTCCTAGCTACTTATGCATGGCATGAGAAACTATAATCTCTAATTATCACTGCAAACATGTTTGATCATAATAGGCTGAATCATGGATACTAGGTTAAACATATTTAAAAACAGAACAAGTTGAGTTCATACCCGTTTATCTCTGCCATGACCAGTTCATCTAATATCGTCATTATTGCCTTTCACTTGCATGATTGAACGATTTGAAAATAATAATAGTGCACGAGTGCCGTGGACTAAGATGGAATCTGCAAACATTTTATTGAAGAGGAGAAGACAAGGTGATATGGACTCTTTATTAGATCAATAATGCAAATGAGAGCCACTCAACATTTTCATCATGGTTTTCTCCTTGGTATGAGTCAATAAAAGAAAAAAAAAGAAATTCAGAGAAACACACTGAAATATTTTTGGAGTTTTTGGCATTTTGAAAGCAAGCAAATGAAAAAGGGAAAAGCAAAAACGAGGAAAAACTATTTACACGGAAAGCTCCCAACAAGTAAAAGAAGAACAAGGAAATCTTTCTGGGTTTTCTTTTTAGTACTACAACAATTTAAACTAGGAAGAAAAATAAAAAAGAAGCAAGAAACAAATTTTTGGATTTTCTCCAGGTTTTTCAAACACACAAGAAAGCGAGAAAAATAATTTAAACATGGATGATAAATTGAAAAAGTGTGGACACCGACAACTGGAATGGAATGTGTGAACATGAATGTAATGTCGGTGGAAATACGTACTCCCCCAAGCTTAGGCTTTTGGCCTAACTTGGTAATCACCAGTCGTAGAAGCCATGAGGTCCAATGTTAAAGTGCTAGGGAGCAGGCATCATAGGGTCCCACTGCTGAGGCTCCGCCTGTGCCGCAGCTAGGTTGTTCCGGTAAGCGACAATGTCCTCATGCATAATCCTATATCCGTTCCTGGCAACATAATCAAACAAAGTAGGTGCAGACAAGGGAATAATATCACGAGTTTTCTCATTGAAAACTAAATTGTAGGGCAAGTCAATATCAGGGTAATCAACAACAAGAAACTGATGGTCCTTCATAGCTGCTCTATCTAGGTAAGCTTTGGGCAAAGGATGATCATGCTGGTGTATCTGCACATTAAAGTGAGTCGCCATGCGAGTAGCATAAATGCCCCCATGTATTTTACCCTTGAATCTGTTAAGGTGAAGGTGACGTGCCACAATATCTCCCAAGCTTTAAGTGTTGTCTCCATAAAGTGCACGACGCAAAACAACAAATTCTGGGGCGCTAAGTGAACTCTCCTTCTCTCTCGCTAGCAAGCTCTTTGCAATAAATAAGGCAAAATAATGCACGACAGGAAACTGCAAGCTAACGACAGTGGTGCCTGATAGACCGTCAAACTCTGAGGGCCTAGGCTCTACCATTTCACCATCAGAAGGAAGCATGCATATATCACAAAATTCAGTAAGTGGGATCTGGCGGTTTTCAGCATATGAATTAAATGACACCTCAGGGGGATTATTCCTAGAATGAAAATGAAATTTCTGCACAAAGGAGTTTGTGAGGAGATGATACTGTTCGCATTCAGCTGCGATGAAGTCAGTGAGGCCGGCATTAGCAGCATATTGATTGAATCTTGGAGGATTCCGGCCTCTTCCATGAACGCATTATACGACCACTCGCAAGGCCGTAGCTCCGCCAACCTCGGGGTATGGAGATCATTGCCGGATGACTGCCTAATACCGCCCTTAGAGTTCTTCTTGGAAGCAAACTTCCTAAAGAAACTCAACCTTTTCCTATGAACAAAATTCTGAAATTTTTAGTCCACAAAATTTTTCTCAACGGAACTTCACAAAATTGATAGCAACTACTCATAGAGATGTATAGAGGCCATAGCAAGCATTCAAACTACTTAGAACTCTAAGAATTCAACATGCAAGCTCATCTAGAGCAGCACCAAGAGTAGATAATTATTCAAAATATAAACCACTAAAACAAAAGCTAATTGGACACATGGAGGAGTCACATACCAAGCAACAAATCCCCGAAATAGTTTCGAAAATGGAGCTTCGAGCAAAGATAGCGAAATCCGCGGTTTCGGGAGCAGGAACACTAGAGAGAGTGCGGTAGTGATTTTTTGCGGGTGAATGGAGTGACGTGGGAAGAAGAAGTAAGTGAGGGGTCCCACGTGGATACCACAACCCACCAGGGCGTGCCTTGGGGTCCTGGCGTGCCCAGGTGGATTGTGACCACCTGGTGCACCTCCATCTGATATTATTTGCACCAGAAATTCAGAAATATAAAAAAAAATCGTATCAGATTTTGAGAGCATTCTGAGAACTTTTATTTTTGGGTCATTTTTTATTTGCACGGAAAACTCAAAAAGCTGACAAAGCATGGCATTTTGTTTTATTTAACTAAGAAAAACAGGAAAAAAAGGTAGGGACAAAAGGTAGTGGTCACTAAATTCATCGAGTCCATACCTCTCAAAAATGATCCATTAATAAGGTTGATCAAGTCTTATTAACAACCACTTTCGATTAATATGAAATCGAAGAACTTTCGTAAATCACTAAGTTACCTCAATGGGGATGTGAATGTCCCCAACAATAAGCATTTCATAATTCTTTTTGATAGTAGGTAGAGGTAGTTGAAAACTTCCAATAGTGATTGTCGAAGATTTTTCAATAACATTAATACCATTCACTTGGAATTGTTTCTTCGGAAAGTGCACCGTATGCGCATTACCATTATATGAAAAGTGACCTTGCTTTTATTGCTATCAATAACAGCCCCTACAGTATTCAAGAAGGGTCTACCAAGGATAATCGAAATGCTGTCGTCCTTGGGCATCTCAAGTATAAGAAAGTCAGTCAAAATAGTAACATTAGCAACAACAACGGGCACATCCTCACAAATATTGATTGGTTTGGCAGTTGATTTATCAGCCATTTGCAAATATATTTCAGTAGGTGTGAGTTTATTTAAATCAAGTCTTTTATATAAAGAGAAAGGCATAACACTAACACCAGCTCCCAAATAACATAAAGTAGTTTTCATATAGTTTCTTTTAATGGAGCAAGGTATAGTTGGTATTCCCGGATCTCCAAGTTTATTAGGTACTCTGTCTTTAAAAGTGTAATTAGCAAGCATAGTGGAGATTTCAGCTTCCGGTATTTTTCTCTTATTAGTGATGATGTCTTTCATATATTTTGCATAAGGACGTATTTTCAAGATATCAGTTAAGCGAGTTCGCAGAAATACTGGCCTCAGCATTTTAGCAAAGCGTTCAAATTCTTCATCATCTTTCTTTTTAGTTGACTTAGGTGGAAAGGGCATAGATTTTGAACCCATGTTTCTCTTTCCATTCCATGTTTTCTAGCAAAAAAGTCTCTTTTATCATACCTTTTATTCTTAGGTTGTGGGTTATCAAGATCAACAGCTGGTTCTATCTCAAGATCATTATCTGGTTCTTTATCATTTGTTTGAGTGTCTTCATGAACCTCATCATTATCAGAAGGTGAATTTTCATTACCAGATTGGGTTTCAGCATCAGAGATAGAAACTTCATTATCATTATCAGGAGGTTTTTCTATTTCAGGTTCACTAGAGGTAGGCAAAGTCCTATTATTTTTCTTTTTCTTTTTCTTTTTAGAAGGACTAGGTGCATCAGTGTTAATTCTTTGAGAGTCTTGTTCAATTCTCTTAGGATGTCCCTTGGGTTAAAGTGGTTCCTAAGTCATTTTACCTCCTGTAGTTTCTACTCTAACAACAAAGTCACTTATATTATTGTTCATTTCATCAAGTCACTCTCTCTGAGATTGAGCAACTTGTTCTAATTGAGTTTGAACCATAGAGTCATGCTTTCCTACAACTCTAACATCATTTGAGATTATAAATAACAAGTCACTTAAGCGAGCAATCATATCAGAGTTGTATTTCAATTGTTTCATAACATTTGCATTGAAGTGATCTTGCTTTCTAATGTAATTATCAAACTCATAAAGGCATTGACTAGGATGTTTATTACGAGGATCATCACTATCATTGAATTTCATTGAAGATTTTACCTCTACCACCTTAGGTGGTGGTGCTTCAAGCCCATGTATTTCTTCAACAGGTGGTAAATTTTTAACATCCTCGGCTCTAATACCTTTTTCCTTCATAGATTTCTTTGCCTCTTGCATATCTTTAGGACTGAGATATAAGATACCCCTCTTCTTCAGAGTGGGTTTAATAGGTGTTTTAGGAGGATTCCAATCGTCATAATTTTTCAATATGTTATTCAATAATTCTTCAGCTTGCCCAATAGTTCGTTCCCTGAAAACACAACCAGCACAACTATCTAGGAAATCCCTAGAAGCATCAGTTAGTCCATTATAGAAGATATCAAGTATTTCACTTTTCTTAAGAGGATGATCATGCAAAGCATTAAGCAATTGGAGAAGCCTCCCCCAAGCTTGTGGGAGACTCTCTTCTACTATTTCCACAAAGTTAAATATTTCCTGCAAGGCAGCTTGTTTCTTATGAGCAGGGAAATATTTTCCAGAGAAGTAATAAATCATATCATGGGGACTACGCACACAACCAGGAGCAAGAGTATTGTACCAAGATTTAGCATCACCCTTTAATGAGAATGGATATAACTTAAGAATATAGTAATAGCAAATCTTCTCATCATGAGCAAAAAGGGTGGCTATATCATTCAACTTAGTAAGATGTCCCACAACAGTTTCAATTTCATAACCATGGAAAGGATCAGATTCAACCAAAGTGATTAATCTGGGTCGACCAAGAATTCATAATCCTTATCATCAATAAAGATAGGTGAAGTAGCAAACTTAGGATCACATTTTAGCATTCAGAGATCTTTCTTTATACTTGCATAATATTTTTTCTAGATCATCTCTATCCTTACAAGCAAGAATATCTCTAGTTGCCTCCTCACTCATAGTATAACCTTCCAGTACCTTTGGCAATTCATATCTAGGAGGGCTTGTTCTAGTAGATGTTTCAAGATTTTCAATAAGTTCATCATCAGATTCAACAATATCATGTTGTCTTACTCTAGCAATTTGTTCATCAAGAAATTCACCTAGTCGCACATCATCGTCAAGTAAGGTACTAGCATCATCATGAGTAGCATTCATAGCAGAAGTAGCATCATCAATAACTTGCGACATATCAGAACTGATAGAATGTGGTGGTGTTGCAAGTTTACTTATAACAGAAGGTGAATCTAAAGCGGAGCTGGATGGCGGTTCCTTACCTCACCTCGTCTTTGAGGGGAAAATCTTAGTCTTAGGATCCTTCAGATTCTTCATAGTGATAATATGATAATAATCCCAAGTGACTCAACAAATATAACTATGCTCCCCGGCAACGGCGCCAGAAAAAGGTCTTGATAACCCACAAGTATAGGGGGTCGCAACAGTTTTCCAGGGTAGAGTATTCAACCCAAATTTATAGATTCGACACAAGGGGAGCCAAAGAATATTTGAAGGTATTAGCAGCTGAGTTGTCAATTCAACCACACCTGAAGATTAATTATGTATAGCAAAGTGATTAGTAGCACAATAATATGATAGTTTTGATGATAGTAGCAGCAGCAATACTAACGGTAACAATGATAGTAGTGATATTGTGGCAGCAACGATAGCGGTAGCAACAGTAGTAACTTAGCAAGAACAATATAAGATAAATTCGTAGGCATTTGATCGGTGACCCGTTGGATAATATTCATCATGAGACAGTTATAACCTAGGGCGATACAGCACTAGCTCCAGTTCATAAATATAATGTAGGCATGTATTTCGTAAATAGTCATACGTGCTTATGGAAAGAACTTGCATGCCATCTTTTGTCCTACCCTCCCGTGGCTACGGGGTCCTATTGGAAAGTAAGGGATATTAAGGCCTCCTTTTGATAAAGAACTGGAACAAAGCATTAGCACACAGTGAATACATGAACTCCTCAAACTACGGTCATCACCGGGAGCGGTCCCGACTATTGTCACTCCGGGGTTGCCGGATCATAACACATAGTAGGTGACTATAACTTGCAATATCGGATCTAGAACATGGATATAATGGTGATAACATAAACGGTTCAGATCTGAAATCATGGCACCTGGGCCCAAAGTGACAAGCATTAAGCATGGCAAAGTCATAACAACATCAATCTCAGAACATAGTGGATACTAGGGATCAGGCCCTAACAAAACTAACTCGATTACATGATGAATCTCATCCAACTCCTCACCGACCAGTGAGCCTGCGAAGGAATTACTCACTCCCGGTGGGTAGCATAATGGAATTAGCGATGGAGATGTGTTGGTGATGACGAAGATTGAAGACCCCCCTCTCCGGAGCCCCAAACAGACTCCAGATCTGGCCTCCCGATGAAGAACAGGAGATGACGGCGGCACCGTCGCGTGAAATGCGATAATTCTTTTTCCTTGATTTTTCTGTAATAATGTGATTTTATAGCGTCAGTTTCAGGGTCAGCGGGGCCACCAGGTTGGTAGCACCCACCTGGGCGCGCCTGGGGGTGGTGGTGCAGGCTCGCCCTGGTGGGTTGTGCCCACCCAGGTGCCCCCCTCAGGTATCTCTTGGCTCCAGAAATTCTCTTTATTCATATAAAAAATCCTCACAAAGTTTCGTTCCATTCCTAGAACTTTTATTTCTGCACAAAAACTACACCATGGTAGTTCTGCTGAAAACAACCTCAGTCTGGTGTTAGTTTCATTAAAATCATGCAAATTAGAGTACAAAACAAGAGGAAAAGCATTAGGAAAAGTGGATACGTTGGAGACGTATCAACATGATGAACCCCTCCATGATGGTGTCTAGATTGGATCTGGTGTTTTAGGAACTTGCGGCGGCTGGAATTGATTTCCATTGACTCCCCTAGGGTTTCTGGAATATTGGGGTATTTATAGAGCAAAGAGGCGGTGCGGGAGGCCACCGAGGTGGGCATAACCCACCTAGGCGCGCCTGGGGCCCAGGCGCTCCCTGGTGGGTTGTGCCCCCCTCGGGGCACCCCTCTGGTACTTCTTCGGCCCAACTTGTGTCTTCTGGTCCAAAAAAAATTCGCAAAAAGTTTTGCTGCGTTTGGACTACATTTGGTATTGATTTCCTGCGATGTAAAAAACAAGCAGAAAACAACAACTAGCACTGGGCACTATGTCAATAGTTTAGTACCAAAAATGATATAAAATGACTATAAAAGGATTGTAAAACATCCAAGAATGATAATATAACAACATGGAACAATCAAAAATACGTTGGAGACGTATTAGCATCCCCAAGCTTAATTCCCACTCGTCCTCTAGTAGATAAATGATAAAAACAGAATTTTTGATGTGGAATGCTGCCTAACATGTTCCTCACATTTTCTTTTCTTTGTAGCATGGATATTTGGACTTTTGTATGGTTCAAAGTAATAGTTTAGTTTTGACATGAAGATTTTTATACTCAATCATATCAACAAGCAACCATGTCTTTCAAAATATCAATGCTAAAGCAAGTTATCCCTACCCCATTATGCTCAATCATTGATCCATTCATGAAACACACTCGTATATTAGCTACACCCAATGCTCAAATACGATCACTGTGCCCATTAGTTGGTGCTTTATAAGGGAAGATGGAGACTCGGTTTCAAAATAAAAATTACATAAAGTAAAAGAAAGGCCCTTCGCAGAGGGAAGTAGGGATTTGTAGAGGTGCCAGAGCTCAAAGAAAAAATTGAGAGATAAAAACATTTTGGGAGGCATGCTTTTCCCACCAACGAAAATGACTTAGAGTTCCCAACACTTTCCATGCTAGATATATCATGGGAGGTTCCCAAACAGAAAATAAAGTTTATTCCGTTTTCCGCCATACTTTCACTTTCCATGGCTAACCGTATCCACGGGTGCCTTCCATACCAACACTTTCCAAGGAATTTATTATTTGACAACATAAAGTAAATTCATTTTTCATGTCAGGACTGGGCATCCCTAATACCTTTGCCGTACTCTCGTACAATGACAAGTGAATAAACAGTCATCGTGAGAATAACACATCTAGCATGGAAAACATCGGCCACCCCTCACCGCCTCTCGAGCGGTACAGGCACACAAAAGAGAAATTTATTTTGAAAATTGGAGATGGCACAAAAAAATTTGCTTAGAGCGGTACAGAAATACCGCATATAGGTAGGTATAGTGGACTCATATGGCAAAACTGGTTTATAGGGTTTTGGATGCACAAGTAGTGATCATACTTAGTGCAAAATGAAGGCTAGCAAAAAGATTGAGAAGCGTCCAACCAAGAAATGAAAAATCTCGTATGCGAGCATCAAGCATAAGTAACACCGAATAATGCACCACAAGTAGGATATAATTTCATTGCATAACTATTTACTTTCATGCTTGCATAGGGAATCACAAACCTTAACACCAATATTCTTACTAAAGCATAATTACTCATCAACATGACTCACATATCATATTGTCATATCTCAAAACCATTACTAAGAATCAAGTTTATTTTGTCCAATGATCTTCATGAAAGTTTTTATTATATCTTCCTTGGATATCTATCACTTTTGAACTAAATTCATATGCTGCTTTTTAATAAGCTCGAACAAATATAAGTGAAGAACATGAGCATTATTTCTTTCTCTCAAAATAATCTAAGTGAAGCAAGAGATAATTTCTTAAAAAAATTACTAACTTCCAAATAAAACTAAGTGAAGCATGAGAGCATTTCTTCAAAAATAACAAAGCACACCGTGCTCAAAAAGATATAAGTGAAGCACTAGAGCAATTCCAAGGCTCTAAAAATTTAAGTGAAGCATAAGAGCAAGCATGGCATAATTTTTGGCTCTCTCAGAAAGGTGTGTCCAGCAATGATTGGAGACTTAAAATACAAAGCAAAACAAGCAAAGACTCATATCATACAAGACGCTCCAATGAAAACTCATAATATGTGACGAATAAAAATATAGCTCCAAGTAAAATACCGATGATTGTTAGAAGAAAGAGGGGATGCCACTCGGGGGCATCCCCAAGCTTAGTTGCTTGCTACTTCTTGAATATTATCTTGGGGTGCCTCAGGCATCCCCAAGCTTAGTTGCTGGCTACTTCTTGAATATTATCTTGGTGCCTCGGGCATCCCTAAGCTTAGCCTTTTGCTAATCCTTATTCCTTCATCCATCGTAAGATCACTCAAAACTTGAAAACTTCAATCACACGAAACTCAACAAAACATTCGTGAGATCTGTTAGTATAAGAAAGCAAACCACTACTATAAGTACTGTTTCAAACCCATTCATATTTTATTTTCTCATTATATCTAATGTATTCCAATTTTTCTATGGCAAATATTCTTCAAAGAAAACCATAGAATCATCAAAACAAGCACACAACGCAAAGAAAACAGAATCTATCAAAAACAGAACAATCTATAGCAATCTGACTACTTCAAATACTTATGTAATTCCAAAAATTCTGAAAAATTAGGAATTTTATTTATTAGTCTTCTTCAAAAAGAATCAACTCAAAATCATTATTCTATTAAAAGTGAAAATATTTTCGTGAGCACAAAAGTTTCTGTTTTTCAGCAAGATCAAATCAACTCTCACACAAATCATCCCAAAGGCCTTTCTTGGTACAAACACTAATTTAAACCATAAAAACACATCTAATCACAGGAATAATTGGGTATTTTAATGAAAACAACATGAAAACCAAAGAGGCAAAAGATACAAGTTGGGTTGCCTCCCAACGAGCGCTATTGTTTTACGCCCCTAGCTAGGCATAACGCGAAGGATCTAAGTGTTGTCATCTTTAGCTCTAGAACCATCCGATGCCCTCATGATTGATTCATATGGTGGCCTAATTATTGTTCTAGGGAAGTGTTCCATACACTTTGTTAGTGGAAATAGAAATTTAATATTGCCTTCTTTCATATCAATCACGACACCAATAGTACGTAAAAATGGTCTACCAAGTATAATTGGACAAGACAGATTGCAATCAATATCAAGAACAATAAAATCTATGGGCACATAATTCCTATTTGCAAGAATAAGAACATGATTAATTCTTCCTATAGGCTTTTTAATAGTAGAATCCGCCAAGTGCAAATTAAAGTGCATTCTTCAATATCAGTAAGACCAAGTACATCACATAAAGATTTCAGAATTGTAGAAACACTAGCACCCAAGTCACATAAAGCAAAACACTCATGATTTTTAATCTTGACTTTGATGGCAGGTTCCCATTCATCATGTAATTTTCTAGAAATTGAAACTTCTAATTCCAACTTTTCTTCAAAAGCTTTCATCGTAGCATCAACAATATGTTTAGTAAAAGCTTTATTTTGTACATAAGCATGGGGTGAATTTATCATGGATTGCAAAAAATAAATACAATCAACCAAGGAGCAACTATCGTAATTAAATTCTTTGTAATCCAAAATAGTGGGCACATCACTAGTTCAAGTTTTGACCTCTTCAAACCCACTTTTATCAATTTTCTCAACAAGATTTTCACCCTGCAAATTATCGGGATGCCTTCAAGCTAAAGTTGACTCTTCTCCAGTCCCTTTTTAATCAATCTTAATTTTACTAAACAAAAATCAATAGAAGAAACACAAATCATTTTAAGATCTTCATCACTTTTATGAAATTAATCATGAGAAAACACTTTTTCTGAAAATTCTCTTTTGGCTCTAAGCATAGCGGTTCTTTTCTTACTTTCATCCATAGAAACATAAAGAGCTTTAATTGATTCTTCAACTTTAGGCACAAAATTTTTCATCTTGAGAGTTTCTACATCATGAGAAATTCTATCAATACTTCTAGACATATCATCAACTTTATTCATCTCTTCTTCTATCGTAGCATTGAAAACTTTTTGAGTATTGATAAATTCTTTAATATTATTCTCAAGATCATAGGTGTTCCTATTATTATTATAAGAAGGATTACCATTTTTATTAGAGGAATTACTAGGAAAAGGCCTAGGACTAAATTGCCTCTATAAGCATTGTTATTGAAATTGTTTCGCGAGATAAAATTCATATATATGGAATCACTATTTTGATCAATCAAAGTAGACAAAGGAACATAATTAAAATCAATAGGAGCACTTTTATTCGGAACCAACTTCATAAGAGCATCAACTTTTTCACTCAAAGAATTTATTTCTTCTACCGAATTGACTTTTTTACGAGTAGGAGCTCTTTCGGTATGCCATTGTGAGTAATTTGCATAATACTGTCTAGAAATTTAGTAGCTTCACCCAAAGTAATTTCCATAAAAGTACCCCCCACGGAGGAATATAAAATATTACAAGAAACAAAATTCAATCCCGCATAAAAAATTTGTATGATCATCCAAAGATTTATCCCATGAGTTGGGCAATTCCTTAGTATCAATTTCATCCTTCCCCAAGATTGTGCAACATGCTCATGTTCAAGTTGCTTGAAATTCATGGTCTGGGTTCTAAGGGAAATGATTTTTGCAGGCGGAAAATACTTAGTAATAAAAGCATCCTTGCACTTATTCCAAAAATTGATACTATTGCGAGGCAAAGAAGAAAACCAATTTTTTGCGTGATCTTGCAAAGATAACAGAAATAATGTCAACTTCACAACATCATTGTCCACATCTTTTTTCTTTTGCATCTCGCATAATTCCATGAATGTGTTAAGATGGGACGCGACATCCTCGTTAGGATTACCGGAAAATTGATCTTTCATAACAAGATTCAACAAAGCAGTATTAATATCACAAGACTCCGCACTAGTGGCGGGAGGAGCAATCGGAGTGCTAACAAAATCATTGTTGTTCGTATTTGAGAAACCACACAACTTGGTGTTCTCTTGAGTCATGGTGAGTTCACAACAAGATTGCGCTCAAAAACAGATCTGACGAGAAAATGGTGAAAGAAAAAGAGGGCGAATAAAACGGCAAATTTTTGTGAAGTGGAGGAGAGGGAAATGAGAGGCGAATGGCGAATAATGTAAATTGCAAGGAGATAAGATTTGTGATTAGGAACCTGGTTGATGTTGATGATGTCTCCCCGGCAATGGTGCCAGAAATTCCTTTTGATGTTTGCTTGAACTACGTCGGTATTTTCCCAAAGAGGAAGGGATGATGCATCACAACAATGGTAGGTATTTCCCTTAGTGAGGAGACCAAGGTTATTGAACCAGTAGGAGAACCACGCAACACAACACAGCTCCTGCACACAAATAACAAATACTCGCAACCCGATGTGTTAAAGGGGTTGTCAATCCCTTTGGGGCAACGGCGCCAGAAATTGGCACGGAGACGGGATAAAGTTGTAATTGACTGGATAAATAGATCGCAAATAAAATAAAGTGCATCAAAGTATTTTTGTATTTTTGGTTTAATATATCTGAAAATAAAAGCAAATAAAATAGAACGCGAAGGCAAATATAATAAAGATGAGACCCGAGGGTCTTAGGTTCCACTAGTGGCTTCTCTCGAGAAAAATAGCAAACGGTGGGAAAACAATTACTGTTGGGAAATTGATAGAACTTCAAATAATCATGACAATATCTATGCAATGATCATTATGTAGGCATCACGTCCAAGATTAGTAGACCAACTCCTGCGTACATCTACTACTATTACTCCACACATCGACCGCTATCCAGCATGCATCTAGTGTATTAAGTTCATGGAAAAAAGGAATAATGCAATAAGAATGATGACATTATGTAGACAAGATCTATTTATGTAGAAATAGGCCCCATGTTGTTATCCTTAATAGGAACAATACATACATGTCTTTTCCCCTTCTGTCATTGGAATCAAACACCTTAAGATCGAACCCATCACAAAGCACCTCTTCCCATTGCAAGATAAATAGATCAAGTTGGCCAAAAAAACCCAAATATCAGAGAAGATACGAGGCTATAATCAATCATGCATATAAGAGATCAAAGAAGACTCAAATAACTTTCATGGATAAAAAAATAGACCTGATCACAAACTCAAAGTTCATCGGATCCCAACAAACACACCGCAAAAGACTTACATCATATGGATCTCCAAGAGACCATTGTATTGAGAATCAAGAGAGAGAGAGAGAGAGAGAGAGAGAGAGAGAGAGAGAGGAAGCCATCTAGCTACTAACTATGGAACCGTAGGTCTACAATGAACTACTCACACATCATCGAAGAGGCACCAATGGACATGATGAACCCCTCCATGATGGTGTCTAGATTGGATCTTGTATTTCTGGAACTTGCGGCAGCTGGAATTGATTTTCATTGACTCCCCTAGGGTTTCTGGAATATTGGGGTATTTATAGAGCAAAGAGGCAGTGCAGGAGGCCACCGAGGTGGGCATAACCCACCTGGGCGCGCCTGGGCCCCCAAGCGCGCCCTGGTTGGTTGTGCCCCCCTCAGGGAACCCCTCTAGTACTTCTTCAGCCCAACTTGTGTCTTCTGGTCCAGAAAAATCCATAAAAAGTTTCATTGTGTTTGGACTCCATTTGGTATTGATTTCCCATGATGTAAAAAACAAGCAGAAAACAACAACTGGCACTGGGCACTATGTCAATATGTTAGTACCAAAAAATGATATAAAATGGCTATTAAATGACTATAAAATGATTTTAAAACATCCAAGAATGATAATATAACAACATGGAACAATCAAAAATTATAAATACGCTGGAGACGTATCATTGCCTCTAGGGCATATTTCCTTCAGTCTCCCACTTGCACTAGAGTCAATTATCTAGTTCACATCGCCATGTGATTTAACACCAATATATCACATCTTTATGTCATTAACACCCATAGTTCACATCTCCATGTGACCAACACCCAAAGGGTTTACTAGAGTCAATAATCTAGTTCACATCGCTATGTGATTAACACCCAAAGAGTACTAAGGTGTGATCATGTTTGCTTTTGAGAGAAGTTTAGTCAACGGGTCTGCCACATTCAGATTTGTATGTATTTTGCAAATTTCTATGTCTACAATGCTCTGCATGGAGCTAATCTAGCTAATTGCTCCCACGTTCAATACGTATCTAGCTTGAGGCTTAGAGTCATCTAGATCAATGTCAAAGTTTGCATCGATGTAACTCTTTACGACGAACGCTTTATCACCTCCATGACCGAGAAATATTTCCTTAGTCCTCTTAGGTAACTAAGGATAATTATGACCGCCGTCCAGTGATCTACTCCTGGATCACAATTGTACCCCCCTGCCAAACTCATGGCAAGGCACATAACAGATCTGGTACACAACATGGCATACTTTATAGAACCTATGGCTGAGGCATAGGGAATGACTTTCATTCTCTCTCTATCTTCTATCGTGGTCGGGCTTTGAGTCTTACTCAACTTCACACTTCACAATACAGGCTAGAACTCCTTCTTTGACTAATCCATTTTGAACTCCTTCAAAATCTTGTCAAGGTGTGTGCTTTGTGAAAGTCCTATTAGGTGTCTTGATCTATATCTATAGATCTTGATGCCCAATACATAAGTAGCTTACCAAGGTCTTTATTGAAAAGTACTTATTCAAGTATCATTTTATGTTATCCAAAAATTCTACATTATTTCCAATCAATAATATGTCAACCACATATAATATCAGAAATGCTACAAAGCTCCCACTCACTTTCTTGTTAATACAGGCTTCATTGAAAGTCTGTATAAAACATATGCTTGATGACCTCACCAAACCATATATTCCAACTCCGAGATGCTTGCACCAGTCCATAGATGGATCGCTGGAGCTTCCACACTTTGTTAGCACATTTAGGATTGACAAAACCTTCTGGTTGCATCATATACATCTCTTCTTAGAGAAATCCATTAAGGAATGTAGCTTTGACGTCCATTTGCTAGATTTCATAATCATAAAATGTGGCAATTGCTAACATGATTTGGACAGACTTGAGCGTCGCTACGGGTGAGAAAGTCTCATCATAGTCAACTCCTTGAACTTGTCAAAAACCTTTTGCGACAAGTCGAGCTTTATAGACAGTAACATTACCATCAGTGTCAATCTTCTTCTTGAAGATCCATTTATTCTCTATGGCTCGCCGATCATTGGGCAAATCCACCAAAGGCCACACTTTGTTCTCATACATGGATCCTATCTCAGATTTCATGGCCTCAAGCCTTTTATCGGAATCTGGGCTCATCGTAGCTTCTTCATAGTTCGTAGGTTCGCCATAGTCTAGTAACATGACTTCCAGAACAGGATTACCCTACCACTCTGGTGTCGATCATGTTCTGGTTGACCTACGAGGTTCAGTAGTAACTTGATCTGAAGTTTGATGATCATCATCATTAGCTTCCTCTCTAGTTGGTGTAGGCATCACGGGAATGGATTTATATGATGAGCTACTTTCCAAATTGAGAGAAGGTACAATTACCTCATCAAGTTCTACTTTCCTCCCACTCACTTCTTTCGAGAGAAACTCCTTCTCTAGAAAGGTTCCATTCTTGGCAACAAACATCTTGCCTTCGGATTTGTGGTAGAATATGTAGCCAATTGTTTCCTTAAGGTATCCTATGAAGACACAATTCTCCGATTTGGGTTCGAGCTTATCAGGCTGAACCCTTTTGACATAAGTGTCACAACCCCAAACTTTAAGAAACGATAGCTTAGGTTTATTGCCAAACCACAGTTCATACGGTGTCGTCTAAACGGATTTGGACGGTGCCCTATTTAATGTGAATGCAACTGTCTCTAATGCATAACCCCAGAACGATAGTGGTAAATTGGTAAGAGACATCATATATCGCACCATATCTAATAAAGTACGGTTACGACGTTCGGACACACCATTATGCTGTGGTGTTCCAGGTGGCGTGAGTTGTGAAACTATTCCAAATTGTTTTAAATGAAGGCCAAACTCGTAACTCAAATATTTGCCTCTACGATCGGATCGTAGAAACTTTATTTCCTTTTTACGATGATTCTCCACTTCTCTCTGAAATTCTTTGCACTTTTCAAATGTTTCAGACTTGTGTTTCATTAAGTAGATATACCCATATCTGCTCAAATTATCTGTGACGGTTAGAAAATAATGATACCCGTTGCGTGCCTCAACACTCATCGGACCTCATACATTGGTAAGTATTATTTCAAATAAGTCACTTGCTCGCTCCATTGTTCTGGAGAACGGAATCTTAGCCATCTTGCCCATGAGCCATGGTTCTCAAGTATCAAATGATTCATATCAAGTGATTCCAAAAATCCATCTGCATGGAGTTTCTTCAAGCGTTTTAAACCAATATGACCTAAACAGTAGTGCCACAAATATGTTGCACTATCATTATCAACTTTGCATCTTTTGGCACCAATATTATGAATATGTGTATCACCACACTTGAAATTCAATAGAAACAGACCACTCTTCAAGGGTGCATGACCATAAAAGATATTACTCATATAAATAGAACAGCCATTATTCTTTGATTTAAATGAATAACCATCTCGCACTAAAAAAGATCCAGATATAATGTTCATGCTCAATGCTGGCACCAAATAACAATTATTCAGGTCTAAAACTAATCCCGAAGGTAGACGTAGAGGTAGTGTGGTGACGGCGATCACATCGACCTTGGAACCATTCCCAACGTGCATCGTCACCTCATCCTTAGCCAATCTATGTTTAATCCGTAGTCCCTATTTCGAGTTACAAATATGAGCAACCAAACCGGTATCAAATACCCAGGCACTACTATGAGCATTAGTAAGGTACACATCAATAACATTTATATCAAATATACCTTTGTTCACTTTGCCATCCTTCTTATCCGCCAAATACTTGGGGCAGTTCCGCTTCCAGTGACCAGTCCATTTGTAGTAGAAGCACTCAATTTCAGGCTTGGGTCCAGCTTTGGGCTTCTTCCTGGGAATAGCAACTTGCTTGCCATTCTTCTTGAAGTTCCCCTTCTTTCCCTTGACATTTTTCTTAAAACTAATGGTCTTGTTAACCATCAACACTTGATTCTCCTTCTTGATTTCTACCTCCGCAGCTTTGAGCATTGCGAAGAGCTCGGGAATAGTCTTCTCCATCCCTTGCATATTATAGTTCATCATGAAGCCTTTGTAGCTTGGTGGCAGTGATTGAAGAACTCTGTCAATAACACTATCATCTGGAAGATCAACTCCCAGCTGAGTCAAGTGATTATGATATCCAGACATTCTGAGTATGTGTTCACTGACAGAACTGTTCTCCTCCATCTTGCAGCTATAGAACTTTTTGGGGACTTCATATCTCTCTACTAGGGCATTTGCTTGAAATATTAACTTCAACTCTTGGAACATCTCATATGCTCCATGTTGTTCAAAACGTCTTTGAAATCCCGATTCTAAGCTGTAAAGCATGGCACACTGAACTATCGAGTAGTCATCAGATCGAACTTGCCAGACGTTCAAAACATCAGCATCTGCTCCTGCAGCAGGCCTTTCACCTGGCGGTGCATCAAGGACATAATTCTTCTATGCACCAATGAGGATAATCCTAAAGTTATGGACCCAGTCCGTGTAGTTTCTACCATCATCTTTCAACTTAGCTCTCTCTAGGAACACATTAAAATTCAAGGGAACGGTAGCACGGGCCATTGATCTACAACATAGATATGTAAATACTATCAAGACTAAGTTCATGATAAATTGAGTTCAGTTAACCAAATTACTTAAGAACTCCCACTTAGGTAGACATCCCTCAAGTCATCTAAATGATACGTGATCCAAATCAACTAAACCATGTCTGATCATTACGTGAGGTGGTGTAGTCATCAATGGTGAACATCTCTATGTTGATCATATCTAGTCTGTGATTCACGTTCAACTTTTCGGTCCAGTGTTCCGAGGCCATGTCTGTACATACTAGGTTCATCAAGTTTAACCCGAGTATTACGCATGTGCAAAACTGTCTTGCACCTGTTGTATGTGAATGTACAGCGTATCACACCCGATCATCACGTGGTGTCTCAGCACGAAGAACTGTCGCAATGGTGCATACTCAGCGAGAACACTTATAACTTGAAATTTTAGTTAAGGTATCATCTTATAATGCTATTGTCGTACTAAGCAAAATAAGATGCATAAAAGGTAAACATCACATGCAATCAAAATATTGTCGGGCAACCAACGATGTGACGTTGAGCGGTGCATTAAATGCGCACTGTCAGCCCACAGATTTAGGTATGATAGCACTGTTTGCTATCATATCAATGCATAATGACTACTTTGCCATTGTGGTGACCCCTTGATCTATAAAAGGAGGCCCTTGGCAACCGTAGACGAGGTTAGAGGGTTGGACAACTCACACCTACATACGCACATAGTCGCTGCCGCCCTGAGGCAACCCTTGCCAGGCAAGTGTACTGCACACCACCACCAAATTTCCACCATCAATCCACCAAAAGCAGGAGTAGGGTTTTACGCCTCGTGGTGGCCCGAACCTGGGTAAATCTGCCTATGTGATCTCTGTCATGCTGCCTCACGTTCGTCTGCTCTTTGTGCAACATGACATCCCCCTGTCGAACCAGCAAGGGGCCTCCTGGTCCCATAGGTGGCCGTGGTTTCCCGCGGCACTACGCCCTCGGCGCTATGCCACACTTGTTCCTTCTCATCCTAACACATGATTTTAAAATGTGAAGGAAATATGCCCTAGAGGCAATAATAAAGTTATTATTTATTTCCTTATATCATGATACATGTTTATTATTCATGCTAGAATTGTATTAACCGGAAACATAATACATGTGTGAATATATAGACAAACAGAGTGTCACTAGTATGCCTCTACTTGACTAGCTTGTTAATCAAAGATGGTTATGTTTCCTAACCATGGACAAAGAGTTGTTATTTGATTAACGGGATCACATCATTAGTTGAATGATCTGATTGACATGACCCATTCCGTTAGCTTAGCACCCGATCGTTTAGTATGTTGCTATTGCTTTCTTCATGACTTATACATGTTCCTATGACTATAAGATTATGCAAGTCCCGTTTACCGGAGGAACACTTTGTGTGCTACCAAATGTCACAACGTAACTGGGTGATTATAAAGGTGCTCTACAGGTGTCTCCAAAGGTACTTGTTGGGTTGGCGTATTTCGAGATTAGGATTTGTCACTCTGAATGTCGGAGAGGTATCTCTGGGCCCTCTCGGTAATGCACATCATTTAAGCCTTGCAAGCATTGCAACTAATGAGTTAGTTGCGAGATGATGTATTACGGAACGAGTAAAGAGACTTGCCGGTAACGAGATTGAACTAGGTATTGGATACCGACGATCGAATCTCGGGCAAGTAACATACCGATGACAAAGGGAACACCGTATGTTGTTATGCGGTCTGACCGATAAAGATCTTCGTAGAATATGTAGGAACCAATATGGGCATCCAGGTCCCGCTATTGGTTATTGACCGGAGACGTGTCTCAGTCATGTCTACATTGTTCTCGAACCGTAGGGTCCGCACGCTTAAGGTTTCGATGACAGTTATATTATAAGTTTATGAGTTTTGATGTACCGAAGGAGTTCGGAGTCCCGGATGAGATCGGGGACAAGACGAGGAGTCCCGAAATGGTCGACACGTAAAGATCGATATATTGGACGACTATATTCGGAGTTCGGAAAGGTTCCGAGTGATTCGGGTATTTTTCGGAGTACCGGAGAGTTACAGGAATTCGCCGGGGAGAAGTATTGGGCCTTATTGGGCCCTGCGGGAAAGAGAGAGGGGCTGCCTAGGGTAGGCCGCGCGCCCCCCCATGGCCTAGTCCGAATTGGACTAGGGGGAGGGGCCGCACCCCCTCCTTCCTTCCCTTCTCTCTTCCCCTTCCTTGTCTCCTACTCCTAATACATGGAAGGACTCCTAGTTGGACTAGGAAAGGGGGAATCCTACTCCCGGTGGGAGTAGGACTCCCCTAGGGCGCGCCATAGTAGAGGGCCGGCCCTCCCCTCCTCCACTCCTTTATATACGGGGGCAGGGGGCACCCCATGGACACACAAGTTGATCATCGTGATCGTTCCTTAGCCGTGTGCGGTGCCCCCTCCATGATATTACACCTCGGTCATATTGTAGCGGTGCTTAGGCGAAGCCCTGCGACAGTTGAACATCAAGATCGTCACCATGCCGTCGTGCTGACGGAACTCCTCCCCGTACCTCTGCTGGATCGGAGTTCGGGGTGCGTCATGGAGCTGTACGTGTGTCAAGAACTCGGAGGTGCCGGAGTAACGTTGCTTGGATCGGTTGGACCGGGAAGACGTATGACTACTTCCTCTATATTGCGTCAACGCTTCCGCTTCAGTCTACGAGGGTACGTAGACAACACTCTCCCCTCTCGTTGCTATGCATCACCATGATCTTGCGTGTGCGTAGGAATTTTTTTGAAATTACTACGTTCCCCAACAGTGGTATCAGAGCCTAGGTTTTTATGGTTTGATGTTATATGCACGAGTAGAACACAAGTGAGTTGTGGGCGATATAAGTCATACTGCTTACCAGCATGTCATACTTTGGTTCAGCGGTATTGTTGGATGAAGCGGCCCGGACCGACATTACGCGTACACTTACGCGAGACTGGTTTTACCGCCGTGCTTTGCACACAGGTGACTAGCGGGTGTCAGTTTCTCCAACTTTAGTTGAACCGAGTGTGGCTATGCCCGGTCCTTGCGAAGGTTAAAACAGCATCAACTTGACAAATTATCGGTGTGGTTTTGATGCGTAGGTGAGATTGGTTCTTGCTTAAGCCCGTAGCAGCCACGTAAAACTTGCAACAACAAAGTAGAGGACGTCTAACTTGTTTTTGCAGGGCATGTTGTGATGTGATATGGTCAAGACGTGATAAGATATAAGTTGTTGTATGAGATGATCATGTTTTGTTGAAGTTATCGGCAACTGGCAGAAGCCCTATGGATGTCTCTTTGTTGCATAAGATGCAAGTGCCAAATAATTGCTTTACTTTATCGCTATACGATAGCAATAGTTGCAAGAGCAATAGTTGGTGAGACAACCATGTGATGACACATTGATATAGATCAAGATGATGAAGATCATGGTGTCATGCCGGTGACGATAGAGATCATGACAATACTTTGGAGATGGAGATCAAAGGCGCAAGATGATCATGGCCATATCATGTCACATATTTTGATTGCATATGATGTTTATCTGTTATACATCTTATTCTGCTTTGATTGACGGTAGCATTTTAAGATGATCTCTCACTAATTATCAAGAAGTGTTCTCCCTGAGTATGCACCGTTGCCAAAGTTCATCGTGCCCAGACACCACGTGATGATCGGGTGTGATAAGCTCTACGTCCATCTACAACGGGTGCAAGCCAGTTTTGCACACGCGGAATACTCAGGTTAAACTTGACGAGCCTAGCATATGCAGATATGGCCTCGGAGCACGGAGACCGAAAGGTCGAGCGTGAATCATATAGTAGATATGATCAACATGAGATGTTCACCATTGAAAACTACTCCATCTCACGTGATGATCGGTTATGGTTTAGTTGATTTGGATCACGTGATCACTTAGATGACTAGAGAAATGTCTATCTAAGTGGGAGTTCTTAAGTAATATGATTAATTGAACTTAAATTTATCATGAACTTAGTCCTGGTAGTATTTTGCAAATTATGTTGTAAGATCAATAGCTTGCGTTCTTGCTTTCATATGTTGATTTTGATATGTTCCTAGAGAAAATTGTGTTGAAAAATGTTAGTAGCAATGATGCGGATTGGATCCGCAATCTGAGGTTTATCCTCATTGCTGCACAGAAGAATTATTTCCTTAATGCATCGCTAGGTGACAGACCTATTGCAGGAGCAGATGCAGACGTTATGAACGTTTGGCTAGCTTAATATGATGACTACTTGATAGTTTTGTGCACCATGCTTTATGGCTTAGAATCGGGACTTCAAAGATGTTTTGAACATCATGGACCATATGAGATGTTCCAGGAATTGAAGTTAATATTTCAAGCAAATACCCGAGTTGAGAGATATGAAGTCTCCAACAAGTTCTATAGCTAAAAAATGGAGGAGAATCGCTCAACTAGTGAGCACGTGCACAGATTGTTTGGATACTTCAATCGCTTGAATCAAGTGGGAATTAATCTTCCAGATAAGATAGTGATTGACAGAGTTCTCTAGTCACCATCACCAAGTTAGTAGAACTTTGTGATGAACTATAGTATGCAAGGGATGACGAAAACGATCCCCGAGCTCTTCGTGATGTTAAAATCGACGAAGGTAGAAATCAAGAAAGAGCATCAAGTGTTGATGGTTGACAAGATCACTAGTTTCAAGAAAAGGGCAAAGGGAAAGAAAGGGGAACTTCAAGTGGAAAGACAAGCAAGTTGTCACTCCCGTGAAGAAGACCAAAGCTGGACCAAATCCTGAAAGTGAGTGCTTACACTGCAAAGGGAATGGTCACTGGAAGCGGAAATGCCCTGAATATTTGGTGGATAAGAAGGATGGCAAAGTGAACAAGGGTATATTTGATATACAGATTATTGATGTGTGCCTTACTAGTGTTTATAGTAGCCCCTGAGTATTTGATACTTGTTCGGTTGCTAAGATTAGTAACTCGAAACAGGAGTTACAGAATAAACAGAGACTAGTTGAAGGGGAAGTGACGATGAGTGTTGGAAGTAGTTCCAAGATTGATATGATCATCATCGCACACTCCCTATACTTTCGGGATTAGTGTTAAACCTAAATAAATGTTATTTAGCGTTTGCGTTGAGCATGAATATGATTTGATCATGTTTATTGCAATACGGTTATTCATTTAAAATCAGAGAATAATTGTTGTTCTGTTTACATGAATAAAACCTTCAATGGTCATACACCCAATGAAAATAGTTTGTTGGATCTCGATCGTAGTGATACACATATTCATAATATTGATGCCAAAAGATGCAAAGTTAATAATGATAGTGCAACTTATTTGTGGCACTGCCGTTTAGGTCATATTTGTGTAAAGCGCATGAAGAAACTCCATGCTGATGGGATTTTGGAATCACTTGATTATGAATCACTTGATGCTTGCGAACCATGCCTCATGGGCAAGATGACTAAGACTCCGTTCTCCGGAACAGTGGAGCGAGCAACTGACTTATTGGAAATAATACATACTGATGTATGCGATCCAATGAGTGTTAAGGCTCGCGGTGGGTATCGTTATTTTCTGACCTTCACAGATGATTTGAGCAGATATGGGTATATCTACTTGATGAAACATAAGTCTGAAATAGTTGAAAGGTTCAAAGAATTTTAGAGTGAAGTGGAAAAATCATCGTGACAAGAAAATAAGGTTTCTACGATCTGACCGCGGAGACAAATATTTGAGTTACGAGTTTGGTCTTCAATTAAAACAATGTGGAATAGTTTCACAAATTCATGCCACCTGGAACACCACATCATAATGGTGTGTCCGAACGTCATAACCGTACTTTATTGGATATAGTACAATCTATGATGTTTCTTACCGATTTACCAATATCGTTTTGGGATCATGCATTAGAGACAGCTGCATTCACGTTAAATAGGGCACCATCTAAATCCGTTGAGACGACACTATATGAACTGTGGTTTAGCAAGAAACCAAAGTTGTCATTTCTTAAAGTTTGGGGATGCGATGCTTATGTGAAAAAGTTTCATCCTGATAAGCTCAAACCCAAATCGGAGAAGTGCGTCTTCATAGAATACCCAAAGGAAATTGTTGGGTACACCTTCTATCACAGATCCGAAGGCAAAACATTCGTTGCTAATAAATGGATCCTTTCTAGAGAAGGAGTTTCTCTCGGAAGAAGTGAGTGGGAGAAAAGTAGAACTTGATGAGGTAATTGTACCTTCTCCCTTATTGGAAAGTAGTTCATCACAGAAATCTGTTCCTGTGACTACTACACCAATTAGTGAGGAAGCTAATGATGATGATCATGTAACTTCAGATCAAGTTACTACCGAATCTCGTAGGTAAACCAGAGTGAGATCCGCACCAGAGTGGTACGGTAATCCTGTTCTGGAAGTCATGTAACTAGACCATGATGAACCTACGAACTATGAGGAAGCGATGATGAGCCCAGATTCCACGAAATGGCTTGAGGTCATGAAATCTGAGATGAAATCCATGTATGAGAACAAAGTGTGGACTTTGGTGGAGTTGCCCGATGATCGGCAAGCCATAGAAAATAAATGGATCTTCAAGAGGAAGACGGACGCTGATAGTAGTGTTACTATCTACAAAGCTAGACTTGTCGAAAAAGGTTTTTGACAAAGTTCAAGATGTTGAATACAATGAGATTTTCTCACTCATATCGATGCTTAAAAGTCTGTCCGAATCATGTTAGCAATTGCCGCATTTTATGAAATCTGGCAAATGGATAAACAAAACTGCATTCCTTAATGGAATTATTAAAGAAGAGTTGTATGTGATGCAACCAAGAGGTTTTGTCGATCCTAAAGGTGTTAACAAAATGTGCATCTATGGACTGGTGCAAGCATCTCGGAGTTGGAATATATGCTTTGATAAGTTGATCAAAGCATATAGTTTATACAGGCTTGCAGTGAAGCCTGTATTTACTAGAAAGTGAGTGGGAGCACTACAACATTTCTGATAAGTGTATGTGAATGACATATTGTAGATCGGAAATAATGTAGAATTATTCTGCAAAGCATAAAGGAGTGTTTAAAAGGAGTTTTTCAAAGAAAGACCTCGGTGAAGCTGCTTACATATTGAGCATTAAGATCTATAGAGATAGATCAAGACGCTTGATAAGTTTTTTCAATGAGTACATACCTTGACAAGATTTTGAAGTAGTTCAAAATGGAACAATCAAAGAAAGAGTTCTTGCCTGTGTTACAAAGGTGTGAAATTGAGTAAGACTCAAAACCCGACCACGGCAGAAGATAGAAAGAGAATGGAAGTCATTCCCTATGCCTTGGCCATAGGTTCTATAAAGTATGCCATGCTGTGTACCAGATATATTGTATACCCTGCACTGAGTTTGGCAAGGGAGTACAATAGTGATCTAGGAGTAGATCACTGGACAGCAGTCAAAATTATCCTTAGTGGAATAAGGATATGTTTCTCGATTATGGAAGTGATAAAAGGTTCGTCGTAAAGGGTTACGTCGATGCAAGTTTTGACACCGATCTGGATTACTCTAAGTCTCGATCTAGATACATATTGAAAGTGGGAGCAGTTAGCTAGAGTAGCTCGGTGCAGAGCATTGTAGACATAAAAATTGCAAAATACATAACGGATCTGAATGTGAAAGACCCGTTGACTAAGATTCTCTCACAAGCAAAACGTGATCACACCTAAGTACTCTTTGGGTGTTAATCACATAGCGATGTGAACCAGATTACTGAATCTAGTAAACCCTTTGGATGTTGGTCACATGGCGGTGTGAACTATGGGTGTTAATCGCATGATGATGTGAACTATCGATGTGAATCACATGGTGATGTGATCTAGATTATTAACTCTAGTGCAAGTGGGAGACTGAAGGAAATATGCCCTAGAGGCAATAATAAAGTTATTATTTATTTCCTTATATCATGATAAATGTTTATTATTCATGCTAGAATTGTATTAACCGGAAACATAATACATGTGTGAATATATAGACAAACAGAGTGTCACTAGTATGCCTCTACTTGACTAGCTTGTTAATCAAAGATGGTTATGTTTCCTAACCATGGACAAAGAGTTGTTATTTGATTAACGGGATCACATCATTAGTTGAATGATCTGATTGACATGACCCATTCCGTTAGCTTAGCACCCGATCGTTTAGTATGTTGCTATTGCTTTCTTCATGACTTATACATGTTCCTATGACTATGAGATTATGCAACTCCCGTTTACCGGAGGAACACTTTGTGTGCTACCAAACGTCACAACGTAACTGGGTGATTATAAAGGTGCTCTACAGGTGTCTCCAAAGGTACTTGTTGGGTTGGCGTATTTCGAGATTAGGATTTGTCACTCCGAATGTCGGAGAGGTATCTCTGGGCCCTCTCGGTAATGCACATCATTTAAGCCTTGCAAGCATTGCAACTAATGAGTTAGTTGTGAGATGATGTATTACGGAACGAGTAAAGAGACTTGCTGGTAACGAGATTGAACTAGGTATTGGATACCGACGATCGAATCTCGAGCAAGTAACATACCGATGACAAAGGGAACAACGTATGTTGTTATGCGGTCTGACCGATAAAGATCTTCGTAGAATATGTAGGAACCAATATGGGCATTCAGGTCCCGCTATTGGTTATTGACCGGAGATGTGTCTCGGTCATGTCTACATTGTTCTCGAACCGTAGGGTCCGCACGCTTAAGGTTTCGATGACAGTTATATTATGAGTTTATGAGTTTTGATGTACCGAAGGAGTTCGGAGTCCCGGATGAGATCAGGGACATGACGAGGAGTCTCGAAATGGTCGAGACGTAAAGATCGATATATTGGACGACTATATTCGGAGTTCGGAAAGGTTCCGAGTGATTCGGGTATTTTTCGGAGTACCGGAGAGTTACGGGAATTCGCCGGGGAGAAGTATTGGGCCTTATTGGGCCCTACGGGAAAGAGAGAGGGCCTGCCTAGGGTAGGCCGCGCCCCCCCCCCCCATGGCCTAGTCCGAATTGGACTAGGGGGAGGGGCCGCACCCCCTCCTTCCTTCCCTTCTCTCTTCCCCTTCCTTGTCTCCTACTCCTAATACACGGAAGGACTCCTAGTTGGACTAGGAAAGGGGGAATCCTACTCCCGGTGGGAGTAGGACTCCCCTAGGGCGCGCCATAGTAGAGGGCCGGCCCTCCCCTCCTCCACTCCTTTATATACGGGGGCAGGGGGCACCCCATGGACACACAAGTTGATCATCGTGATCGTTCCTTAGCCGTGTGCGGTGCCCCCCTCCATGATATTACACCTCGGTCATATTGTAGCGGTGCTTAGGAAAAGCCCTGCGACAGTTGAACATCAAGATCGTCACCATGCCGTCGTGCTGACGGAACTCCTCCCCGTACCTCTGCTGGATCGGAGTTCGGGGTGCGTCATGGAGCTGTACGTGTGTCAAGAACTCGGAGGTGCCGGAGTAACGGTGCTTGGCTCGGTTGGACCGGGAAGACGTATGACTACTTCCTCTATGTTGCGTCAACGCTTCCGCTTCGGTCTACGAGGGTACGTAGACAACACTCTCCCCTCTCGTTGGTATGCATCACCATGATCTTGTGTGTGCGTAGGAAATTTTTTGAAATTACTACGTTCCCAACAAAATGCGCACAGTATGTTCCTAGAATCCTCTTTGCTATCCTGGAGGGTTGGGTTTTTTGAACATGCCGTCGACTAATTTGGAAATTTGGATTTCTATATTTGGATAAAAGGTACTAGTACCATGGTCAACACTGACCTGAAAGAGGAAATTATTTCTAGATTTGGATAGCGAATAAATTATGTTGTCATATTATTTTTCCTGCGGCGCATTCCTTGCTCTGCCAGAACACATGTACTCAAGATGGTGGCCTTGCCATAATTGAATACACCAGTTTAATGGTCACATTGAAGACACGCCATGGATTTAAGTTCTCAGTTGGGTTCATGATCCAAGAAGATTGCTGCTTGTTTTATGGCCGAACTTGGATAAACTTTCTCAAGTGTTACGGACTAAAAGTTAGCACACAAATCTTGATGGAAATAGCATAACTTGGTCTCATCTTCACTATGACCTTCCACCCGACATCATTCCAGTAGTTCATCCATGTTAGTTTTGTAACTGGTTCTTGCATGTTTTCCTCAATTACTTCTTAATCCACCTATTATGTCTAACTATTCACAATTTGAGTTTAGAAGTAGCAAAAAAATCTGATTCCCTTCTCTCACGAAGATGCTACTTCTAACTAATATTTCTTATAATTGGTGGCACATGTAGGTTCTTACAAAGTTTAGGACACTACTCGTTTGTTATTTGATAAGAACTCAACCGTTACTGGTGGCACTGAAGTTGACTGGGACGACATCCACCAGCTCCTACACTTTATTGATCATCTTGAGGTCCTTGTGGGGCGTTCCAATGGTGGAAGGCCACGTGGGATATGTATGCCACTGGTGCACACGTTGAACATGTCCAACTATGTCAAGAAACTTATGGTACGAGCTATTTTCTGTTATGTTATATATGTTGTTCATAAATTCTTGCTTATACACAGTTTTACAGTTGTAATCTTCTTGAAACAGAAACTGCCTAGTTTTATTGTTCCTATACAGATGCCTAACCATGGTCGGGTTAGACTTGCGCTTGGTCACAACATGATGTTTATGTTGACCTACTCCATTTCCCTTGGAGGTGAACATATACTCATTCATGGGTGGTCTCAAATAATGAAGGCCCGTCCATCTTGGAGAATAGGACAAAAGGTCATGCTCATGCTTTTCCATGGCTCTGAAGCGAATATCCTGTTTATTGACCACATTGCGAGATGAAGACACTTTCAAAAGGTTGTGGATGCACGGGGTGGCGCCTGGGCCTTGTCCTGGGGCTTGGTGGCTCACCCTTGGTTAACTGTAGGAAAAGTAGCACTATTCGAGGCATGCTTTATACGATTGAACCTTTAGAAGTACTCATATTACTTTTAGTTATGGTTGTTAAGTGCCCCTGCTGGTTTCAGTTAAGGTTGTTAAGTACTCCTGCTGCTTTTACAGTCTGTCGTGTTTCTTCAGTCTCGTCTTCCTCCACCCGCCAAAACCAAACTAGAGTCGGCGGGGCCGCCTGCTCCCGCCTCCCATAGCTGGCAGTGCCACAGCGCACACATCGCCGCCCACTATCTCCTAAATCGTTAACGCCGACATCAGCCCCACCCTGCACCCGAACCAGTCAACCCTTATACTCCCCTTCGCTTGCGAATTCACCGCCGCATCTTCCCCGGCTCCTGTTTGTTCCCGTCCGAGGCCTCGCCGTCGTCCTCTGCGCACTTTGGTGTGCTCGCAGTGGTGCCGCCCTATCACGTTGTCAACATGGTCAACAAACAAGAGGAATCAGGAGAGTATTGTACGTGGAGAGGATGACAGTAGGGACTCACCATGTCCATAGCCGTACGCAAAGCAAGTTCCTCATTTTTTTTATATACTCCATTGTCAGTGTATAGAAAAAGAAAATGCTTCCTCCTAGTGGTTTGCTGACATCTGGGACCCACGACATTGTCAGCGTATAGTCAATAGACAAGAGAACAACATAAGAGTGGCTCACACCTGGGACGTAGCTGCCCGAGCAGTATTTTTTTTGTTATTGTTGAGAACGATGCAGGGTTTCAACTGGGCTGTGGCCCATCTAGCCCAGACATCTATTTTACGTTCGCCACATGACCAGCCCAACTATTTTTTCTTTGTGAAAATGGCTAGCCTACTTTATTTTTTCTGAAGAATACCCAATCCAGGCATACCCAATCCAGGCCTACTTATTTTTCTCCGCCCTACTGGGCTGCAACTCTTTCAAGACGGCTGCAAATCTTAAAAGTATATGAAATGGGCTATAAATATAAAAAACACACAACAAATTGACAATTACTTTCGAATTTTCGAATTTTTTCACATTTTCAGGTTCCAATTTCACTGGGCTTTTAACCTATTTTAAATATATCTTCAAAGTACTTTAAATCTGGCTCGACATTTCGGTATGAAAAATGGTTTGGACCCCACCGAAATATGCAAAATTTCATTAAATTTTTAAACCCTGGCCCTGGCCAACAAAAAGAAGACAGACTGCAATAAATTGCATAAGAAGTTTCAAATGAGCTCTAAATTATTAAAAAAACGAAATAGGCTGACTTGTGGGCCTATTAAATTGACGCGTATGCAATTTTTCTTTACTTATTATATACGTCAAAAAATGATTCTAGCAGAAGTGACCGTTCGATGTCAATCCAACGGCCGTTGTGCTTCTTCAATCTCTGATCTTCTTGCTCCAGCCACCACATCCATTGCCGACGGGGCTGCCTGCTCCCACCTCCCATGGCGGCTATGCTGCCGCGCATGTCTCACCGCCCCTACTACTCCCACTTTTGGCCAGGCCATCCCTCTACTCACCCACATTCCTCCACTGCTGTGGGTTCGCCGCCTCCGGGTCATTCCCTTCCTGGGTCTCGCCGTCGTCCATCGCGTTGGTGTTCTTGGCACGGCGTGGTCAACGTTGTCAACAAAACACAACATTAGAAGAGGGATGTACGTGGAGAGGCTGATAGATGGGACCCACATGGTCCATGGCCACACGCAAGCAAGTACCTCCTTATTACGCCAAAAAATGAATCCTCCCCATGGGACCTACTAGCTATATCTTCGCACGGAAGTAAGTGCCTCCTTATTAAGCAAAAAATAACGATTGCTCCCCATGATAGCCGAGGCCCACCAGATTTGGAGGTGGAATGGTGGCCCTACTAAGTTGACACATACGCAGGGCTTTGTCAACTTAGTCAACAAACGATTCTATCACCAGTGACCGTTGGATTGTTAAGAACCAATGGTCATCCTGCTTTTCAACCTCTAATTTTGTTGCTCCAGCCGTCCAAACCACCGCGTGCTCCTGCCTCCCGTGGCTGGTTGTGCTGCCACGCAGGCCTCACCGCCCCCTCCTACTCCAACTACTGTCCAGGCCATCCCTCTACTCACCCACACCCCCTGTTATTCTGTGGGGACGACAGCCTCACACCGCAGCCGAACCAGTCAACCCTCGTGCTACCCTCCACATGTTCCCAAGCTCCACGATGTTCGATGCCTCATCGTCGTCCACCGCCTGGGTGCTGTCGGCGCGCATGGTTAACATGGTCAACGAACGACAACCATCGCAAGAGGACTGTACGTGGTGTGGCTGATAGCTGGACCCACCACCTATATCTTTGCATGCAAAGAAGTGCCTCCTTATTACATGCAAAAAATTGAATCCTCCCCCTGACAGCTCGGACCCACCATCAATATCTTTGCACACAACGAAGTGCCTCCTTATCCTCCCTAAGAGCCGGGACCCACCCGGTCAAAGTGTACATACCGTTGTCATTCTGGTCACAAACATGTACATACATACTGGCCCATCGGTCTTTCTGCCACGATGAATCATGGGCCAGTAAGGAGGATAGCTCTTCAGGTAGTCCTGTCTAAATCGTGTACACATACGACAAACAGGCTACAAAAAAGACGACCATGTACGTACATATGGGCGGGGTCTTGAATGCGTACAGCAACGACGTCCTATTCATCGGCAGCCAACCGACTGGTCCAAACGGAGTAAACAACATCGTGTTCATTGATCGGGAGGCAACCGACTGGGTCATAATATGTCCTATTCATCGGGAGCCAACCGACTTGGACGGAGTAGCCGAAACGAGGTGTGACATACCGCAAAATAGAGGAAATAGTCTTCTGTTTGACCGCGTACGGTCGAAACAGGGTCCTGTTCACAGGAAGGGTCTGGCATACCGCAAAATGGAGGAAACAGACTTCTGTTTGAGTGCCTACAGTCGAAACGGGGTCCTGTTGATCGGGAGGGGTGTGGCATACCGCAAAACAGAGGAAACGGACTTGTGCTGGAGCGCCTATCGTCAAAACGGAGTTCTGTTCATTGGGAGGGGTGTGGCACACCGCAAAATGGGACTCCACGTGCTACTGTTCATCCACCGTCTACCGCCTCGCTCCAGCCTCCATGGGCTACTATTCATCCAACATCGAATTCCTCCAGCCTCCACATGCTACTCTTCATCCACCGCATCTTCAGCCTCCACCAGCTACTGTTCATCTATGAGCTACTGTTCATCCAGCCTCCACCGGCTACTGTTCAACCAGCCCTCCACGGGGTCCTATTCATCCACCCCCAACCGGCTTGGCAACCTCCTCGATCGGGGTCCTGTTCATCCAGCAGCAATGACCTCTACTACCACGGGGTCCTGTTCATCCAACCCCCACTGGGAACTATTCATCCAACCCCCAACAATGGTCACTATTCATGAACAGGCAGGTTCGATCGGCTTCAGTTAGCAGTAGTAGCGAAGGAATCACTCGGGTTTAGTTAACAGCCAAGCGATCGATCGCTCGGGTTCAGTAACGTAGCTAGTGCAATCGCTCGGGTTCTATAAGCGAACGCCTCGCACGGGTTCAGTTAGATCCCAACGCCTTGCAAACACGCACTTACGTGTAAGAGAGAAGCGTGCAAACCTCCGTGCATTGCTCGGCCCTGATCACCCAACGTAACCGGGAACTCCCTAATATTTTCCTCGCCCTTTCTTCTACCACAATTTTTTTCTGTCATGCAGGTGCGTCCCCGGCCTGCCCAGGACGAAAAGGCCATTTTCTGTCTTGTTTTTTTGTCATAGAAGTAGGAGCCCACCACATCTATGATGCTACGTGTTTTTGTCACAATTATCGTCATAGAAGTGTCATAAGCATGATAGAAAAAATCGTTCGGGTCAAATTGTCACGGATGTGTCTTTTTTTTGTAGTGACAGGACACTCCTCGGCCATTAGCCAAGGAGGAGGAAGCCGAAGGCTGACTGAGAGAGCCTGGATGTGCGGTCTTATAACTGACATAAAGTACTTCGATACATAAAGTCATACAAAAATTATTACACCGCGGTTTAGTCCATCTATTAAGATATCCAGCACGAATCCTTTTGCGAGAACTATGCATGAGGCATTACACTATTGTCTGCATTGCTAGTAGGGATTTCCTTCCTGTCAGACCCCATGGGTCTTACCTCTGCTAGTTTCGTCGTCTTCAAACCGGTATAGTGGGTCTTCACCATGGCCTAGGCCTCCCTTGCACCTTCTCGGCAAGTGGATACTTTCCATGCCTGGATCCGGTGCCGAGCTCTTTTGAACCAACTGGCCAGGATGGCCATGTCTTCGAGGATCTGCTCCACCTCGGGCCCTAAAGCCTGGTATACATCCTTCATTGATTTCCGCACACTTTCATGCACCATAGATAGATGATTCGCCATCTCCTCGGGCATCGGACATCGGGCATCAGGGGGTAAGCCGGAGAAAGAAACTGCCATAGAAACGACATCAGTCTATTCCTCACCTCGGATAGACTACATGATGACCACATTCCTCGGAAAGAATGACATACCAAAAATCATGTCATTAGTTTGCCGATTCTTTGATTCTGCGGCAGCCAGCCGAGCTTTTAAGCTCTCGATCTCCTGGGCTTGTCGGGCGCTCTCAGCCTTGAGTGCATTAACAACATCCACCCTTTTGCTAACCACATGATGGTTTGCTTGACGCTGTGACTTTGCATACAACAGATCTTCGCGGGCCTGCTTTAGGTATCTCTCAAAATGACCTAGGGCTTCCGCCGCTACAAGGGATTCTGGCATCAGGGCTATCTCATTCCCTCTGTAGAACAAATAGAAGTCGGTAGGAGAACTTACCGTGCACCTCCTTGGTGAATTTATTCACCCACTCCACCTCGGTCAGAGCAGCGTCTAGCTTCCCCTTTGTTTGGGCTAGTGCCTCGGTCAACTGATCATTCTTCCACTGGTACAACGAGGTGCTATACAAACGGTTTTTAACCCCTTTCCGCGACGACGCTTTGAACCATCGCCAAGTGAGTGTGTGCAATAGGAGGGGTCCTTCCCACACGACCCAGAAACCATCGGGGATAGGCCCTCCGGTCACACATGCTCAGCAAAATGTGGTCGTGTGCGACGGGCGAGCGATCATCTACGGTTACACAGGCCCAATCGGTTCCGGTCGCAAGTACATCCCACACAGACACACCCAAACAACCGTTTCCATTTGTTATGTACATTCCACACAGTCAATCCAGGGAATACGTTATTGTTCTTATGTACATCCCACATAGTCAATCCAAGGAAAACGTTTCCGTTCGTATGTACATCCCACACAGTCAATCCAGGGAAAACGTTTCCATTCGTATATACATCCCACACAATTTTATGTATAGCCTCGTGTGTAATAGGTGTAACTATCACACACGCTCTGCCTAGGTTAACCGTTTGCTTTTATTCAACCACATCGCACACGATTTGATGAAGAAAACTTTATGGCATTTGGCTATCCATCACAAGCGCTTTTACTGCTAGAACCGTTTTCAAATTTCCATGACCCATTTAGCAGGTATTAGTTTACAATTAATAATTCCAATATTACGCAAATTCACATTTTATATCGAATAGCTGTTTACCAATTTCATATCAGGCACATAAATATATTTTAACATCACAGTACAGTAGCTACCTGAAAACAACACAATACAATATATAGCTAGTTCACCTTCATAAGAACAATATTAGAATAATATATTCATTTCCCTAATCGAGATCATCCAGGCTCGTCTTATCCACCTCTGCCTTCTGTTCAGTAAGAACCTGTTTTGCACTGGCCAACTATGAAAGTGCCTCCTCCTTCGTCAACACCATCTTAGCAAAGTCTCATTTAAAAAATCCGAGCTGATTCTCCATCTTTCCCTTTTTATCCCATATCTTCAAATATTCTTCAGAGTTGATAACACTTTCTCTAAGCCTACCTCTGTTCTCTTCCTCATACATGCTCCAGAGCTTTGCTAGGCACATCTTCAAAGACTGTGGCCACTCTTAATCAACCCACTCTAGGTAAGAACACTTCCATCCATCCTATAATATCTAAAAATAGACCAGTAACAATTGTAGGGGAAATGGGTTTCTAGCAACATAGAAAATCACCAAATACATATTTTGAAAACTGAAGAAACAGGTTAATTATGGCATATCTTCTCAAAAAGATCAATGTGCAAATGAATTAATTGCTACTGAGACAACAACCAAATTCTGAAACATCAGAAGCTATAATTAACTACAATAATGCTACAAGTTCATAGTCATGTACTATAAATAAGAAATTGAACATTTTATGAGGAAGCTAAATATAACTACAACAGCATAGCAACAGTGTTTGGCACTACAAAAAAATACACTTCCGTGATGATACGTGTTTATCACAGTAGGTCACGTTTTCTGTCATGTATGTACATCCATGATGATTTTATGACAGAATCAATATAGTCATACCTGTGCTGTCGTAGAAGTGTTCCATGACAATACCAAAATTATCATCACGGAAGTGTTCACTTCCATGAAGATAAATGACGTGTCACGAAAGTGCTTTTTTCAAGGGTAATTGACACGTGGCATCCACCATAACGGGTTGCCGTTAAGCTATCGCATCCGGTTTTGGATCTGATAACCCGTTAACAGCCCGGACAATGGGGATTTTCCACGTGTAAAATTCTCATTGGCCAAAGGAAACACGTGCTAGCTCATCATTGGTTCAGATAGGCACCTATGATATGTCGACACGTGCGACGGTCCAACACTGGCCAGTTTAGCTTACAAACGCCGGCCCCGTTTTACTTGGTCAAAAGTTAGCGGGTCGACCCTTGAAAAGCTTGTTAATGGTCTGTTCGCATATAGCCCATTTTACGGCCCGGTAACTCATGGCCCGTTAGGGCCTTCTTGAAATCGGCCCAACAACGTCATGTGGGTCGTCGTAACAGCAACACGTTTCACTTTCAGCCCATGTATGGCCCACGAGGTCTTTCGGCCCATATGAGGCCTTTTGGTTTCTTTAGGCCCTTTAGTGACCCACGGTGACTCTGGCCCATAATGAACAATAAATTTCTTTATACCCATTAACGGCCCATGATTCACATGGGCCATTTCCAGCTCGTGTTAGCTTTCGGCCTACTTACGACCCATACGTTCTTGGGCTCCTTTCCGGCCTTCGATTACTAGCATGTTCCCCTAATGGGCCAAATTCGGCCCGTGGTTAGAATCGGCCTGTTTGTGGCATGTTAACCCGTTGCGCCGTTTCCAACCCATCCTATACTCTAGCCCATTAACGACCCGTTATGCCTGTGACAGAATTAAGTCTTTGCTGTCTTCCGGCCTATTAACAGCCCGTTACCATGCTGGCCTAATACCAATTACGCCCGTTTACGTCCCATGTGAACCCATTTATCTGATGGCCCGAGGCCCAGCAATTCCGCGGCCCGTTGGAGGCCCATTTATCGGACAGCCCGTTGGAGTCCCATTCCACCATTTTTTTCCATAGCTTGCTAAAAAGTTGAGTTTTTACATTAGTAGTACCAGAACAGAAGATATTAAGGAGGCAGCAAAACCAAACAAAATAGCTTTGGTCTATATGCAGAACTTATTCTGGTGAACCCGTGTAAAATATTAGTTTTATTTTACTGCAAAGTACATAATAAACCAGGTTCCAAACATATGACCATGTACCATGGATAATGTATTGTCTATGTCTTCACATTGTATTGACAGCTAAGGATAAAGAGATAAAGTTTATAATACGGAAAGCATAGTATGACATCATACATATCACAAAACAGCAGAGAACAGACAAACAGGCAATTGTAATGTTGTGTGGGCAAGTCCAACACGAAACTAGATTACATATCAAGATCAGAGGAACATCACTCCTCTCTTTTAAACCTTGTAAGGTGCAATGATACGCTAAGACAATTGTGTATAAAATTGAAAAGAGTAATAGACATTGGCTGCAAATTGTTCAGTTCAATGCACAAGTCAGAGTAAGTAGTAGTTAAAAGGCATGAGGATTAAGGATTTACAACAGCGGCTTTGACTGGTGTTGTCATGCCCTTCGTCTTGCTGTTGTGATAGTCCTTGAAGATTTCCACATCATTTGGTTCAGGTACTTTTTGGTACTTGCGGGCTTTCTCTGCATTTGGAACAAGTCAATATAGATCTGATAATATGGCACATTGAAAAGAGTGAAACAATAGCTAATTAAAAGAGCCTCGCAGTGTGCAATATAGCTTCGAGATCCTTTCATCTGTTGGAATTTCACTTTCGTATGGTTGGCCTTGTTCTTTGAACAGTTCACCTACAAGAAGATAGATTTCTGAGGAACATGCTAAATAAGAGTTCAACATGTGATCTGATCACATACATATAATGTACTTGATACTTTGGATCAGACCATTGTTTAACGAGGCTTCTCCAGTCTTCATCCGATATATTTTCCACTAGAGATGTTTGGGCAAGTTCACTGTTAGCCTTGTCTTCAAAGTGAGTTTTCCTCAAGTTATACCGATACTGTCGCAGAGCAGACTTGAAAACATGGGTGCAATCTTGTCTGGTTGCATCATCTTGGCTATCCAACTTGAACCTCATCTATTGAAAATTATGGGAGTCTCCTTATCAGCAACCTAGAAAGTATGGGGCAGAGCAAGACGATAGTACTAGTTTCCATACATAACCATACTTACAGATAATTGGTCGAGGAAGGTGTTGAACTGGGTTTAGTCTTTGCCATTCATGTTGGGATGTCCGAGTATTAAATTCTTTTATGTCAAATGATAGACTATTGCTTTGAATCACTCGTGTCTTAATATTCATGCCATGATTAGATTATGTGATCAAGATTATGCTAGGTAGCATTCCACATCAAAAATTATCTTTTTTATCATTTACCTACTCGAGGACGAGCAGGAATTAAGCTTGGGGATGCTGATACGTCTCCGTCGTATCTATAATTTTTGATTGTTCCATGCCAATATTATACAACTTTCATATACTTTTGGCAACTTTTTATACTATTTTTGGGACTAACATATTGATCCAGTGCCCAGTGCCAGTTCCTGTTTGTTGCATGTTTTTTGTTTCACAGAAAACCCATATCAAACGGAGTCCAAACAGGATAAAAACGGTTGGAGATTATTTTTCGAATATTTATGAATTTTGGGAAGTGGATTCAACGCGAGATGATGCTCGAGGGGCCCACGAGGCAGGGGGCGCACCCCAGGGGGGTGGGCGCGCCCCTGACCCTCATGCACACCCCGTTGTCAGTGTCAAAACCGGCGGATCTCGGGTAGGGGGTCCCAAACTGTGCGTCTAAGGCTAATGGTAACAGGAGGCGGGGGACACAATGATTACCCAGGTTCGGGCCCTCTCTATGGAGGTAATACCCTACTTCCTGCTTGATTGATCTTGATGATATGAGTATTACAAGAGTTGATCTACCACGAGATCATAGAGGCTAAACCCTAGAAGCTAGCCTATTATTATGATTGTTCTTTTTCCTACAGACCTAACCCTCCGGTTTATATAGACATCGGAGGGGGCTAGCGTTACATAGAGTCGGTTACAAAGAAGCAAATCTACATATCCGAATTGCCAAGCTTGCCTTCCATGCAAAGGAGAGTCCCACCCGGACACGGGATGAAGTCTTCAATCTTGTATCTTCATAGTCCAACAGTCCGGCACAAGCACATAGTCCGGCTGTCCGAGGACCCCCCAATCCAAGACTCCCTTAGTAGCCCCTGAACCAGGCTTCAATGACGACGAGTCCGGCACGCAGATTGTCTTCGGCATTGCAAGGCGGGTTCCTTCTCCGAATACTCCAAGGTAGATTTTGAACATATGAATCATGTCCGGCTCTGCAAAACAAATTCCACGTACCACCATAGAGAGCGCAATATTCCACAAGTCTAATCTGCTGACAACTTTTCATAGCGTGACATCACGCCACGGCCTGGTCATTATACGAACCGTTTTTCTCAACCTGCTACTGCACATATTGCGAGGCAGTTTTATTGGCACGTCTTGTCGAAGCAGAGATCGTGTCCCCTTATCACGGGATTGTCATCAATACGGGTGCAGGTAACCCAACCGCGACATCAACGCGGCGCTTGGGGAATAAGCGAGTTTATGGGGTAAGTGGGGAGTCACACAGTTTCTACCGCCTTTATAAAGAGATAAGGATTCCCCTTTTTCACCCACGCCTTCTTCTTCCTCTGCTTATCCGTTCTCACTCGAGCTCTAGCACCCAAGCTTGCCCCTTCTCCACAAAGTCATTCCAAGCATGTCCGGAGCGGGAGGCAAGTGGATGGCCTCCTCCGTCATGGAGGAGGACATTACAAAGCTTCGGGAGGCCGGATACCTGTCCGCAAACATCACGCACCAGCTTCCGGCCGAAGGGCAGATCATCCCACCCCGAAACCCCAGGAGAGGCTAGTGTTCCTCTCTCATTTCGTCCGCAAATTGGGATTCCCCCTCCACCCGTATGTCCGCGGGCTCATGTTCTACTACGAGCTAGACTTCCACGATTTGGCCCCCAATTTCATCCTCAACATCTCGGCGTTTATCGTCGTGTGCGAGGCCTTCCTCCGCATCACGCCCCACTTCGGCATATGGTTGAAGACCTTCAACGTGAAGCCAAAGGTGGTGGTTGGCCAGCAAGCGGAGTGCGGAGGCTCCATGGTGGGCAAGATGCCCAATGTCACCTGGCCTGAAGGCTCCTTCGTGGAGACCATGAATGGGTGGCAATCAGGGTGGTTCTACATCACCGAGCCGCGCGACACCAACTGGGCAGCGACCCCCGAATTTCAATCTAGTGTCCCCATGCAGCTCACCTCCTGGAAAGAGAAGGGCCTAGCCTGGGGCTCATCGGTGGAGCTGACCAGACTTCAGACCTGCATCCAAAATATGATAGGCAAGAAAATCAAGCTTGTCAACATGGTCCAGGTCATGCTCATCTGCCGGAAACTCCCACGTCAGAGACGGGCTTACAATCTCTGGGAGTTCGACCCGGCTGAACACTAGATGCTGCAAGAGCTCTTCGACACGATGCACGAAGACGTCTGGAAGGTGCTCTTCAAGGCCAACGAGGTCCCCCCACCCATAACCAAAGATCGCGGACTCAGCACGAAACGCCAAGCGCATCCGGCGAGTTTTTACATTTTGCAAGATGTGCCTTTTACCAGCACATTCGCGGGAGGAATCTAAGCCTCCATGCTGATTCAACAGGACTGGGTAGCGATAGCGAAGCGGATCGACTGTCCGGCTCTGCTACCTGAAGATCTAGCATCGTCCCTTCTAAAGAAGATGCTGTTTCCGGTGCCCTACGAGGTGCTGGAGAAGAAGGCCAAGAAGAAGGCCACGGGGACCAGGAAAGGTCTCCGGTGCAAGGTTGTGTTGGACGTGACGTCCGAGGACACTGAGGCGCACTCCTCCAACGAAGATGAGGAGGAGGAAGAGGCAATCCCTCCTCCCCCCAACTGGGGGGAAAAGAAGAGAAAGGCCTCCCCGCAGTGGGAGGCCAAGGCGTCCAAGAAGGGAAAGACCTTCCTTCCGGACCACTCCACCACGGCCACCTACAGTGGCAAGGAGTGGCTGCCCAGGGACAAGCCCCTGGCTAAGTCGTAAGCATCCGGACACTTTAATACTTCCAGTATGTTTTTCTTTATTGCTTCTTATCATGCCGAACATGCATGCGTAGTCCGGCCAAATCCCACATTGGGGTATCCTCTTCGGAGGGGTCCCTGGGCCCGTCGGCGATGAACAACGATTCACTCCCGACAGCCTCCTCCCTAGGCCCGCGGATGAACCAAGGTGTTGTCTCAGAGGATACCAGACCAGGGGGAGATAGTTTTGGAGATGCCCCCAGGCGAAATTCCAGTCGCCGGGCACATGGGAGGGAAGACCCACATGGACTCCGATAACGGGGACCGTAGCAAGTCTGGCCCCCAGCCGAATACGGCTCCGGAAACCCAAGTGGTTCCAGATTCAGGCAGGTAGCCTCTCTCTAAGGAGGGCGAGCCGCCTCTACCGATGACCTCTATCCATCCAGAGGCATCGGATAACTTGCTGGAAGCGCTTCGCGGCACTTCCATTGATGAAGAACATCGTACTTTTATGAGTACGGTGATTGAGAAGGTCCAGTCCACCAAAAGCGGATTGACCGAAGCCTGCGCCAGCCTCCTAACAGGCTTTGAGGTAAGTAACAAAATTGTGAGAAAATTTCACAGTATAGACAGTAGCATACGATGCTTTGTTTGGTGTTCGGAAAGAAAGGCCAAACAGAGGATCAAATAACATTCGCAGGAGTCTAACAAAAGATGTATATGTGAATAAGCAGGCGTCGCTGCTAGCCGCTGCCGCTCATACTGCGGAGGTCTCCGGACTGAAGCGGGACCTGAAGCGGACCGAGAGAGAGCTTGGCCTCGTGAAGAGGCAGCTCAAATAGAACAAAGGTACATAATACCCCGTCTGTATATTTAGAAAGGAAAAATGGTTTCTGCTGATAAAAGCGTCATGAACTTTACTAGGGGCCACGACCGAAGTGACGGCCCTTAAGACGGCGCTAACTGAGGCCGAGGACAAAGCGGCCAAGGAGCGCGCGGAGCGCGAGAAGCAGTAGGCCCGAGTCAACGAGGTCCAGCAAGAGCTCCAGGATTTAGTCAAAATACGCGAGTCCTTGGAGCGGGACTCTAAGACGCAACAGTCTGAGCTTGCGAAGGCCCTCCAGAGTGCATGAGACACCAAGGCCGAAGCCCAAAAGGCCCTCCAGGATATTCAGGAGGCCAAGAAGATTGCAGCGGGTAAGGCATTCATTATGCAAAGCAAGCATGTGAAGGAGACTTTCCTTTTACTTACCCGAATTTGGAGCTCTCCAGGAGCATTCGTAGATCTGCTGCGCAGCATATCTAATGCCGCAGAGTTCTACCGAGCTGAAGAAGGGATCTCCACAGAGAAGTTGTTCTGGTCTCAGTATATTGGGACTGAGCATCCGATGCCCTTGAGCGACCAGCTGAAGCAATTGGTCGAACTGCACAAGGCGGCCGAACTGGCCATGAAGGACCTTGTAGTCCGGTTGTGGCCTACCGAGCCCCTGCCCAGTAGCTACTTCGGCCTAGTAAAGCGGCTTGTGAGTGCCTTTCTGCGGCTTGAAGTTATAAAGCGGTTAGTTTGCATTGAAGGTGCGCAAATGGCCTTCGCATGCGCAAAAGTTTACTGGGCGAAGATGGATGCCGAGAAGCTGATGACCGAAGGGCAAGGAGCATCGCCATCCTGAAAAGTATTATGATAGTGTCCTGAAGGGCTCCCGCCTTGTGGCGGAGCAATGTGCGAAGGATGTAATCTTTGAGCGAATACACTCATTTTATCCTGTAATATGAAACAAGTTCTTTTGCGCAATATAACGCTTGCTGATTTAAAATTTTACCTTTTGTGCGGCCGTTTATAAAATCTAAGAGTTAGCCAGTCGTCGACTTCTGCCCCCATGTAACTAGTACCGGGGTGTTCAGGATAAATCTAAACACTCTTTATCCAAATTTTGGTCCTTTAAGGAGGTGTTTAGCGCAACGAACAAGGCAATCGGACTATACAGCTTTATCTCTCTCACTTAGCCATAGAAGTTCTATAATTTTAAATTTTGGCATAGCCCCTGGTATTCGGAAGGCCGAACTTGGGGCGCTATACACGCCTAAATCGGACAAAGGTCGATTCCTCGCCCAAAGCGGAAAAAATCTTTAAGGATTTGAGACCTCTCGAACAGCGACCAGCTCTCGCCGCATCATGACAGTCAGTTTTCGGCTTTCTCTACTGAGGTGCTCGTCCGGAAGAACCGGGACACAATCGCAGTAGTTCTCCCTGTGCCACCTTAGCCGATATAGCGGAACGTAAGGCAGCAAAACATGGGAGCCGGGCAAACCCAACTATTGACCCAAGACATGATTCGGAGCTGATGCATATAATGCTATAAGTTCGGGGTGCCGCACTGTCGAAAGTGTTCGGACTTTTCTTGCCGTGTTATGGGGTACACTGAAGCCCCTGGCGAGCTGAACGTACCAAAATGTACGGGTGCAATTTGTAATAAATAAACAGTCAAGGAAAAAGATAAAGAAATGTAATAATAAGCTGACGTTGTACATTATTTTCCATTGTTATTTGAATAATACGTCAAGGCGTATGTATACAAGTAGTGCGATAAGCAAAATAGGACTATTTGGCATGTCCTAACCAAGAGCGAGTTGCGTGTGGGTATGTAAAGCAGGTATAGCGATCGTTATCAGAGACCACCTGAGGATTCCCTTGTACGTCAAAGCTCCTTGCCTCCTTGATGTTTCCGTCCCGTGATGGTTCCGATAGTCAGGCTATTGGAAGAGCCTCCAAAAAAAAGGGACCTGAAAGAAAGAAAAGGGGTGAAGGTATACGGATCCTGGGGCGGTAGAGCCGCATTGTGGGCCGCATTCTAGCTCTACCTCCGTCTATGCCCATGGTATTTTAAGTGCGTAATTATATATGCGCGGCACAAATTACACCGCTTGACTGGGAATAGGACGGAGGCCGAATTGCTAGGCGAGCTCTGGACGTGCCGGACGATCCTGTTGCAGAGTACTTTGGACTCGCTTGGCGGTGTCCGAGGGTTTTATTGCCGAATTGGAGGTATTCCTAAGAAGGCTGCTCTGTACTTCTGCTGCGAGGGCCGCAGTGTGCTCCTATGTACGGAGGGAGCGCTCTGTGTTTCCATTGACGGTTATAACCCCGTGAGGTCCTGGCATTTTGAGCTTGAGGTTTGCATAATGCGGTACCGCATTGAATCTGGCAAATGCGGTTTGTCCGAGCAGTGCATGATAGCCACTGCGGAAGGGGACGATATCGAAGATTAACTCCTCGCTTCGAAAGTTGTCCGGAGATCCAAAGACTACTTCCAGTGTGATTGAGCCCATGCAATGGGCCTCTACACCTGGTATGACACCTTTAAAGGTGGTTTTGGTGGGTTTGATCCTTGAGGGATCGATGCCCATTTTGCGCACTGTATCCTGATAGAGCATGTTCAGGCTCCTGCCACCGTCCATAATGACTCGTGTGAGGTGGAACCCGTCAATGATGGGGTCGAGGACCAACGCGGCCGAACCGCCATGACGGATACTGGTCGGATGGTCCCTGCGATCGAAGGTGATCGGACAAGAGGACCATGGGTTGAACTTTGGGGCGACTGGCTCCATCGCATAGACGTCCCTTAGTGCGGGCTTCCGTTCTCGCTTAGGAATATGGATTGCGTATATCATATTTACTGTTTTTACTTGGGGACGAAATTTCTTCTGTCCTCCTGTGTTCGGCAGCCGGGGCTCCTTGTCGTCATCACTATGCAGCCCCTTTTCCTTGTTTTCGGCATTCAACTTGCCGGCCTGTTTGAACACCCAACATTCTCTGTTGGTGTGGTTGGCTGGTGTATCGGGGGTGCCGTAAATTTGACATGAGCGGTCGAGTATGCGGTCTAGACTGGACGGGCCCGGATTGTTTCTTTTGAATGGCTTTTTCCGCTGACCGGACTTAGAGCCACTGAATCCGGCATTGACGGCCGTGTCTTCGGCGTTATTGCCATTGTTGCGACGCTTATATCTGTTGTGTCGGGGCTTGCCGTTGCTCTCTCTGGCATCTAAGGTGCCAGGATTTCTTGATGTGTTGTTGCTGCGAGCCAGCCAGCTATCCTCGCCCGCACAAAAGCAGGCCATGAGTGTCGTCAGGGCTGCCATGGACTTCGGCTTCTCTTGGCCGAGGTGTCGGGCAATCCACTCGTCACGGATGTTATGCTTAAAGGCTGCTAGGGCTTCGGCATCCGGACAGTCGACAATTTGGTTCTTTTTAGTTAGGAACCGAGTTGAGAATTTCCTGGCTGACTCTCCGGGCTGTTGGGTTACGTGACTTAAATCATCAGCATCCGCTGGTCACACAAAAGTGCCCTGGAAGTTATCCAGGAATGCGTCTTCCAGGTTCTCCCAACTTCCAATGGAGTTTGCTGGCAGACTATTCAGCCAATGCCGAGCCGGTCCCTTGAGTTTTAGTGGGAGGTACTTGATGGCATGTAGATCATCATCACGGGCCATGTGAATGTGGAGAAGGAAATCTTCTATCCATACCGCGGGGTCTGTAGTCCCATCGTAGGGCTCAATATTCACGGGCTTAAACCCTTCTGGGAATTCATGCTCCATTACTTCGTCAGTGAAGCATAGGGGGTGTGTGGCACCTCTATGCCGGGCTACATCACGACGCAGTTCAAATGAGTCTGGTCTGTTGTATTCGGCCCGGCCGGATTTGTATTTAGTATATCCGGCGTGGCGGTCATCGTCACGCGTTGGGGCGCGCCCCCGTGATCCGTAGATCGACCTTGTCTGTCCTACTTTGTTTTCCAATTCGTCTCCCAGGTCTTGCGTGTAGCCCCGGGCCTTTGTGTTTTTATTTGTTTGGCGACGGGGTGCGGGCTGGTGTTCGGGTTGATACGCCGCTTTGTCTCGGCCACGAGGTGGCCGGTCAGCCGCATCCTGCGCTGGTAGTGTAGGCTCTAGTGCCTCCTCCTCGAATTGAGGTAACAACCTGCGCTTTGGGTAACTTTTGGTTCGGCGCTCGAGTCCGTATTCCTCGGCTACCAGGACCTCAGTCCATCTATCAGTTAGCAGATCTTGATCAGCTTGAAGCTGTTGTTGCTTTTTTTTCAGGCTTTTTGCAGTGGCTATAAGCCGGTGCTTGAAGCGCTCCTGCTCGATGGGATCCTCAGGCACGATAAATTCTTCATCGTCGAGGCTCACCTCGTCTTCGGAGAGGGGCATGTAGTTGTCGTCCTCCGAGTATCCGTCCATTGCCTGTTCATCAGGGCTAGCTTGCCCATCCTCCCCTCCGACTTGCTCGAAGCTTGGCCGAGCGGGATTGTTTTCGTCTTTGGCATTATCTGGAGTGTTGTTGTCTCTTGTGCCGGTATCACTATTTTTGCTATGGCGGGGCTTAGAGCGGCACCGCTGACGTCGGCGCTTAGATTGCTTCTCAAGGGGGTTATCCTCTGTTGCCTCATCGCCATTGCTTTCTTTGGGCATGTCTACCATATATATATATGATATGACGAGGTGGCTGTCTAGTGCCCTGTGGGCGGTGGTTCCTGTTCTTCTCCGGCATCGTCGTCCATACCATTGATGTCTTCGGAGTCGAAATCAAGCATGTCAGTTAAATCGTCGACAGTGGCTATTAAGTGGGTGGTGGGTGGGGAACGAATTCCTTCGTCGTCCGCTTCCCACTCAAGCCGGACATAGTTCGGCCAGGAGTCTCCTGACAGGGAGAGAGATTTCAATGAATTTAGCACGTCGCCCAAGGGTGAGTGCTGAAAGATATCCGTGGAGGTAAGCTCCATGATCGGTGCCCAATCCGATTCCATAGGCACGGATGCGCGCGATTCGGAGCCTATGGCCGAAGACGAGTCCGAGGGTCTGATGACACAGACCTCATTGGAGGCGAAGTCTGTGTTCGTCTCTGTTGCCGATGAGTGTGCGTCCTCCATGGCGGGGTCTATCCACCCATCCTCGGATGGCACGATCTGCTCAGGATCTAAGGCCAGGGCAGTTGCAGGTGTGTTCTCTGAAATATGACTGTACGGCGCACTTGATGTCCCTCTCAATGAAAGAACCAATGTCGGTGTCAAAACCAGCGTATCTCGGGTAGGGGGTCCAGAACTGTGCGTCTAAGGCTAATGGTAACAGGAGGCAGGGGACACAATGTTTACCCAGGTTCGGGCCCTCTCTATGGAGGTAATACCCTACTTCCTGCTAGATTGATCTTGATGATATGAGTATTACAAGAGTTGATCTACCACGAGATCGTAGAGGCTAAACCCTAGAAGCTAGCCTATGATTATGATTGTTCTTTTTCCTACGGACCTAACCCTCCGGTTTATATAGATACCGGAGGGGGCTAGGGTTACACAGAGTCGGTTACAGGGAAGGAAATCTACATATCCGAATTGCCAAGCTTGCCTTCCATGGAAAGGAGAGTCCCACCCGGACACGGGACGAAGTCTTCAATCTTGTATCTTCATAGTCCAACAGTCTGGCACAAGTACATAGTTCGGCTGTCCGAGGACCCCCTAATCCAGGACTCCCTCACATGTAAGGCAGTTGTTGCCCTTCTTTCTCCACAAGAAAGCTAATATCCGGAAAAAAATCATGTTGAAGGTTTCAATCCAATCGGAATTACGGATCTCCGGGAATATAAGAAACGGTGAAAGGGCAGAATCTGGGAACGCAGAAACAGAGAGAGACAGAGAGACAGATCCAATCTTGGAGGGGCTGTCGCCCCTCCCACACCATGGAGACCATGGACCAGAGGGGAAACCCTTCTCCCATCTAGGGAGAAGGTCAAGAAAGAAGAAGAAGAAGAAGGGGGGCTCTCTCCCCCTCTCTCCCGGTGGCGCCGGAATGCCACCGGGGCCCTCATCGTCACCATGATCTACACCAACACCTCTGTCATCTTCCCCAACATCCTCATGACCTTCCCCCATCTATATTCAGCGGTCCACTCTCCCGCAACCCGATGTACCCTCTACTTGAACATGGTGCTTTATGCTTCATATTATTATCCAATGATGTGTTGCCATCCTATGATGTCTGAGTAGATTTTCATTGTCCTATCGACAATTGATGAATTGCTATGATTGGTTTAATTTTCTTGTGGTTATGTTGATGTCCTTTGGTGCCCATCATATGAGCGCGCGCGTGGATCACACCATAGGGTTAGTTGTATGTTGATAGGACTACGTATTGGAGGGCAAGAGTGACAGAAGCTTCAACCTAGCATAGAAATTGATGCATACGGGATTGAAGGGGGACCAATATATCTTAATGCTATGGTTGGGGTTTACCTTAATGAACATTAGTAGTTGCGGATGCTTGCTAATAGTTCCAATCATAAGTGCATAGAATTCCAAGTCAGGGATGACATGCTAGAAGTGGCCTCTCCCACAAAAAACTTGCTATCGGTCTAGTAATGTAGTCAATTGCTTAGGGACAATTTCGCAACTCCTGCCACCACTTTTGCACACTCGCTATACTAACTTTATTGCTTATTTATCTAAACAGCCCCTAGATTTTATTTATGTGCTCCTTATTATCTTGCAAACCTATCAAACAACACCAACAAAGTACTTCTAGTTTCATACTTTTTCTAGGTAAAGCGAATGTCAAGTGTGCGTAGAGTTGTATCGGTGGTCGATAGAACTTGAGGGAATATTAGTTCTACCTTTAGCTCGTCGTTGGGTTCGACACTCTTACTTATCGAAAGAAGCTATAATTGATCCCCTATACTTGTGGGTTATCAAGACTTTTTCTGGTGCCGTTGCCGGGGAGTCATGGTGTGGGGTGAATATTCTCGTGTGTGCTTGTTTGCTTTATCGTTAAGTAATTTTTATTTGCTGTTCTTAGTTGTTCTCTATCTTTAGTTAAGGATATGGAACACGAAATGCCAAAAAAATTAGGTGTACTTGCTACCCATGGAGATGGGGAACCTCCTAAAACCCTCGATGCTCATTATGTGAAAGATATTATGTACTACTTTAATAATCCTGAGAAAACCCCATTCAATTATTTTATGGGAGACACGTTGGATCAATGTGAATACTTTAGGGATTATCGCCTGACTCAAAAAGGGAAACTATTATGGGATCAAATTTATATGTTGCATTGGTATGCTCGGCAACTATGCTTGAGATATGATTATACTTCTTGCTCTAGGATGAAGGCTCCACACCTTCCCTTTTCATGTAGATTTAATGATAATAAAACCTTGGCTTCTTATGCTAATGGTATATATGATTACTATGATGTGGAACAAATAGAAGAATTCGTTGCTTTTGTGCGTGCTTATGAAATTGAATCTTTGTTTAAAGAGTGTGAAAATCTTGATGATGCTGTTTACAGACCTAAAATTTTTGCTATTCTGAAGTATTGTTGTGAGAATTATGAATAAAATTCCGATATTGATGCATTTATTGAGAAAGTCTCCGCTGTCCAAGAAGAGACTAATATTTTGCAGGAAACTACGGAAGAAGAAATTGATGAAACTGTGAGCTCATTGGATGAAAAAGATGAGGAGGAGAGCGAAGAACAAAAGGAGGAATAGCGGATTAGCTACCCGTGCCCACCTTCTAATGTGAGTAACTCTTCAACTCATACATTGTTTAATTTCCCTTCGTGCTTACCGAAGGATGATTGCTATGATGATTGTTATGATCCCGTTGATTCTCTTGAAATACCCCTTTTTGATGATGCTTGCTATGCTTGTGGCCAAGATGCCAATATGAATTATGCCTATGGAGATGAACTTGCTATAGTTCTTTATGTTAAACATGAAATTGTTGCTATTGCACCCACGCATGATAGTCCTATTATCTTTTTGAATTCTCCAAACTACACTATATCGGAGAAGTTTGTGCTTATTAAGGATTATATTGATGGGTTGCGATTTAATACTACACATGATGATTTTGATAGATATAATATGCTTGTGCTTGCTGCTCCTACTTGCAATTATTATGAGAGAGGAACTATATCTCCACCTCTCTATGTTTCCAATACGATAAAATTGCAAGAACCTGTTTATACTATGCATTGGCCTTTACTTTGTGTGCATGAATTTTTCTTTTATGACATGCCGATGCATAGGAAGAGAGTTAGACTTTGTCATTACATGATATATGTTGCTTTGTGCTCACTACTAAATTACACATCATTGTTAAATAAAATTGGCTTTGATATACCTAGGGATCTGGGTGGATCTATTACTTGAGCACTATATGCCTAGCTTAATGGATTTAAAGAAAGCACTGCCAGGGAGATAACCCGGAAGTTTTAGAGAGTCATTTATTTATGTTGAGCACTTTTGTAAATTTTAAAAACAAAAAATAAAGAGGGGAACCCAAAACTTTTCAAAAAGGAAAGTGAAAGTGAGAGAGATAAGCATTGTTAAAGTGGAAGCTAGCCTCGAACTTTGTTCATGCTCATGGAAACTTTGTGAATCTTAATTACAGAAACATTTCAACAAAAATAATTATCCCTGTCGGTGTCAAAACTGGCGGATCTCAGGTAGGGGGTCCCGAACTGTGCGTCTAGGCGGATGGTAACAGGAGACAAGGGACACGATGTTTTTACCCAGGTTCGGGCCCTCTCGATGGAGGTAAAACCCTACTCCTTCTTGATTGATATTGATGATATGGGTAGTACAAGAGTAGATCTACCACGAGATCAAGGAGGCTAATCCCTAGAAGCTAGCCTATGGTATGATTGTTGTTCGTCCTACGGACTAAAACCCTCCGGTTTATATAGACACCGGAGAGGGCTAGGGTTACACAGAGTCGGTTACAATGGTAGGAGATCTACATATACGTATTGCCAAGCTTGCCTTCCACGCCAAGGAAAGTCCCATCCGGACATGGGACGAAGTCTTCAATCTTCTATCTTCATAGTCTTGGAGTCCGGCCAACGATGATAGTTCGGCTATCCGGACACCCCCTAGTCTAGGACTCCCTCAGTAGCCCCCGAACCAGGCTTCAATGACGACAAGTCCGGCACGCATGTTGTCTTCGACATTGCAAGGCGGGTTCTCCTCCAAATTCCATGTGCTTGCCGAATGGTGTCCGGCTTCCTTATAAATGTCTCGCTTCTTAGCTCCCACGTCCAATAATGGCCCTCTTCCACATGTCGTACGAATGCGAAAAGCCAGGGTATGTTTACACTTTACCCCCTAGCTGCACGAATAGGCTGCCTATAAGAGAGGCGAGGATCTAGATCCGAATCACACCATCCTCCTTCCGTGAGTATTCATCGAAGCGCCTCTGACAAAAAACCACTCCATCATGGACAGTCGACGTGGCTCCTCCTCTCGCGCTCCCAGCCCTCAGCCAGGAGATTGGGGGAGATGTTCAGTCCCGCATAGTGAGCTAGTGACGCTCCAAGCAGAGGGATATCTTCCCCCAGCCTTTATGGTTCCGGTTCGAGCCGGACTTGCCACCTACAAGGGCGGAAAGCAGGCGGAGAGCGTCCCCAATCCCTCCAAAGGAGAGCGGGTATGCTTCGTCCCTTATCTAATAAGGGGACTCGGATTTCCCATACATTCGTTTCTCCGGGGGCTCCTGGAGTTCTATGGGCTCCAGCTTCACCACCTTACGCCTGCCTCCATCCTGCACATCGCGGGTTTCGTGGCCCTTTGCGAGCTGTTCTTGGGCGTCGAGGCCCATTTTGCGATGTGGAAGAGATTGTTTTGCCTCGTACCCCGTTCTCATGAGGGGTCGATATATCAAGTGGGCGGAGCCGAAATATGGCGCATCTTCGGGATCGGATATCTATTCAGAACCCCGAAGTAGGCGTCCGTAGACTGGCCTTCAAAATGGTTTTATATGGAGGACGCCCCGCTACCGGACCCAGTACGGATCGGCCTCCCGGAGTTCAGCAACGCTCCTTTGAAGAAACGCCTGAGTTGGCGCCCGTGGAGCCCTCAACGGGAGAATGATAGGGACGTCCAATATCTGATGGGCCGAATAAGGTTATTGGCTCATTCCAGATTGACCATGATTGGGGTCATGGCCACATGCATTATGCGGGGGGTGCAGCCGCTCCAGTATAGGGGCCACCCCATGTGGGATTTCAACGGGGAGGATGATGCCACCCGCCATGGCCGCAAGGGGCCGGGATCGGTCGCCGATTTGGTGAAGATACAGTCAGACCTGTACAAAGGGGAGAAGGAGGACTTCCTCCGTGCTAGTCCATTGAATGGGTTTTCCATGAATAACCCTCGGAGCTGGGTAAGCGGACATTTATCTATCCGATCCATATTCCCAAAGTTAAGTCTCTCACTTGGTGATTTCGATGCAGGAACTGCGCCGGGATGTAGAGGACATACATAGCCTGACTCCACAACCCGAGGATCCGGAACGATCCCTTGATCCGACCTCTGAAGAGGATCCGGACATAAAGGTGGAGCTGATCAATGGGGTGTTCCACCAAATTAACATTGACAATGCTTTGGTCGCCATTACGGCCGACTACCCCGGAATATCTCTGTTTTCCTAGGTAACTGTGACCGGAGTCCTGATACCATTACTCATCCGTGCTTATCTCTAACCGCCGTATACCAACGGTGTTCCGCAGGAGGTGCCTTCGAGGCGGGAAGCCGAACCCGCGGTGGCTAGCCAACAAGGGGCAGCTCGGCCCAGCAGGCGGAAAAGGAGTGCGGCGCGAATCGAAACGTCGCCGCAACGGTATAACGCACCACCGTGTTTAAAGGAAAGATTCCTGGGAGGTATATTAACGCTCATGATTTTTCCAGGAGAAAGAGCGCTCGCCGGACTGTGTCCGGAGAGGTTACCGATCGAGCCTCCGCTAGCCAGGCTCCCAACGCCTGGTCCGGAGGGGGAGGCGAACACAAGGCGTGCGCGGGTGCTCCTCCAACGGAGGATGCCGACAGGCTGTCCGCCACCAGATATGAGGTGGAGAGCGCCATGAATCATAGGCGCCACCGGACAGTTCTTCGTGACGCGTGTTTCTCCCCGAAGGCATTGAATGCCTTTAATGCGGGAGATGCGCACCTCCGTGCCGCTCGAGATGGTCTAACCAGAGCCACGGAGTAGTATGTGAAAGACATACGGGTGAGTGAATTTTGACCACTTATATATATTAGTAGCCCCCGAGAGTGAACATAGTTAGAATAACTGATTTAAAGATCATTTGTTTTGCAGGATCTTTCTGAAAAGAATACCCATATATCCCAGGAGCTTCAAGATGCAAGGCCCAACTTGAGGCCGCACTAGCCGCCACAGGGGGAGCCACAGAGACCCCTTCTGGTAATACATACTTCAAAAGATAAGTAGTTTGTGAAGTGCGGCGTATGTATAAGTCTGACAATAATATTGCAGATGGCGCCGGACTAGATCCGGACAAGCAACAGCTACTACGCCAGCTGAAGGCCAGCGAGAAGGTGCTCATGAGGGTGCAGTAAGAGAGGAACAAACTCCAAGATGCCAACACCCAGCTGGGCGAGGAACTAAAAGATGTTCGGGCCCAGCTGTCTGACTCCATGGAGAATCGGCGGCTTCGTCGCGGCATTTATAGTAAGTGCTTGAGCAAACTTTTTAAAAAAAAGAAGAGTTCGGCGAGGAAGTCGGATGACAGAAATGTGTCTGTAGGCGTGCTCACAGGTCGTCCTGCGGAGGAAATGCCCGGTTCAACGGGTGACCTACTTCCCGAGCTTCTGCAACTGCACGAACGTGTTCGGCATGTTATGAGCGGAGTCGCCCAGGCCTTGTGGCCTTCTGTGTCCTTGCCCGAAGGTCTTGGAGAGCTTGCGGAGAAGCTTCAGGGAGCACGATGACGCTTCCGGTTGTGGAAGACATCGGCCTGCCTTCAAGGTGCCAGGGAGGCCTGGGCCATGGAGAAGACACGGTATGCGAAGGCTGACTCCAACCACATGGCCGAGGTCGGACCTGTGGGGCCTGATGGGAAGGAGATCCCTGTGAGTTTAGTGTACGACCAAGTAGAGTTGGCCGCAAAGTATTCACAGCGGGACTGTAAACTAGACAGTTTATTAGATGGTATCGAAGAGGAATACCATCAGTCATCTTGACTATGTAATTTGAAATGACATGAAAAATGCCTTCTAGCCGGATTGTAGATCGTTTGTCATTGCGGACCTTTTCGCTTCAACCTCGGGACCCGACAGTCTGGAGTGTGTCCGAATACCCTCACGGTTATATAAAAACCGGGGCATGTGTGGAGACCAGGCGTAGGGGTCATTAGTGCTTTATCAGACAAGTGCCCAACTAGTTATGTTATATTACATGGTTAGTAAGAAACATCTTCCAGGGAGAATAGTTCCGTTAGGGGTTCCTTTCCCTGGGAGACATGCCCTAAAGTGCATGTCCGGACTGCGAAAAAAGCAGGAAAGCATCTGGGGGCAGATAAATAAATAGGTAAGAAATCATCTTTCAATTCACCGACCGAATATTCCCTTAAGAATGCTAGCTTTCGGCTTCACCCAGTCTGAGGTACACATCCGGCTGACCCGGCAGTAATAATCGCAGAGGTGCTCCCTTTACCTCCTAGACGAACAATCGGGAACGTAGGGGTAAGCACAGGAGCCAGGCAACCCAGCTTGGCCAAAACTTAGGTCATATCGATGCATATAATGGTGAATAAAAGGTACATGCGGAAGTGTGACACATGTGTTGGGTATAAGGCCCGTATAAATAAGCTTCTGTTAAAGAAGCCCCCAGGTATAATGAGTGCGGATAGCACATAAAGTGTGTGCGAACAATGCGCAAACGAGCCACCGAAGGCCCTTGAGAGAAGGAAAAAAGGAAAAAAAGAAAGAGGGGAAATAAAAGACAGTTAAAGTATAAAATATAGACGGGGGAGGGAGACAAACTCAGAGTCCGGCGCTAGGCGTAGAATCTACGGAGACGGGCTGCGTTCCATGGATTTGGCTCGAGTCGGTTATCCGATGCATTTCGCAGACGGTACGCTCCGCCGGTCAGGACCTGGTCGATGATGAAGGGATCTTCCCATTTGGGCTTGAGCTTGTCCTTTTTCTTGTCTGGCAGGCGTAGAACTAGTTCGCCAACATTGTAAGTTTTGGCCCGTACTTCTCTGCTTTGATATCTTCGAGCCTGTTGTTGATAGAATGCGGAACGAGCTTTTGCCACGTCACGCTCCTCTTCTAAGGCGTCCAAACTGTCCTGCCGATCCAGCTCGGCTTCTCTTTCTTCGTACATGCGCACACGAGGTGAGTCATGAATTATGTCGCAGGGCAACACTGCCTCTGCGCCATATACCATAAAAAATGGTGTGAATCCGGTAGTGCGGTTTGGCGTGGTCTGCAGCCCCCAGAGTACGGAGTCGAGCTCCTCTACCCAGTGCGTGTTAGATTCCTTAAGGGACCGCACTAGTCTGGGTTTGATGCCGTTCATGATTAGACCATTTGCTCGTTCGACTTGACCGTTAGTTTGAGGGTGATAGACTGAAGCGTAGTTGAGCTTGATGCCCATGTTTTTGCACCAGAGTTTAACTTCGCCGGCCGTGAAGTTCGTGCCATTATCAGTGATGATGCTATGGGGGACGCCGTAATGGTGTACTACCCCAGATATGAAGTCTATCACAGGTCCGGATTCGGCCGTTTTAAATGGCTTGGCCTCTATCCATTTGGTGAATTTGTCCACCATGACCAATAGGTATTTTTGCTTGTGGGTTCCCCCTTTAAGGGGTCCAACCATGTCAAGCCCCCTGTAACGCCCCGAGACCAACACTTCAGAAGACTTCCATATTTTCGTGATCAACCGTGTGTTTCATTTATGCTTGCTCTTTTATTTTTGCATTGCATCATGTCATCATGCCATCATGTCATTAATCTTTGCATCTCAACTCAACTAATAAATTGCATAGATGGTTGATCTATTTAAATCGAGGGAAGGGTGACTTATCTTTATAACATATCTTCCCAATATTAGGGAGCTATATTTAAATATTTCATTAATTTGGAATTCACCATAACACACTTGCAAAATATTCCAATGCCTTTGTTATCTTAATTCTTGGTCTCCAACCTTGCCATATATTCTTTCTTCATCTATCGAAGCCCCACAAAAATTCTCAACATTTTTGGACCTTCCCAACCCTCACTTCCTTTTCAAACCATTTGAAGTTAAATCAAATGAGTTTGAATTTAAACTTCCATTCATGCCCACTTCTATTTTACCTGGATCAAGCTCATTTTAGGAGTCCGGGAAAATTATCCCCATGCGCAAATCCTTTCCCTAACCCTCTCTTTCTTTTTCTTCTCTATTTCTTTTCTACTAAAGAATATGTGTGTGTGTGAGAGAGAGAAGAGAGCCCAACCAGTCCAGCTAGGCCCAACCATCTCCACAGCTCATCTAATCCCTATAACCCTAGCCCGATCGAATCCCCCTCTCGCTCCCCTGCCCGATCCCTCCAGCGCCACCAGGAGCCCGATCCCCATCTCCCTCCACTCGATGCCTTCTCTCCCTCTCGATCTCACATGCGCGCCGTCCTCCTTCCTCTTCTGCACCGGCGCCGTCCATCCCCGTAGCCCGCTGCATCGCCCGAAGCCGCCCTGCATGTCGCCTCCTCTGTTTGCTTCCCCTGCTTCGAGCAGCAGCTCGGGAACGAGCAACCCCGCCGGCCTGCCAGGCCACCGGGGCTCCCTCCACCGTCGAGCAGCCCAACAGTTGAGCCCTGCGCCTCCCCCGCCTTGGATCCGGTCATCCCCGCGCCTAGTCCCTCTGCTGTTCCTCTGCTTTGCGCCTGCAGTCATCGTCCTCCACGCCCGCAGGAGCGCCAATGCCACCAGGACACCGTCCCGCGCCCAAGCTCCTCCGCCTTCCTTCGCGCCTCCATGCGGTTTCTCTCGCCGTACCTCTCCGAGCAGGAGCCGCCTCCCCTGCTGCGCGCCAAGGCCGACGCCGACCACTTCGTCCTTCGCCGCCCTGCTGCCGCTGCAGTCCATCCGCGCTTCTTCTGCGCGTCTGTGACCTTCTGTCGTCGTCCCCATCGACCCGAGCGCACCCCATACTTGGCCTCAGCCTCAAGCTGTTGTCACGGTGCCTACCCGAACAGGAGCAATTTTGAATCCCCAAGTCCCCTTCGGTTTCATCAAGACCCTCATGTACGACTACAGCCGGTGATGCATCAAGTACCTCTAGTGAAGACCCGAACGTCTACGACCTGTGTACCGCTACCCTTGCCGTGTACAACTACCGTCGACCCCAAGTTACTCGGATTCATCAAGTTCCTATCCGAAACGAACGTGTACCACTACCGTCACCCTGTACCACTACGCCTAAGTTCCACTACAAGATGTACCACTACCATTGCCGAAGACCGTCAAGTGTACCACTACCACCGCCGTGTACCACTACTTCCATGACGTCCCGTGAACGCCTACTTCCTCTACACCGCTCCGAACTCGAACCGCTCCGAACTCGAACCGCTCCGAAAAGGCACGCTTCAAAGGTATAACCCCGAGACGACGTTCGTGGACCGAATGCATGTGTTGTATGAGATGCACCCTATGTTTGGACTGTCTCCAAATTGTTCCTTGCACGTTCGCCGTAAGCCATGCCACCGTCATGTGGGACACCCGGTATCCGGGATCACTCCCCATCTCTTGCGTGTTCCACACATCCGCACTCTTCTCGTTTGCATTGGTATCTCAATCAAGTTACCAGGACCAAAATGTTGCCGTGGCACCATTTTCGTTTCGCCGCCGTGGCACCCTTTTGTTCTGCCATGGTGACAAATGCTTCATAACATGCTCATGTCAACATTTTCATAAAATTGCATAAAACTTGCATATGTCATCCGCATCATGATAACAACAATTAAAATGTTTCAAATTGTTGTTGCATTAAATTGCTAAATAACATGGGGATTTTCCGGAATTGTTGTTTGTGTTTCCGGCCTCATTTAAACTTGCCTAAATAGTTAGTTTAATTATGCTTCACCTCTTGCCATGTTAACCAACCTTTAATCTTGTCTTGTTCATAACCGAGAGAGAAACTAAATAATTGATGTGGTGTTTCGTCAATATGCAACTCGTTGCATATTGAGCTCCACTTAACTTGTAGTGTTGTTTGCCATGCCATGCCTCATTAAACTGGACATGCATCATACTTGTTTGTGCATCTGACATGTTTATGCTTGTGTGTTTACCATGTTGTTTGCTTCTTTCCGGTTTGCTTCTCTCGTTAGCTTCGGTTTCGTTCCGGAGTTGTGAGGATTCGTTCGACTACGTCCGTTTGTCTTCTTCATGGACTCGTACTTCTTCCTTGCGGGATCTCAGGCAAGATGACCGCTACCCTGGATCTCACTTCTATCATTGCTATGCTAGTTGCTTCGTTCTATCGCTATGTTGCGCTTGCTATCACTTGTTCCTTAAGCCTCCCAAATTGCCATGAACCTCTAACCTTTGACACCCTTCCTAGCAAACCGTTGTTTGGCTATGTTACCTCTTTGCTCAGCCCCTCTTATAGCGTTGTTAGTTGCAGGTGAAGTTGAAGATTGCTCCATGGTGGACAGGGTTATGTTGGGATATCACAATATCTCTTATATTATTAATGCATCTATATACTTGGTAAAGGGTGGAAGGCTCGGCCTTATGCCTGGTGTTTTGTTCCACTCTTGCCGCCCTAGTTTCCGTCATACCGGTGTTATGTTCCCGGATTTTGCGTTCCTTATGCGGTCGGGTGATTTATGGGACCCCCTTGACAGTTCGCTTTGAATAAAACTCCTCCAGCAAGGCCCAACCTTGGTTTTACCATTTGCTTCACCACCACCTACTTTTCCCTTGGGAGTCGCTCTCTCGAGGGTCATCTTTATTCAGCCCCCTCGGGCCAATGCTTGTCTAAGTGTTGGTCCGAACTAGAGCCACTTGCAGCGCCACCTCGGGGAAACTTGAGGTCTGGTTTTAGTTGTATGTAGTGTTCATCCGGTGTTGCCCTGAGAACGAGATATGTGCAGCTCCTATCGGGATTGTCGGCGCATCGGGTGGTCTTGCTGGACTTGTTTTACCATTGTCGAAATGTCTTGTAAACCGGGATTCCGAGACTGATCGGGTCTTCCTGGGAGAAGGAATATACTTCGTTGATCGCGAGAGCTTATCATGGGCTAAGTTGGGACACCCCTGCAGGGTATAAACTTTCGAGAGCCGTGCCCGCGGTTAAGTGGCAGATGGGAATTTGTTAATGTCCGGTTGTAGATAACTTGACACCAGATCCGAATTAAAACACATCAACCGTGTGTGTAGCCGTGATGGTCTCTTTTCGGCAGAGTCCAAGAAGTGAACACGGTTTTTGAGTTATGTTTGACGTAAGTAGGAGTTCAGGATCACTTCTTGATCATTCCTAGCTTCACGACCGTTCTGTTTGCTCTCTTCTCGCTCTTATTTGCGTATGTTAGCCACCATATATGCTTAGTCGCTGCTGCAACCTCACCACTTTACCCCTTCCTTTCCCATTAAGCTTTGCTAGTCTTGTTACCCATGGTAATGGGATTGCTGAGTCCTCGTGGCTCACAGATTACTACAACAATAGTTGCAGGTACAGGTTATGCGATGATCATGATGCGAGAGCGATGTTTGCTTGTTTTGGAGTTCTTCTTCTGCTTCTTCTTCGATCAGGGGATAGGTTCTAGGTCGGCAGCCTGGGCTAGCAGGGTGGATGTCGTTCGAGTTTCTGTTTGTGTTTCATCCGTAGTCGGATGTTGATCTTATGTAAGATGATGTTGTATTCGTGTGGCATTGTATGCCTTTTGTATGTATCCCCATCTATTATGTAATGTTGATGTAATGATATCCACCTTGCAAAAGCATTTCAATATGCGGTTCTATCCTTGGTGGGACCTTCGAGTCTCTTTAGGATAGTATCGCATATTGGGCGTGACAAGTATAGCTTCAAATGAGTTTGAAAAGGAAGTGAGGGTTGGGAAGGTCCAAAAATGTTGAGAATTTTTGTGGGGCTTCGATAGATGAAGAAAGAATATATGGCAAGGTTGGAGACCAAGAATTAAGATAACAAAGGCATTGGAATATTTTGCAAGTGTGTTATGGTGAATTCCAAATTAATGAAATATTTAAATATAGCTCCCTAATATTGGGAAGATATGTTATAAAGAGAAGTCACCCTTCCCTCGATTTAAATAGATCAACCATCTATGCAATTTATTAGTTGAGTTGAGATGCAAAGATTAATGACATGATGGCATGATGACATGATGCAATGCAAAAATAAAAGAGCAAGAATAAATGAAACACATGGTTGATCACGAAAATATGGAAGTCTTCTAATGCGTCGGTCTCGGGGCGTTACACCCCCAGACCGCGAACGGCCAGGTGATGGGTATAGTTTTGAGGGCGGTGGGTGGCATGTGGCTTTGATTAGCAAAGAGCTGGCAACCGACGCATTGTTGGACTAAGTCCTGAGCATCTGCCCAGGCCATCGGCCAATAAAATCCTATACGGAAGGCCTTGCCTACAAGGGCCCGGGCTGCGGTGTGGTGCCCGCCGAGTCTGGCGTGAATTTCAGCCAGAAGATTTTGCCCTTCCTCTTCGGAGATGCACCTTTGAAGGACTCCGGTTGTGCTTTTCTTATAAAGCTCTCCCTCATGGACCTTGTAAGCTTTAGATCGCCGTACTATGTAGCGCGCCTCGTTTTGGTCTTCGGGAAGTTCCTGCTTGATTAAGTAGGCTAGGAATGGTTTCGTCCATGGGGCAATGACTGCCGTTATTTCGTGGGTTAAAGGTGTTATTTCATTGGCACGTGATGGTTAAATCCTACCAACCTCCCCCCTAGGAGCATGTGTAGTAGTACTTTTCTTCGAGGGCTAATAAACTTTTGCAATAAGTATATGAGTTCTTTATGACTAATGTGAGTCCATGGATTATACGCACTCTTACCTTTCCGCAATTTGCTAGCCTCTACGGTACCGTGAATTGCCCTCTCTCACCTCGAGAGTTGGTGCAAACTTCGCCGGTGCATCCAAACCCTGTGATACGATAAACTCTATCACACATAAGCCTCCTTATATCTTCCTCAAAACAGCCACCATAACTACCTATCATGGCATTTCCATAGCCATTCTGAGATATATTGCCATGCAACTTCCATCATCATCAAGTACATGACTTGAGCATTCATTGTCATATTGCTTTGCATGATCGTGAGGCAGCTAGCATGATGTTTTCATGGCTTGTCCATTTTTTGATATCTTTGCTATGCTAGATCAATGCACATCATGGTACACTGCCAGAGGCATTTATATAGAGTCATATTTTTGTTCTAGATATCAAGTTGTAATATTGAGTTGTAGGTAAATAAAAGTGTGATGATCATCATTATTAGAGCATTGTCCCATGTGAGGAAAGCATGATGGAAGCTATGATTCCCTCACAAGTTGGGATGAGCCTCCTGACTTTATGAAAAATAAAAGAGGCCAAAGAATCCCAAATAAAAAAAGAGGCCAAAGAATCCCACCAAAAAAAATTAAAAAAGAGAAAATAAAAAACAAATGAAAGAAAAAGAGAGAAGGGGCAATGCTACTATCCTTTTACCACACTTGTGCTTCAAAATAGCACCATGTTCTTCATATAGAGAGTCTCTTGAGTTATCACTTTCATATACTAGTGGGAATTTTCATTATAGAACTTGGCTTGTATATTTCGATGATGGGCTTCCTCAAATGCCCGAGGTCTTCATGAGCAAGCAAGTTGGATGAACACCCACTTAGTTTCTAGTTTGAGCTTTCATACACTTATAGCTCTTAGTGTATCTGTTGCATGACAATCCCTACTCCTCGCATTGACATCAATTGATGGGCATCTCCATAGCCCGTTGATTAGCCGCGTCGATGTGAGACTTTCTCCCTTTTTGTCTTCTCCATACAACCTCCACCATCATACTCTATTCCACCTGTAGTGCTATATCCATGGCTTGCACTCATGTATTGTGTGAGGGTTAAAAAAGCTGAAGCGCGTTAAAAAGTATGAACCAATTGCTTGGCTGACACCGGGAAGGGCATGAGGGGTACCTTGTGTTAAGAAAAGGGAGCATACAAGACTTTATGATTTTGTAGGGATAACGTTCTTTAGAATTGATATTTTGAAAGACATGATTGTTTGTTGGGATGCCCGAGTATTAAATTCTTTTATGTCAAATGATAGACTATTGATTTGAATCACTTGTGTCTTAATATTCATGCCATGATTAGGTTACATGATTAAGATTATGCTAGGTAGCATTCCACATCAAAAATTATCTTTTTTTACCATTTACCTACTTGAGGACGAGCATGAATTAAGCTTGGGGATGTTGATACGTCTCCGTCGTATCTATAATTTTTGATTGTTCCATGCCAATATGATACAACTTTCATATACTTTTGTCAACTTTTTATACTATTTTTGGGACTAACATATTGATCCAGTGCCCAGTGCCAGTTCCTGTTTGTTGCATGTTTTTTGTTTCTCAGAAAACCCATATCAAACGGAGTCCAAACGGGATAAAAACAGACGGAGATTATTTTTGGAATATTTATGAATTTTGGGAAGTGGAATCAACGCGAGACGATGCTCGAGGGGCCCACGAGGCAGGGGGCGCGCCACAGGGGGGTGGGCGTGCCCTGACCCTCGTGGACACCCCGTAAGGCGGTTGTTGCCCTTCTTCAGCCGCAAGAAATCTAATATCTGGAAAAAAATGTGTTGAAGGTTTCAATCAAATTGGAATTACAGATCTCCAGGAATATAAGAAATAGTGAAAGGGCAGAATCTGGGAACGCAGAAACAGAGAGAGACAGAGAGACAGATCCAATCTCGGAGGGGCTCTCGCCCCTCCCACACCATGGAGACCATGGACCAGAGGGGAAACCCTCCCATCTAGGGAGAAGGTCAAGGAAGAAGAAGTAGGGGGGCTCTCTTCCCCTCTCTCCCGGTGGCGCCAGAACGCCGCCGAGGCCATCATCGTCACCATGATCTACACCAACACCTCCATCATCTTCCCCAACAACGTCATCACCTTCCCGCATCTATATTCAGCGGTCCACTCTCCCGCAACCCGTTGTACCCTCAACTTGAACATGGTGCTTTATGCTTCATATTATTATCCAATGATGTGTTGCCATCCTATGATGTCTGAGTAGATTTTCGTTGTCCTATCGGTAATTGATGAACTGCTATGATTGCTTTAATTTGCTTGTGGTTATGTTGCTGTCCTTTGGTGCCCATCATATGAGTGCGCGCGTGGATCACACCATAGGGTTAGTTGTATGTTGATAGGACTATGTATTGGAGGGCAAGAGTGACAGAAGCTTCAACCTAGCATAGAAATTGATGCATACGGGATTGAAGGGGGACCAATATATCTTAATGCTATGGTTGGGTTTTACCTTAATGAACGTTAGTAGTTGCGGATGCTTGCTAATAGTTCCAATCATAAGTGCATAGAATTCCAAGTCAGGGATGACATGCTAGCAGTGGTCTCTCCCACATAAAACTTGCTATCGGTCTAGTAAGGTAGTCAATTGCTTAGGGGCAATTTCGCAACTCCTACCACCACTTTTCCACACTCGCTATACTAACTTTATTGCTTCTTTATCTAAACAGCCCCTAGCTTTTATTTACGTGCTCTTTATTATCTTGCAAACCTATCCAACAACACCTACAAAGTACTTCTAGTTTCATACTTGTTCTAGGTAAAGCGAACATCAAGCGTGCGTAGAGTTGTATCGATGGTCGATAGAACTTGAGGGAATATTTGTTCTACCTTTAGCTCCTCATTGGGTTCGACACTCTTACTTATCGAAAGAGGCTACAATTGACCCCCTATATTTGTGGGTTATCAATGTGCAAGGGTTAGGGTAAAGCCTTAACTCGGTTTGACCGATTACTCAAACTCGGTGGGACCGATTTTGGTAATAAGCAAACAAAGTATTGGTGAAGCAAACTCAGTGGGACCAATGGCAGAAACTTGGTGAGACCAAAATTGTTGCAACAGGTAATAGGAAGTTTGCAAGCCCATCTCGGTGAGACCGAGATCCCATTGGTTAGACCGAACTGATGAGGGTTTGGCAGTGGTTGTATCTGATGAACTCGGTGGCGCCGGATAGATCAAATCTGTGGGGCCGATTTTGACTTTTAGGTTTAGGACATATGAGAAATTAGAAAGTGGCTGAGAGTTTTGGAGCATATCACTAAGCACTTTGAGCAAGCAAGCCATTAAGCAACACCTCATCCCCTTTTAATAGTATTGGCTTTGCTATGGACTCAATGTGCTCTTGGATCACTAAAATGAAAATGTAGAGTCTTGAGCTCTTGCCAATATTTTTCCTTAGCATCTTGAAGGGGTTCCACATCCTCTTGTCCATGTCCATGCCACTCCACTGTTGAACTTATCTGACATATACTAGGTAGAAATATTAGTCCAACAAGAGATATGTTGATATTAATTACCAAAATCACCCAGGGAGCACTTGTGCTTTAACAAACACACAAGAAAAATGAATAAAAAATCGCTTTTTAGAACTCATTGATGCAGTATGCTGACGAGCACTACTTTAATGTAAGGCGACCACTAGATATGACGATTGAATGTGTAAGAAAAAAGGACAGCATTGCATATTCACAGCTATGATGTGTAAACTAAGCAAAAGGCATTTCAGCAAATTAGAAGCAATGAAAGCTAGACACCATATGAAAGATGCAAAGAATACACTACAATAAAGGACACATCCATGACATTTTTGGCCGAACGAAAAAAAATATGTCATGCTTATGACACTTCTATGACGATAATTATGACAAAACCCGGTATCATCATAGATGTGGTGGGATCCTACTTCTATGACAAAAAATCATGACAGAAAATGGGCTTTTCATCCTGGGCGGGCCGGAGACGCAGCTGCATGACATTCTTTGGGCCGTCCATGACGAAAAAAACCATGGTAGAAGTGAGGGCAAGGAAAATATCAAGGAGTTCCCGGTTATGGTGGTTGGTCGGGGTCGAGAGATGCACGGAGAAAAGCGGCCCATTTATTGTTTCTTAAAGCCCATTTTCTTGTCAACTCTAAAGCGGCCCGAAGAATAACAAGTTGACCTGGGTGGGGTATTCTGCTAAAAATGAATAGCTGGGCTAGCCATTTTCACATTTAAATATTAATATCTGAGCTGGATATTTGGTCGAAGTAAAACAATAGCATGGACAGACATGCCACAACCCGCCTAGTTGATACCCTGCTCCTCTGAACAACAACAAAAACATCGCTCAAGAAAAACTCTGCTCACACCTCAAAAACACAAATACTGCTCGAGGTGCTGGGTTCCAGCTGTCGACCGCTCCTTGTGCAATCCTCTCGTTTATTGACTATATATGTTAAAGATGGTGTGGGACTGTGATGTCAGGAAACCAGGAGGAAGCAAAATAATTGTAGTTGTATATAATAAGGAGGAACTTGCGTACGTACGACTATGGCCCTGGTGGGTCCCTATTGTCATCCTCTCCAAGTAAACTCATCTCCTGATTCCTCATGTTCTTTGACCATGCTGACAATGCTCGGTGCCACAGCAAGCGCAACAACCCAAAGGAGGCTAGAGAGGGCATCGCGGGCCCTACGGATGGTCTGATATAGCGGCCGCTGCTCATTCAGGAAGCCAGGATCATCGGACATCTATGAGCACCTTCCAGAGACTAAGTCAGCATGAAATCCTAAGGCCGCGCTTGGGAGCTCTAAATTGTTTCACACATGTATTAAGATACAAGTGTAATTTACTCGTCACCGGAAACAACGCGTAAAATATAGGTGTAATGAAACCGATGGCTCGAGGTCTGTAACAAAAACTGGCGAGTTACGCATGTAATTTGAGAGACGAGTGTATATTTTACTAGTCAAAATGGACCAACCAAGCGCTTCGCCCAAGACCATCTGCTTTTATTTACAAGCGTCAGTTTTACAAGCAGTTTTGGTTGGAAAACGACGTCCAATCACGGCCTAAGATGATGAGTTGGTCGGAAGATCATATGGTTTCACCTCTAACCTACCAGAGTTGTCATATAGGCTATGAATGAAACATAGGACGATAAACTTATTAAGCACAAAAACAACATAAGAGGATGATCTTCTTAACCTGCAAATCACTAGCATTAGATCAACATGCAAAACAATATGAAGCATTTTTCTCAGGAGGCACGGTAAACAGCTCATGATGCCGCATGCCACAGCATTCCAAGCTCAACTTTGCAATCAAACTCAGAAGGCCTGGCATTACATCGACAACATTCAGAACAAACTCTTAAAATACCTTACATAAGTCAACATTCTTGTGACTATGCATCTTAGCAGAGTAAATATTTACTTCTAAACTGAGCACAGGAATAAGAAAAAAGGATCGACGCTGCTCACAGCAAAGGGCGTCCCACTCAAAAATATCAAATGCATGTCTTCTGGCTAACATCAATGAACAAAATTTGACAAGGTTTTCCAATTCAAATATATTAAACTTATGTCTTCTTGCTAACATCGATGATTAAACTTTGACAAGCTTTTCCCATTCAAAATATGTAATGCCTATGATTGTGGAACAGGCAGAGTTTGTCATCAGTTTGCACATTGAAGCGGCACATGGAGCCGGATTAACTAGCGTATCTTTTTGTGCAGTTCAACTGAAATCAAACAATGTCTTGTGTAGCATGGTGGATTTCGTATTTATATGCTGCAAGAAAACAAAGACACATCATCATACACATGAATATTGGCCCGAGTGTCAACCCACCAATCGGTGGACTGACAAACTGAAAGTACGATAAACAGATTACCATACCCAGATGCCCCATCATTGTTGCTTAGAGTGACATTGACCGACTTGGAGTCCTGGCCTGGCTTCTTGTACTTGTTTTGGCACTTGTTTGTCTAGTGTTGCTCTGAACCACAAGTAGAGCAGCCATCTCTCTTTTTGTCTTTCTTCTTACCCTTCTTAAAGGTAGTATTCTGTTGGACATAGTTCTTTCCCTTGAACTTGTGGCAATTCTTCTGCCTTGAAGATGTTGCTAGGTCCATTCAGACGGACATGGTTTGTCATCAGTTTGCACATGGAGCTGGATTAACTAGCGTATCTTTTTGTGCACTTCCACTGAAATCAAACAATGTCTTGCGTAGCATGGTGGATTTTGTATTTATATGTTGCAAGGCATTGAACATGTTGGCAGCTCCATTCAAGTAGATAGTCCGGTGGCTCAAGGTGACGACGAATGATTAGATAACCATCTGATGTATTGTGCATGATGAAGTATTATGGAGGACACGAACCATCTAAACATTTTGTGAAGTTCCACTAAAATCAAGCTGAGCATCCCTATCTGCATAAATACAAAAAAAGTGTGATAAATATAATAGTGGTACTAGTTGATTAAACATATGCTTACAACTATAATCATCTTCATTATCATAACAGGAAAAGATAGCAATACAATAGCTTAACATTTATTCAAAATAATACAACAATATAAGTATCACAACATAACAAAGTACAATCATGTGGATGAAGGCCGATACTGACCTCGTTTGTTATAGCTACGTCGGCAACTGACTTGGTCATACCTTTCCTTGTGTTGTGAATTTTGCACTCCATGTGTTGTTGAGTTTCCTATATGCTCTCTGAAGACTAGTCATGTCACCAGCATCTACTAATACTCTGTAAAGCTTCTCGATCAATCCTTGTGTAATGTGGCGCTAACAATGACTGCTTCTTTCTGCAAAGTGGAAATACCAATTGGGCCCAATAATGCAACAATTTTCCTTAAACACGTTGGCTACTTTTGTGCAGTTCAACTAAAACCAAAGTCGAAATAGAACCGAGCCGAAGTTTTGATATCCCTGTATGCAACAATACATATAAGGCAAACAATTACTGAGAAATAATGGTTGATGACTTATACTCCCAAAAGAAAAAAACATCTACCTTATCTTAATGGGAAACAAAGCAGGAGAGTAGCAATTGTCAAACACTGTGATTCATTCATATTAACTGAGACATTATCTTAACAATGCATTGTTTCAACATGAATAAAAACGACAAAGCAGAAAAGTACCATTCCTAAAACAATGCGACTGATTCATATTAACAGAGACATTATCTTAACAATACCTTGGTTAGAATTGTAGTAAGAACTACAAAGCAGGATAGTACCATTTGTAAAACACTATAACTGATATATAATAACAAATACATTATCTCAACAATACATTTCTTAAACATGTACTCCGGTTGATCCCTAACAGAAATGGTACTCCCGCCGATCCCTAACAAGTGTTGCAGCTTTGAACTAAGATTCAACAGTTAATTTTGAGAGTGGCATTGCTTTTTACCAGTGGCATTAGATTAACAAATAGCATAAATAGTTCCAGGGGAGAGTGGGCACAACAACACCATGTGCTTCCATCTACTTATAAAAGGGGTGACGCAGAGTTTGTTGTAAGAAAGCAACAAGCATCATGTCAGGGTTGGTCCCATTTTTGTTCACTTAATGGGAAAAGACAGCAATTCAATAGCTTCAATTCAACATTTATTTAAAACATTACCAATACAAGTAGCATAGCATCTCAAAGCACACTGCACAATCATGTGGATGAAGGCAGGTACTGACCTTTCATGATGCAGTCAAGATCACCTACGAATCTGCCAACACAAATAGGAAATCCAATCTCGTTTTGTGTAGTACAACTAAATCAAGCAAAGTCGCCGGTGTGACATTTAAGTTTGCTATAGCAACAAGTTGAATAGAAATCCCTGTTTTAACAGAGGCAAAACAGGAAACAGTTACTGGCCAATAAAGGAGGATGAAACATACAACGACAAAAAGAAGCATCTAACTTATCTTGATGGAAAACAAAGTAGGACAGTAGCATTTCTAAAACCATTGCATTGATTCATATTAATAGACATTCTCTTAAAACAACATTCGTTAAAAATGTAATTTACTTTTAACAGTGGCATTGCTTCAATTTTCCAGCGGCATTCCTAGATTAACAACAGCAAAATAGTTGTATGGGACATGGGACATGCCAGCACCATGTGTGTCCACATGTATAAATGGGTGATGCAGAGTATGTTGCCAAGCAGCATATCTGCATTAGTCCCATATTTGTTCTCTTTGAACCTTTTTCCTATGTGAGGGCAGCAAATCTAGTCCTGGACAAACTACCCCCCCAGTTTCTTTCCTTTTTCAACAAAGAGATCGCTTCCTTAAAGTTGTGTGTACTTGGTTACCCCCTTTTTTCCCTTTTCGACCAACAAAGTGGTTGGATAGCCAGTCTATACTACTTTCCCTCCCTCCTTTCCTCATTGAACCACATCCTAGATTCATGCTCCATTCCACCCCACCTTTCTTTCCTCTTTGAACTAAGACCTAGATTCGACTATAGAGTCGAAAAAGATCCGCATGCAGCTAGAGCAATGACGGTTTCAAAGAAAGTTATACCTTAGGGTCATCGGGATGTGGCTAGGCATGCGGAGGGAGGCTGAATCTGCCCACACAATGTACGACAGCATGGAAGAAGGGGTCGATGGCCCTCCTGCATAGGCACTGGGTGAAAGAGAATAGCGCAGCCGCCAGTGGATTGCCTCCCTCGCTGAAAGCGACAGAGTGAACGTTGTACCTCCTCCCCTTCCTGGTGCGACAGGATCCAGATGGGTCCTTCACTAGTTGTGAGGGGGGAGAGAGAGACAGAGGCCAATGCAGTGTTGTTTAGATCTGGTGAAGAGGGTGAGAGACTGTGAATATCGCAAACCCTAGCAAAGGAACGCTGAGCCTCCAGCGTGTATATATATATGTAGTGCGATAAGAGTGTGGAGAGTGCAAACCCTAGCGAACAAGCACTGAGGCTCCAACTTATATAGTACTCATGTATACTACTAATATATAGTGGAGTGGTTTTCTTTTTCTCTCCATAAAATCGTTTTAAATTGTGTAAGTACAAAACAAAACTCTTTATTTAACATACAAGTGAAGAAAACTACTTACGATCAACTAACGATCCATGCGTCCAGGTCGCACTTTCTGTCCTTCATGTGCGGTACACTACCCTCCGTTAAGTGAACAACCACACACACGCCAAATTATCGGAAAGTTGTGAGTGTGTACAAATAAAGAATTTTAATTTCAATTATTGGAAAGGTTTGAGAGTATGTACAGTTTGCCCTCTCTCAATAATTATGGTTTGTTGTGTTTGGCCTAAACTTGGTCAAACTTTACAAAGTTTGACTTCAGTCAAATCTAATATGCAGAGTAAATAAAAATGGAGGGCTACTACGTCCATCCGGGTTTTTAGTCCACACCATATTTTTAATCAAAGTCTGGCCAAATATTTAGTTAATAGCTGGACAAATAAATTATAGGGGAGCTGAAGACAAGTTGTGAGAATGCTTAGAAATCAATACAAAACTTATGCTCTTAGTACCAACGCAATGCTTCTTCAAGGAAATGTTTGGTTCATAGCCAATTGTGTGATAAAATTGCTCCAATGTGAAAGACAACTGTGTCTCCAACGCAACCAAGGTGAACTGATGAAGGATATCATCTTTGTGGGTAACAAGCAAAGAGCACTAATGGAAGATAGCTTGTTTTTCATCAAAAATCAATCAACTTCATCAATCGATGCAACCATGAGACGCAACCATGAGCTCCAATGTGAAAGACAACTGTGTCTCCAACGCAACCAAAGTGGTGATGCATCATCCATTTGGCATCAAGTTTGGGCGAGGCACCAATGAAGTTTGACAAATCTTCACTGTGGTCTGTTTCTTCTCGGTAATCATGCTCGAGGAAGGAAGAACCACGTGGCAGAGGACAGTGAGACGAACAACGATGGCCATCCAATTTTGTGCAGTTCCACTATAATTGAGGAAGACATGCCCGGGTATGGAGATACACATCGCTGTTTGCAAAAATATAAGAAAGGGATATTGTGTTGTTACTTTGTTTTGGCAGCGGTACAATATTAATAGCGACATCTCAATTGTCAATAAGAATTAATGAAAATTACACCAACAAACAAAAGCATCATGATTATCTTGATGGGAACTAAACCAGGATACCCGAGAAAAAAAGAAGGACAGAAGAATTTATCGACGCCTCTGGATTGACATCAGCATTACTTAAAAAGGACGTCACTTTAACATGGGCATTGCTTCATTTAACTAGTGTTAGTATTAGATTAGTAGCAGCAATAGGAGCATATGGAAAATGACCACACAACCACCATGTACTTTTCGTCGAAAAAACATGTATACCTCCACCGAGGCATAAACTAAGACAACTTTGCGAGTGACCTTTCCTCTATAATAGTAGAAAAATAGGTGATGTTGGACCGTCGAATCCTAGCTACTGTACATGGGGAGCCGGGGAGTAGTGGCATAGAAGAAAACCCACTTGCAGCAACCTCGGTAGCTGGACCAGTACAATTGTAACATCCCAATTTTCAATTCCGATGTTATTTATAGATCATTCATATGCATCCATGATTTATGCATTTTTGTTGCTTTGTTTTAGTTGCATTTTGATCCAAGCGGCCTTAAGCAACTCAAGGACCAATTTGAGAGAGTTGGAGGTTTCACAAAAATCCAACTTTGATTTATCAAAATTTGGTAATTGGATCAAATTGTTTTTCAAATCCAAATATTTCTAAAAAAGAGAGAAGATAACATGACTTCTTCAAAATCAGTAAAGAAATATTGGAAATTGAATTTTGAATTTCTGGAGAGTTTATTTGATTTTATTCGTTAGTTTATTTATTAGTTATCAGAGTAATTAGTACTGTAATGTTTGCTTTTAGTTTAGGCATTTAGGCCCAGAAAATGTTCACTAGGTCAGTAATAAGGCCATATAGCTACGTGATTTTTTCTGGAATTTTTAGGTTTTTATTTATTTTTATTTTGCGTGTTTTAGTCTCTAGAAAAAAATGTTTTTTTAATTTTGGGCCGACGGAAGTGGGCCGCGCCCAGCCCAGCCAGCCAAACAGCCGCCGACGCCTCCCATCTCCGAGCCGGACTCCGGTAGGAGTCCCGCCGCAGCCCGAGTCCGCCGCCGCCCGAGTCCGTAGCCGCCCTGCTTGCCCCTCCTCCAAGCAGGCCGACCTCCTCCCCCTCCTATTAATGTCGTCGCCCGGCCCCCGTTCTCTCCGTACCTCACACTTTATGCCGCCTCCGTCGCCTAGCCGCGCCACCGCCCGCAGCCGCTAGCCTCGCCGTCTGCCGCCGCTGCCGCTGCCGTAGCCGTCGACCGCCACCACCACTGCCGCCTCGCCGAAGCCGCTGCCGCCGTCGAACCCGCTGCCGTAGCTGTCAACCGCCACCACGGCTGCCGCCGTTGAACCCGCCGCCGCCGCCGTAGAAACCGCCGAACCGGTAAAATCATATCCGAACCACCCGGTTTTTTCGTTTTTTCTTTAGATCGATTTATTGTTTGAGGTTAGTTTATTTAACGAACGCTTGTTCGTTTAGTTTCTGTAATGAACGAATTCGTTAGATTAGGTTCTGTAGCGAATGTTCGTTCCTTAGATTTTTCTTTTTCTTTTTAGTTTTTGGCTACGGACCTATCTGCGAATAGTTTCTTCGCGGATTAGCCCCTGATTTTTAAACCCTCGTAACTTTTTGCTCGTTTCTCCAAATTCGACGAAACCAACGTCAAAATCTTCAGAGCGATCCCATCTATCTAGTAAACTAACTTGAATATGTTTTTGATAATATAAAATTTGAGTTTAGTTCAGATTAGAATTTGATCTTGTTTTGTTCGTATCTTGAGTTTCGTAGCTCCGTTTTAGTTGTTTCTTTTTGCAAATCGTAGCTAATCACATGTACCTACTGTTAAGATCTAATCCACATAAAAACAATGCTATTGAAATTTCTTTTATGTTTAGAATAGTTATTTGCTTGTTTTCGAGTTCTTTGGATCTTTTCTTCGTTTTCTCTTTGCATCGTTTGCTTGAGTGCTTATGTATGCTATTGTTTGTCTATGCTAGATTTTCCAGGGTGCGAAGCTTGTTACTATGAATCTCTAGAGTTTTCCGATCATCAGCAAGGCAAGTTACACTTTGATCATACTTTTTGATACCCAGTTTTACTATGCATTAGTTTTGCCCCTCAAATATTTGCATTAGTCGGATTGGGAACATGTGGTTTGGTTGTAGTACTTGAGGTAGGAACCTATTACCTTTCATCACCCCGAGAATATACGTTATGCTCATATATTGCTTAGCCGTGCTTGTAGACGGGGATTGGTTCGAGATAATCATGGAAGTTGTGAGAGATAATAATGTTTGGAAAACATTAAGGTGGCAACTTTAATACACATCTGGGTGGATTGGTTGGGGCACCTGGAGAAACCAGTACTTGCCCATGGGAATCCCGGAGTCCCCTTGTGATTTTCCCTCGGTTCGCCACCCAGGCTCAAAGGGATCATATGATATTTCATGCCTAGAAACTTCCGTGTGCAGCCACAAGCCATTATGGGCTCTGGCATAGTTCAGTAAGTTGCGTGAGCTCTTGAAGATGTGGACTAGGAGATGTAGGGGAAAGTAGGTCTACTGGTCTACCCAGAGTAGAGAGTTAATGCTTCAGAAAGACTATGTCTCGATGTTCCAATCATGGATGTGGTCGAGTCTTGTGGGGAAAAGTGCGCAAACCTCTGTAGAGTGTATAAACTAATCATGGTATTGGACAATTTGAGTATCTAGAAGTGGATATTATTGTTGATCTCATCACTCTTTAATTAATTAACTGGGTTTAATGATGATACTTGGTTAATGTTGGGATTTGAGTTGGAGGAACCTTCTCAATATTGGTATAACTTTGTAGTAAATAAAATTTATTCCTTTGTTGTAGGGAAAAATTAGCTTTATGCAAAACATTAAACTTAGAGCCTCCACCAGCCAAATATGCATGTAGATATAGTTTCTTGCATTCATTTGCTCTACAATGTAACTCTGCCAGCATATTCCATGTGCTGACCTACATGACTGCTGAGGGAGTCCTGGATGAAGGGGTCCTCGGACAACCGGACTATATACTTTGGCCGAACTGCTGGACTATGAAGATACAAGATTGAAGACTCCGTCCCATGTCCGGATGGGACTCTCCTTTGCGTGGAAGGCAAGCTTGGATATTCGGATGTGTAGATTTCCTTCTCTGTAACCAACTCTGTGTAACCCTAGCCCCCTCCGGTGTCTATATAAATCGGAGGGTTTTGGTCCGTAGGACAACAACAATCATAATCATAGGCTAGCTTCTAGGGTTTTAGCCTCTTCGATCCCGTGGTAGATCAACTCTTGTAATACTCATATCATCAAGATCAATCAAGCAGGAAGTAGGGTATTACCTCCATTGAGAGGGCCCGAACCTGGGTAAAACATCGTGTCCCCTGCCTCCTGTTACCATTAGCCTTAGACGCACAGTTCGGGACCCCCTACCCGAGATCCGCCGGTTTTGACACCGACATTGGTGCTTTCATTGAGAGTTCCACTGTGCCGTCGCTGTAAGGCTCCATGGCTCCTTCGATCATCTTCAACGACGTGGTCCAGGAGGAGGTTTTCCTCCCCGGATAGATCCTCGTATTTGGCGGCTTCGTACTGCGGGCCAACTCGCTTGGCCATCTGGAGCAGATCATAGCTACGCCCCTGGCCGTTGGGTCAGGTTTGGAAGCTTAAACTATACTACCAATGTCCACGAAGACTTGATCTTCGACGGATTCGAGCCCATGATGGGTGCGCCGAACAATCATGACAGACATGACCTTGATCTGTCGTCGGACAGTATTCAGGAGTTCGCACCCCTGTTGGCGCCGGAAATCAATCCAGAGCAGATCGTTCCTTCCGAGGACGGGTGGATGGACCCCGCCATGAAGGCTGTACACTCATCGGTGCCCGAGCCAAACACTGAACCCGCCTCCTGTGAGGTTGGTGTCATCGGATCCCCGGACTCGTCTCCGGTTGCAGGATCTGAACCGCATTTGCACGTGCCTATCGAATCAGATTGGGCACCCATCATGGAGTTCACTACCGCGGATATCTTTCACCACTCACCCCTGGGTGTCGTGCTGAACTCATTAAGGTCTCTATCCTTGTCAGGAGATTCTTGGCCGAACTATGTCTGGCTCAAGTGGGGACCGAACGACGAAGAAATTCGTCCCCCACCCACCACCCACTTTATAGCCACTATCGATGACTTAACCGACATGCTTGACTCCGACTCCGAAGACATCGACGGTATGGAAGACGATGCAGGAGAAGAACAGGAACCACCGCCCATAGGGCGCCGGACAGCCACCTCATCACATGATATTTATATGGTGGACACCCCTAAAGAAAACAATGGCGATGAGGCAACAGAATATAACCCCTTGGGGAAGCAATCTAGACACCGGCGTCATCGGTGCCGCCCCAAGCCCCGCCATAGCAAAAATAGCGATGCTGGCACAGGAGATAACAATCCGGATGGTGCCAAAGACGAAGACAATCCTGTCCAGCCAGGCTTCGAGCAGGCCAAGCAAGAGGATGGGCAAGCTAGCCCTAAAGAATAGGCAACTAATGGAGAATCAGAGCATGATAACTACATGCCTCTCTCCAAAGACGAAGTGAGATTTGGCGATGAAGAATTCATCGTGCCAGAGGATCTCACGGAGCAGGAGCGCTTCAAACGCCGGCTTATAGCCACTGCAAAAAGCCTGAAGAAAAAGTAACAACAGCTTCAAGCTGATCAAGATTTGTTAACTGACAGATGGACCGAGGTCCTGGTTGCCGAGGAATACGGACTCGAGCGCCCTAGCAAAAGCTACCCAAATCGCAGGCTGCTACCTCAACTCGAGGAGGAGGCTTTAAAGCCCACGCTACCAGCGCATGATGCGGCTGACCGGCCACCCCGTGGCCGCGACAAAGCCGCGTACCAGCCCCAATCCAGACCGCACCCGTCGCCAATCAAACGATAAAACCAAGGCCCGGGGCTACACGAAGGACCTGCAAGATGTATTGGAAAACAAAGCAGGACAGTCAAGATCGATCTACGGATCATGTGGGCGCGCCACAAGACGTGACGATGACCATCACACCGGACACAATAAACCAAAGTCCGGCCGGGCCGAATACAATATACCGGAGTCATTTGAACTACGTCGGGATGTAGCCCGGCAGAGAGGCGCCGCACACCCCCTATGCTTCACGGATGAAGTTATGGATCACGAATTCCCAGAAGGGTTTAAACCCATAAACACTAAATCATACGATGGCACCACAGACCCCGCAGTATGGGTAGAAGATTTTTTCCTCCACATTCACATGGCCCGCGGAGATGATCTACATGCCATCAAGTACCTCCCACTAAAACTAAAGGGACCGGCTTGGCATTGGCTGAATAGCTTGCCGGCAAACTCCATTGGGAGTTGGGAGAACCTGGCAGACACATTCCTTGACAACTTCCATGGCACTTACGTGCGACCACCGGATGCTTATGATCTAAGTCACATAATCCAGCAGCCCGGAGAGTCAGCCAAGAAATTTTGGACCCGGTTCCTAACCAAAAAGAACTAAATTGTCGACTGTCCGGATGCCGAAGCCCTTTTGGCCTTTAAGCATAACATCCGTGATGAATGGCTTGCCCGACATCTCGGCCAGGAAAAGCCAAAGTCCATGGCAGCCCTGACAACACTGATGACCCGCTTTTGCATGGGCGAGGATAGCTAGTTGGCTCGTAGCAACAATAAAGCAAGCAATCCCGGCACATCGAAAGCCAAAGATAGCAACGACAAATCACGGCGCAACAAACACAAGCACCGCAAAGACGGTGATAATGCCGAAGACACCTCAGTCAACGCTGGATTCAGCGGCTCCAAATCCGGTCAGCGGAAGAAACCATTCAACAAAAACAATTCAGGACCGTCCAGTTTTGACCGCATACTTGACCGTCCATGCCAAATTCATGGCACCCCTGGAAAACCAGCCAACCACACCAATAGAGAATGTTGGGTCTTCAGACAAGCTGGCAGGACAGACGCCAAAAACAAGGGGAAGGGGTCTCAAAGTGACGACGACAAAGAGCCCCGATCACCAAATATAGGAGGACAGATGAAATTCCCTCCCCAGGTGAAAACTGTAAATACGATATGCACAAGCCACATTCCTAAGATGAAACATGCACTAAGGAAGGTCTATAAAATCGACCCAAAGTTCAACCCATGGTCCTCTTGCCCGATCACTTTTGATAGCAGGGACCACCCTACCAGTATCCATCATAGCGGTTCGGCTGAATTGGTCCTCGACCCCATCATCAACGGATTCCATCTCACACAAGTCCTCATGGACGGAGGCAGCAGCCTGAACCTGCTTTACCAGGATACAGTGCACAAAATGGGCATCAACCCCTCAAGGATCATGCCCACAAAAATCACCTTTAAAGGTATCATACCAGGTGTAGAGGCCTATTGCAGAGGCTTAATAACACTGGAAGTGGTCTTCGGATCTTCGGACAATCACCGTATCGAAGACTTAGTCGTTGACATCGTCCCATTTTGCAGTGACTTTTCTTGCGGTGTGTTTGTCGAGATCCGATGAATTGTGGGTTTATGATCAAGTTTATCTATGAGAAATATTTGAATCTCCTCTGAATTCTTTTATGTGTGATTAAGTTATCTTTGCAAGTCTCTTCGAATTATCAGTTTGGTTTGGCCTACTAGATTGATCTTTCTTGCAATGGGAGAAGTGCTTAGCTTTGGGTTCAATCTTGCGGTGTCCTTTCCCAGTGACAGCAGAGGCAGCAAGGCACGTATTGTATTGTTGCCATCGAGGATAAAAAGATGGGGTTTATATCATATTGCATGAGTTTATCCCTCTACATCATGTCATCTTTTGTAACGCGTTACTCTGTTCTTTATGAATTTAATACTCTAGATACATGCTGGATAGCGGTCGATGTGTGGAGTAATAGTAGTAGATGCAGATAGGAGTTGTTCTACTTGTCACAGACGTGATGCCTATATACATGATCATGCCTAGATAATCTCATAATTATTTGCTTTTATATCAATTGCTCGACAGTAATTTGTTCACCCACCGTAATACTTATGCTATCTTGAGAGAAGCCACTAGTGAAACCGATGGCCCCCGGGTCTATCTTTTATCATATAAGCTTTCAATTTACTTTTATTTGCATCTTTACTTTTCCAATCTATATCATAAAATACCAAAAATATATTTATCTTATCATACTATCTCTATCAGATCTCACTTTCGCAAGTGGCCGTGAAGGGATTGACAACCCCTTCATCGCGTTGGTTGCGAGTTCTTGTTTGTTTGTGTAGGTGTGTGGGACTTTTGAGGAGCCTCCTACTGAATTGATACCTTGGTTCTCAAAAACTGAGGGAAATACTTATGCTACTATTGCTGCATCACCCTTTCCTCTTCAAGGAAAACCAACGCAAGCTCAAGACGTAGCACTCATATTCATCAAGATCAATCAAGCAGGAAGTAGGGTATTACCTCCATAGAGAGGGCCCGAACTTGGGTAAACATTGTGTCCCCCGCTCCTATTACCATTAGCCTTAGACGCACAGTTCGGGAGCCCCTACCCGAGATCCGCCGGTTTTGACACCGATATTGGTGCTTTCATTGAGAGTTCCTCTATGTCGTCAAAGATAGGCTTGATGGCTCCATCAATCGTCTACAACAATGCAGTACAGGGGGAAAACTTCCTCCCCGGACAGATCTTCGTATTCGGCGGCTTCGCACTGCGGGCCAACTCGCTCGGCCATCTAGAGCAGATCGATAGCTACGCCCCTGGCCATCAGGTCTGATTTTGAAGCCTAAATTTTGTGGCTTGATCCGCGGAGACTTGATCTTCGACGGATTCGAGCCAGTGACAGCTGTCCCCGACCACCATGATGAACATGACCTAGATCTGACATCGGGCCACACGCAGGAGATAGCACCTATGACCGCCCTGGCCTTAGAGCCGAAGCGGACTTCATCGCCCGAGGATGGGAACTTCAACCCCGCCGCGGAGGTCGCAGACTCAGCGGTGCTCAAGCCGCACACAGACCCAACATCAGACTGGGCTTGTGTTACCGGAACCCCGGACTCGTCTCCGGCCATGGATTCCGGACTGCATGTATCCGCGTCCATCGAACCTGATTGGGCGCCAGTCTTGGAGTTTAGCTCCGCGGACATCTTCCAGCACTCGCTTTTTGGTGATGTGTTAAACTCATTGAAGTCCCTCACTTTATCAGGGGACTCTCGGCCGAACTATGTCCGGCTCGAGAGGGAAGTGGGCGACGAAGAACTTTGTTACCCACCCACCAGCCACTTCATTGCCACTATCGAGGATTTAACCAACACGCTCGATTACGACTCCGAAGACATCGACGGTATGGACGACGATGCCGGAGAAGAGCAGGCACAAAAACCACCACCTTTGGGGCAGTGGACAGCTCATCATCATACGATATATACATGGTGGACACACCAAAGGAGAATGAGGCCGACGGTGATAACAGCATGCCTGCCGATGAACCTCCTAAGCGTCGGCGTCCCAAGCGCCAACCTCGATCCTGCAAAAAGAAAAACAACAACATTATCACGGACGGCGATGATAATCTGAACCAAGCCGAGGACCCCGTAGACACAGCGCTGGAGCAGGGCGTGCGAGAGGATGGCAAACACAGTCCGGAGATATTGTCTGACCATAGTGATGCCCAAGATACCAACTATCAGCCTCACTCTGAAGAAGAGATCTGCCTGGGCGACGACGAGTTCGTCATCCCAGAAGAACCATTAGAACAAGAACGCCTCCATCAAAGCCTTATCGCCACTGCAAGGAGCCTGAAGAAGCAGAAGCAGCGGCTTAAAGCCGCACAGGATACGCTCAATGACAGATGGAACGAAGTGCTAGACGCTGAGAAAAAATACGACGGTAACCGCCAAACAAAGAGGTATCCTAAATGTAAGCTACTGCCTGAATTCGACGACGAGGCTATTGTGCCTATACCGCCGAAAAACAATACGGCTGACTGGCCGGACCGACCACCTCGTGGTCGCGACAGAGCGGCTAGCAATGCCATACACAAGCCTGCCCCCTCCCCGCAAAGGAAGGAAGGCTGCGGCCCATGACAAGAAACACGATCTACGTGAGGACCTGGACAAAAAAGCTAGCAAAACCAGATCCATCTATGGATTCAGGGAACGTGCTCCTACACGGGATCACTATTATCAAACAAAACATGCCGATCATTTACCAGCTCGGAACCAATACCGAACATTACAACCGCCGGACCCAATCCACGACACAGCCAGATACAGGGGTGCCACACACCCCCTATGCTTCCCCTATGAGGTACTGGAACACGATTTTCCAGAAGGGTTCAAACCTGTAAACATCGAGGCATATGATGGAACGACAGACCCTGCGGTTTGGATAGAAGACTTTACTCTTCACATCCACATGGCTCGCGGAGATGATCTCCACGTCATTAAATATTTACCCCTCAAGCTAAAAGGACCAGCTCAGCAGTGGCTGAAAAGCCTCCCCGAAAACTCCATCGGAAGCTAGGAAGAACTTGAGGATGCTTTCCGGGCCAATTTCCAATGGACCTATGTCTGGCATCCCGATGTAGACGATCTAAGTCACATAATCCAACAACCCGGAGAATCAGCCCGTAAGCTTTGTTACAAGTTTCTCACTAAGAAGAACCAAATTGTTGACTGTCCGGACGCCGAAGCCTTAGCAGCCTTCAAACACAGTGTCCGGGACGAATGGACGGCCAGACACCTTGGCCAGGAATAGACAAGGACAATGGCCGCCTTAACTACACTCATGACCCGCTTTTGCGCGGGCGAAGACAGCTGGTTAGCCCGTAGCAACAACAGTGATCCCGGCACCTCTGAGGTCAGGGATGGCAATGGAAAACCACGACGCAATAAAAACAAACGTTCGAACAATGAAGAAAGCCCAGACAATACAACGGTAAAGGACGGATTCAGGGGCTCAAGACCCAGTCAACGGGAGAAGCCATTTAAAGGCAACAAGGACAGTCCGTCCAACCTAGACAAAATCCTAGACAGGCCTTGTCAGATCCACGGCACTCCCGATAAACCAGCTAATCATACCAACAGAGAATGTTGGGTCTTCAAGCAGGCCAGCAAACGCAACACCGAACACAAAGGGAAGGGACCTCAGAGCAAAGACGAGGACAAACCTCGCCAACCGAACACGGGGGGACAGAAGAAATTTCCACCGAAGATTAAAACAATGAACATGATCTACGCCACTCATATCCCAAAGAGGGATCGCAAGCGTGCACTCCGTGATGTCTACGCCGTTGAACCCGTCGCCCCCAAGTTCAATCCATGGTCGGCCTGTCCGATCACCTTTGATCGCAGGGATCACCTGACTAGTATCCATCACGGAGGTTCGGCTGCCCTAGTGCTCGACCCAATAATCGACGGATACCACCTCACTCGAGTCCTCATGGACGGCGGTAGCAGTCTCAATCTGATATATCAGGACACTGTCCGCAAGATGGGGATAGACCCGTGAAGAATCAAGCCAAGAAGCACTACCTTTAAAGGAGTTATACCGGGCATGGAAGCCCACTGCACTGGCTCTCTAACATTGGATGTTGTATTCGGCTCGCCGAACAACTTTCGAAGCGAAAAACTAATCATCAACATAGCTCCGTTCGGAAGCGGCTATCATGCACTGCTCGGAAGAACGGCCTTCGCCCGTTTTAATGCAGTCCCGCATTATGCTTATCTAAAACTCAAAATGCCTGCATCTCATGGCGTCATTACGGTCAGTGGAAATATGGAGCGCTCTCTCCGCACAGAGGAATACACGGCGGCTCTAGCAGCCGAAGCACAAAGCGGCCAATTCAAGCTGAACAACTCATCGGTCGTTAAGACCGCAGACACAGCTAAATGTGTCTGGCGCACAACTCAGTGCGACAGCTTAGATAAGCCTGAGCTTGATTAGCAGCTACGCCCCCATCGACCGCCCCATACGGAGATATACTCAAAATTCCTTGGGCGGCTTCAGGGGCACTATGCACACAAAAGGTCCATAGTTCGGCTTGACCCTATTCGGACCCTAGAAGTTATCCTTCACGGTTCATTAAAACGAACCAACTTTACTCACAGCCACACCTGATTTTTTACCTGTTTTTTTCCTTTTTTACAGATGGCCATCATACTATACCCTTCAAGGACACTTCACAACGGAGACAAAGGCGCAGACGTGTAGGAGGGCCCCGCATTAAGGTTTCTTTTTTAGATTAAGACCCTGTGTAGACCTTTTTTTATCTCTTGTTGTTTTATACTTTCCTAGCATGTAAAATGTCCAAGAAAGATACTGGCATCATCGGTAAACATACGGCTCGCCGTACTAAAGTGGATGTTATAGAAGCAGCCCGGTTCGTACTGTGTTTTGAGATTTATGCTCTCACCACCCGCGCTCTTCCCCCACGTCGGATTGCCACATGTTCCTTGATACCATGGGTTTATCACCAGGGGTTGTATCCAGCCCGGTGTATATTGTAAAGTCCGAACACCTATAGGGAGTGTTCGGCGTCGCGAGTTTGGCCTTATATGCATCAGCTTCGAATCATGACTTTGGTCAACAGTTGGGTTGCCTGGCTCCTGTGCTTGCTACCTTACGTTCCGCTATATCGGCTAGGGTAGTAAAGGGAGAACTACTGCGATTGTGTCCCGGCTAGCCCGGATGAGCACCTCAGTAGAGAAAGCCGAAAACTGACTGTCCTGATGCGGCGAGAGCTGGTCAACTAGTTGATGACTCATCGGAATCTTCATGATTCCCTCCGTGTTAAATGAAGGACTGTTATTCTGGTCACGTATGTAATCGCATCGTATGCGGATAACCGCGGACATACCAGGGGCTATATAGTAGCCCCACCATGAAAATCCTATGGCTAAGTGAAAGTGTTAAAGCTCTATAGTCCGATTGCCTCGTTCGCCGCAGTAACACCTCCTTCACGGACCAAGACGTTGGGTCAAGTGTGATCAAGTGCTTCTCCAAACACCCCTACATTATACGCAAGGGGGCTGCAGCCAACGACTGCAAACTTTTAGATTGAATATATATATATATATATATATATATATATATATATATATATATATATATATATATATATATATACGGCCACATGCTACCTCTTGAGCACTGCGTTGGTTTTCCCTTGAAGATGAAAGGGTGATGCAGCAAAGTAGCATAAGTATTTCCCTCAGTTTTTGAGAACCATGGTATCAATCCAGTAGGAGGCTCCACACAAGTCCCTCGTACCTACACAAACAGACAAGAACCTTGCAACCAACTCGATAAAGGGGTTGTCAATCCCTTCACGGCCACTTGCGAAAGTGAGATCTAATAGAGAAAATAAGATAAGATAAATATTTTTGGTATTTTTATGATATAGATTGAAAAGTAAAGATTGCAAAATAAAGTAGATCAGAAACTTATATGATAAAAGATAGACCCGGGGGCCATAGGTTTCACTAGTGGCTTCTCTCAAGATAGCATAAGTATTACGGTGGGTGAACAAATTACTGTCGAGCAATTGATAGAAAAGTGCATAGTTATGAGAATAACTAGGCATGATCATGTATATAGGCATCGCGTCCGCGACAAGTAGATCGAGACGATTCTGCATCTACTACTATTACTTCACACATAAACCGCTATCCAGCATGCATCTAGAGTATTAAGTTCATAAGAACAGAGTAACACATTAGGCAAGGTGACATGATGTAGAGGGATAAACTCAACCAATATGATATAAACCCCATCTTTTCATCCTTGATGGCAACACTACAATACGTGCCTTGCTTCCCCTGCTGTCACTGGGAAAGGATGCCGCAAGATTGAACTAAAAGCTAAGCACTTCTCCCATTGATAGAAAGATCAATCTAGTAGGCCAAACCAAACTGATAATTCAAAGAGACTTGCAAAGATAACCAATCATACATAAATGAATTCAGAGGAGATTCAAATATTTCTCATAGATAAACTTGATCATAAACCCACAATTCATCGGATCTCGACAAACACACCGCAAAAAGAGTTACATCGAATAGATCTCCAAGAAGATCAAGGAGAACATTGTATTGAGATTCAAAGAGAGAAGAAGCTATCTAGCTAATAACTATGGACCCAAAGTCTGTGGTAAACTACTCACAACTCATCGGAGAGGCTATGGTGTTGACGTAGAAGCCCTCCGTGATCGATTCCCCTTCGGCGGAGCACCGACGAAGGCTGCAAGATGGGATCTCACGGGTACAGAAGGTTGCGGTGGTGGAAATAGGGTTTTGTGGTGCACCTGGATGTTTTCGGGGTATGGATATATATATATATATATATATATATATATATATATATATATATATATATAGGTGAAAGAAGTTGGTCAAGGGAGCCACGAGGGGCACATGAGGGTGGGGGCCCGCCCACCCCCCTAGGGCGCGCCTTGCACCCTCGTGGCCGCCTCGGCTGCTTCTTGACATCCACTCCAAGTCTCCTGGATTGCATTTATTCCAAAAAGATCACTCCCGAAGGTTTCATTCCCATTGGACATTGTTTGATATTCCTTTTCTTCGAAACACTGAAATAGGCAAAAAAACAACAATTCGGGCTGGGCCTCTGGTTAGTAGGTTAGTCCCAAAAATGATATAAAAGTGTAAAGTAAAGCCCATAAACATCCAAAACGGGTAATATAATAGCATGGAACAATAAAAAATTATAGATACATTGGAGACGTATCAAGCATCCCCAAGCTTAATTCCTGCTCGTCCTCGAGTAGGTAAATGATGAAAACAGAATTTTTGATGTGGAATGCTACCTAGCATAATTCTCCATGTAATTTTCTTTATTGTGGCATGAATGTTCAGATCCAAATGATTCAAGATAAAAGTTCATATGAACAAAAAAATAGTAATACTTCAAGCATACTAACAAGTAATCATGTCTTATCAAAATAGCATAGACAAAGAAAGCTTATCCCTACAAAATCATATAGTTAGGCTATGCTTCATTTTCATCACACAAAATACTCCCATCATGCACAACCCTGGTTTCAGCCAAGCAATTGGTTCATACTTTTTAACGCGCTTAAGCTTTTTCAACTCTAACGCAATACATGAGTGCAAACCATGGATATAGCACTATATGTGGAATAGGATGGTGGTTGTGGATAAGACAAAAAGGGAGAAGATAGTCTCACATCAACTAGGTGTATCAATGGGCTATGGAGATGCCCATTAATAGGCATCAATGTGAGTGAGCAGGGATTGTCATGCAACGGATGCACTAGAGCTACAAATATATGAAAGCTCAACAAAAGAAACTAAGTGGGTGTGCATCCAACTTGCTTGCTCACGAAGACCTAGGGCATTTTGAGGAAGCCCATCATTGGAATATACAAGCCAGGTTCTATAATGAAAAATCCCCACTAGTATATGAGTGACAACATAGGAGACTCTCTATCATGAAGATCATTGTGCTACTTTGAAGCACAAGTGTGGAAAAAGGATAGTAACATTGTCCCTTCTCTCTTTTCTCTCATTTTTTTGGTGGGCTTCTTTGGCCTCTTTTTTTATTTGGGCTTCTTTGGCCTCTTTTATTTTTATAAAGTCCGAAGTCTGATCCCGACTTGTGGGGGAATCATAGTCTCCATCATCCTTTCCTCACTTGGGACAATGCTCTAATAATGAAGATCATCACACTTTTATTGATTTACAACTCAAGAATTACAACTCAATACTTAGAACAAAATATGACTCTATGTGAATGCCTCCGGCGGTGTACCGGGATATGCAATGAATCAAGAGTGACATGTATGAAAGAATTATGAAGGTGGCCTTGCCACAAATACGATGTCAACTACATGATCATGCAAAAGCAATATGACAATGATGGAGCGTGTCATAATAAACGGAACGGTGGAAAGTTGCATGGCAATATATCTCGGAATGGCTATGGAAATGCCATAATAGGTAGGTATGGTGGTTGTTTTGAGGAAGGTAAATGGCGGGTATATGATACCGGCTAAAGTTGCGTGGCATAATAGAGGCTAGCAATAGTGGAAGGGTGAGAGTGCGTATAATCCATGGACTCACATTAGTCATAAAGAACTCATATACTTATTGCAAAAGCTTACTAGCCCTCGAAGCAAAGTACTACTATGCATGCTCCTAGGGGAAGGGTTGGTAGGAGTTAAGCATCGCACGATCCCGACCTCCACACATAAGGAAGGCAATCAAAAGAGCACCCCATGCAACAAATTTGTTACACAAGTTTTACGATACGTGCATGCTATGGGACTTGCCAACTTTAACACAAGTATTTCTCAGTTTCATAATTACCCAACTAGCATGACTCTAACATTACTACCTTTATATCTCAAAACAATTATCAAGCATCAAATTGATCATAGTGTTTAATGCACTTTCTATGATAGTTTTTATTATACCCAACTTGGATGCCCATCATATTAGGACCAATTTTATAACCATAGAAAATACCATGTTGTTCTAAAAGACTCTCAAAATAATATAAATGAAGCATGAGAGATCACTAATTTCTACAAAATCAAGCCACCGCCATGCTCTAAAAAGATATAAGTGAAGCACTAGAGCAAAATTATCTAGCTCAAAAGATATAAGTGAAGCACCTAGAGTCTTCTAATAAATTCCGAATCATGTGTGTATCTCCCAAAATGTGTGTACAGCAAGGATGGTTGTGGTAAACTAAAAAGCAAATACTCATATCATACAAGACGCTCCAAGCAAAACACATATCATGTGGCCAATAAAAATATAGCTCCAAGTAAAGTTACCGATAGACGAAGATGAAAGAAGGGATGCCTTCCGGTGCATCCCCAAGCTTAGTATTTTGGTTGTCCTTGAATTATCTTGGGGTGCCATGGGCATCCCCAATCTTAGGCTCTTACCACTCCTTATTCCATAGTCCATCAAATCTTTACCCAAAACTTGAAAACTTCACAACACAAAACTCAGCAGGAAATCTCATGAGCTCCGTTAGTGCAAGAAAAGAAAAACCACCACTTAAGGTACTGTAACAAACTATTTATTTATTTATATTGGTGTTAAACCTACTGTATTCCAACTTCTCTATGGTTCATACCCCCCGATACTAGCCATAGATTCATCAAAATAAGCAAACAACTCACGAAAAACAGAACATTCTGTAGAAATCTGTAACTTTCCAATACTTCTGGAACTCTAAAAATCCTACCAAACTAGGAAGTCCTAGGAAATTTGTCTATTGATCTACTGCAAAAAGAATCAACTAAAAAGCACGTTTCTGTGATTTATTAAAATTATTCTTGTGCGCGCAAAAGTTTCTGTTTTTCAGCAAGATCAAATTAACTATCACCCAAGATGATCCTATAGGTTCTACTTGGCACAAACACTAATTAAAACATAAAACCACATCTAAACAGAAGCTTGATGAAGTATTTGTCACTAAACAGGAACAAAAAGCAAGGAACAAAAATAAAATTGGGTTGCCTCCCAACAAGCGCTATCGTTTAACGCCCCTAGCTAGGCATAAAAGCGAGGATAGATATAAGTATTGCCATCTTTGGTATTCAATTCATAGGTGGCTCTCATAATTGATTCATAAGGTAATTTTGTTTTCTTCCTAGGAAAGTGTTCGGTGCCTTTCCTTAATGGAAATTGGAATCTAATATTTCCTTCCTTCATATCAATAATTGTACCAATCGTTCTAAGGAAGGGTCTACCAAGAATAATAGGACATGAAAAATTGCAATCTATATCAAGAACAATGAAATCTACGGGCACATAATTACTATTTGCAACAATAATAACATCATTAATACTTCCCATAGGTTTCTTAATAGTGGAATCCGCAAGGTGCAAGTTTAAAGAGCAATCATCAAATTCACGGAAACCTAGCACATCACATAAAGTTTTTGGAATCGTGGAAACACTAGCACCCAAATCACACAAAGCATAGCATTCATGATCTTTAATTCTAATTTTAATAGTAGGTTCCCACTCATCATAAAGTTTTCTAGGGATAGAAACTTCTAATTCAAGTTTTTCCTCATAAGATTGCATCAAAGCATCAACGATATGTTTGGTAAAAGCTTTACTTTGACTATAAGCATCAGGAGAATTCAACACGGATTGCAACAAGGAAATACAATCTACTAAAGAAGAATTATCATAATTAAATTCCTTGAAATCCAAAATAGTGGGTTCATTGCTATGTAAAGTTTTGACCTCCAATCCCACTTTTACGAAATTTAGCATCAAGATCAAAAAACTCCGAATCATTGGGACACCTTTTAACTAAAGTTGACTCATCTCCAGTCCCATAATTATCAAGATTCATATTACAAAACAAATATTTAATAGGAGACACATCAATCACTTTTAGATCTTCATCATTATTTTCATGGAAACTAGGAGAACACGCTTTTACAAAGCAATCTTTCTTAGCACGGATCCTAGCGGTTCTTTCTTTGCACTCATCAATGGAAATTCTCATGGCTTTGAGAGACTCATTGATATCTTGCTTAGGTGGGATAGATCTAAGTTTCAAAGAATCAACATCAAGAGAAATTCTATCCACGTTCCTAGCTAATTCATCAACTTTAAGCAATTTTTCTTCAAGCAAAGCATTGAAATTCTTTTGAGAGATCATAAATTCTTTAACACTATTCTCAAAATAAGAGGGCATATTATTAAAATTACCATAAGAGTTGTTGTAGGAATTACCATAATTATTAGAGGAATTACTAGGAAACGGCCTAGGATTAAAGTTTCCTCTATAAGCATTGTTACCAAAATTATTCCTACCAACAAAATTCAAATCCATAGATTCATTATTATTCTCAATCAAAGTAGACAAAGGCATATCATTGGGATCAATAGTAGCACTCTTATTAGCAAACTATTTCATAAGTTCATCCATCTTTCCAGTCAAAACATCAATTTCTTCTATCGCATGAACCTTTTTACTAGTAGATCTTTCGATGTGCCATTGAGAATAATTAACCATATTATTATCTAGGAGTTTAGTAGCTTCTCCTAAAGTGATTTCCATAAAAGTGCCTCCCGTGGCCGAATCTAAAAGATTTCTAGAAGCAAAATTCAATCCGGCATAAAAGTTTTGTATGATCATCCATAAATTAAAACCATGTGTAGGGCAATTACGAATCATTAATTTCATTCTCACCCAAGATTGGGCAACATGCTCATGATCTAGTTGCTTAAAATTCATAATATCGTTTCTAAGAGAGATGATCTTAGCGCGAGGAAAATACTTAGAGATAAAAGCATCTTTGCACTTATTCCATGAATCAATACTATTTTTAGGCAAAGACGAAAACCAAGTTTTAGCATGATCTCTAAGTGAAAACGGAAATAGCTTCAGTTTAACAATATCATTATCCGTGTCTTTCTTCTTTTGCATATCCCACAAATCAACAAAGTTGTTTAGATGAGTAGCGGCATCTTCACTAGGAAGGCTGGAGAATTGATCTTTCATGACAAGATTCAACAAAGTAGCATTGATTTCACAAGATTCAGCATCATTAAGAGGAGCAATCGGAGTACTAAGGAAATCATTATTGTTGGTATTGGAAAAGTCACACAATTTAGTATTATCTTGATCCATCACGACAAGCAATCCAACACACAAGCACACAAGAGGCAAGCGAAAGAAAAGAGGGGAACGGAAAAGAAAGGGTGAATAAAACGGCAAGGGTGAAGTGGGGGAGAGGAAAACGAGAGGCAGATGGAAAACAATGTAATGCGAGGGAGATGAGTTTGTATGGGTACTTGGTATGTCTTGACTTGAGCGAAGACCTCCCCGGCAATGGCGCTAGAAATCCTTCTTGCTACCTCTTGAGCACTGCGTTGGTTTTCCCTTGAAGAGGAAAGGGCGATGCAGCAAAGTAGTCTAAGTATTTCCCTCAGTTTTTGAGAACCAAGGTATCAATCTAGTAGGAGGCTCCACACAAGTCCCTCGTACCTACACAAACAAACAAGAACCTCGCAACCAACACGATAAAGGGGTTGTCAATCCCACTTGCGTAAGTGAGATCTGATAGAGATAATAAGATAAGATAAATATTTTTTGTATTTTTATGATATAGATTGAAAAGTAAAGATTGCAAAATAAAGTAGATTGGAATCTTATATGATAAAAGATAGACCTGGGGGCCATAGGTTTCACTAGTGGTTTCTCTCAAGATATCATAAGTATTACGGTGGGTGAACAAATTACTGTCGAGCAATTGACAGAAAAGTGCATAGTTATGAGAATATCTAGGCATAATCATGTATATAGGCATCACGCCCGCGACAAGTAGATCCAAACAATTCTGCATCTACTACTATTACTCCACACATCGACCGCTATCCAGCATGCATCTAGAGTATTTAGTTCATAAGAACAGAGTAATGCATTAGGCAAGATGACATGATGTAGAGGGATAAACTCAACCAATATGATATAAACCCAATCTTTTTATCCTCGATGGCAACAATACAATACGTGCCTTGCTGCCTCTGCTATCACTGGGAAAGGACACCGCAAGATTGAACCCAAAGCTAAGCACTTCTCCCATTGCAAGAAAGATCAATCTAGTAGGCCAAACCAAACTGATAATTCGAAGAGTCTTGCAAAGATAACCAATCATACATAAATGAATTCAGAGGAGATTCAAATATTTCTCATAGATAAACTTGATCATAAACCCACAATTCATCGGATCTCGACAAACACACCGCAAAAAGAGTTACATAGGATAGATCTCCAAGAAGATCGAGGAGAACATTGTATTGAGATTCAAAGAGAGAGAAGACGCCATCTAGCTAATAACTATGGACCCGAAGGTCTGTGGTAAACTACTCACAACTCATTGGGGAGGCTATGGTGTTGATGTAGAAGCCCTCCATGATCGATTCCCCCTCCGGCGGAGCGCCGGCGAACGCTCCAAGATGGGATCTCACGGGTACAGGTTGCGGCGGTGGAAATAGGGTTTCGTGGTGCTCCTGGATGTTTTCGGGGTATCGTGATATATATAGGCGAAAGAAGTCGGTCAGGGGAGCCACGAGGGGCCCACGAGGGTGGAGGGCGCACCTCACCCTCTTGCACCCTCGTGGCCACCTTGGCTGCTTCTTGACGTCCACTCCAAGTCTCCTGGATTGCGTTTGTTCCAAAAAGATGGCTCCCGAAGGTTTCATTCCATTTGGACTCCGTTTGATATTCCTTTTCTTCGAAACACTGAAATAGGCAAAAAACAGCAATTCGGGCTGGGCCTCGGGTTAGTAGGTTAGTCCGAAAAACGATATAAAAGTGTAAAGTAAAGCCCATAAACATCCAAAATGGGTAATATAATAGCATGGAACAACCAAAAATTATAGATACGTTGGAGACGTATCACCGCACAGGAGGCACTATAACTTTTCGGGCAAAAAGTATAAAAACATAGCATTAAATGTATCATAATATTGTTATTACAATTTTGATACACCTCACTCGAACATAATATTTTTCGAGCACTGACCCTCTATTAAGCGAGCACCCTCTAGGACATCTTCAAAGTAATGTTCTGGCATGTTAAGGTCCTTGCCTTTGGGTGGATTCTGAGGTGCAATATCGGTGGCCGTCATCTTCGCCCAGTATATCTTGACACGGGCAAGGGTCATCCGTGCACCTTCTATGCATGTTGACCGCTTCACAGCGTCGATACGCGGCACCGCATTAACAAGCCGCCGCACCAAACCGAAATAACCATCCGAAATGGGTTCAGTTGGCCACAACCGGGCTATGACGTCCTTCATGGCAGTCTCGGACGTCCTGTGGAGCTAGGCCCATTGGGCCATTTGTTCGTTAAACATTGGATGCTTCGGCGTGTCAAATTGCGACCAAAACAGCTTTTCCATTGCATGTCCTTCTTGCGCGTGGAAAAACTGATTCGCATTGGCAGCACTCTTCGGCAGGTCCATAAAGGGGTCCGGGAAACGCCATCGTTGATTAAGCGGCACATACTTCGAATCGCCAAACTTAGTTTGCAATAAAACATGCTTACCAGCCGCGATCTCCCCAGCTTGTCGAATCTCCTTCCGAGCGCCTCTAGACTTAGACCGGGCTTCCTTAGCCTCTTGTAAGGCCTTGTCTAGTTCGGCCGCTTTGGCTTTGTTATCTTTTTCAAGATCTTGGCATCGGCTAATGGCATTCTTCAACTCAAGTGCCACGGTGGATATCCTCTCCTCGCACTAACGCCGAGCGGTCTGCTCCACTTTTAGTTCGGTGGCTGTCTTTTCGGCAGCTGCATTACTCATCCTGGCTTGCTCCTTGGCCCGGACAAGTTCCGCCCGAAGGGTCTCAAATGCAGCGGCACTATCTGCAGTTATGCATATACAACTTTTCAGTATCACGCTCATTTCACAATACTAGCATGTACTGAGTGCCCCAGAGACATACCTTGTGCCTCGTCGAGCCACCTGTTCATAAGCGTCATGTCATCATCCGCCACATCAACTTTCTGCTTCAAATGTGCTACCTCGATAGCTTGGGCAGTCCCCACAGACGTAATAACCTGTGTTTCAATTAGTCATATCATTTCCTGGGCATATATTTGATCCTCTGATCACATTCCTTTGGATGTCAACCAGAGTCTCAGGGGCTGCTATCCATACACAGGTGCAATTGGCACTTATAATATAACTAAAATTACACTACGTACCTCGAAGCCTCTTAGTAGGCTAGAAAAGGCTTCATTCAATCCGCTTTTCACGGACCGAACTCTTTCTAACACCGTACCCATCAAGGTACAATGTTCCTCTGAGATGGAGACATGTTGCAAAATATCCATCAAAGCATCCAGCGTCCCTTGGACATCTGATAGTCCGGGACTTCTGTTATTCCCTGTAGGGGCCGCACATCCCGGACCCTGGGCGGCTGAAGTATTACCTTGGGCCCCGGTCCTCACTGTCCCTTGCGTCGCTTGCAGATCGGGAAGGATCCTCCGGGACGACACCTCGGCCTCGTCTGCCTTATCAGGCAGGGAGATCTGTGGAGGGTCACGCTCTCCATCATCTCCGGAAGTAGATCCCCCGAATAGGAGGACTGTTGAGGAGGGCTGCGTGTTGGACTGCAAACACGAGTGTAAATTATTACCCTTATAGCGGGAAAGAACGGGACATGTTTAAAACACCTGGATTCACTTACGATGCGGCTAAGGGCCTATCTTTGCGGGGTGACTGCGTGCCAATATTACCCCCTGACTGGGATACCTTCCCCTGCTTACGAGCTTCTCTTTCTGAGTCTTTGGAAGTGGCCCTTTTCTTCCCATGCGGAGAAGGAATGTCAGTTTGCCCTTCCCTCCACCTTTGGAAGGGGGAGTTCTAATCTCCCCGGATGAATTGCCTGGTGAGCCTCCAGAGTGGAGGCTGCCTTGGGCCTCTTCGTCCTCTTCATCCTCTTCTTCATCTTCCCCCACCGGCACTTGATATGGCGCCGGAGCCAGCATCCTTGTTAACAACGGATCGGCAGTATCTTCGGGAAGTGGAGCCGAACACCTGATTCTCTCAGCCTTCTTTAGCCAACCCTGGCCAGATAGAGTTTTATCAGTACATTGTCATGAATAATTTGAGTAAATTGTGTTCGGGGGTCGAGTACTTACCGGAGTATCCGAATTGTTGCAGTTAAGACCGATGTCTTCTGTAGTATCCGGCCACTGTTTTCGTGCGTCGAAGAACAATTTCCACATCTCTTTGAGCATCGTGCCAGAGAGGTACTGAAGAGTCCGTGGACATTCTGGACTAAATTCCCACATGCGGAGAGGGCGTCGCTGACAGTGTAGGATCCTGCAGATTAACATTACTTGGATTACATCAATGAGACCGATGTCCTTCTCAATAAGGCTCCGGATGCGGCTTTGCAGTGTCCCGCACTTCATCTGTAGGTCCCCAATCCAGCCCCTTGTTAATCCACGATGCAAGTTGTGGCGGAGGACCGGACCGAAGTGCAGGAGAAGCTACCCGCTTTGTACCGCGGGGTTCGGTGATGTAAAACCACTCCCGTTGCCATAAATTAGAAGATTCTGCGAAGGATCCCTTTGGCCAAGTGGAGTTGATAAGCTTGATTACTGAAGCGCCTCCGCACTCCGCTTGTTTCCCGCCGATTACCTTCGGCTTCATGCTAAAGGTCTTGAGCCATAAGCCGAAGTGTGGGGAGATACGGAGGAAGACCTCACACGTGGTGATGAACGCTGGATGTGGAGGAAGGAGTCTGGAGCTAGATCATGGAAATCTAGCCTGTAATAAAACATAAGTCCTCGTACAAAGGGATGGAGAGCAAACCCAAGCCCTCGGAGGAACTGAGAGATGAACACAACCCTCTCATTGGATCTGGGAGTAGGAATGACCTGCACTTGAGTAGGAAGCCTGTGGTAGATTTCCGCAGTCAAGTATCTTGCCTCCCTATGCTTCGAGATGTCTTCCTCTATGACAGAAGAGGCCATCCACCGGCCTTGAAGGATGGGTCTGGACATGGCTGGAGGCTTGAAGCAACTAGATTGACCCTTGAGTGTTGGAACTTGAGGAGGGAGGCACAGGGAAGAACTAGCACAGAAGAAAGAGGACAGGCCCTAACCCCTTTATAAAGGTGATGGATATCAAGCGTCCCCTCCGTGGCCTTAAAAAATGCCTATTCCCAAGGAATTATGCCTACAGAACGGTTGGGTTACCCACGCCCGTGTTGATGGAAATCCCGTAATAAGGAGACACGATCTCTGCTTTGACAAGACGTGCCTAATAAAACCACCCCCTTGACGTAGGGCAGCAGGCTAGAAAACGATTCGAAATAATGGTCGGGTAATGACGTCATGTTGTACTACCAAAATTGTCAGCAGATTGGACTCGTGAAGTATTATATTCTCTATGGGCGCGTGTGGAATTTGTTTTGCAGAGCCGGACACGATTGTTGTGCTCGAAATTTACTTTGGAGTATTCGGATAAGGAACCCGCCTTGCAATGCCAAAAACAATTTGCACGCCGGACTCATCGTCATTGAAGCCTGGTTCAGGGGCTATTGAGGGAGTCCTGGATTGAGGGGTCCTCGGACAGCTGGACTATATACTTTGGCCGGACTGTTGGACTATGAAGATACAGGATAGTAGACTTCGTCCCATGTCCGGATGGGACTCTCCTTTGCGTGGAAGGCAAGCTTGGCGATTCCGATATGTAGATTCCTTTCTCTGTAATCGACTTTGTACAACCCAAGCATCCCCTGGTGTCTATATAAACCAGAGGGTTTAGACTTCTAGGGTTTAGTCACAACAATCATATCCTCATAGTCCAGACTTCTAGGGTTTAGCCATTACGATCTGGTGGTAGATCTACTCTTGTAATACTCATATTCATCAAGATCAATCAAGCAGGAGGTAGGGTATTACCTCCATAGAGAGGGCCCGAACCTGGGTAAACATTGTGTCCCCCTCCTCCTGTTACCATTAGCCTTAGACGCACAGTTCGGGACCCCCTACCCGAGATCCACAGGTTTTGACACCGACAATGACACTTAAAGCACAGAGACTTTGATCCGTTGGGATCATGGTCGTTACAAGATGGTATCAGAGCATGATACGTCTCCAACGTATCTATAATTTTTGATTGTTCCATGCTAATATATTACCCGTTTTGGATGTTTATGGGCTTTACTTTACACTTTAATATCATTTTTGGGACTAACCTACTAACCGGAGGCCCAGCCCGAATTGTTGTTGTTTTGACTATTTCAATGTTTCGAAGAAAAGGAATATCAAACGGAGTCCAAACGGAATGAAACCTTCGGGAGCGATCTTTCTAGAACAAACGCAATCTAGGAGACTTGGAGTGGACGTCGGCGACCACGTGGTAGGAGCGCGCGCCCAAGGGGGGTGGGCGCGCCCCCCACCCTCATGGGCCCCTCGTGGCTCCCGTGACCTACCTCCTTTGCCTATATATACCTCCATACCCTGAAAACATCCAGGAGCACCATGAAAAACTATTTCCACCACCGCAACCTTCTGTATCCGCGAGATCCCATCTTGCAGCCTTCATCGACGCTCCTTCGGAGGGGGAATCAACCACGGAGGGCCTCTACATCATCTCCAAGGCCTCTCCGATGAGTTGTGAGTAGTTTACCACAGACCTTCGGGTCCATAGCAATTAGCTAGATGGCTTCTTCTGTCTCTTTGAATCTCAATACAAAGTTCTCCTCGATCTTCTTAGAGATCTATTTGATGTAACTCTTTTTGTGGTGTGTTTGTCGAGATCCGATGAATTGTGGGTTTATGATCAAGTTTATCTATGAGAAATATTTGAATCTCTCTGAATTCTTTTATGTATGAATGGTTATCTTTGCAAGTCCCTTTGAATTATCAGTTTGGTTTGGCCTACTAGATTGATCTTTCTTGCAATGGGAGAAGTGCTTAGCTTTGGGTTCAATCTTGCGGTGTCCTTTCCCAGTGACAGCAGGGGCACCAAGGCACGTATTGTATTGTTTCCATCGATGATAAAAAGATGGGGTTTATATCATATTGCTTGAGTTTGTCCTTCTACATCATGTCATCTTTCTTAATGTGTTACTCTGTTCTTCATGAACTTAATACTCTAGATGCAGGCAGGAGTCGGTCGATGTGTGGAGTAATAGTAGTAGATGCAGAATTGTTTTGATCTACTTGTCACGGATGTGATGCCTATATTACATGATCATGCCTAGATATTCTCATAACTATGCACTTTTCTATCAATTGCTCGACAGTAATTTGTTCACCCACCGTAATACTTATGCTATCTTGAGAGAAGCCACTAGTGAAACCTATGGCCCCCGGGTCTATCTTTTATCATATAAGTTTCCCATCTACTTTTATTTGCATCTTTACTTTCCAATCTATATCATAAAAATACCAAAAATATTTATCTTATCTTATTATCTCTATCAGATCTCACTTTCGCAAGTTACCGTCAAGGGATTGACAACCCCTTTATCGCGTTGGTTGCGAGGTTCTTGTTTGTTTGTGTAGGTACGAGGGACTTGTGTGGAGCCTCCTACTGGATTGATACCTTGGTTCTCAAAAACTGAGGGAAATACTTACGCTACTTTACTACATCACCCTTTCCTCTTCAAGGGAAAACCAACGCAGTGCTTAAGAGGTAGCAAGAAGGATTTCTGGCGCCGTTGTCGGGGAGGTCTTCGCTCAAGTCAAGACATACCAAGTACCCATCACAATCTCATCTCCCTCGTATTACATTATTTTCCATTTGCCTCTCGTTTTCCTCTCCCCCACTTCACCCTTGCTGTTTTATTCGCCCTCTCTTTTCCGTTTTCCTCTTTCCTTTCGCTTGTCTTTTGTGTGCTCGTGTGATCGTTTATCTCGTCGTCATGGCTAGTCCCCCTATCATCGTTATTACTCCCGAGCATGAAGTTCTTAATTTTAAACAAAGGGGGAGGGGAATCTAAAAGATGCTTGGCATAGAATTTGCAATGCTCAAAATAGACCTACTAGGAAGCTTTCTACTTCCGTTCTTCTTTGCAATTTTTATGTAGGCATTCCTTCTTGGAGTAGATGCATCCTTGATACCATTACTGGAGGGGATTTCTTGGGTAGCCATACTTTTGATGCTTATAATGCTATGTTAGATTTGTTTGGCCCACCACCTCTTTTGGTAAATGGAACTGTTTTAACTTTGGAACATGTTATGCAAAGGCTTGAAATTATTGAAAATAAAGTTGCCACTGTGGAGTCAATTGAAAATTTGGATAAAAAGATCCACAACCAAATTACCCAATATGGATCTAGGGTTGAAGTTAGTTTGAATTTTTTAAGGAGAAATAACCTACAGTTAACAAAAGAATAGATCTAGATTCTACAAGAATCAGTAAACTTGAGGATATTATTACTAACTTAGGGTCTGCCTTTTCATCCGTGAAAAATACTCCAACTCCTCCTACCAAAATTGCCAAATTTATGTATGTTCCTAAAAATAAGGGTGAATCTTCTAGTAAGGAAAATGTGGATCTCAAATCAATAAGTGTTCATCCAAATTTTCTCGCTATCACTAAGGAATCTTTTGCCACAAATGAATTTCTTGATTTATTTCCTAAAAGTTTAATCGTTGCTAAAAAGAAAGAAATTACTAAGGGTTATGAGTGCTCTATTGAAGAATTAAATACCAAAGAAGGCAATACTTAGATCTATTCTCGCTTTTATGCCTAGCTAGGGGCGTTAAACGATAGCGCTTGTTGGGAGACAACCCAATTTTATTTTTGTTCCTTGCTTTTTGCTTCTGTTTAGTAATAATTAAATCATCTAGCTTCTGTTTAGATGTGGTTTTATGTTTTAATAAGTGTTTGTGCCAAGTAGAACCTATAGGATCATCTTGGGTGATAGTTAATTTGATTCTGCTAAAAAACAGAAACTTTTGCGCGCACGAGAATAATTTTAATAAGTCACAGAAACGTGATTGTTAGTTGATTATTTTTGCAGTAGAACAATAGACAAATTGCCTAGGACTTACTATTTTTGTAGGATTTTTAGATTTACAGAAGTATTCGAAAGTTACAGATTGCTACAGACTATTCTATTTTTGACGGATTCTGTTTTTCGTGTGTTGTTTGCTTATTTTGATGCATCTATGGCTAGTATCGAGGGGTATGAACCATAGAGAAGTTGGAATACAGTAGTTTTAACACCAATATAATTAAAGAATGAGTTCATTACAATACCTTATGTGGTGGGTTTTTTTCTTGCACTAACGGAGCTCATAAGATTTCCTGTTGAGTTTTGTGTTGTGAAGTTTTCAACTTTTGGGTAAAGATTTGATTGACTATGGAATAAGGAGTGGCAAGAGCCTAAGCTTGGGGATGCCCAAGGCACCCCAAGGTAAATTCAAGGACAACCAAAAGCCTAAGCTTGGGGATACCCGGGAAGGCATCCCCTCTTTCGTCTTCGTCTATCAGTAACTTTACTTTGAGCTATATTTTTATTCACCCCATGATATGTGTTTTGCTTGGAGCGTCTTGTATGATATGAGTCTTTGCTTTTTAGTTTACCACAATCATCCTTGCTATACACTGATATGTCTCCAACGTATCTATAATTTTTTATTGTTCCATGCTACTATATTACCCCTTTTGGATGTTTATGGGCTTTATTTTACACATTTATATCATTTTTGGGACTAACCTACTAACCGGAGGCCCAGCCCGTATTGCTGTTTTTTTGCCTATTTCGGTATTTCGAAGAAAAGGAATATCAAACGGAGTCCAAACGGAATGAAACATTCAGGAGCATGATGTTTGGAACGAACGTGATCCAGAGGACTTGGAGTGCAAGTCAAGAAGCAGCTGAGGCCTCCATGAGATAGGAGGGCGCCCCCCCTATAGGGCACGCCCCCTGTCTCGTGGGCCCCTCGGGCGGCCACCGAGATACTTCTTCCTCCTATATAAGCCTACGTACCCCGAAAAAATCCAGAGAGCCAACGAAACACAATTTCCACCGCCGTAACCTTCTATATCCGTGAGATCCCATCTTGGAGCCTTCGCCGGCGTTCTACCGGAGGAGAATCGACCACAGAGGGCTTCTACATCAACATCCTTGCCCCTCCGATGAGTTGTGAGTAGTTTACCACAAACCTACGGGTCCATAGTCATTAGCTACGTGGCTTCTTGTCCCTTTTTAGATCTCAATACAATATTCTCCCCTCTCTTGTGGAGATCTATTCGATGTAAACTCTTTTTGCGGTGTGTTTGTCGAGATCTGATGAATTGTCGGTTTATGATCAAGTTTATCTATGACAAATATTTGAATCTCCTCTGAATTCTTTTATGTATGATTGAGTTATCTTTGCAAGTCTCTTTGAATTATCAGTTTGGTTTGGCCTACTAGATTGATCATTCTTGCCATGGGAGAAGTGCTTAGCTTTGAGTTCAATCTTGCGGTGTCCTTACCAGTGACAGCAGGTGTTGCAAGGCACGTATTGTATTGTTGCCATCGAGGATAAAAAGATGGGGTTTATATCATATTGCATGAGTTTATCCCTCTACATCATGTCATCTTGCTTACGACGTTACTCTGTTCTGATGAACTTAATACTCTAGATGTAGGCAGGAGTCGGTCGATGTGTGGAGTAATAGTAGTAGATGCAGGCAGGAGTCGGTCTACTTGTTGCGGACGTGATGCCTATATACATGATCATGCCTAGATAATCTCATAATTATTCGCTTTTCCATCAATTGCTCGACAGTAATTTGTTCACCCACCGTAATACTTATGCTATCTTGAGAAAAGCCACTAGTGAAACCTATGGCCCCGGGGTCTATCTCTTATCATATTTGCTTTCAATCTAATTTTATTTGCATCTTTACTTTTTGCATCTATATTATAAAATACCAAAAATATATTTATCTTATCATACTATCTCTATTAGATCTCACTTTCGCAAGTGGCCGTGAAGGGATTGACAACCCCTTTATTGTGTTGGTTGCGAGTTCTTTGTTTGTTTGTGTTGGTGCATGGGACTTTTGAGGAGCCTCCTACTGGATTGATACCTTGGTTCTCAAAAACTGAGGGATATACTTACGCTACTATTGCTGCATCACCCTTTCCTCTTCAGGGTAAACCAACACAAGCTCAAGACGTAGCAAGAAGGATTTCTGTGGCCGTTGCCGGGGAGGTCTTCGCTCAAGTCAAGACATACCAAGTACCCATCACAAATTCATCTCCCTCGCATTTACATTATTTGTTATTTGCCTCTCGTTTTCCTCTCCCCCACTTCACCCTTGTCGTTTTATTCGCCCTCTCTTTCCCAATCTCCTCCTCTCTCTTTTGCTTGCCTTTTTTTGTTTGCTTGTGTGTTGGATTACTTGTTGCCATGGCGCAAGATAATACCAAATTGTGTGATTTCTTGAATACCAGTAATAATGATTTCCTTAGTACTCCGATTGCTCCTCTTAATGATGCTGAGTCTTGTGAAATCAATACTGCTTTACTGAATCTTGTTATGAAAGATCAATTCGCCGGCCTTCCTAGTGAAGATGCCGCTACTCATCTAAACAACTTTGTTGATTTGTGTGATATGCAAAAGAAGAAAGATACGGATAACGATATTGTCAAATTGAAGTTATTTCCGTTTTCACTTAGAGATCATGCTAAAGTTTGGTTTTCGTCTTTGCCTAAAAATAGTATTGATTCATGGAACATGTGCAAAGATGCTTTTATCTCTAAGTATTTTCCTCCCGCTAAGATTATCACTCTTAGGAACGATATTATGAATTTTAAACAACTTGATCATGAGCATGTTGCCCAATCTTGGGAAAGAATGAAATTGATGATTCGCAATTGCCCTACTCATGGTTTGAATTTATGGATGATCATACAAAATTTTTATGCCGGTTTGAACTTTGCTTCTAGAAATCTCTTTGATTCGGCCGCGGGAGGCATGTTTATGGAAATCACGTTAGGAGATGCTACAAAACTCCTTGATAATATTATGGCTAATTATTCTCAATGGCACACCGAAAGATCTTCTAGTAAAAAAAGTGCATGCTATAGAATAAATCAATGTTTTGAGTGGAAAGATGGATGAACTTATGAAATTGTTTGCTACTAAAAATACTCCTCTTGATCCCAGTGATATGCCTTTGTGTACTTTGATTGAGAATAATAATGAATCTATGGATGTGAATTTCGTTGGTAGGAATAGTTTTGGAAACAATGCTTATACATGAAGCTTTAATGCTAGACCGTTCCCTAGTAATTCCTCAAATAATTATGGAAATTCCTACAATAATTCTTATGGTAATTTTAATAATATACCCTCTGATTTTGATAATAGTGTGAAAGAATTTATGATTTCTCAAAAGAATTTTAATGCTTTGCTTGAAGAAAAATTGCTCAAAGTTGATGATTTGGCTAGGAACGTTGATAGACTTTCACTTGATGTTGATTCTCTTAAACTTAGATCTTCTTCTCCTAAGCATGATATCAATGAGTCTCTCAAAGCAATGAGAATTTCCATTGATGAGTGCAAGGAAAGAACCGCTAGATTGCGTGCAAATAAAGATTGCTTTATAAAAGCGTGTTCTTCTAGTTTCCATGAAAATAATGATGAAGATCTTAAAGTTATTGATGCGTCTCCTATTAGATCTTTGTTTTGCAATATGAATCTTGATAATTATGGGACTGATGATGAGTCAACTTTTCCTAGAAGGCGTCCCAATAATTCGAAGTCTTTAGATCTTGATGCTAAATTTGGTAAAAGTAGGATTGGAGAGGTCGTGACTTTAAATAGCATTGAACCTACTATCTCGGATTTCAAGGAATTTGATTATGATAATTGTTCTTTAGAAGGTTGTATTTCCTTGTTGCAATCCGTTGTTAATTATCCTCATGCTTATAGTCAAAATAAAGCTTTTACCAAACATATCGTTGATGCCTTGATGCAATCTTATGATGAAAAACTTAATTTGGAAGTTTCTATACCTAGAAAACTTAATGATGAGTGGGAACCTACTATAAAGATTAGAATTAAAGATCATGAGTGTTTTCCTTTGTGTGATTTGAGTGCTAGTGTTTCCACGATTCCGAAAACTTTATGCGATATTCTAGGTTTCCATGATCTTGATGATTGCTCTTTAAATTTGCACCTTGCGGATTCCACCATTAAAAAGCCAATGAGAAGGATCAATGATGTTCTCATTGTTGCAAATAGAAATTTGGTGCCCGTAGATTTTATCGTCCTTGATATAGATTGCAATCTTTCTTGCCCTATTATTCTTGGTAGACCTTTCCTTAGAACGATTGGTGCGATTATTGATATGAAGGAAGGGAATATTAGATTCCATTTCCATTAAAGAAAGGCATGGAGCACTTTCCAAGAAATAAAGTCAAATTACCTTATGAATCTATCATGCGAGCTACTTAAGAATTGAGTGCCAAAGACGTCACTACTTAGCTTCGCTTTTATGCCTAGCTAGGGGCGTTAAACGATAGCGCTAGTTGGGAGGCAACCCAATTTTCTTTGTGTTTTTTTGTTTTTGTTCCTGTTTAGTAATAAATCTTGCATCTACCTCCTCTTTAGATGTGTTTTTATCTTTTAATTAGTGTTTGTGCCAAGTAGAACCTATAGGATAACCTATGATGATAGTTGATGTGATTCTGCTGAAAAACAGAAACTTTGCACACACAAATTTAGTTTTGTTAAATCACAGAAACGTGCTTTTGCGTTGATTCTTTTTTGCTTCTGACCAATTGATTGTCCAGGACTTCCTATTTTGGTAGGATTTTTAGAGTTCTATAAGTTTGCATTAGTTACAGATTTCTACAGACTGTTCTGTTTTTGACAGATTCTTTTTTTCGTGTGTTGTTTGCTTATTTTGATGCATCTATGGCTAGTAAAATAGTTTATAAACCATAGAGAAGTTGGAGTACAGTAGGTTTAACACCAAAATAAATAAAGAATGCATTCATTACAGTACCTTATGTGGTGTTTTTTTTTCTTTCACTAACAGAGCTTATAAGATTTCCTGTTGAGTTTTGTGTTGTGAAGTTTTCAAGTTTTGGGTAAAGCTTTTATGGACTATGGAATAAGGAGTGGCAAGAGCCTAAGCTTGGGGATGCCCATGGCACCCCAAGATATTCAAGGATAGCCAAAAGCTTAATCTTGGGGATGCCCCGGGAAGGCATCCCCTCTTTCGTCTTCGTTCATTGGTAACTTTACTTGGAGCTATATTTTTATTCGCCACATGATATGTGTTTTGCTTGGAGTGTCGTTTATTATATTAGTCTTTGCTTTTTAGTTTACCACAATCATCCTTGCCGTACACACCTTTTGGGAGAAGCCTACTTGATTAGGATTTTCTAGAATACTCTATGTGCTTCACTTATATCTTTTGAGCTTGATAGTTTTCCTCTAGTGCTTCACTTATATCTTTTAGAGCACGGTGGTGACTTAATTTTGAAGAAATTGCTAGTCTCTCATGCTTCACTTATATCTTTTTGAGAGTCTTTTAGAACAGCATGGTATTTTCTATGGTTACAAAGTTGGTCCTAGAATGATGAGCATCCAAGTTGGGTATAATAAAAACTATCATAGAACAGAATTGGATGTTATGATCAATATGATGCTTGATAATTGTTTTGAGATATGGAGGTAGTGATATTAAAGTCATGCTAGTTGAGGTGATTATGAAAAGTACTTGTGTTGAGGGTTGTGATTCCCGTAGCATGCACGTATGGTGAACCGCTTCGTGATGAAGTTGGAGCACAATTTTATTTATTGAGTGTCTTCCTTATGAGTGGCGGTCGGGGACGAGAGATGGTCTTTTCCTACCAATCTATCCCCCTAGGAGCATGCACATAGTGCTTTGGTTTTTGATGACTTCTAGATTTTTGCAACAAGTACATGAGTTCTTTTAACTAATGTTGAGTCCATGGATTATACGCACCTCACCCTTCCACCATTGCTAACCTCTCTTGTGCCGCGCAACTTTCGCCGGTACCATACACCTACCATATACCTTCCTCAAAACAGCCACCATACCTACCTATCATGGCATTTCCATAGCCATTCCGAGATATATTACCATGCAACTTTCCACCGTTCCGTTCATATGACACGCATTACTTTTGTCATATTGCTTTTTGCATGATCATGTAGTTGACATTGTATTTGTGGCAAGGCCACCTTCATAATTTTCATACATGTCGCTCTTGATTCATTGCATATCCCGGTACACCGCCGGAGGCATTCATATAGAGTCATATCTTGTTCTAGCTTTGAGTTGTAATTCTTGAGTTGTAAATCCATAAAAGTGTGATGATCTTCATTATTAGAGCATTGTCCTAGTGAGGAAAGGATGATGAAGACTATGATTCCCCCGCAAGTCGGGATGAGACTTCGGACTTTACAAAAAGAAAAAAAAGAAAGAAGAAAAAAAAGAAAAGAGAAAGGCCAAAAAGAAAAAAAAAGGCCATAGAAAAAAAAGAATAAATAAATAAATAAAGAGAAAAAAATAAAATGAGAGAAAAAGAGAGAAGGGACAATGCTACTATCTCTTTTTCCACACTTGTGCTTCAAAATAGCACCATGATCTTCATGATAGAGAGTCTCATATGTTGTCCCTTTCATATACCAGTGGTAATTTTTCATTATAGAACTTGGCTTGTATATTCCAATTATGGGCTTCCTCAAAATGCCCTAGGTCTTCGTGAGCAAGCAAGTTGGATGCACACCCACTTAGTTTCTTTTGTTGAGCTTTCATATATTTATAGCTCTAGTGCATCTGTTGCATGGAAATCCCTACTCACTCACATTGATATCTATTAATGGGCATCTCCATAGCCCGTTGATACGCCTAGTTGATGTGAGACTATCTTCTCCTTTTTTGTCTTCTCCACAACCACCATTCTATTCCACATATAGTGCCATGTCCATGGTTCACGCTCATGTATTGCGTGACAGTTGAAAGAGTTTGAGATTATTAAAGTATGAAACAATTGCTTGGCTTGTCATCGGGGTTGTGCATGATTAAATACTTTGTGTGATGAAGATAGAGCAACAACCGGACTATATGATTTTGTAGGGATAACTTTCATTGGCCATGTTATTTTGAGAAGACATGATTACTTTGATTAGTATGCTTGAAGTATCACCATCTTCATGTTAATATGAAATTTTATTTTGTATCATTTGGATCTGAACATTCATGCCACAATAAAGAAAATTACATTGAGAATTATGCTAGGTAGCATTCCACATCAAATTTTTTGAGAATTATGCTAGGTAGCATTCCACATAAAAAATTTCTTTTTTATCATTTACCTACTCGAGGACGAGCAAGAATTAAGCTTGGGGATGCTTGATATGTCTCCAACGTATCTATAATTTTTGATTGTTCCATGCTATTATATTACCCCTTTTGGATGTTTATGGGCTTTATTTTACACATTTATATCATTTTTGGGACTAACCTACTAATCGGAGGACCAGCCCGTATTGCTGTTTTTTGCCTATTTCAGTATTTCAAAGAAAAGGAATATCAAACGGAGTCCAAACGGAATGAAACCTTTGGAAGCGTGATTTTTGGAACGAATGTGATCCAGTGGACTTGGAGTGCAAGTCAAGAAGCAGCCCAGGCCTCCACGAGATAGGAGGGCGCCCTCCCCCCTATAGGGCGCGCCCCCTGTCTCCTGGGCCCCTCGAGCGGCCACCGACGTACTTCCTCCTCCTATATAAGCCTAGGTACCCCGAAAATATCCAGAGAGCCAACAAAACACAATTTCCACCGTCGTAACCTTCTATATCCGCGAGATCCCATCTTGGAGCCTTCACCGGCGTTTTGGCGGAGGGGGAATCGACCACGGAGGTCTTCTACATCAACATCCTTGCCCCTCCGATGAGTTGTGAGTAGTTTACCACAGACCTACGGGTCCATAGTTATTAGCTAGATGGCTTCTTCTCTCTTTTTGGATCTCAATACAATGTTCTCCCCTCTCTTGTGGAGATCTATTCGATGTAAACTCTTTTTGTGGAGTGTTTGTCGAGATCCGATGAATTGTGGGTTTATGATCAAGTTTATCTATGACAAATATTTGAATCTCCTCTGAATTCTTTTATGTATGACTGAGTTATCTTTGCAAGTCTCTTCGAATTATCAGTTTGGTTTGGCCTACCAGATTGATCTTTCTTGCCATGGGAGAAGTGCTTAGCTTTGGGTTCAATCTTGCAGTATCCTTACCCAGTGACAGCAGGGGTTGCAAGGCACGTATTGTATTGTTGCCATCGAGGATAAAATGATGGGGTTTATATCATATTGCATGAGTTTATCCCTCTACATCATGTCATCTTGCTTAAGGCGTTACTCTGTTCTTATGAACTTAATTCTCTAGATGCAGGCATGAGTCGGTCGATGTGTGGAGTAATAGTAGTAGATGCAGGCAGGAGTCGATCTACTTGTTGTGGACGTGATGCCTATATACGTGATCATGCCTATATTACCTCCATACCCTGAAAACATCTAGGAGCACCACGAAAAACTATTTCCACCGCCGCAACCTTCTATATCCGCGAGATCCCATCTTGGAGCCTTCACCGGCGCTCCGCCAGAGGGGGAATCGACCATGGAGGGCCTCTACATCATCTCCAAGGCCTCTCCGATGAGTTGTGAGTATTTTACCACAGACCTTCAGGTCAATAGTTATTAGCTAGATGGCTTCTTCTCTCTCTTTGAATCTCAATACAAAGTTCTCCTCGAACTTCTTGGAGATCTATTCGATGTAACTCTTTTTGCGGTGTGTTTGTTGAGGTCTGATGAATTGTGGGTTTATGGTAAAGTTTATCTATGATAAATATTTGAACCTCCTCTGAATTCATTTATGTATGATTGTTTATCTTTGCAAGTCTCTTCGAATTATCAGTTTGGTTTGGCCTGCTAGATTGATCTTTCTTGTAATGGGAGAAGGGCTTAGCTTTGGGTTCAATCTTGCGGTGTCCTTTCCCAGTGATAGAAGGGCAGCAAGGCACGTATTATATTGTTGCCATCAAGGATAAAAATATGGGGTTTATATCATATTTCTTGAGTTTATCCCTCTACATCATGTCATCTTTCTTAATGCGTTACTCTGTTCTTCATGAACTTAATACTTTAGATGCAGGCAGGAGTCGGTCGATGTGTGGAGTAATAGTAGTAGATGCAGAATCGTTTCGATCTACTTGTCACAGACGTGATGCCTATATACATGATCATGCCTAGATATTCTCATAACTATGCACTTTTCTATCAATTGCTCGACAGTAATTTATTCACCCACCGTAATACTTATGCTATGTTGAGAGAAGCCACTAGTGAAACCTATGGCCCCTGGGTCTATCTCTTATCATATTTGCTTTCAATCTACTTTTATTTGCATCTTTACTTTTTGCATCTATGTTATAAAATACCAAAAATATATTTATCTTCTCATACTATCTCTATTAAATCTGACTTTCGCAAGTGGCTGTGAAGGGATTGACAACCCCTTTATTGTGTTGGTTGCGAGTTCTTTGTTTGTTTTTGTAGGTGCATGGGACTTTTGAGGAGCCTCCTACTGGATTGATACCTTGGTTCTCAAAAACTGAGGGAAATACTTACGCTACTATTGCTACATCACCCTTTCCTCTTCAGGGAAAACCAACGCAAGCTCAAGACGTAGCATACACACCTTTTGGGAGAGACGCACATGATTCGGAATTTATTAGAATATTCTATGTGCTTCACTTATGTCTTTTGAGCTAGATAGTTTTGCTCTATGTGCTTCACTTATACTTTTTAGGGCAAGGCGGTGGCTTTATTTTGTAGAAATTATTGATCTCTCATGCTTCACTTATATTATTTTGAGAGTCTTTTAGAACAGCATGGTATTTGCTATGGTTATAAAGTTGGTCCTAATATGATGGGCATCCAAGTTGGGTATAATAAAAACTATCATAGGAAGTGAATTGGACGCTATGATCAATTTGATGCTTGATAATTGTTTTGAGATATAAAGGTGGTAATATTAGAGTTATGCTAGTTGAGTAATTATGAAATTGAGGAATACTTGTGTTGAAGTTGGCAAGTCCCGTAGCATGCGCGTATGGTAAAAGTTGTGTAACAAATTTATTGCATGGAGTGCTCTTTTGATTGCCTTCCTTATGTGTGGAGGTCGGGGGCGCGCCATGGTTAACTCCTACCAACCTCCCCCATAGAAGCATGCGTAGCAGTACTTTGCTTCGAGGGCTAATAAAACTTTTACAATATACCAACCTCCCCCCTAGGAGCATGCATAGCAGTACTTTGCTTTGAGGGCTAATAAAACTTTTGCAATAAGTATATGAGTTCTTTATGACTAATGTGAGTCCATGGATTATACGCACTCTTACCTTTCCATCATTGCTAGCCTCTTCGGTACCGTGCATTGCCCTTTCTCACCTTGAGAGTTGGTGCAAATTTCGCCATTGCATCCAAACCCCGTGATACGATACGCTCTATCACACATAAACCTCCTTATATCTTCCTCAAAACAGCCACCATACCTACCTATTATGGCATTTCCATAGTCATTCCGAGATATATTGCCATGCAACTTTCCCCTGTTCCGTTTATCATGACACGCATCATCGTTGTCATATTGCCTTGCATGATCATGTAGTTGACATCGTATTAGTGGCAAAGCCACCTTGCATAATTTTTCATACATGTCACTCTTAATTCATTGCCCATCCCGGTACACCGCCGGAGGCATTCATATAGAGTCATATCTTGTTCTAATATCGAGTTGTAATTCTTGAGTTGTAAATAAATAGAAGTGTGATGATCATCATTATTAGAGCATTGTCCCTTATAAAAAAAGGCCAAATAAAAAAAGGCCAAAGAAAAAAAGGCCAAAAAAAGAAAGGCCCAAAAAACAGAGAATAAAAAAGGGGACAATGTTACTATCCTTTTCCACACTTGTGCTTCAAAGTAGCACCATGGTCTTCATGATAGAAAGTCTCTTATGTTGTCACTTTCATATACTAGCTTGTATATTCCAACGATGGCTTCCTCAAAATGCCCTAGGTCTTCATGAGCAAGCAAGTTGGATGCACACCCACTTAGTTTCTTTTGTTGAGCTTTCATACATTTATAGCTCTAGTGCATCTGTTGCATGGAAATTCCTACTCCTCATGTTGACATCAATTGACAGGCTTCTCCATAGCCCGTTGATTAGCCTCGTCAATGTGAGAGTTTCTCCTTTTTTTGTCTTCTCCACACAACCTCCGTCATCATATTCTATTCCACCCATAGTGCTATATCCATGGCTCACGCTCATGTATTGCGTGAGAGTTGAAAAAAGCTTAAGCGCATTAAAAAGTATGAAACAATTGCTTGGCTGAAACTGGGTATGCATGATGGGAGTATTTTGCGTGATGAAAATGAAGCATAGCCTAACTATATGATTTTGTAGGGATGAACTTTCCTTAGCCATGTTATTTTAAGAAGACATGATTGCTTTGCTAGTATGCTTGAAGTATTACTATTTCTTATGTCAATATGAACTTTAATTTTGAATCATTTGGATCTGAAAATTCATGCCACAATAAACAAAATTACATTGAGAAATATGCTAGGTAGCATTCCACATCAAAAATTCTGTTTTTATCATTTACCTACTCGAGGACGAGCAGGAATTAAGCTTGGGGATGCTTGATATGACTCAAATGTATCTATAATTTTTGGTTGTTCCATGCTAATATATTACCCATTCTGGATATTTATGGGCTTTACTTTACACTTTTATATCATTTTTGGGACTAACCTACTAACCGGAGGCCCAGCCCGAATTGCTGTTTTTTTGCCTATTTCAGTGTTTCGAAGAAAAGGAATATCAAACGGAGTTCAAACAGAATGAAACCTTTGGGAGCGATCTTTTTGGAACAAACGCAATCCAGGAGACTTGGAGTGGCCGTCAAGAAGCAGCCAAGGCGGCCACGAGGTAGGAGGGCACACCCTAGGGGGGTGGGCGCGCCTGCCACCCTCGTGGGCCCCTCGTGGCTCCCCTGACTTACCTCCTTCGCCTATATTACCTCCATACCCTGAAAACATCCAGGAGCACCACGAAAAACTATTTCCACCGCCGCAACCTTCTATATCCGCGAGATCCCATCTTGGAGCCTTCACTGGCGCTCCGCCAGAGGGGGAATCGACCATGGAGGGCCTCTACATCATCTCTAAGGCCTCTCCGATGAGTTGTGAGTAGTTTACCACAGACCTTTGGGTCCATAGTTATTAGCTCGATGGCTTCTTCTCTCTCTTTGAATCTCAATACAAAGTTCTCCTCAAACTTCTTGGAGATCTATTCAATGTAACTCTTTTTGCGGTATGTTTGTCAAGATCCGATGAATTGTGGGTTTATGATAAAGTTTATCTATGAGAAATATTTGAATCTCCTCTGAATTCTTTTATGTATGATTGTTAATCTTTCCAAGTCTCTTCGAATTATCAGTTTGGTTTGGCCTACTAGATTGATCTTTGTTGTAATGGGAGAAGTGCTTAGCTTTGGGTTCAATCTTGCGGTGTCCTTTCCCAGTGATAGCAGGGGCAGCAAGGCACATATTGTATTGTTGCCATCGAGGATAAAAAGATGGGGTTTATATCATATTTCTTGAGTTTATCCCTCTACATCATGTCATCTTTCTTAATGCGTTACTCTGTTCTCCATGAACTTAATACTCAAGATGTAGGCAGGAGTCGGTCGATGTGTGGAGTAATAGTAGTAGATGCAGAATCATTTCGATCTACTTGTCACGGACGTGATGCCTATATACATGATCATGCCTAGATATTCTCATATCTATGCACTTTTCTATCAATTGCTCGACAGTAATTTGTTCACCCACTGTAATACTTATGCTATCTTGAGAGAAGCCACTAGTAAAACCTATGGCCCTCGGGTCTATCTTTTATGATATAAGTTTTCCATCTACTTTTATTTGCATATTTACTTTCCAATCTATATCATAAAAATACCAAAAATATTTATCTTATCTTATTATCTCTATCAGATCTCACTTTCGCAAGTTACCGTGAAGGTATTGACAACCCCTTTATCGCGTTGGTTGCGAGGTTCTTGTTTGTTTGTGTAGGTACGAGGGACTTGTGTGGAGCCTCCTACTGGATTGATACCTTGGTTCTCAAAAACTGAGGGAAATACTTATGCTACTTTGCTGCATCACCCTTTCCTCTTCAAGGGAAAACCTCGTGCTCAATAGGTAGCAGAGCACACACTGACTGTAGGACGTGACCACTAGGAAAAGCCCCAGGATACTCTTCTCTGCTCATTTCTAATCCTCCACTATTTATAGTCTATAGATGACGGACCCCCAGAACAAGTCCACCCAGCCGGATGATGTCACCCCTTTCGGAGGCCACTTGAAGGAAGTCACGAAGTACCTGAACATCGGACTACCAAGCTTGACTAGAACCTTCACTGCGACTTTACCACAAGAGGAGCGCTGGAGGATCAAAGTTCGTGTACCTGGGACGATATTTGCACTAACAACCGAGCCTATCAAATTTACCTTGGATACACCAATTTGGAACTTAAGGAAGAGCATGGCAGCCCACATCACTTTTGGACGCATATGTGAGGTGTACCACAAGGAGCTTGAAGACCCTGTCTATCAGATATGTGGACGCCGAGACGAGCAATGGGAGATGGTTCGGACCAGGAAGGATGGATCAATTGCGACGTACATTTAGGAGATGGATCAGCACATTCGTTGATACGAGAATCAGATGTGCGCTATCATGAAGAAGACCTAGAAGGTGATGAAAAGGATTATCGAGCTAGAAGAGGAACTGAAGTCAACACGTGATGGATATGAAGAAGAAATTGTTGTGCTATTGGAGAAGCATGAAGATCTGAAGAAGAAGCTAGGAATACCTGTGGTGAAACCAAAGCAAGAACCTGAACTGGACATCCGATCGGAGGACTACATCACATTGGATGACACCGACACATATAGTGATGCTGATGATGACAGTGATGATTGAGGGAGTCCTAGACTAGGGGTGTCCGGATAGCCGAACTATCACCATTGACCGGACTCCTAGACTATGAAGATACAAGATAGAAGACTTCGTCCCGTGTCCGGATGGGACTTTCCTTGGCGTGGAAGGCAAGCTTGGCGATACGGATATGTAGATCTCCTACCATTGTAACCGACTCTGTGTAACCCTAGCCCTCTCCGGTGTCTATATAAACCGGAGGGTTTTAGTCCGTAGGACGAACAACAATCATACCATAGGCTAGCTTCTACGGTTTAGCCTCTCTAATCTCGTGGTAGATCTACTCTTGTACTACCCATATCATTAATATTAATCAAGCAGGAGTAGGGTTTTACCTCCATCGAGAGGGCCCGAACCTGGGTAAAAACATCATGTCCCTTGTCTCTTGTTACCATCTGCCTAGACGCACAGTTCGGGACCCCCTACCCGAGATCCGCCGGTTTTGACACCGACATTGGTGCTTTCATTGAGAGTTCCTCTGTGTTGTCACCTTTAGGCCCGATGGCTCCTTCGATCATCAACAACGACGCGGGTGAGACTTTTCTCCCCGGACAGATCTTCGTATTCGGCGGATTTGCACTGCGGGCCAATTCAGTTGGCCACCTGGAGCAGATCGAAAGCTACGCCCCTGGCCATCAGGTCAGATTTGGGAGTTTGAACTACACGGCTGACATCCGCGGAGACTTGATCTTCGACGGATTCGAGCCACAGCCAAGTGCGCCGCACTGTCTCGATGGGTATGATCTAGCTCTGCCGCCGGACTGTACCCTGGAGGCCGCACCAGCGTCCGCTCCGACCCCTAGCTCGGAGCCGACTTCGCCGGTCGAGGACGAGTGGCTGGACACCGCCTCGGGGGCTACGATCTCTACGGCGATTGAGCCAAACACCATCCCTGTCCTTCGCAAAGACCGTGACTCTGAGGTGCCGGACTCCTCTACGGACTCCGAACCTCCTGCGCCCCTGCCTATCAAATCCGATTGGGCGCCGGTTGTGGAGTTCATTGCTGCGGACATCTTTCAGCACTTGCTCTTTGGTGACATCCTGAATTCACTAAAGTCTCTCTCTTTATCAGAAGAGCCCTGGCCGTACTATGGTCAGGAAGGTTGGGATGCGGACGACGAAGAAATTCAACGCCCACCCACCACCCACTTTGTAGCCACTATCGATGATTTAACCGACATGCTCGACTTTGACTCCGAAGACATCGACGGTATGGACGACGATGCTGGAAACGACCAAGAACCAGCGCCTACAGGGCACTGGAAGGCCACCTCAACTCACGATGTATATATGGTGGATACACCTAAAGGAAGCGATAACGAGGAACAACGGGACGCTGTGAAGGATAATTCCCTCGAAAAGCAGTCAAAACGGCGACGTAAGCGCCGCTCAAAGTCCCGCCTCGACAAATACAGCACCCATACAGACCCAGCCCTAGACCAGGGCGAACCGGTGGACGACGAACATGCCATCGAGCAACCATCCGAACAGGATAACTTGGATAAACAATCCGTCCCCGGCAAAGATAACAGTCCGGACGATCTCACGCCGGACACATCGTTGGAGCAGAAGAACCTCCACAAAAGGCTCGTCGCCACTGCACATAGCTTGAAAAAGCAGAAGCGGAAGCTCAAAACAGTGGAAGACGCACTCTGAATGAGATGGAGCAAAGTACTCAACTCCGCAGACAAATACGGCGATAGTCGCCAAACAAAGAGCTACCCGAAGCGCAAACTACTGCCCGAATTTGATGAGGAGGCCGTAGAGCCTCCACAATCAAAGAACAAAGAGGCCGCCCGGTCGGATAGACGACCACATGGCAAACATAGAGCGGCAAGCGGCACCGCACACAAGCCGGCACGCGATCTGCATAAGGATCCGCACCAAAAGGATGGCCCAGTCAGGTCTATCTATGTTTCACCGATGAGGTGCTGGATCATGAATTTCCACCGGGATGCAAGCCCGTAAACATAGAGGCATACGACGGAACAACAGACCCTGGAGTCTGGATTGAGGATTATATCCTGCACATACACATGGCTAGAGGAGATGACCTCCATGCCATAAAATACTTACCCCTCAAGCTCAAAGGGCCAGCTCGGCATTGGCTCAAAAGCCTCCCGGAAAATACCATTGGAAGTTGGGAAGAGCTCGAGGATGCGTTTCGGGCATATTTTCAGGGGACTTATGTCCGCCCTCCGGATGCAGACAATTTAAGTCACATAACTCAACAGCCTGGAGAGCCAGCCCGCAAATTCTAGAACAGGTTCCTCACCAAAAAGAACCAAATAGTCGACTGTCCGGATGCCGAAGCCTTAGCAACTTTCAAACAGAACGTCCGAGACGAATGGCTCGCCAGACACCTTGGCCATGAAAAGCCGAGAACAATGGCCACACTAACAAGCCTCATGACCCGCTTTTGCGTGGGAGAGGATAGCTGGCTGGCAAGATGCAGCACCAGCGACCCAAGTACATCCGAGGTCAGGGATGGAAATGGGAAACCATGACGCAACAAGGACCAGCGCCGGACCAAGGGAAACAATCCGAAGAGCATGACAGTCAACGCCGGATTCAAAAGCTCTTGGCAGAACAATAAAAAACTGCCTCTTAAGGACAACAGCGACGAGCTATCCAACCTAAACAAAATCTTGGACAAGATATGCCAAATCCATAGTACTCCCGGGAAGCCTGCAAACCATACCCACAGAGATTGTTGGGTATTCAAGCAGTCCGGCCAACTTAACGCTGAACACAAGGGGCTCGACACACCAAGTGAGGATGACGACGAACCCCACAAGCAGAGCACCGGAAAACAAAAGAATTTCCCACAAGAGGTCAAAACAGTAAACTCACTTCAAGTGACAAAAGGGAAAAACAGAGCAGCACCGACTGAAATACGCGCCACACGGTCCACCCCAGCAGAGTCCCGACACTGGATGTCAAAACCAATCACCTTCGACCATCAGGATTACTCCGGAAGTATCCGGAACGCAGGATGGACTGCTTTGATATTAGATCCTATAATCGACGGACTACAATTTACACAAGTCCTAATGGACGGCGGCAGTGATCTAAACCTGCTATATCAGGACACAATCCGCAGAATGGGGATAGACACAACCAAAATTCGCCATAGCAACACTTCCTTTAAAGGAGTGATGCCAGGCCCATATGCCCATTGCACGGGCTCTCTACCACTAGAAGTTGTGTTTGGCTCATCCGACAACTTCCATCGCGAAAAGTTAGTCTTCCACATCGCCCCATTTAAAAGTAGCTATCAAGCACTATTGGGACGCGAAGCTTTCGCCCGCTTTAACGCAATACCGCATTACGCATCTCTTACACTTAAAATGCCCGGTCCACGCGGCATCATCTCATTAAAGGGAAACTTCGAGTGTTCCTCGAATACGGAAGAACGTGAGACTGCCTTGATAGCCACACACTAATCCAGCTTTGCTGATCAAAGCACCTAAACAGGTCATTCGGACCCCGGACACGGTTAGGCGAGTCCGGCATAAATAAACAAGGGGCTTACTAGCCGCGTACCCCCTTACAAGGGGCTCCACGCATGTACAACAAGAGACAATAAAGCTCAATTTTATTCATTTTTTGAATCATACTCTTTTATTTTAAAATATATTTTTCGCACGATCTTTTTTTTCCCAACTAAGTTCTTCTCTTTTACAGATGAACACCGTGCTACACCCATCCAGGATACGGCACAATGGAGACACACGCGCAGACGTGCAGTAGGGACCCGTTGCAAGGATTCTTTTCAGATTAAGACCCTACGTAAACCTTTTTTACTGTCTCTTGTTGATACACATCCCCCGGTTTCTTGCTATAACCGAGGAGGAGGCTGGCGCTTTGGCATCGGCCGCGTCAGAAATTTTTGCGCGTACCTGGACACTAGGGGCTTAGGGCATTGTTCTGCCCGTTTTCTTAAAGACCGAATACCTTAGGGAGTGTTCGGCGTCTCGAGTTAGGCCTTATATGCATCAGCTCCGAATCATGTCTTTGGTCAAATGTTGGGTTTGCTCGGCTCCTATGTTTTGCTGCCTTACGTTCCGCTCTATCGGCTAACGCGGCACCAAGAGAACTACTGCGATTGTGCCCCGGTTCGGCCTGGTGAGCACCTCAGTAGAGAAAGTCGAAAACTGACTGTCATGATATAGCGTGAGACTGGTCAACCACTCGATGACCCACCGGAATGTTTAGAATTCCTCTGCATAAACGAAGGACCGTTTCCCGGTCAGGCACATATGCGCCCCGAATTCGGAGAGCGCGGTGCCCCTAGGGGCTATATAGTAGCCCCACCATCGAACTCCTATGGCTAAGTGAAAGTGATAAAGCATTATAGTCCGGTTGCCTAGTTTGCTATGCTATCACCTCCTTCACAGGACCAAGACGTTGGATTAAGTGTGAAAATGCACTTTTTTTGCAAACACCCCCGCACTATGTGCGTGGGGGCTGAAGACGAAGACTGCCATCTTTCAGGTTATATACACATATACATTAACGGCCGCACAGGAGGTATCTCAATACTTGAACGCACAAGTATAAAAAGCCCTTATATTATATTGAAACATCATTTCACAAATCATACATGTCATTAGAACATAATATCCTTCGAGCACTGCGTCTCTATTAAACGAGTGCCCTGGAGGACTTCCTCAAAATAGTGCTCGCTAGGTACTCGGCTTCTGTCCGAATCCTAGGATGCAATGTCGGTGGCCTTCATCTCTGCCCAGTATGTTCTGACACGGGCAAGAGCCATCCGCGCACCCTCTATGCATGTCGACCGCTTCATTGCATCGATATGCGGCACCGCACCAAGGAACTGCTGCACCAAGCCAAAATAACTCTTCGGCTCAGGCCTTTTCGGCCACAAATGAGTCACGACATCCTTCATGGCAAGTCCGGACAACCTATTCAGCTCAGCCCATTCGGCCAAACGATCGGTCAATGAAAGCGGACGCTCTGGACTATGGAACTGCGACCAAAAAAGCTCTTCCATTCCGTGATCCTTTTGGCCTTGGAAGTGTGCGACCGCGTCTGCGGCACTCGCCGCCAAATCCAGATAAGCATCCTCCGCACCCCACAGCTGGCCGAACTGAGCATACTTCGGATCCATGAACTTCCTCTGCAGCAGAAACGGCTTTCCAGCCGCGATATCCCCGGCTTGACGTAGCTCCTCCGTTATCGCTCTCATCGCGGAGCGGGCATCCGTGGCTTCGGCGGTGGCCTTCTTCGGTACCTCTTGCTCCGCTCAGCGTTCTTTTCCAAGAAACTCGCAGCGGTCGGTAGCATTCTTCAACTTCCCGGCCATCTCGGCCATTTCCTCCCTCCTTCGGCAGTGAGCAGCCTGTTCAGCTTTTAGCTCCTCGGCCGCCCTCAAGGCAGCCGCATCACTTTTTCTGGCTTGCTCCTTGACTCGGGCTAGCTCCGCCCGAAGGTTCTCCATAGCAGCGGCACCATCTGCATAAAGCATACATGTTGTAAGGCATGGGCGTCAAGCTCCCTTACCAGGTGTCCACGGAAAAGTTGCATACCTTGTGACTCGTCAAGCCGCTTATTGACAAGCGCGATGTCCGCATCCGCCATGTCAAGTTGCCGCTTCAGTTCGGCAAATTGATCAGTCCGGCTGGCCACCGGACGCTTCGCCACCTATATAGGACAGGTGACATCTTACAACTGAGATTATGATCCTTGGCGCGCTGTCACTTTCGACAACGTACCGAGTCTCAGGGGCTACTATCTATACAGGGCGCATTCTATATGCAAAACTGTCAGAAGGTATATCATTTTCGCGTACCTCAAACCCCGTCAGTAAACTTCTGACGGCATCATGCAATCCGCTCTCAGGATGAAATCCTTTCAATCACCGTACCCATTAACGCACGGTGATCTTCTGAGATAGACGCTCGCCCGAGCAGATCCTTCAGCTCCTTCGACCGTACACCAGTTGGTGCCGGACCTCCGGGCCCCGCTGGACTCGGGGAAACCCTCCACGACGACACCTCAGGGTCGTCCGCCCCACAAGACGGTACGGCAGATGGAGGCATTTCGCTCTCCATCATCTCCGGACGAAGATCCCCCGAAGACGAGCTCTGCTGAGAAGGGCTGAGATCCGAACTACAAGGTAAAACTTCAGTTATCTTCAGAAATAAAAATAGGGATGTCCCTTATTACGAAACTCCCCTTTCTACTTACAGCTCGCTGGAGGGCTGATTCCCGTGGGGAAATAGTGCGGCCAGGGCTTCTCCTGGCGCAGGACCCTCTGGTGAAGATTTCTTCCCCCGCTTTGAGGCCTTGGCCTCCGGATCTTCAGAAGCGGTCCTCTTCTCCCCCTGGAGGGAGGGATTCTCGATCCCCCTTCCTTGAAAGCCTCCTTCGCGGAGGCAGTAGCTTCCCTGTTCCCCCCTTTGCCCTCTTCCAAAGGCGCAGCCTCCAGCATCTTGGTTAACACAGGATCCGGCGTGGTCTCAGGGAGGGGGGCCGGACACCTTATTAGTTTTGCTTTCGCTATCCACTCCTGTTCAAGGGACAGCTCTTTGAAGGGCAAGTTTATGGTAAATGTACGTATAGCATGTCCGGGCACAGGACTACTTACTTGAGTATCCGGGCGATTGCAGCTCAGACCTGCATCCTCGGTCAAGTTTGGACACATCTCTTGTGATCCGAATAACAGTTTATACATCTCCATGGGCGTCGCGCCCATGAAGTGTTGGAGAGCTCGTGGTCCCTCCGGATTAAATTCCCACAGGCAAAGGGGGCGACAATTGCAGGGCAGAAGGTGCCGAATCAGCATGACCTACGCCACTACGACCAGATTGATCTCTCTCTCTTGGAGGTCTCAAATATGGCCCTGCAGTAGAGGAACGTCCTTGGACGGCCCCGAGTCGAGCCCTTTGTTGACCCATGACGCCAGCCGTTGTGGAGGACCCGGGCGGAAGGCAGGTGGCGCCACCCATTTGGTTCCCCTGGGAGCGGTGATGTAAAACCACTCTTGTTGCCATAAACCGAGCACCTCTTGAAAAGAGCCCTCGGGCCATGGAGCGTCAGCATTTTTGCTTATAACAGCCCCTCTGCACTCTGTCTGCTGCCCCTTGATCATCTCCGGCTCCACTTTGAAGGTCTTGAGCCACAATCAAGAGTGAGGGGTAATGCGGAGGAAGGCTTTGCATACGACAATGAACGATGAGATGTGGAGGATGGACTCTGGATCTAAGTCATGGAATTCCAGCCCATAATAAAACATGAGCCCCCTCATGAAGGGGTCCGTCGAGAAGCCTAAACCCCGAAGGAAGTGAGACACGAACACCATGCTGTCACCAGGCTCGGGAGTAGGAATAACCTGCCCTTGGGCAGGTAGCCTATGCGAAATTTTGCCGGTTAGATACCTGGCATCTCTCAGCTTTAGCACATCTTCTTCTGTGACGGAAGAGGGCATCCACCGGCCTTGCAGGTCGGAGCCGGACATCGTCGAAGGTCCGAAGCGCCTGAATCTGGAGCTTTGGGTGTTGGAACTCGAGGCGAGGGGCGGATTCGATTGAGATCGAAAGAAAGAGCAGGCCTTGGTCTCGTTATAAAGAGGTTGAATACCAAGAGCCCTCCCCCTGGCCGTTTGGGACTCGCCTTCGATAGAGGGGGCGTGCCAACAGGCACGGTTGGGTTACCCACACCCGTATCGATGAGGATCCTGGAATAAGGGGACACGATCTCTGCTTTGACAAGACGTGCCAAGAAAACCGCTTCGCTAAACGCGCTGAGGTGGAACAGTAAAAACGATTCAAATAAAGGCCTGGCCGTGGTGTGATGTCATGCCATGGAATACGTCAGCAGATTGAACTTGTGTAAATATTATTCTATCTACGATGGTATGTGGAACTTATTTTGCAGAGCCGGACACTATCCTTGTGTTCAAAATCTTCTACGAAGTATTCGGAGGAGGAACCCGCCTTGCAATGCCGAAGACAATATGCGCACCGGACTCGTCGTCATTGAAGCCTGGTTCAGGGGCTACTGAGGGAGTCCTGGACTAGGGGGTGTCCGGATAGCCGAACTATCACCGTTGACTGGACTCCTAGACTATGAAGATACGAGATTGAAGACTTCGTCTCGTGTCTGGATGGGACTTTCCTTGGCGTGGAAGGCAAGCTTGGCGATACGGATATGTAGATCTCCTACCATTGTAACCGACTCTGTGTAACCCTAGCCCTCTCCGGTGTCTATATAAACCGGAGGGTTTTAGTCCGTAGGACGAACAACAATCATACCATAGGCTAGCTTCTACGGTTTAGCCTCTCTAATCTCGTGGTAGATCTACTCTTGTACTACCCATATCATTAATATTAATCAAGCAGGAGTAGGGTTTTACCTCCATCGAGAGGGCCCGAACCTGGGTAAAAACATCGTGTCCCTTGTCTCCTATTACCATCCACCTAAACGCACAGTTCGGGACCCCCTACCTGAGATCCGCCGGTTTTGACACCGACAATGATGATTATGAAAACGAAGCTAGAGCTGACATTATGGAGTCATCCACCGATCAAATTTTCTAGATGACCGTCCTGTTACTAGTAGTATTCTTCCAAGTAGATAGAATCGATCGATTTGTAATAGTAGTTTAGATCGTTTGTGTGAATCTTGTTTGATATTGAGTCGTTTGAATTGAATGTATTTGCCTCATATGCATATGGGTAGTGAAATCTCTAATAGACCTAATTCTATTCTGTTTTCTCACCCCCTCTAACCCATCAGATGCCTTCGAGACATGACCCCAGATTAACTTGAGCTCACCCAGTTGATCCAACAACAGAATGCCTTGATGCAGATGATGATCCAGAACCAAGGTAGCAACAACAACAACCCACCGCCACCACCCCCTGTTGACAACCTAGCCTATTTTCTGAGGTTGAATCCACCAGTGTTCTCTAGCAGCACCGAGCCAATAGTTGCATATGATTGGCTTTGCAAGATTGGGAGGGAGCTAACCAATGTTGGATGCATGGATATGGAGAGAGTGTGCTTTGCCGCACATCAGCTTGATGGACCCGCAGGCTCTTGGTGGGAGAATATCACCACCACTTACCCCATTGATACAATTACATGGGGTCAGTTTCAGCAGGCCTTCCGCACCGCACATGTTTCAGCTGGAGCCATGAGTTTGAAGAAGCATGAGTTCCACAACTTACGCCAATGGAGTCGTACAATGGGGCAATATGTGGATGAGTTCAGCAAGCTAGCACGTTATGCGCCAGATGATGTGGCCACAGATGCCGCGAAGCAGGAGAAGTTTCTTGAGGGACTCAATGATGAGCTAAGTATGCAGTTGATGGTGGCAACCTTCAACAACTACCGTGAGCTGGTAGACATGGCCCTCATGATTGAAGGCAAGCAACAACAAATAGATAGCGGCAAGAGTACAGGGGAAGTATAATTCTGGAGCTCAGCAGAAGCCTCGCTATTCCCGGTACTCGGGAGGACACACTCACCATAACCATGGGGGACATTCACACAATGGAGGAAGTTCACACAACCATAGTGTCCCTAAGAATGGTAATGGGAATGGAGGAAGCAACAGTCAGAGCCGTTCCAACCCCGCGACACCCGCCAAGAAGGATCTGAGTCACATTACTTGTTTCAAGTGCGGGAAGACCGGACACTACGCCACTGAAGGTTCCGAAGCAAAGAATGGAAATGGCAATGTAAGTTCTGGAAAGAATCCCAACCCTTTCACCAGAGGTCAGGTGAACCACGTCATTGTGGAGGAGATTGAGAAGCAGCCCGACGTAGTTGTCGATAAGTTTTTGATTAATGCATTTACGGCCCTTGTTCTTTTTGATACTAGTGCATTTCATTCATTCATATCAAGGGGATTTGTGGACAAGTTTAAGTTGCCAACCATAGCCCTTAAGTCACCTATGTTAGTGAGTTCCCCAGGAGCAGAGTATATGGTTAGTCGGGGATGCTATCAGTTGCTAATAACCATAGGTGGAGATGTTTTCCCCACTGACCTTATTGTCCTGGAGTCACAAGTATTAGACGTGATCCTAGGCATGGATTGGTTATCCAATTTTGAGGGAAACATCGATTGTGCCAGTAAATCGATTCTTCTCACCACCCTAGAGGGAAAACGGATCAAGTATGTGTCTCGGCATGCGCCGATGAGGTCTCAAGTGAATTCCCTTTCTGGAGTTGTTCAGGAGGAAGTACCGGGTGTGAAGGATTATCCCGATGTATTTCTAGAGGAGTTACCAGGCATGCCACCAGACCAAGATATTGAGTTTTTGATCGAGTTATTGCCAGGCACCAGACCAATATCCAAGACAATGTATCGGACACCCGCCAATGATCTGGAACAAATCAAGAAGCATATTAAGGAGTTATTGGAGAAAGGTTATATTCGACCAAGGTCGTCACCTTGGGGAGCCCAGTGCTTCTAGTTGAGAAGAAGGATGGATCTTTGAGGATGGTTGTTGATTATCGTGCGCTAAATGAGGTGACGATCAAGAACAAATACCCTCTGCCGATGATCAATGATTTTTTTTGACCAACTGCAAGGAGCTAATATTTTCTCCAAGATCGATCTTTGATCAGGTTATCACCAGCTGAAGATCCGAGAACAGGATATACCTAAGACAACTTTTACCACGAGGTATGGCCTATATGAGTATACGGTTATGTCATTTGGTTTGACTAATGCCCCTGCCTATTTTATGAGTATGATGAACAAGGTGTTAATGGAGTTCTTGGAAAAGTTCGTTGTGGTTTTCATTGATGACATATTGGTCTACTCGAAGAATGAAGAAGAGCGTAAAGAACATTTGTGCTTGGTTCTTGAGACGCTCAGGGAACATTAGTTGTATGCTGATACGTCTCCAACGTATCTATAATTTATGAAGCATTCATGCTATTTTATTATCTATTTTGATTCATTTCGGGCTTTATTATACACTCTTATATTACTTTTGGGACTAACCTATTAACTGGAGGCCCAGCCCATATTGTTGTTTTATTGCCTGTTTCAGTATTTCGAAGAAAAGGAATATCAAACGGAGTCCAAACGTAATGAAACCTTTAGGATCGTGATTTTTAGGAAGAATATGATCCGGGAGACTTGGAGTTCACGTCAGAAGACCATCGAAGAGGCCACGAGACAGGGGGGCACGCCCACCCCCCTGGGCGCGCCCTACCCTCTTGTGGGCCCCTCGAGGCTCCCCCGTCCGACTTCTTTCACCTATATAAGACTACGTACCCTAAAAACATCAAATATCAAGATAGATCGGGAGTTCCGCCGCTGCAAGCCTCTGTAGCCACCAAAAACCTCTCAGGAGCCCGTTCCGGCACCCTGCCGGAGGGGGAACCCATCACCGGTGGCCATCTTCATCATCCCGGCGCTCTTCATGACGAGGAGGGAGTAGTTCACCCTCGGGGCTGAGGGTATGTACCAGTAGCTATGTGTTTGATCTGTCTCTCTCGTGTTCTCTCTATGGCACGATCTTGATGTATCGCGAGCTTTGCTATTGTAGTTGGATCTTGTGATTTTTCTCCCCCTCTACTCTCTTGTGATGGATTGAGTTTCCCTCTTGAAGTTATCTTATCGGATTGAGTCTTTATTTGAGAACACTTGATGTATGTCTTGCTGTGTTTATCTGTGGTGACAATGGGATATCACGTGCCACTTGATGTATGTTTTGGTGATCAACTTGCGGGTTCCTCCCATGAACCTATGCATAGGGGTTGGCACACGCTTTCGTCTTGACTCTCCGGTAGAAAATTTGGGGCACTCTTTGAAGTACTTTTGTGTTGGTTGAATAGATGAATCTGAGATTGTGTGATGCATATCGTATAATCATGCCCACGAATACTTGAGGTGACAATGGAGTATCTAGGTGACATTAGGGTTTTGGTTGATTTGTGTCTTAAGGTGTTATTCTAGTACGAACTCTTGAATAGATTGATCCAAAATAATAACTTTGATGTGGTTTTGTACCCTACCATAATCTCTTCGTTTGTTCTCCGCTATTAGTGGCTTTGGAGTCACTCTTTGTTGCATGTTGAGGGATTGTTATCTGATCTATCTATGTTATTATTGTTGAGAGAACTTGCACTAGTGAAAGTATGAACCCTATGCCTTGTTTCCTACCATTGCAATACCGTTTACGCTCACTTTTATCATTAGTTACCTTGCTGTTTTTATATTTTCATATTACAAAAACCTATATCTACTATCTATATTGCACTTGTATCACCATCTCTTCGCCGAACTAGTGCACCTATACAATTTGCCATTGTATTGGGTGTGTTGGGGACAGAAGAGACTCTTTGTTACTTGGTTGCAGGGTTGTTTGAGAGAGACCATCTTCATCCTACGCCTCCCACGGATTGATAAACCTTAGGTCATCCACTTGAGCGAAATTTGCTACTGTCCTACAAACATGTGCACTTGCAGGCCCAACAACGTCTACAAGAAGAAGGTTGTGTAGTATACATCATATGCCAAGTTCAGCAAATGTGAGTTTTGGTTGAAGGAAGTTGGATTTATCGGACATGTTATATCAGGAGAAGGAATAGCAGTAGACCCTACCAAGATTGTATCTATCACTGAGTGGTTGGCACCCACCTCACTTGGAGAGATCAGAAGTTTTCTTGGACTCGCAGGTTATTATCAGAGATTTATTAAGAATTTTTCCAAGATCGCGAAGCCCATGACGGAGTTATTGAAGAAGGATACCAAGTTTAAATGGACTAAGGATTGTGAGGCCAGCTTTCAAGAGTTGAAGAAACATTTGGTTACAGCCCTAGTGCTGATTCTCCCAAACATACGCAAGGATTTCCATGTTTATTGCGACGCTTCTCGTCAAGGACTTGGAGGCATTCTTATGCAAGAAGGAAGAGTTGCTTCATATGCCTCACGTGAGCTTCGACCTCATGAGTTGAATTATGCTACGCATGATTTGGAGTTAGTAGCCGTAGTGCATGCACTCAAGACCTGGAGACATTTTCCTATCGGTAATTGTTGCGATGTTTACACGGATCATAAGATCTTGAAGTACATCTTCACATAGAAGGAGTTGAACCTCAGGCAGAGGAGATGGTTGGAGCTCATAAAGGATTGTGACATGAGATTGCATTATCATCCAGGAAAGGCCAATCTCGTAGCAGATGCGTTGTGTCGTAAGAGTTATGTTAACACGCTCATAACCGGACGCTTACCCGAGGAGATAGCTGATGATCTCCAAGAACTACGCTTGGAGATAGTTCCGAGAGGTTATGTTGCAGTGCTAGAAATTCGGTCCACTTTGTTGGGAATGATCCGAGAAGCCCAGAATATGGACAAGGAGATTGCAGAGATAAAGGAAAGGATGAGTAATGGAAAGTCTAAAGGTTTTTGTGAGGATGAGCATGAAACTTTATGGTTTGAGGATTGTATCTATGTGCCGAATGACCCCGAGATCAGGAAGTTAATTTAGGAGGCTCATGATTCGCCTTATTCGATTCACCCATGCAACACTAAGATGAATCCGGACTTGAAGGAGAGTTTCTGGTGGACAGGAATGAAGAAGGATATTGCCGAGTATGTAGCAATATGCGACGTATGTCAGAGAGTTAAGGCAGAGCATCAGAAACCATCAGGGTTACTTCAGCCTTTGCCGATTCCCGAATAGAAGTGGGATAAACTGGGCATGGATTTCATCACTGGACTACCCAGGACCCGTTTAGGCAATGACTATATCTGGGTTGTAGTTGATCGCTTGACCAAGGTAGCCCATTTCATCCCCGTGAAAACAACTTACATGAGTGCTAAGTTGGCGAAGATATACATGACCAGGATCGTATGTCTGCATGGAGTTCCGATGACCATCGTATCAGATAGAGGAACACAATTTACTTCAAAGTTTTGGAATCAGTTGCACAGAACTTTGGGTACTAGGCTAGAATTTAGTACAACCTTTCATCCGTAGCAGATGAACAGACCAAGAGAGTCAATCAGATTCTGGAGGACATGTTGAGACCTTGTACGCTAGATTATGGATCTAGTTGGGATGATAATTTACCCTATGCAGAGTTCTCTTATAACAATAGTGATCAAGCCAGTTTGAAGATGACCCCTTTTGAAGCTTTGTATGGAAGAAGGTGCAGGACACTATTGTCGTGGGATGAAGTTGGAGATCGACAGTTGTTCGGACCAGACTTAATCAGAGATTCTGAGGAGAAGGTTAAGTTGATTCGAGATAGACTCAAGATAGCCCAGTCCAGGCAGAAGAGTTATGCTGATAATAAATGCAAGGAGGTAGCCTATGAAGTCGGAGGCAGAGCATATCTTCGTGTATCCCCATGTCCGGGAAACTGATCCACCAACACCTATGGGGACCGGGCCCCTTTCGGTTCGGAGGGAGGCGGAGACCGCACAAAGAGCGGATCGAGGCAGTACACGCGAGCAATTTTACCCAGCTTCGGGCCGCACGGATGCGTAAAACCCTACTGCTGCTTGTTTGTGTGTATTGAATTCTTGCTCAGGAGCGATGGACGCTGCCAGATCGAGCGTGAGAGTGTTCCTGATGTTTCGAATGAGCCGAACCCCTTCTACGTTGCGCTTGGGCCTCCTTTTATACTTTCAAGGGGTCACCCACAGGTGGCAACGTAGACTAGAAGGGTAAAAATGGAAAAGGATGCGGTAGGTGCAGCTACCGCTACTGTGGACACAGTGCACCCTACCTAACTCTGACGGCAGGGGACAAGGTCATTGAATGCCCGTCTGAGTTGCCTAAACAGTGCAAAAAGTGACTGTTAGGAGCGCCAAAGTTTGCCACGATGGTTATCTTGTCAGCGCCTGCTTGCCACCGTGCACCCCTAGCTGCGCGGCCTCCTGCCATGTGTGCTTGGGAGAGTCCTAGAGCGAAACGTTAGCAGGTGTGCTGGAGCGCGGGCACGAAGTGGGGGTTTCCCGCGGCAAGCTCCTTGCCGCAGTCGTCGTCTTGTCGTGTTCGGGAGCTTGTCGCTCACCAGGCCTTGCCGCGACGCACGACGCATCGCGGCAAGCTTCTTGAAGTGCCATGGTTGGCCTTCCCGGCAAGCTCCTCTTGCCGGGGCCTTGTCTCTTCCTGGCAAGATCCTCTTGCCGGGGCCTTGTCTCTTCCCAGCAAGATCCTCTTGCCAGGGCCTTGTCTCTTCATCTTGAATGCTTTGTTCTTGAATGGCTCCAAAGGAACCCACGGAGGACTCTGGCGGTCGTCCGGCAAGCCTTGCCGCGTGGCGCTGCAACTGCCCGTGCACAAGTTCGGGATACTAGGGTACCCCTACTCTAGTACACCGACAGGAGCCCCCGGGCCTGGGCCACACACGGTGCCGAGCGCTGTTGGGCCAGGCCCAAAACAGGGCACGGGCACACGCGGAGCCTGGGTTATGCCGAATCTAACTCCGTATCCACCGCGCCCCCCGTAACGGCACGCGTCAATCGCGGAGTCGTGGGAGAGATCGTGGGTGGTTGTTTATTTGGAAGGCCGAAATGTCCGCCCCGTCCCTCTTTATAAGCAGGGGAAACAGGGGCATTTCCCCCTCCTTCGCCCTTCGCTGCTGCAATCTCAGAAATCTCCACCGCCCTCCTCCGCTTGCAGAGTTGAAAGAGGGCAGCGCTCCGCCCCCGTCACTGCCGCCACCACCAGCGCCGTCGATCTCCCCCACCGCCTCCGCCATGCCTCCGGAGCCCGAGAAGGGGAAGGCCACGAAGGCCGCGGCCGTGAAAGCTGTGAAGTCGACCGAAGCGCAGCGGCTTGAGGCGCTGCGGAAGGAGCGGGCCACTTTCCCCCCCGAGCTCTCCGCAAAGGAGCTGAGGGAGTGGTACTATCTCTTCTGGTCGACGGAGACGCGGGCGCATCCGCGCACGAAGGTACTCTCCGCCGTCGCCTCGCAAGCAGCTCCAGTTGGCGGATATCCTTTCTTCGCCGTATTCTCTGGCAAGGGACAGCGCTAACGATCCGCCGGTGGTGGAGCTTATGACACCGGATCCCAGCACAGGTAATCCTTCCTGCCCGAAACTTTCTTTGTATTCTTCTGCTGATTTTTCTTCTTGAGTGCTTGTTTGACTTCTCATTCTTCTCCGGTCGTCAAGTCCACCCTCCGCGGATCCGATGGAGGCCGAGGCGGGCGGCGGAGAGGACGCGCGCGGCAACACTGATGATGCCGCGGCCGCCGAAGACGGAGCTGGCGCCAATGTGCCTGCCGGTGAAGAGGCCGCCAAGGCTGCCGCCGAGGAAGCTGGCGGGGGATCTGGCGATCGCACTGACGACCCTGAGGCCGCAGGAGCATCAGGCGCTGCACCAACCGCCGATCCCTCCGCCGCTGCCGCAGCGTCAGGCTCCGAGGAGCCCCAGCCCGGCGCCTATCTGAAGGCTGGCGAGGGCATTTTCATCAAACTCCCTTGGGCGTCAAGCTCCAACGCGCCGGTGGAAGGAGAAGTTTTGGATGGGGAGGTGCTCGTCTCCGCCGGGTTGTCGATCATTGACGCGCCGGGAAGCAGCAGTGATGAGCCCGAGGAGGAGCGGCTGCTGCGGAGGCTGCTGGCGCTCTATCGCGCCCGTCAAGTCAAGTTGGAGTCCCGGGAAGCGCTCGTCGCGAAAGCGAGCGTGGATATAGAGAAGCGCGCGGAGGAGCTCCGGGGTTTTTGCCAGGAAGCTCTCCGGGCCTTGGCGGAGGAGCGGGAGCAGCTTGCTGAAGAGCGGAAGGCCTTCCTCCTCGAGAAGGCCAAAGCTGAAGAGCAGCAGCGGCTCACCGACGAGAAGCTGTACGCGCGAGAAGGCGAGCTGGCTCAGCGGAAAGTGAACCTCGACAGCCACGAGGAGGAGCTTGCCGCGTGCGAACGGGCACTTGGCGGGTCGCTCCAAGAGGCAAATGATGCGCCTGCGGCTGCCGAGACCGCCAAGAAGGAATTGGAAGTAAAGGTGGCGCAGCTGGAGGCTGATCTGAAGGTGGGTGGCGAAGAGCTTGCCGCGCTCAAGCTGGAGCGCGAGAAGGACGCCCTTGCCCACGGTGAGCTGCAGGGCCAACTCTCCGACATGGGCAAAGAGCTGCGCGCTGCCAGGAATTCCAATGCTGATCTGGAGCTGAAGCTGGCCACCCTGACGGAGACGTTGGACGGCGCCAAGAAACGGGAGGCGGACTTGAAGAAGGACATCAAGGCCAACGAGGCGCTGCTAGCGAGGGCCGCCGAAACCCAGAATCTTCTCAGAGATACTGTGGCGCTCTGGACGGAGGGCCTCGTGAACATTGCTGCAGTCATCGAAGAGGAGCTAGTGCAATTGGGGGTGGAAGGCTTCGGGTACTCCTCCGACGAGAACCTCCAACCCAGCGCCAAGCTCACTCTGTTCTTCAAAGGCGTGGCGGCGGCGCTCCAGCAACTCCGAGAATGGATCCCAAAGCAGTTGGCCGACGAGTCACGCTCGATTTGTGCCGGAGTTCTGGAGAAGGTGCTGGTGAAGGTGGCCTTCCGCAATCCGGGCCTCAACCTCACCAACGTCCTCAAGAGGCTGCCGGCGGATGCTGATCTTGACGCACTTAAGGCCCTCGTCGCACCCATTGTGGACAGGGTGAACGAGGTCAAAAGGGTTGACGGCGATCGCGTAGATTAGGCCGTCCGTTTTCTTCTTTTCTTGTCGCTGCCAGTCATGTCATGGGAACACTTTATTAGAGGCGCGACAAGTTATTTTTGTAATATAACTCTATCTTAGGCAAAAAAAATTGCTGTGTTACTTCCTTTACTCGACTCTTGGCTTTGTATGGTTCTGCCCTACGCTTTCGAGGGAAACTTGCCGGTGCAGGCACCCTGGCCGCGAGCGCCGAGTGCGGAACTTCAGCAGCCTGCTGGCGGGGTCGCTACCGACAAGCAACCTTGTCGCAACTAGTTGAAGCTCACTTAAGTTGTTGAGCAGACTCGAAACAAAGTAAGGGCGCAGCTAGCTGCGAGTTGGTTCCTCCGCGCACAGGTTTTCCATACAAAGCACGGTCGTTCAAGGAAAATAACTCAAAAACTTAAAAAACTGATTGCTCAAACTTTAGCAACTTAGCTTTTCTGTCGTCTGCTTCCCGGCAAGGAGAAACTTTCTTGAATGGCCTGGTCCACACCATTATCTTCTCCTCCCCCCCCCCCCCGGTAAACCTTGTGGGCGAGGGAACCTTCTTTCTTTTGAGGAAGAAACAGAGAAATAAAGCAATGATATGGAGCCTTGGGCTCGTTATCGCTTACCGGGGTCTGGTGCTGCACAAAGTATCAGATAACATATGCGAAAAAGGATTATAGCATAATAAAAACTGACAAGATGTGCGGGGCACATGAACTTTACTGGTGTGCGGGGTCTGCGCCCGGCTTTGTACAAAGGATTACATGCAACAGCGGCAAGACTTGTACAAAAGGTGGTTGCCGGAAAAGCTTCCGGCAACCGCGCCCTACGGGTAAAACTTGCAAAGATGTTCAATGTTCCAGGAGTTGCTCACCGGAATGCCATCTTCGGTCTCAAGGCGGACAGCGCCGGGCCTAGTGACTCGTTTCACCCGATAAGGGCCTTCCCACTTCGGCGTCAACTTGTTGGAATTCTTGGCGGACTGAACACGCCGAAGAACAAGGTCGCCTTCCTCGAAGCTCCTGGCATTAACTTTGCGGCTATGATAGCGACGCAAAGCTTGCTGGTAGCGAGCGACTCGCACAGCAGCCTGAAGACGGTCTTCCTCAAGGAGCAGCGCGTCATCTTGGCGCAACTCCTCTTGCTCGAGCTCATCATAAGCGAGCACTCGAGGTGACCCGTAAACGAGTTCCGTGGGGGTAACTGCCTCTGCTCCGTAGACTAGAGCAAAGGGTGTCTGGCCAGTGGCTCGATTCTGCTGGAGTGGTGGGCGACGGAGGTGAACGGTGCGAGGAGTGAGGCGTGCTCGGACTCCTAACCATGTTAGAAGGAGCAGTGCCCCGTCCAGGCGACCGTACTTCGCTCGAGCCAGCATGTTGACGTGTATGTTGGTCTTGAGCGCCACGAGAACCACCAGCTTGATCTTGACCCAGCGGACGTATGGCGCTGCGAACGCCATGACGCTGCTGGTCCCGCGCCTCCTGAGAGGGGCGCGATGCGCACATGGACGCCAAGGTCTGTGCCGCCTTGTCCTTGGACTTGGCCGCACTGGGGGCTCCCTCGTCGACGCCCATTCTTCCGCCGGCGTCCACTCCACCACCCGTTTGCTCCGGATGTGGTGAAAGCGACGCAGACGGAACAGCTGCCTCCGAATCCTTCTTCTTCGGTGGCATGTCGATGAAGGGAATGAAGATTTAGCTCGCGTGCACGCCGGATCGGGTTTGCACAATCTCGACGCCCCCTACCTGGCGCGCCAAAGATGTCGGGGGAAACTGATCCACCAACACCTATGGGGACCGGGCCCCTTTCGGTTCGGAGGGAGGCGGAGACCGCACAAAGAGCGGATCGAGGCAGTACACGCGAGCAGCTTTACCCAGCTTCGGGCCGCACGGATGCATAAAACCCCACTGCTGCTTGTTTGTGTGTATTGAATTCTTGCTCAGGAGCGATGGACGCTGCCAGATCGAGCGTGAGAGTGTTCCTGATGTTTCGAATGAGCCGAACCCCTTCTACGTTGCGCTTGGGTCTCCTGTTATACTTTCAAGGGGTCACCCACAGGTGGCAACGTAGACTAGAAGGGTAAAAATGGAAAAGGATGCGGTAGGTGCAGCTACCGCTACTGTGGACACAGTGCACCCTACCTAACTCTGACGGCAGGGGACAAGGTCATTGAATGCCCGTCTGAGTTGCCTAAACAGTGCAAAAAGTGACCGTTAGGAGCGCCACCGTTTGCCACAATGGTTATCTTGTCAGCGCCTGCTTGCCACCGTGCACCCCTAGCTGCGCGGACTCCTGCCACGTGTGCTTGGGAGAGTCCTAGAGCGACACGTTAGCAGGTGTGCTAGAGCGCGGGCACGAAGTGGGGGTTTCCTGCGGCAAGCTCCTTGCCGCGGTCGTCGTCTTGTCGTGTTCGGGAGCTTGTCGCTCACCGGGCCTTGCCGCGACGCGCGGCGCGTCGCGGCAAGCTTCTTGAAGTGCCGTGGTTGGCCTTCCCGGCAAGCTCCTCTTGCCGGGGCCTTGTCTCTTCCCGGCAAGATCCTCTTGCCGGGGCCTTGTCTCTTCCCGGCAAGATCCTCTTGCCGGGGCCTTGTCTATTCATCTTGAATGCTTTGTTCTTGAATGGCTCCAAAGGAACCCACGGAGGACTCTGGCGGTCGTCCGGCAAGCCTTGCCGCGTGGTGCTGTAACTGCCCGTGCACAAGTTCGGGATACTAGGGTATCCCTACTCTAGTACAACGACACCCCACTTCGAGGAGTTAAGCGATTTGGAGTCAAAGGAAAGCGAGCACCACGTTTTGTGGGACCATACAGAGTTTTGGAACGTTTGGGAGAAGTTTCCTACAAGTTGGAATTACTCGAAGGTTTGTCAGGAGTTCATGATGTGTTTCACGTTTCCCAGTTGAAGAAGTGCCATGCCGAGATGGATGACATTCCTCTGAGATATACAGTGCCACTAGAAGCAATTCAGTTGGATAGCGATCTGACCTTTGAGGAGAAACCCATTAAGATTATCGAGTTTTCCAGCCGACTTACTCACAGCGAAGTCATCAAGTTTTGCAAGATTCAATGGAGCCACCATACCGACGAGGAAGCTACCTGGGAGCGAGAAGAAGACCTTCGCAAGGACCACCCACTCCATTTTGCTGACCAACCCGAATCTTGAGGGCGAGATTCATCTTAAGGGGTGTATGTTTGTAACATCCCAATTTTCAATTTGCATGTTATTCATGGATCATTCATATGCATCCATGATTTATGCACTTTTGTTGCTTTGTTTTAGTTGCATTTTGATCCAAGAGGCCTTAAGCAACTCAAGGACCAACTTGAGAGAGTTCGAGGTTTCACAAAAATCCAACTTTTATTTATCAAAATTTGGTAATTGGATCAAATTGTTTTTCAAAATTATTTTCCAAATATATATAAATAAAGAGAGAAGATAACCTGACGTCTTCAAAATCAGTAAAGAAATAATAGAAATTGAATTTTGAATTTTTGGAGAGTTTATTTGATTTTATTCGCTAGTTTACTTATTAGTTAGTGGAGTAATTAGTACTGTAATGTTTGCTTTTAGTTTAGGCATTTAGGCCCAGAAAAATGTTCACTAGGTCAATAATAAGGCCATATAGCTACGTGATTTTTTCTGGAATTTTTAGGATTTTATATATGTTTATTTTGCATGTTTTAGTCTCTGGAAAAAAATGTTTCTTTAAGTTCGGGCCGACCGAACTGGGATGTGCCCAGCCCAGCCGGCCGAGCAGCCACCGACGCCGCCCGTCTCCGAGCTGGACTCCGGCAGGAGTCCCGCCGCCGTCCGAGTCCGCCGCCGCCCCGCTTGCTCCTCCTCCAAGCAGGCCGACCCCCTCCCCCTCCTATAAATGCCGCCGCCCGGCCCCCGTCTCTCCTCACCACGAGCTGCACCGCCGCCTGCCACTGCCACCGCGCCACCGCCGCACTTTCCAACGCCGCCGTCGCCTAGCCGCGCCGCCGCCCGCACCGCCGCAAGCCGCTGCCGAAGCCGCCGCCAGCCTCGCTGTCTACCACCGCTGCCGTCGTCGCCGAAGCCACCGCCACCGTCGAACCCGCTGCCGTAGCTGTTGACCACCGCCATCGCTGCCGCCATCGAACCCGCTGCCGCTGCCGTCGAAACCACCGAACCGGTAAAAACCGATCCGAACCGCCGAGTTTTTTTGGTTTTTCTTTTAGATCGGTTTAATGTTTTAGGTTAGTTTATTTAGCGAATGCTCGTTTGTTTAGTTTTTGTAACGAACAAATTCATAAGATTAGGTTCTATAGGGAACGTTCGTTAGGTAGATTTTTATTTTTTATTTTTAGTTTTCGGCCAGGGACCTATCCGCGAATATTTTCTTTGTAGATTAGCCCCTGATCTTTAAACCCTCGTAACTTTTTGCTCATTTGTCCAAATTCGATGAAACCAACGCCAAAATCTTCAGAGCGATCCCATCTATCCAGTAAACCAACTTGAACATGTTTTGGATAAATTAAAATTTGAGTTTAGTTAGGATTAGAATTTGATCTTGTTTTGTTCGTATCTTGAGTTTCGTAGCTCCGTTTTAGTTGTTTCTTTTAGGAAATCGTAGCTAATCACATGTACCTACTATTAAGATATAATCCACATAAAAACAATGCTATTAAAATTTGTTTTATGTTTAGATTAGTTATTTGCTTGTTTTCGAGTTCTTTGAATCTTTCCTTTGTTTTATCTTTGCATCATTTGCTTGAGTGCTTATGTATGCTATTGTTTGTCTATGCTAGATTTTTCAGAGTGTGAAGCTTGTTACTACATCTCTAGAGTTTTCTGATCGTCAGCATGGCAAGTTACAGTTTGACCATACTTTTCGATACCCAGTTTTACTATACATTAGTTTTTCCCCGCAAATATTTGCATTAGTAGGATTGGGAACATGTGGTTTGGTTGTAGTACTTGAGGTAGGAACCTATTACCTTTGATCACCCCGGGAATATACGTTATGCTCATATATTGCTTTGCCATGCTTGTCGATGGGGATTGGTTTGAGATAATCATGGAAGTTGTGAGAGATAATTATTTTTGGACAACATTAAGGTGGCAACTTTAATACACATCTGGGTGGATTGGTTGGGGCACCTGGAGAAACCAGTACTTGCCCATGGGAATCCCGGAGTACTCTTGTGATTTTCCCTCGGTTCGCCACCCAGGCTCAAAGGGATCCTATGATATTTCATGCCTAGAAACTTCCGTGTGCAGCTACAAGCCATTATGGGCTCTGGCATAGTTGAGTAAGTTGTGTGAGCTCTTGAAGAGGTGGACTAGCAGATGTAGGGGAAAGTAGGTGTACCAGTCTACCCAGAATAGAGAGTTAATGCTTCAGAAAGATTATGTCTCGATCTTCCGATCATGGATGCGGTCGAGTCTTGTGGGGAAAAGTGCGCAAACCTCTGCAGTGTATAAACTAATCATGGTTAGCCGTGTCCCTGGTTATGGACAATTTGAGTATCTAGAAGTGGATATTATTGTTGATCTCATCACTCTTTAATTAATGAATTGGGTTTAATGATGATACTTGGTTAATGTTGGGATTTGAGTTGGAGGAACCTTCTCAATATTGGTATAACTTTGTACTAAATAAAATTTGTTCCTTGTTGTAGGGGAAAATTAGCTTTATGCAAAACATTAAACTTGGAGCCTCCACCAACCAAATATGCATGTAGATATAGTTTCTTGTATTCATTTGCTCTACAGTGTAACTCTGCTAGCATATTCCATGTGCTGACCTACACGGCTGCAATGTCTCATGTTGCAGACTTTACCAACGAAGAATAAGGTGCGCTAGGCCGTTCTCACGCACTCAGCTATGCCGTTGGAGTTTGATGGACTCATTTATCTTCGAATTTTCCACAGTTATTTTGATTTGATGGCCCTCATCCATATTATTTGTGTAATAAATACTATTTATGAGGACACGATGTAATAAATGTGTGATTGAACTCTGTTATAATTCCTTGAGTACTGTGTGTGTCAGCATACCAATCCAGGGATGACACTTAAGCACAGAGACTTCGATCCATTGGGATTGTGGTCGCTACAACAATGAAGCATGAAATCCAAAAGAAGTTATACCTCAGGTGGACGAGATGTCGCTTAGGCGGGCGGGCGGGATCTGCCCACACAACAGCAATGAACAAGGGTGCGGAGCACCTTCGCCCGTGCCAGCGTTGGCTCAGAAAGGGCGATGCACATCGACTTCCTCCATCATCGACAACGGCAACGCAATGTTGTAGGTCCTCACCTCCCGCAGCAGACGGGATTCGGCCAGATCTATGACCACCGGTGAGGACAGAGATAGAGTGGACACTGTCATTTGTTTAGATATGGAGAGGGTGAGAGAGCAAGATGCGAGAAACCCTATCAAACAAGAGGTTATATATACAATGGAGTAAAAAAATCTCTCCATAGCTGTGGTTTTAAATAGAATACACGTGTTTTGAAAAAAAAACGAAAACTGGCGGACAAATCTTTTTTAACGTACCAAGAAAGAAAACTTGATCAAAAACATGCCCCCACTTCCAAGTTGCAGTTTGTATCGCTCACGTGTGGTCCCTGACCCTCCATTATTAAGTGAACAAACTAAAGAGTCAAATTATTACATACATAAGCTGCCTCTTCGTGTACAAATGTGCTCCATCATGTACTCGCGGGTATCTCGGAGGCAGAGTTACTGCATGTACATTTCTTCTTGTACGTCGTACTCCATTTATCTCACTTCATATTGTTTCCCACTCCTATGATATTCCTATCCCAGGAACAAAATGAGGCGGTACTAAGTTTCTGTGTGTGTAGGAAGAACAAGACATCGATGGTGTGTACGAGTAGTCGCGAGAGTCGCCACGCACACACATGTAGACATAGACATGCATATCCGTGTTTACGTAAAATTCCATCTCCATCTCCATCTCCATCTCAAATCATATTTGTCCATCTGGCACATTATTTACGGTATTAATTATATACGCAGTAATATTTACGTACAAAATCTCTTGTTTGCGGGCGTCCGGACCGCTGCCATGCCCGCTCTTGACCTCCCTGGCCAACCCAAACCCACTCCATCACCTGCGTGTGCTTCCCCCCCGAAACAGTCAGTGTCACATTCATGCCTGGCCAAATCGGACACGACCTCTCACTGGCGTCACCACTAAAGCGGCGTGTCGGCTAAGTGAACGCTGCCCGTGCTGCTTCACGGTGCACGCGACTGCTCCGCGTTCTAAGGTTGCCACGGCCAGCCAGAACATGCATGTAAAAAGTTCTAGGGAGTCCGTGCTACAGCTAGCTGTCCTCCCCCTCCTCGTTAATCTCTTCCAGTAGTGCTAGTACTCCATGGTGCGATCCATCGACAAGTAGGCGGGAAAGTTATCATATACTCGGTTTGCGGTGAGTGGTATGCCGAGCGACCATGTGGGGTGGAGCCATGGAGGAGGGTGAGACACGAACGTGACAGACGTGATTTAAACGTTGGTTTTGCTCGATGGCGCGATCCAACAAAATGAAACATTGGTTTCCAAAAGAATATTGTACCGCATCAGAGAGATAGAGTGATGGTTTGCTTCTTCCGTCCAATAACTATACCGGGTCTATGTGATTTTGCGGCTCATTGATCACTATTACTGTGGCGGTAGAGCGTCGTAGAGCGCATGCACTCTTATTTGTTTATTCTACGATAAAACTAACTTCCTCCATGCTTACACCGGAGGAGTACGAAACATGGCAGCCCAGTAACTACATGGCCCACCTTCCACTATCACCATATTCCTTGGACATCATGGGACACCTCCGGTCCTTTTTTCTTTGCGTAGTAGTACATTTTACAGCATGACCCACCATACACTCTCACATACTACCTCTGTCCCCTATGTAATTTTTGCATGATACTAGTATATGTTACTCCCCACTATGAGTAGCCTTATACGCATACGAAAAAGGACCGGAGGGAGTACGAAGCTTTATGATTTTGTTTCATGTATGTATCCTGACTCCAAGGTAGGGATGAAAATGGAGCGGAAACAAACGGAACTAAGTGCTACCACATTTGTTTTCATATTTTCTTGCAGAAGCATAAATGAATACAAAAACCCCGGAAATCAATATGAAAACAGATACTACTGAAAACATACACGGGCCGGATACAGAGCGAACACGAAAACATAAGTGTTTGTTGACTGGAACTTAAAACCCTCTTGAATCATAAATAAATACACACAAAACGCAAACAAATTTAATGAATTGTTAACATGGCTACAAAATAATATGGTTGTGTTAACAACTTCGAGTAGTATTGTAGAAATACTGGACAATTCCATATAGGGTCTAGTTGAGTACGTGTGTAAGTAGAATTTGGTACTCAAATGATCCATTCTGCTCATTCGGCTCATTGAGTCATTTTGTGTTCTTTGATAGTTGGTCTACAAAGCAACCATAGGCTTATAGTAGAGACAGAAATTTCATCTTCACGAAAACGGAAAGTTTCCTTTCCACGTCTGTTCCACCGGAAAACACCGTTCCATTTTTTATTCTGTTTCCACACAAAAAAAATCCATTTCCATTTTTGTTTTGCAAATTTTTGTTTCAGTTTTCATATTTTCTTTCCTTTTCCATTTTTCTCTAAAAAATGGAAACTTTTCACTCCATTTTCATCCCTAGTCCAAGGTTGCCCCGTTACAACATTCCATCAAATACGAAGGAAAACTATCACGCATGCTGATGCATCTTAATGATTCACCGATCATAGACAATATTTACTTCACAACTAAAGACAAAAGTTGTGAGAGTGTGTACAAAAAACTACTGATGGGGTCACTACGACGTAAACCCTAAACTCTAAACAGGATTTAGTTTTCTGACTGGGTAGAGCCTGTCGAAGGAAGATGGCTAATACCCTCGGATCATACGATGCTTTTGTGCAGTTCCACTAAAATCGAGCTGAGCATCCCTGTCGGTGTCAAAACCAGCGGATCTCGGGTAGGGGGTCCCGAACTGTGCGTCCAGGCGGATGGTAACAGGAGACAAGGGATACGATGTTTTTACCCAGGTTCGGGCCCTCTCGATGGAGGTAAAACCCTACTCCTGCTTGATTGATATTGATGATATGGGTAGTACAAGAGTAGATCTACCACAAGATCAAGGAGGCTAAACCCTAGAAGCTAGCCTATGGTATGATTGTTGTTCGTCCTACGGACTAAAACTCTCCGGTTTATATAGACACCGGAGAGGGCTAGGGTTACACAGAGTCAGTTACAATGGTAGGAGATCTACATATCCGTATTGCCAAGCTTGCCTTCCACGCCAAGGAAAGTCCCATCCGGACACGGGACGAAGTCTTCAATCTTGTATCTTCATAGTCTTGGAGTCCGGCCAATGATGATAGTTCGGCTATCCGGACACCCCCTAGTCCAGGACTCCCTCAATCCCTGTTGGCAAAGATATTGAAGAAGTGTGATTAGAATAATAGTACTGGCACTAGTTCATGAGACATAAACTCATCACAAATAGAAGCCGGTAGAAGTAGAGAAAGATCCACGTGGAGATGGACCTACATGGGCAGTTGCGGTAGTGGAGCAAGCCGGCTACAAAAGGAAGTTGTACCTAGGACGTCGAGCTATAGCTAGAAGGGCAGTTGGGAGGCGGCATCAGCCTATACCGCGAGGACTGATGATTGCTTAAACTACGTCAGTATTTCCCCAAAGAGGATGTGATGAGGCAACACAACAACGGTAGGTATTTCCCTCAGTGATGAGACCAAGGTTATCGAACCAGTAGGAGAACCACACAACACCACGTAAACAGCTCCTGCACACAAAGAACAAATACTTGCAACCCGACGTAAGAGAGGGGTTGTCAATCCCTCACGGGTAAAAAGATAGGTAAAATTGTAGTAGATTGGATAAATAGATCATGCGGGAACGCGAGATAAAATAAATTACTAAAAATTGCAGCAAATATATTAAAGAAGAGACCCGGGGACCATAGATTTTACTGGTGGCTTCTCCCGAGGAAAATAGCAAATGGTGGATAAACAAATTACTGTTGGGAAATTAAAAGAACTTCAAATACTCATGACGATATCCAGGCAATGATCATTATATTGGCATCATGTCCAAGATTTGTAGATCGACTCCTGCTTGCATCTACTACTATTACTGCACACATCGACCGCTATCCAGCATGCATCTAGTGTATTAAGTTCATGGAAAATTGGACTAATGCAATAAGAACGATGACATGATGTAGACAAGATCTATTTATGTAGAAATAGACCCCATCTTGTTATCCTTAATAGCAACGATACATACGTGTCAGTTCCCCTTCTATCACTAGGATCAAGCACCGTAAGATTGAACCCATTAAAAAGCACCTCTTCCCATTGCAAGATAAATAGACCGAGTCGGCCAAACAAAACCAAAATATCGGAGAAAAAATACGAGGCTATAAGAAATCATGCATTTAAGAGATCAAAGAAGACTCAAATAACTTTCATGGATAAAAACATAGATCCGATCATAAACTCAAAGTTCATTGGATCCCAACAAACACACCACAAAAAGAGTTACATCATATGGATCTCCAAGAGACCATTGTATTGATAATCAAAAGAGAGAGAGGAAGCCATCTAGATCCTAACTACGAACCCGTAGGTCTACAACGAACTACTCATGCATCATCGAAGAAGCACCAATGAGGATGATGAACCCCTCCGTGATGGTGTTTAGATTGGATCTGCTGGTTCTGGAACTTGCGGCAGCTGGAATTGATTTTCGTCCACTCCCCTAGGGTTTTTGGAATATTGGGGTATTTATAGAGCAAAGAGGCGGTGCGGGTGGCCACTGAGGTGAGCACAATCCACCTGGGCGCGCCTGGGCTCCCAGGCGCGCCCTGGTGGGTTGTGCTCCCCTCGGAGCACCCCTTTGGTACTTCTTTGGCCCAACAGATGTCTTCTGGTCTAGGAAAATCCACAAAAAGTTTCGCTGCATTTGGACTCTGTTTGGTATTGATTTCCTGCGATGTAAAAAACAAGTAGAAAACAGCAACCGGCATTGGGCACTATGTCAATAGGTTAGTGCCAAAAAAGATATAAATGATTATAAAATGATAGTAAAACATCCAAGAATGATAATATAACATCATGGAACAATCAAAAATTATAGATACGTTGGAGACGTATGACCATCCCCCGATCGGGACGCAATGACAGTGGGTTTTCTCCCTCGCCACCGCCGACTGCATCTATGCAGAACATCGTCCCCTTCCCCCAGCGGTGGGATCAGGCCGGATTTGTGACCAGCGGTGTGGCCACCGCATTCTATGCTTGTGAAGAGAGCAACCCAAGCAAGCAGGCGTGCAGCTGAGGCTCCTGCTAGTGTATATATAGTGGACTCCATATCAACCATTTTATATTGTGTACGTGTCATTGAAGAGTGAAATGATGGTTGCTTCTTCTGACTAACTTACTGTGTGAAATGACTGCTCCTGAGAGACCCCTACATGGACTCCCCCTACGTGTATGACCGTTCCTGAGTCTTACTTGTACTTATCTCTATTTTCTTGCAGGACACGTAGACAGGATGCGCATAGAGGAATTTTGTTACTGCACGTTGTTACTACGTAGTACTACTAGTACCTACTCCCTCCTTCTGGTTCACTACTAGTACTCCCTCCGTCCTGGCTTATTGGTCCCCTTTGTACTCAATTCATGGGCTCGTTTTCCTCAAGAAATTTTCTTTACCAACGTATTAATATCGGGAATGCATGCGTGAACAACGAATGATTAAACTTTGCATGCAACATTTTGACAAAGCATTGACTTATGAACATGTGAATGTGAGGGACTACAACCTCTTGCATGCATGCAACATTCACACGTACACGTGGACTCAAAAACGTGCGTGACGCCCTAATGCATGCATGTCTGAGCACATGACGTAACACAAACGGTCACGCTCAAGTGCTCAACCTACACGTGCATGCACACACATACTCAACAACGGTGAGCTAGTGACCGTATAAACTCCGGAAAATGTATATATTGACAACAATGATCGTATTATGAAGTCTATTGACATTTACAAATATACAGTGACAAGAGTGTATTTATCTCATTTCAAATTAAGCCATATTAACCGGAAAGGAGGCAGTATGGACTAGCATTAGTTTGTTGTGTCCCGTCAACTTGCCGAACAAGGAGAAGCTTGCAGGACGGGAGAAGCTTGCACGCGGTGGCTCACAAGACAAGGAGAAACTTTTGACTAATGCAAGCTCTCTCTCACTCAGGCGGTGGACGTGCAACAGTTAATTCGGTGTCAGATTGCGAGAAGCATACATTGTACTAGTACCATTATTGTTTGACTACCCGAAGAGGCGAACAACCAAGCGCAAAGTTTACTACTCCGACTACTAGTATGTAGTACTAATATACAGGTATGTACTACTAGGAACCGGATGGTGGAGCCTCTGCAATCTTATTTTATTTTAATATGCGATAAAAGCAATCTTCAACACATTTGGTTCTCTTTGAGGGTTCTCGCATGTGATAATGGAAGTTGATTGCATGGAACACTCGCCACAATTCTCGCTTAATTCTGGCTCCTATCTTGTTAGAAATGTGAGCGCTCGGAAATATTTTCTCTTTTTTGTTATTCAGCATGTAAACAGGTCAGCAAACCTTGCGGTGCATCTTTGTGCGAACCGTGCTTGCTGCACTTTGAATGTGACCAAGAGCTGGCTTGATGAAACACCTCGCTTCCTTCTTCTTTTTTTGTGGGGTACCTCGCTTCCTAGTGACCGTTCTCTTGGCTGATCCGCCTAAAAAATCTTATATGTGAATAAATCTCTCTCATTTACCCGCAAAAAAGATTAAGCCATATTAATTGGAAGGAGGGAGTATGGACTAGCACTACTTTTTGGTGTGTCCCATCAACTCGTAGAACAAGGACAAGCTTGCAGGACAAGGTGAAGCTCGCTTATGCCCTCTCTATCTACCTCAAGCCTGGTGGCTCACAGGATGACGAGAAGCTTTTGACTAATGCAACCTACCCTCGCCCAGGCGGTGGACGTGCATTAGTTCTTTTGGTGTCAGATTGCCAGAGGCATACACTGTAGTACCATCATTCTTCGACTTCCCGAATAGGCGAAGAGCCAACTACAAGGTTTAGTATTACGAGTAGTACTAGTACTACTATACAGGTACGAGGAACTGCATGGTGGAGCATTTGTACTCTTATTTTATTTTTATCTTTGATAAAGTACACATTTATTCGGGAGAAGTGTGGAAAAGGAAACCCAATAGTAGTATTAAAAAACATCAAACATGTAATGACGATATGGATCAACCATGCTCGAATATATCTTGGCCTCTGTGCAAGCCCGTCTGTGTGTTCTCACTCCTCGTCTCTCTCAAGGAACGGCGGGTTGGCCATTTTGCCATCAATTGAGATCAGTTTGCTCACACTCTGGTCCCACATGTCAGTGATATGCCAAGAGGAAGTGCGTTGACCGACTCGCCATACACGTACTAGGTTTTGCACCTTCATACTACTCCTCCCTCCGTCATAGTTTATAGGGCGCGCTTCATTCTCATGCATTTCTCTCCATGCATTTCCACCACCAGAGAGATTTTAGACGCGTTTGGTTTAATGCTCAATTAATTAGGGTGTGGTAACCACAATCAAGTCCACAATTTTCTCTCGATGTAGGTGTCTATGCGGAGTGGATTAAGTGCATGCATGTGTGTACCCAGGGTGGAACCACTACATGCATGTGTGTAGGTATTATTTCCTCTACTAGTAATAGACGTCGTGCTATAACTACCAATGCTATTTTTCAGGCCGATCGCTAGTCGCGTTGGTCCCAAAGATTGTTGAAGCGCGCTCTATAAATAGTGACGGAGGGAGTAGTATGAGCGGATTCAAAGAAGAGTGTATTGATGGTTGCTTCTTCCAAGTAACTTACAGTGGGAAAGGTGGGGCTTATGATTTGACTGCTCATTACTCACTATTAGTGCGGCGCAATGACCGGGCTGAGTCTCCCATGCGGTTGTGCACTACTCCCTTCGTTCTTAAATATTTTTCTTTCTAGAGGTTTCAACAAGTGGCTACATACGAAGCAAAATGAGTGAATCTACACTCGAAATATGTCCATTTGAAATTTCTAAAAATATAAATATCTAGGAACGGATGTAGTATAATTTTGTGCATGGCACATGGACCCGGATGCTGAAGAGGCTTCTAGCAGTGCTATCAAGCTTCCAGCATTGTTTACATAATTGACGTACTATACAAATAATTTTCCAGCGACATGAAATTGTACAATGCTCCGAGCTTTCAGCTTTTGTTTCGTGTGTCTTGCCATCCATGCTCTTTCGAAAAAAAGAAAAAAAAACTAACTTCCTTGCTATTGCATCCCAATGATTAGCAGATCAGAGCTAATATTTACATCACAGCTGAAGACAAAGTTGTGAGAAGGTGTTAATTAAAATTGATCCATGCTTTCGTTGGCAGCAACTTCCCTCCAGCTCTATCTAAATCAATAAGGCATGTTGGGAAAAAATAGTCGTTAGGAGCATGCAACATTCTGATCATTTTGTGTAATTCCACTAAAATAGAGTTGAGCATCCCTGTTGCAAAGAAATTAAGTGTGTTTACAATAATAGAGGACTATTGATGAAACAATAAACACATAAATAGAAGCCGGTCACCTTTGTAGTCTCTCTTAGGACTAACTAGTTGGAGAAGATTAAGCAAATAGTTGGAGAAGATTAGGCTCGGAGTTGGATGAGGAGGATAGAGCAAAACAGTCTCCCTTTGTATAGTCGCACTGAAATGTAGAGATGTTGCCCGTGTGACATTTTAGTACAATTGCACAAAATGCTATTAAGAAAAAATTGATTTGTGCAGTTCACCAAAAGGTCGCAATAGCAACGAGGTGAAATGGATAGCCCTATTTGCAAAAAATAGGTAGAAAGGAAACAATCACTGGCCAATAACAGTTGATGACACATACGACGACAAAAAAAGCATATTACTTGTCCTAAGGGAAGATAACAACACAATTGTGTTTATCTAAAATGGTGTGAGGACCAGATTGCTATATGGAAAATATGTCGGACGAGCTACATTTTGGGCAACTAACTAGAGAAGATCCACATGCAAGATTTTCCACATGCAGCGACGTAGGAAGATGGGCAGTGGGGCAAGGCCAGAGGGGATACCTGGGGGTCGTCGGGATGTAACTAGGAGGGCGGTGGCGGGAGGGATCTACCAATACTGCGGCAGCAAGCAAGTGGCATAGGCCCTACCGCGCCGGAGCTTGGTCAGAGAGAATGGCGGGTACAGTCGATCGAGACGTGCTGCCTCAGCTCTATCGAACGGAGAAACTATGCACATCCTACCTTTCTGCAAGTGGACGGGATGCGACCGGATTAGTAACCAACAATGAGAGAGAGAGAGAGAGGTCAGCGCCGCCTTGTGTGAGATACTCTAAAGAGAGGCAAACCCCAGCAGGCAGGCTCCATTGTATATAGTGGAGTGGACTACCTTTTTCTCCATAAAAATCATTTTATATTCTGTGTATGTGCCATTGAGCGACATACACTACAAAAAAATACACTTCCGTGATGATACGTGTTTGTCATAGTAGGTCACGTTTTCTATCATGCATGTACATTGATGACCCACAAGTATAGGGGATCCGACAGTTTTCGAGGGTAGAGTATTCAACCCAAATTTATTGATTCGACACAAGGGGAGCCAAAGAATATTCTCAAGTATTAGCAGTTGAGTTGTCAATTCAACCACACCTAGATAACTTAGTATCTGCAGCAAAGTATTTAGTAGCAAAGTAGTATGGAAGTAACGGTAACGGTAGCAAATGTAATAGTAGCAGTTTTATAGTAATTTTAACAGTAGCAACGGTAAAGTAAATAAGCAAAGCACAATATGTGAAAAGCTCGTAGGCATTGGATCAGTGATGGATAATTATGTCGGATGCGATTCCTCATGTAATAGTTATAACATAGGGTGACACAGAACTAGCTCCAGTTTATCAATGTAATGTAGGCATGTATTCCAAATATAGTCATACATGCGTATGGAAAAGAACTTGCATGACATCTTTTGTCCTACCCTCCCGTGGCAGCGGGGTCCTAATGGAAACTAAGGGATATTAAGGCCTCCTTTTAATAGAGTACCAGACCAAAGCATTAGCACTTAGTGAATACATGAACTCCTCAAGCTACGATCATCACCGAGAAGTATCCCGATTATTGTCACTTCGGGGTTGTCGGATCATAACACGTAATAGGTGACTATAGACTTGCAAGATAGGATCAAGAACTCACATATATTCATGAAAACATAATAGGTTCAGGTTTGAAATCATGGCACTCAGGCCCTAGTGACAAGCATCAAACATAGCAAAGTCATAGCAACATCAATCTCAAAACATAGTGGATACTAGGGATCAAACCCTAACAAAACTAACTTGATTACATGGTAAATCTCATCCAATGCATCACCGTCCAGCAAGCCTACGATGGAATTACTCATGCACGGCGGTGAGCATCATGAAATTGGTGATGGAGGATGGTTGATGATGACGACGACGACGAATCCCCCTCTCCGGAGCCCCGAACGGACTACAGATCAGCCCTCCCGAGAGAGATTAGGGCTTGGCGGCGGCTCCGTATCGTAACACGTGATGAAACTTTTTCTCTGATTTTTTTCTCTGCGAAAGCAAATATATGGAGTTGGAGTTGATGTCGGTGGAAGTCCACGGGGCCCACGAGGCAGTGGGCGCACCCTAGGGGGGCGCCCCCCCACCCTCGTGGACAGGGTGTGGGCCCCCTGGTGCGGATTCTTTCGCCAGTATTTTTATTAATTCTCAAAAGTTGCTCCATGGATTTTTAGGTCATTCCGAGAACTTCTATTTCTGCACAAAAATAACACCATGGCAGTTCTGCTAAAAACAACGTCAGTCCGGGTTAGTTCCATTCAAATCATGCAAGTTAGAGTCCAAAACAAGGGCAAAAGTGTTTGGAAAAGTAGATGCGAGGGAGACGCATCAACTCCCCCAAGCTTAAACCATTGCTTGTCCTCAAGCAATGCAGTTGACAAACTGAAAGTGATAAAGAAAAATTTTACAAACTCTGTTTGCTCTTGTTGTTGCAAATATGTAAAGCCAACATTCAACTTTTCAGCAAAGATTATGAACTAACCATATTCACAGTAACACTTAGGTCTCATGTTTACTCATATCAATGGCATAATCAACTGGCGGGCAATAATAATAAAACTCGGATGACAACACCTTCTCAAAACAATCATAATATGATTTAACAAGATGGTATCTCGCTAGCCCATTCTGAGACCGAAAACATAAATGCAGAGCACCTTTAAAGATCAAGGACTGACTAAACATTGTAATTCATGGTAAAAGAGATCCAATCATAGTCATACCCAATATAAACTAATAGTAATGCATGCAAATGACAGCGGTGCTATCCAGCGGGTGCTTTTTAATAAGAGGGTGATGACTCAACATAGAAGTAAATAGATAGGCCCTTCGCAGAGGGAAGCAGGGATTTGTAGAGGTGCCAGAGCTCGATTTTGAAATAGAGATAAATAACATTTTGAGTGGTATACTTTCACTGTCAAGATAATAACTAAGAGATCTCAATATCTTCCATGCTACACACATTATAGGCGGTTCCCAAAAAGAATGCTAAAGTTTATACTCCCCCGCCACCAACAAGCATCAATCCATGGCTTGCCCGAAACAACGAGTGCCTCCAACTAACAACAATCCTGGGGGAGTTTTGTTTAATTATTTTGATTTGATTTGAGCATGGGACTGGACATCCCGGTGACCAGCCATTTTCTCGTGAATGAGGAGCGGAGTCCACTCCTCTTGAGAATAACCCGCCTAACATGGAAGATACAGAAATCCCTAGTTGATACATGAGTTGTTCGAGCATACAAAATAGAATTTCATTTGAAGGTTTGGAGTTTGGCACATAAAAATTTACTTGGAATGGCAGGTAGATACCATATATAGGAAGGTATGGTGGACTCATATGGAATAAGTTTGGGCTTTATGGAGTTTGGATGCACAAGTAGTATTCCTGCTTAGTACAGGCGAAGGCTAGCAAGAGACTGGGAAGCGACCAATTTAGAGAGCGACAACAGTCATGAACATGCATTAAAATTAATCAACACTGAGTGCAAGCATGAGTAGGATATAATCCACCATGAACATAAATATCGTGAAGTCTATGTTGATTTTGTTTCTACTACATGCATGAACATGTGCCAAGTCAGGTCACTCGAATCATTCAAAGGAGGATACCACCCTATCATACCACATCACAACCATTTTAATAGCATGTTCGCACGCAAGGTAAACCATTATAAGATCCTAGCTAATTAAGCATGGCATAAGAAACTATAATCTCTAATTGTCATTGCAAACATGTTCATTCATAATAGGATGAATCAGGAACGATGAACTAATCATATTTACAAAAACAAGAGAGGTTGAGTTCATACCAGCGTCTCTCATCTCAATCAGTCCATCATATATCGTCATTATTGCCTTTCACTTGCACGACCGAACGGTGTGGATAATAATAATAGTGCACATGCATTGAACTAATATGCAATCTGCAAGCATTCAATTCAAGGGAGAAGACAAGGTAATATGGGCTCTTGGTTAAATCAACAATAATGCATATGAGAGCCATTCAACATTTTCATTATTGTCTTCTCCTCTCGACCCCCAAAGGAAAGAAAAGAAATAGAACTATTTACACGGGAAAGCTCCCAATAAGCAAAAGAAGAACGAGAAATCTTTTTGGGTTTTCTTTTAATTACTACTGCAGACATGGAAAGTAAACTAACTAATTGTTTTGGTTTTTCTTAAGGTTTATCAAACACACAAGAAGAAAGCTAGAAAAATAAATTAAACTAGCATGGATAGTACAATGAAAAAGTATGAGCACCGACAACTAGAATCAGTGTCTGAACATGAATGTAATGTCGGTGAGAAATACATACTCCCCCAAGCTTAGGCTTTTGGCCTAAGTTGGTCTATGGCCATGGGTAGCCAGGGTGATACCCGAAGTTGGAACTAGGGTCGTACTGAGATGCAACAACCATTGCCTCCTGAGCTGCAGCCTGGCGGCGAGCTGCCTCCGTCCTCCTCTCGTACTCGTGCGCCTCCTCCCTGGTTATAACATATCTTCCTTTTGCCTGATAGTCAAAGAGGGCAGGAGCAGGGAGAGTAATATGGACAGCGCGACGTCTGTCAAAGATTAGTCGATACTGGAGGAAATATTCATTCCTCTCAGGAAAATGATGATTAACCATGGCATTATAATCTAAATAAGCGAGAGGCAACTTTGTATCATTTTCATGTATGGGTACACCAAGATAATTTGCCACAAAAGTTGCATACATCCCTCCAAACAAGTCTCCAACTAAACCGTTATTATGCAACCTACATGCAACAATTGCCCCCAAGTTGTATTGTTTATCGCCTAATACAGCACTCTTGAGAACACAAAGATCACGAACACACATGTGACATGCTTCATCTTTACCGTTAATGCTTCTACCAATGAAAAGAGCAAAATAATGTATAGCAGGAAAATGAATGCTCCCTATGGTAGCTTGTGCTATTTCTCTAGATTCTCCCACAGTGATACTAGCAAGGAAGTCTTTATAGTCAGATTTACGAGGTACATTAACACTGCCCCACTGAGGGAGTTTACAAGCAGTAGTAAAGTCTTCTAAGTCCATGGTATATGATTTATCTTAAAGATCAAACAGGACATTCTGAGAATTGTGCGAAGATGTAAATTTAAACCTTCTCACAAAGGAGTCAGTCAAATGGTAGTATTGAGGGCACTTATCTTGCATGAAGTCTTCAAGGTCAGCATTACACACATATGCATCAAATTCATCCTTGATGCCTGCTTTGACCATAAACTCCTCTGACGGCCATTCACAAGGCCGCACGTCAGCTTCCCTCAGTGGTTCATCGTCCTGCTCACGTATTGCGAGCCTGGGTCCTTTCTTCCTTGAAGAACCACCCTGGTACATTTTCCTGGACATTTTTCTTCCTCTGAAAGATTTCTGGAACTTTTAGTAACTCAAAATAAAAGTGAATCAAACTCAACCAAATTGATAGCAACTACTCCCAGAAGTGCCTAGAGGCTATATCATGCATTAGAATTACTTGGGACCATATAAATTTTACATGCAAGCTCAAGAACAGGGTCACCTAGGTAGCAAAAATTTGCAATGAATAAAGCACTAGAACAAAAACTAATTGGACCATTGGAGGAGTCACATACCAAAGAACAATCCCCCAAAGCAGGTTTGCGAATGGAGCTTTGAGCAAGGAGATCGAAAATGGCAGAAAAGTGAGCTAGAACTCATGCTGAGCTGGATGGTGATTTTTTGGGAGGAAGAAGAAGTGTGTGGGTGCAGGAATAAGTGGAGGGGGGCCACCGTGGGCCCATGAGACAGGGGGCGCGCCCTATAGGGGTGGGGGCGCCCTGGACACTCGTGGCCAGGTGCCAGCTCCCCTGCTGTGTTATCAGTGCCAGATATTCTCAAATATTCCAGAAAAAATCATACTAAATTTTCGGTGTATTTGGAGAACTTTTATTTTCGAGGTACTTTTATTGCATGGATAATTCAGAAAATAGACAAAAAATACTATTTTTACTTTATTTAATCTAAATAATAGAAAGTAAAAAGAGGGTACAGAAGGTTGTGCCTTCTAACTTCATCCATCTCATGATCATCAAAACGAATCCACTAACAAGGTTGATCAAGTCTTGTTAACAAACTCATTCCGAATAACATGGAACCGAAGAAATTTCGAATAACACTAGGTTACCTCAGCGGGGATATGCACATCCCCAATAATAAGAATATCATATTTCTTCTTGACAGTAGGAAGAGGAAATTCAAAACCTCCAACAATAATCATTGGAATTTTTCCAATAGAATTGATGCTATGAACTTGAGGTTGTTTCCTCGGAAAGTGTACCGTATGCAAATTACCATTAACATGAAAAGTGACATTGCCTTTTTTGCAATCAATAACAGCCCCTGCAGTATTCAAAAACGGTCTACCAAGGATAATCGACATACTATCATCCTCGGGAATATCAAGAATAACAAAGTCCGTTAGGATAGTAACATCTGCAACCACAATAGGCACATCCTCACAAATACCAACAGGTATAGCAGTTGATTTATTAGCAATTTGCAAAGATATTTCAGTATGTATCAACTTATTCAATTCAAGTCTACGATATAAAGAGAGAGGCATAACACTAACACCGGCTCCAAGATCACATAAGGCGGTTTTAACATAGTTTCTTTTAATGGAGCATGGTATAGTTGGTACTCCTGGATCTCCAAGTTTCTTTGGTATTCCACCCTTAAAAGTATAATTAGCAAGCATGGTGGAAATTTCAGCTTCCGGTATCTTTCTTCTATTTGTAACAATATCCTTCATGTATTTAGCATAAGGATTCACTATAAGCATATCAGTTAAGTGCATATGTAAGAAGATAAGTCTAATCATTTCAGCAAAGCGCTCAAAATCCTCATCATCCTTTTTCTTAGATGGCTTAGGAGGAAAAGACATGGGTTTCTGAACCCATGGTTCTCTTTCTTTATCGTTCTTCCTAGCAACAAAATCTTTCTTATTATAACATTGATTCTTTGATTGTGGGTTATCAAGATCAACAGCAGGTTCAATCTCTGCATCATTATTATTGCTAGGTTGAGCATCAACATGAATATTATCATTAACATTATCACTAGGTTCATGTTCATCATGTGATTGTGTTTCAACATCAGAAATAGAAATATCATTGGGATTCTCAGGTGTGTCTACAACAGGTTCATTAGAAGCATGAAAAGTCCTATCATTTTTGTTTTTCTTCCTTTTAGAAGGACTAGGTGCATCTAAATTATTTCTCTGGGAGTCTTGCTCAATTCTCTTCGGGTGGCCTTCAAGATACAAAGGTTCTTGAGTCCTTTTACCAGTTCTAGTAGCCACTCTAACAGCAAAATCTTGTTTATTATTTAATTCATCGAGCAAATTACTTTGAGCTTTAAGTACTTGTTCTGCTTGGGTGGTAACCATAGAAGCATATTTACTAATCAGTTTAAGTTCACCTTTAACTCTAGCCATATAATCACTCAAGTATCCAATCATGTAAGCATTACTCTTTAATTCTCTACCAACATAAGGATTGAAATTTTCTTGTCTAGCCATAAAGTCATCATATTCATCCAAGCATTGGCTAGCAAACTTAGTAGACGGGATTTCAACTTTATCATATCTATAGAGAGAATATACCTTTACTACCTGTGTCGGGTTATCAAGACCATGTATTTCTTCAATAGGTGGTATATTAAGGCCATGTATTTCTTCCACATGAGGTAAATTCTTAACATCTTTAGCTTTGATACTTTTTCTTTCATAGATTTCTTTGCCTCTTGCATATCTTCAGGACTGAGAAATAGAACACCTCTTTTTTCGAGTTGGTTTAGGAATTGGCTCAGGAGTTGGATCAGGAGTTGGCTCAGGAAGTGTCGAATTACTTTCATTAGTCAACATATTATTCAATAGCAATTCAGCTTGATCGACTGTTCTTTCCCTGAAAACACAACCAGCACAACTATCCAAGTGGTCCTTGGAAGCATCAGTTAGTCCATTATAAAAGATATCAAGTATTTCATTTTTCTTAAGAGGATGATCAGGCAAAGCATTAAGTAACCCGAGAAGCCTCCCCCAAGCTTGTGGGAGACTCTCTTCTTCTATTTGCACAAAATTATATATATCCCTTAAGGCAGCTTTTTCTTAAGAGTAGAGAAGTAATAAATCATATCCTGGGGACTACGCACACAACCAGGATCAAGAGAATTAAACCAAGTTTTAGCATCACACTTTAATGAGAACAGAAATATCATAAGGATATAATAGTAGCGAGATTTTTCATCATTAGTGAGCAGGGTGGCTATATCATTCAATTTAGTAAGATGTGCCACAACAGTTTCAGATTCATAACCATAGAAAGGATCAGATTCAGCCAAAGTGATTATCTCAGGATCGACAGAGAATTCACAATCCTTATCAGTAACAAAGATAGGTGAAGTAGCAAAAGCAGGGTCATATTTCATTCTAGCATTTAGAGTTTTCTGTTTCAGTTTAGCTAATAACTTGTTAAGATCAGTTCTATCATTGCAAGGAAGAAAATCTCTAGCAGTTTCTTCATCCATAACATAACCCTCAGGAACAACAGGCAATTCATATTTAGGGGGAGAACCTTCATCATCACTATCTTCAATAATATCAGTTTCAAGAATTTCATTTTCTCTAACCCTAGCAAGTTGTTCATCAAGATATTCACCTAATGGCACAGTAGTATCAAGCACTGAAGTAGTTTCATCATAAGTGTCATGCATAGTAGATGTGGCATCATCAATAGCATGCAACTTATCAGAATTAATAGCAGAATCAGGTTTAGGTGTCGCCAGTTTACTCATAACAGAAGGAGAATCAAGTTCAGAGCTAGATGGCAGTTCGTTACCTCCCCTCATAGTTGAGGGATAAATCTTAGTTCTTTCATCCTTCAAGATCCTCATGGTTACCAGCAGATATAAATCCCAAGTGACTCAAAGAATAGAGCTATGCTCCCCGGCAATGACGCTAGAAAATAGTCTAGATGACCCATAAGTATAGGGGATCGCAACAGTTTTCGAGGGTAGAGTATTCAACCCAAATTTATTGATTCGACACAAGGGGAGCCAAAGAGTATTCTCAAGTATTAGCAGTTGAGTTTTCAATTCAACCACACCTGGATAACTTAGTATCTTCAGCAAAGTATTTAATAGCAAAGTAGTATGGAAGTAACGGTAACGTAGCAAAAGTAACAGTAGCAGTTTTGTAGTAATCGTAACAGTAGCAGCGGTAAAGTAAATAAGCAAAGGACAATATGTGAAAAGCTCGTAGGCATTGGATCAGTGATGGATAATTATGTCGGATGCGATTCCGCATGTAATAGTTATAACATAGGGTGACACAGAACTAGCTCCAGTTCATCAATGTAATGTAGGCATGTATTCCGAATATAGTCATACATGCTTATGGAAAAGAACTTGCATGACATCTTTTGTCCTACCCTCCCGTGGCAGCGGGGTCCTAATGGAAACTAAGGGATATTAAGGCCTCCTTTTAATAGAGTACCGGACCAAAGCATTAGCACTTAGTGAATACATGAACTCCTCAAACTACGGTCATCACCGAGAAGTATCCCGATTATTGTCACTTCGGGGTTGTTGGATCATAACACGTAATAGGTGACTATAGACTTGAAAGATAGGATCAAGAACTCACATATATTCATGAAAACATAATAGGTTCATGTATGAAATCATGGAACTCGGGCCCTAGTGACAAGCATTAAGCATAGCAAAGTCATAGCAATATCAGTCTCAGAACATAGTGGATACTAGGGATCAAACCCTAACAAAACTAACTTGATTACATGGTAAATCTCATCCAACCCATCACCGCCAGCAAGCCTACGATGGAATTACTCATGCACGGCGGTGACCGTCATGAAATTGGTGATGGAGGATGGTTGATGATGACGACGACGATGAATCCCCCTCTCCGGAGCCCCGGACGGACTCCAGATCAGCCCTCCCGAGAGAGATTAGGGCTTAGCAGCGGCTCCATATCGTAAAACACGATGAAACTTTCTCTCTAATTTTTTCTCCGCGAAAGCAAATATATGGAGTTGGAGTTGACATTGGTGGAAGTCCAGGGGGCCCACGAGGCAGGGGGGCGCGCCCTAGGGGGGCTTCCCCCACCCTCGTGGACAGGGTGTGGGCCCCTGGTGCTGATTCTTTCGCCAGTATTTTTTATTAATTCTGAAAAGTTTCTCTGTGGATTTTCATGTCATTCCGAGAACTTATATTTCTGCACAAAAATACCACCATGGCAGTTCTGCAGAAAACAGCGTCAGTCCGGGTTAGTTCCATTCAAATCATGCAAGTTAGAGTCCAAAAGAAGGGCAAAACTGTTTGGAAAAGTAGATACGACGGAGACGTATCATACATCCACGATGATTTTATGACAGAATCAAGATAGTCATGCATGTGTTGTCGTAGAAGTGTTCCATGACATTACCAAAATTATCATCACGGAAGTGTCCACTTCCATGACGATAAATCGTGCTTCATGGAAGTGCTTTCGTCAAGGGTGACCGACACATGTCATCCACTATAACGGGTCGCCGTTAAGCTATCAGGTCCGGTTTTGGATCCGATAACTAGCTAACAGCCACGACCACCGGGGATTTTCCACGTATAAATTTCTCATTGGCCAGAGGAACCATGTGTCGGCTCACCATTGGGACAAATGTCATCCACTCATTGGACCAAAGGCGCCTATGATACATCGACACGTCGCACGGCCCAACAGAGGCCCATTCCGGTGAAAAGGACGGCCCGTTTGACTTGGTCAAAAGGTAGCTGGCCGGCCCACTGGTCTGTTAACGGCATGTTCGCATATAGCCCATTTGTAGCCCTGAAGTCACGACCCGTTATGGCTTATCTGAATTAGGCCCAGTAGCGTCATCTGGGCTGTCCAATATGATTCCAGCCCGTTGTAACTTCCAGCCCGTGTATGGCCCATCATGTGTTTCGGCCCATATGAGGCCCTTTGTAACTCTTGGCCCATTAACGGCCCGTGGTGAAATTGGCCTGTAATGAACAGTGTATCATTTTATACCCATTAACGACCCATTATTCCATTGGGCCATTTCCAACCCGTGTTATCTTTTGGCCTTCAAAAGGCCCATTTATTCTTGGGCTCATTTCCAGCATTCTTTTAATTACGGCCCGTTACAGGCCTTTCTTCTTGTGGGCCAAATTCAGCATGCTGTTACATTAGGCCCGTTTGTGGCTCGTTAATCCGTTGGGCCGTTTCCATAGCGTCATGAAATACGGATGATTAATGATGACCTGTTCTGGTCGGCCCATCAACGGATGATTCCAACTCTAGCCTGTTATTGGCCCATTTTTGGCCAATCGATCATACGGTCCGTAGAAGGCCCATTAATGCTATGGCCCGTATAAGGCCCATTGTTTCTATGGCCCGTAGAGGGCACATTGTTTCTATGGCCCGTTAAAGGCCCATTATTCCTACGGCCCATAGGAGGCCCATGGTCACTACAGTAAATATGTAGCCCATCGTTATTGTGGCCTAGTTTTAAAAAATAGGTTATTGCAGCCACTAGCAAACCTCGGAAAAAGAACTGCACTCACTAGAAGCAAACAAATATAGAAGACAACAAGGAAATAAATAAGCAAGCAACTTACTCTAGGCTATCACGGCTATTACACATATTACATCCATTGGGCATCAAAGTTCGCCACCAGTGCAAATATACATATCACTTACACTGGTTGTCATAGTTGGCGACCAGTGCAAATACACTCTGCAGCAAAACAAGTCCAGAACTGAAACCACTTCAGAAGATCTCAAGAAACAATATCCTGGGTACCCATAATGCTGGCAAGATGCTTAGAAAGCTAATTAACTTTCTCTTGTTTGGCGCTTAAATCCTCCAGCGCTTGCTGTTGCACCAAAAAGTATGCATCTGAATTCTGCAGGGACTTCCTCAGTCCTTCGGCTTCTTGCCGCAACATAGCTGGCTGATGCTGTTTAGCTTGTAGCTGAGACTGAAGAAGCCAAAGTGATTCAAGCAGCGAGTTCCAAGAGCTTGTGCCAGCGGTAGTGGCCAGTAAATCGAACACTACTTCAAGACAGAACTTTTTGGGTTGTCTCACTGTCATCAAGATAGTTTTTATCAGCTTTCTTGGAGACCAACAGGGATGTCTCGCTATCTTGAACCTTATCTGCATTATTTCCTTTACCATTGCATAGTGGGGTACTATTCTCTAATATTTTGTCTGCACTCTAAAAAGAAACAAGCAGCCACATCACAGGTTTACCATGTTGTATTTGAAACTCATTTTGGTAAATCAGTTCAGTAGTAAAGTGGACAGGATAACAACATGAAACAAACATATATCTATGTACCATGGTCACTGTATGGTTGCCAAATCAAGATAGAGACACAGTTCAAATAATATATGTTTAAGACAAAGCAGAATAGACAGAATATAAGTGTGGGAAACTACAGAGCAATAACAACACTTGTAATGTGCATGATATGAGAACATAACTGTTTGTTCAATTGAAACTGAAATCAACATAGGGCAAGTTACAACAGTAAACCAGTTAAAGAAACAGGTTTAAAACATGCCTGTTCCGCCATTGGAGTTTCAATTCCATCCTTCAAATTTGAAAATAGTTGGTATGCGTAAATATAGTGATGCAAGAGCAAAGGAGTATGAACCATAGCTACAGAACCTGACATGAGAACAATTCTTCCTCTGCTTTAAGAGTTGAGTTGGGATTCGGAGTGGTGGTCCTCGTGCTTTGGGCGCTGCAGTTCCCTTAATAACTGCTCGTGTTTGGGTGCTTTTTGGTGGAGACAGTGTTGTGTCAACTGGAACTGGGTTACTATCTGCAGGTGTTGCGGTTAGAAGGGGTGTAGCTGGTTCTCTATCCAACTGGGTAGGGGGTACAATCTGCGAGAGTCTGGGTTATGTATGGTGGGACTGGTTCTTGGGCAAGTACAACCGTGGTTCTATCTGCTTCGACTGGTAGCACTATCTTTTCTGAAGACCGTGTTGTTACTCCCTTAGATACTGTCATCACCCTCTCCAATTCAAATGGCTGATAAACAAGAAAAGTAATTCAATGTATGGACATTGTATGATAGACAGGTGCAATGGATAGTGGGGAATAAAAGAGGGCATGAAATAATTCACATTTATGTTGTTTAACCAAACAGGATAGCATGACACAATTTCACATATGTGATGGCTAACTAAACAGGATAGCATGACACAATTTCACATATATGATGGCTAACTAAAAAGGATGGAAACACATAGTTCAAAATAGGATGACTATGTAAACAGGATGGCATGATATAACTATATAATGTATTTATTAAATAGGTTGGAATGCCATAACACATACATGCCGCCTATGGAAACATGATAGCATGCCATAATTCATGGATAGAATGACATAATTCAAAATATGATGATTGTAAACACTAAACAAGATGAGATGATATAACTATATGATGTCTTTATCAAATGGGTTCACATGCCAACATTCAGATAGATGCTGTCTATGTAAACATGATGGCATGATATAATTGAAATATATGATTTATATAATAAGCAAGTATGCAGATGGCAATCGCATATATGATGTAAAAACTAAGCAATGCAAGACAACATGCATGACATGAGTAATATAACCCTACAAAGTTTGAGCATAGACCTCAGGGGGGAAATAGGACCGGTCATCTATCGCTGAATCCTCCTCTGAGGAGCTATCTGTAACCAGCAAGATGTCTGCTTCAGCAGGTAGCATTGTCTGCTCTGAATACCTTGTTTTCACTCTAGATACTTCCATCACCGCTTCAAATGGCTGATGCACAAGAAGAGTAGTTGAATATACAAACGCTGTCAACAAATGGAACACGTAATACAAAAGAAGGATAGCATGATATAATTCACATATATGATGATTGGCTAAACAACATGGCATTGCATAATTCACATATATAATGCCTTGTAACATTATAGCATTGCAAAATTCACATATATATTGTCTTACAACAAGAAGGCATTGCATATTTCACATATATGGTAATTAGAACTAAACATGTGGCATTCACACAAAGCATGTCTAAACTAAGCAAATGACATAGAAATGCAAGACATCATAAGCATGATATGAGCAACATAACCCTGCCAAGTTAGAGCATACACCTCGGGGGGGAAATATGACTGGTCATCCGTGTCAGAATCCTCCTCTAAGGAGCTATCCGTAACTAGCAAGATATGTGCTTCGTCAGATAGCATAGTCAGCTCTGAAGACCTTGTTTTCACTCCAGACTTTTCCATAACCGTGTCAAATGGCTGATGCACACAAAGAGTAGTTGAATGTACTAACATTGTTGACAAATGTAATACGTAATGAAAAAAGGATGGCATGACATAATTCACATATGAGATTACTAGCTAAGCAGGATGGCATTGCAAAATTCACATATATGATGCCTGCCTAAACAAGATGGTGTTGCATAATTCACATATACGATAAAGAAACTAAACAGATGGCATTCACACAAAGCATGTCTAAACTAAGCAGATGACATATTTGATGTATAAAGTAAGCAATGCAAGGCACCATATGCATGATATTACCAACATCAGCATGCCAAGTTAGAGCGAAGACCTCTGGGGGTAAATAGGAGTGGTCTTCTCCTTCTGAATCCCACTTAGAACAGTTATCTTCCTCTTGATTACAATCCAAAATGGATGGAGGGGGGGCTACCTTTGCTCCCACCATGGAGCGACGTCTGCATGAAATTTTATTGCCACGCAAGGCCCGTCTCTCTTTCTCTACATGTCCAGTTCCATTGTGTACAATAACTAACATGCATAGGAATAAAACATAGTGAGATTATGTAAGGGGTGCATGCAGAAATCCAGAGTGATGGTTGCAAACCGCGGAGAGACCCAAAACCAATGATAGCAGGCAGATAATGGCTTCAGTTAAAAAATACAGATAATGGCTTATTTACAGTTTGTTTTCCACCCAACATGAAACTGATAGTAGACACCAGAGATTAACCAGATAGTAGATAAATACTATTGATTGCAGCCCCGATATGTACCCCACAACCATTTAAAAACTCAAGTTTGAGCATTAGTTTGGAGCTGACTCAGAGTCTAACCGGTGAACAGGATGATAAATTAGCATGCAATATTAAGCGATGCATAACGTAAGTAGACACGAAAGAGTGTGACCACTCTTGTGGACCTGTGTAGTCCTCGAGGTCATCTGCTCGGTTGATGACGGTAATGCCATTGTCGTGGCTGCCGGCGGCGGGGAAGAAGATCTGAGGCGGCGACAGACAATCTAGAGGGCAGATCCCTACTATGGTGAACACTTCCATCGTTGGAGCAGCTGAGCTAGGGGTGGAACACAACGCAGCAGGAGCGGGGCAAACCACACAGGGTTTTCTTTGACACATATCTGTAATAGAAGTAATTGGGTAAGGGCTTTTTTAAATTTGAGGATTCTAACAATGCAGGGATTGGAAATACACAAGAATAGGATAGGAATGCACGTGCAAAACAGAGAATTTAAAAACACAGGATTTCTGCCAATCTGGGTGTTTGGTTCGCAAGAATTGGAAGATCACAGGATGCAAAGAAGCATGGTGAGATTAAGTCAAACCACAAGAAAATGTACGGTTATAATGCTATTATGCTACTATCTCTTAGTCTTGTGCTTAATGAATAGGAACTTGAAAAGGAGGACAAGTGGATATTAAAATTCCTACAGTTTTTCTTTCAAGGGGAAACTAAAGGAACAAATCCTACAGTTTTCCTTTGCTCCATTCCTTTTAACTAAATGCATGAATAGCAGTACCTTTGGAAACTTTCCAATTCCTATGTATTTCCTTCACTTTTCCTTTCAAGCAGTGGCGATTTTAGTAGGCAGGCTTGAAAAGGGAAAAGCCTACACTCAAAAAATGTTTTTGCGCTACTTCTACTACTTTGGACACAGGCCACTGCCCTACTAGCTCAATTCCTAGGCCCATCTACAAATGCACAGCTCAAACACGATAAATAATATGGCGTTCAAGAGAGTCCATTACGGATAACTAAGTTGCCTGGTACCTCACTGCTTGTCACTCCGTGTGCTCAGTGGACAATATATAACATGTAGAGTAAAAAAGTGATGCAACAAGTGTACAACCTCTTTGGCGAAGCTATGTCGACCTCAGCGTGATTGGGTTGGTCGGTGAGGATGCTCTGGCTGATTTGGCTGTTGGAGGAGGGAAAGAAGATCTTAGGCGTGTAGAGATGGAGCCCGGGGTACTGCTCTGCTGTGATGGAGGGTTTCGTCGTTGGAGCAGCTCCGGTGAGTTGTACGACGGCAAGGCTGAAGCAGGATAGGGTAGACAACATTAACCTGAGTGGAATTCTAATAGCATCTCCAATAGATGATGCAAAATACATAGCCACAAAGTGCTAGATGTAAAATACATCAGCGCTCATCTCTGAACTTAACTGTGGAAACTGAATTTAACCGTCGAAACTGAACTTTTCTGTCAAAACTGAACGCACTAGTAGCAGAAAATAGTAGCAGCTAGCAGCAACGCCCAGACCAGCAGCACGTGCGAGAGCCAGGGCAGCTGGTCGTGTATCAGCATCTTGGGTAGCAGTTGCAGGGGCTCGAGGGAGAGCAGGATCTGCTGCTCGTGCAGTAGCAGCGCGCCCAAGAGCAGAGCAGTAGCGCAAGAAAGATCAAGAGTGAGTGCAACAACACAAGCAAGAGCAAGAGCGAGAGCAACAGCGCGAGCAAGAGCAGACCAGGCAGGGGACCGAGAGCAAGAGCAGATCTACAACGCGAGCGAGAGCCAAAGCAGTAGGATCTCCTACTGATGTGGATGTCGCTGCTAAGGGAGCAACACCGTGGGCCGGCGACACCGTCGTGGATGGAGCCACACCATGTCAGCTCGGGACCAAGCGTTGGCGGCACCGTGAGATCAAATCAAGAAGAAAATGCGGCGATTAGTGTAGAACCTCTTTGGTGGCACCGATTAGGCCTTCGCTTCATCCAAGAAATCGGCGATGATGATGCTCTTCCGGTGGTGCAGGTGAAGATGATGGTGTGGGAATGGAGGTGGAACGAAAGACGAGGGGAATATCAGGGTAGCTCCTGGGAGGTGGAGGACAGGGTGGCCGAACCTGCGGGATGACGAGATCGACGACGGATCCGCATCCGGTGCGGTGGATGAGGGACAACGAGGTGTTGATGTGGACGACGTCGTCGGGGAAGAGGCTCCGGCTAGGTGGCGGACGGAGGAGGGTGTGGGGCTTCGCGGGTGAGGGAGTCCTGGAGGAGGGGATGTACGGATAGCCGGACTATCATCATCGGCCGGACTCCAAGACTATGAAGATAGAAAATTGAAGACTTCGTCCCGTGTCCGGATGGGACTTTCCTTGGCGTGGAAGGCAAGCTTGGCGATACGGATATGTAGATCTCCTACCATTGTAACCGACTCTGTGTAACCCTAGCCCTCTCCGGTGTCTATATAACCGGAGGGTTTTAGTCTGTAGGACGAACAACCATTACAACAATCACACCATAGGCTAGCTTCTAGGGTTTAGCCTTCTTGATCTCGTGGTAGATCCACTCTTGTACTACCCATATCATCAATATCAATCAAGCAGGAGTAGGGTTTTACCTCCATCGAGAGGGCTCGAACCTGGGTAAAAACATCGTGTCCCTTGTGTCCTGTTACCATCCGCCTAGACGCACAGTTCGGGACCCCCTACCCGAGATCCGCCGGTTTTGACACTGACATTGGTGCTTTCATTGAGAGTTCCTCTGTGCCGTCGCGATCAGGAAGGATGCCTCTTCCCGTCTTTAAAGACAGAACCATCACCGAAGGAGCTTTAGCCGCCGGCCAAACTATCCGGCTAGGTGGTTTTCTCATGACCGCCTGTTCGGCCGCCACATCGATGATGACCTCTCGGGTCATCGAAAGCAACCTTCACGTCAGCTCGGAATTTGCCGAGCAGCTGGATCCAATGGAGCTCTCCTCCATAAACGAGCTCTTGGATCGCATTGCCGCCCTGGGAGTCGCCACAGACTACAATCAGATTGGGCTTAAAACCGATCTGAGAGAGATTAACTCTCCCCAGGTTACCCACCACATGGCGGTGGTAGAGGAACAAAGCGGCGACTCTTCTTTTGTACTAAAAACTAGTTATGTCCGGACTCCCGAACCCTCCATGCCGGATCCCCGCGGAGGGACGGACGTCGATCAAGCGCTGAACTTAAAGTCAGGCGTCAGACCAGACTCGTTGGACAACGTCCAGCAATCCAAGCTTCCAAATTCGGAAACTTTCCGGCCGTTGAGCCTCGAGATGGGTAGGGTTCCAGACTCAATTCCACCCACCCACTCAGACATATGCGATTTATCTCAAATCCGGCAAGAGCCAGCTGGAACAGTACATCATTACTGGGCCAGATTCCTCCTGGTTATGGACAGGATAAAAGACTGCCGTGAGGAAAACGCAATTTCAATTTTCTGCAATAATTGCACGGACGAGGGAATCTTGAACGCCGTCAGTCGTCGTGAAATTACACGCTTCGCCGACTTGACGTCCATAGTACGAAAGTACAGTGTGATGGAGAGTTTCCGGAAAACCGAAACTAAGTTTTGGGACAATCCGGCCCCGAATACAACCCTAGTCCGAAACAAAAGGGTGCATCACACTCAGGCACCAGGTACAAAAAACAAAAAGAAAAAACCCCATAAAGGGCACGGAACCGTACTGGAGGGATGGCTCAGCGGACCCTGTAAAATTCACAGTACAGAAGGCGCCACTCCAACACATAGCCTTCGAGCATGTTGGATACTGCGGCAGGTGGCCAAAAGTGGCGAAGAGCTTCTAGCCCCGGAGAACCACTCCAACAGTCACTACTAGAAAAAGGGCTATAGATGGGATTGACACTAATGGCACACCAGACAAGTGGTGCGCCATTAGTATATACTAATGGCGCACCACCTTCTGATGCGCCATTAGAGTTGAAACTACTAATGGCGCACCTGGCCCGCGGTGCGCCATTAGTATCAATTTTTTTTGAACTAGTGCGCCTGTCCAAACATACTAATGGCGCATCCGGAGGAAGTGCGCCATTACTAGTTGTAACTAGTAATGGCGCACCTGTCAGAAAGTGCGCCACTAATGTTGTTTTTTTTATTATTTTTTTAATTCCTTTTTTTGCAAAACTACTAATGGCGCACTCGACTGCGGTGCGCCATTACTAGTTTAAACTAGTAATGGCGCACCATGGTGGAGTGCGCCATTAGTATGTCTTTTTTGCAAAACTACTAATGGCGCACGACCAGGTGGTGCGCCATTAGTAACCTGGATTACTAATGGCGCATTTGTGGTTGGTGTGCCATTAGTAAGTGGGCAGCAACAAGATATTTTGGACAGCCTCTCCTCCCACACTCACTTTCTCCCCACTTCATTCTCTCCGCGGCCTCCTCCTTGTCTCGGGTGCCTCCTCTTTTTCACCTCATTTCCACCATAGATTCATTCAAATTAAGTGGTTAAGTTACCTTGTTTTGATAGGTAAGTAAGGGGGGAAGCTATATTTATGTTGTTCTCCCTACAACAATGTGCACATGCACTTTTTATGACCTAGCTAGATCTATGTATGTTCGTGGTGTTGCATATGTTTGTGGTGTTGCATACGTGTTTGTGTTTGGAGGTGTACCGGTATTTGAAATGCGATAGTTGCCAATATTTTGCCGGAATGTTGATTCATTTCCGTTTCGGCGAGAATTTTGGCATTAAGCATTCTTTTCGGTCCTATTTTTAGGGAAAGTCATGCCAAATTTTTTCTTGGTTCTAAAATATCGTTTTGCTCTACCCCGCAGGCGACCATGGTCCGCACGATGACCGAGGGCATCGTGAATAGGTTTTTGAGGTCCGCGAAGGCCGAGATGCTTCAAAAGAACGAGATGGAGATAAGATGTCCGTGTCGAAGATGCAAGCTGAAGAGCCTTATTGCGGACCCGGATTTCGGGCAGGTGCGGGACCACCTGCTCTTGCGTGGTTTCATGGATGGCTATCGGTGGCAAGGTGATGAATATGACTACGAAGTCGTCCATGGGGGCCGGGCAAGAAATGAGGAAGGGCAGCAAGACAACCACCGCGGCTCGGGCGGGCGAGAAGACGAAGAATCCCCAGGAGATGATCACGATGGTGATGCTGTACACAGTCATCATGTAGAAGATGCAGGACATGATGATGATGCCGGCGGAGCAGACGACGCTGGACCATCGATGGGCTGGGTGCAGGACCCTCATATTCAAGAGCTGCTTCTCAAGCAGACGGATAATGCAAGAGCTGCCGCCCGAGAGAAAGCCAAGATGGATCAACTTGAGTTAGACGCGGTTACTCCATTGTATGAAGGATGCAGGCCCGAGGATACCTGCCTGAAAGTAACGCTCATGGCTCTGGAGATGAAGGTAAAACACAAAATGACCGACGCATGCTTCGACGAGAACATGTCATTCTGGCACGAACGTCTTCCCAAGGGGAACAAGTGCCCAACCAGTTTGGAGGAGGCGAAGAAAATCGTGTGTCCTCTGGATTTACCGCACGTGAAATACCATGTGTGCATGAACAATTGCATCATTTATCGGGACGAGCACGCGGAACACTTGCGGGCGGCCAACAGGGGCCGCCCCCGATTCCTAGCTTCACGGCCAGCAACTCGCATAATGCGATGGCGGGGCCATTGGTGCCTCCGATGGAGGCGACATTGGTGTCTCCGACGCCGTCACGGGAGCTTAATGCACCCGGGTGTACGCCGGTCGGCACCTCTGCAGCAAGCAGCACCTCCGTCAACTGCACGCCCGCCGTTGGCGGTGCGTCGACATTAGCCGAGCTCGACACCATCATCACGGTAACTAATTAAGCCTCTCTCGGCCAAGGACTTCATCTCCTTGCCTTTGACTGGGCATCCCTGACGCCCTACATGTTTTCGCAGGGCGCCACCGACGTTCCGTGCACTCTTATCCACTTCATGAACAACGAGTTGGTCGATGTCGCCAATGGCAAAATCGTTCAACCAGGCAACCCCTTGTTCCACGGTACCCAGATGCCACCCAACTTGTTTAGGGTTCAACTGGTTCGGGTGCTGCCTGGCTGCGACGACTTGTTACCTCCGATTCGACCCGTCGGGACCGACGATGATGACGTGATGAGCCTCAGCGCCTGCCTGAGCTGGCCCCTGCTTTGGCCGAAGAGCCAGATTCGTTTGGGGGCGGGGGACACCACACCAAAGACAACACCGCCAGTCGTGTCGGCGCCAAGTCGGCCCCATGGCAAGACCGCCGCAACGGTGCCGGACATCCCTATGCCACTGGATCCAAACATGCATATGGCATAGGATCAGAACGACGACGACGACGACGATGATACATTTGGCAACGTCGATCAGTACTTTGCCGATCATGGGTACGATGGCGACTTCATGGGGCCTCCTTCTCAAGAACCAAACCCAACAAAAGACGTGTGCGATCTATCTGGTACCGGGGAGAAGCCAAGTTGCAACAGGCGCCGTCTGGCGTTCAGCTCTCACGAGACGCCTCCAGCTGCCGACTTCACCGAGCATCAGATAGGCGAGGTGCGAAATATTATCAGCCCCAACACACTCAAGAAGGCGGTCTATGAGCAGAACTCGGTCCCATTACAGGAGAAGAAGAAGGCACGCAAAAGAAAGACTAAGAAGGGTGTGAGCCAGCCGGCACCGAGTACGATCCGTGCTCAGGACGGGCCACCTTCACCGCAGGATATCTCGAGGAGGGTGCATGTGGCGGGTAGGGCGATGGTACCGACAAATATGCTCAATGCTGCAACCGGTGCTATGCGGAGTCTGCATGACAGTGTTCTTTCTTTGGAGAAGCAGCGTCTCAGAGAGAAGGATGTGGAATACCCGGTTTTCGCGGCCAAGGTGACAGAGGGCAAGGGATTTGTGGATAACTCCATCGGGCGTACGATCGTCCTGCGTTTTGATGACATCCACGCTATGTTGAACCTTCATACGCTGCACTACACCTTCGTTCGGCTATTTTCTGTCAGGACCCCGACTCAATGCCACATCGATCTAGCATGTAACACCTCATATCACTTTGCGGCCTCACGCACGGTATTCCCACGGGTGTCGCCTTACCTTTGCCCGGGACCGTTTGCGCCTTTTGGCACACGTATATGACAGTGTCGCTAGCATCCATATGATAAGGAGCCCGGGCTGACATGGCTAGTCGTAAACCCAAAGTGGCACAAACTTACAGGGACAGGCATCCATGACCCAGCATCGAACGTGTCGGTCATCAGCGAGTGAATCCAGGCTGTAGCACTGGGCTAGCAGGACTCCGGTGAACCGGGCTGTAGCGGGCTAACAGGACTCCGGTATTCATCGCGTGACATTTCCCCGTAGGGACAGACACAGGAACGAAGAAGGACACATGCCGGCCAGCCTAAGTGTTCCGGAGCAGTAGCAAGCTACCATGGCTCGTGGAAACACTAGGAGACATTTCCCGGTAAGAGAGGCTACTAAAGATAAACAACTAGATGGTCAGATCCCACACATACCAAGCATTTCAATAGCATACACACAATATGCTCGATATGTGCAAATACAACATGGCATCACAACATGACTCTATGACTCAAGTAATTTATTCAATAGGCTCCGAGGAGCGAGATATTACAAACATGGGTCTCATGACCCAACAATCAGAGCATACAAATCAAAGCACAAGCGGAAGCTATCATGTCTGAGTACAGACATCTATAAATGAAAAAGGCTGAGAAGCCTGACTATCTACCAGATCCTGCCGAGGGCACAAGATCGTAGCTGAGGTAACAAGCTAAACGTCGAAGTCCACGCGAAACTACTAGCGAGACCGAAGTCTCTCTGCAAAAACATAAATAGGCAAACGTGAGTACAAATGTACCCAGCAAGACTTACATCAGAACTATCTACATATGCATCATTATCAACAAAGGGGATGGTGGGGTTTAACTGCAGCAAGCCAGCTTGGACTCGGTGGCTATCCTGAACTACGACTGCGAGTAACTCTTTTGAGGTGGCGCACACGAGTCCACATATTCACCATATCAATACACCACTATGGATCCGCTCCCGTCTCCCTACGAGAACGCCATCCATAGCACTCACGCTTATCTTGCGTATTTTAGAGTATCCACTTTCACTTGTCTATGAACTGATATAAGCAACCCAGAAGTCCTTTTCCGCGGACACGGCTATTCGAATAGATGATGTTAACCCTGCAGGGGTGTACTTCTTCACACACGCTCTCACCACTTACCGCCGTTTACACGACATGTACTCGGCAACCTTCAAGCGGAAGCCCAACGTGGGTGTCGGCCACGGCCTGCCTAAACACTCAAGTCTCTAGTCCAGGTTTATCGCCTATTCGGGTTCCATCCATGAGGAGATCCGGCCGGAGTTTCGCTCACAGCCCCAAACGATGTGAACAGGGTTCCGTGACACCAAACGGGCGCCCGGTTTACCCGGCCACGTGCCTACCGCATCACAGCCCACCCCTACGGTCAGCGCTGCGCACGGCCTCCAGCATACTACAAACACCAGAAACTACTTGCAACTCCTGGACAGAGGACAAGGGTGATCAAGAAGCCGAGAGGGTCCATTGGTTTCGGGCCCAATGCGTGGTAGTAGCTGAATCATGGATCACAAACACAGAACTCAGTTCCTGAGGACGGCTGCAATGAGACAACCCACCATGTACTCCTACATGGCCTCTCACCGCTACCTTTACCAAATCGTATTCACACCCTTAGCTCACACACAGTAGGACATGTTCACACACCTCTGATTCATCCCGGATGAATCAGACCTGACTCAACTCTAAGCAGTAGCAGGCGTGACAAACAAGCATGAATGAGTAGGCACAACAGGGCTCAAACAACTCCTACTCATGCTAGTGGGTTTCATCTATTTACTGTGGCAATGACAGGTCATGCAAAGGATAAAGGGGTTCAGCTACCGCAGCAGGTAACAGATGAATCGTTGTTGTCCTAATGCAGTAAAAGAGAGCAGGAGCGAGAGAGTGGGATTGTATCGGAATGAACAAGGGGGTTTTGCTTGCCTGGCACTTCTGAAGATAGCATTGAGTCTTCATCAGTGTCAACGATCGCATCATCGGTATCACGTCTATCGAGAGGGGACAAATACCGGCAACACAGAAGGGAACACAATCAATGCAATGCACAATATGATGCAAGATCATGACATGGCAAAATGAATGTGTTTTGGGCTAATGCAACTAGCAACAGATTAAATGAAGTTGGTTTGAATACAAGATTCAAATTCAAACTCCATATGTGATTATTCAAATGCCATTTAATTGATTTGTGCTAAACAGCACCTATAAGTTGTTCTAACATGCATGAAAATGGTACAGATGGATTCCTTGAATTTTTCTGATAATTTTTCATATATAATTTATTTAATTTGGAGTTACGGTTAATTTTCTATGATTTATAGAAGTTTTAGCTATTTTCTGAAGTTATTAAATCATTTAAGATTTATTTAAATTCCAGAAAGGAATTATTGCGTCATCATGACCTCATAGTGATGTCAGCAGGTCAACGGGCGCCGTCCAGGTCAAACTGACCTGTGGGACCCATATGTCAGCGTCACAGGTTAAACAGGGGGGGTTTAGTTTAGTTTAATTAAAGATTAGGGCACTAGGGCCCACATGTCAGTGTCAGCAGGGGGGTAATTAAATTAAAATAAACTAAACTAATTAACAGGGGGGCTGGCCCCACCTGTCATCGACCCAGGGGGGGGGGTCAAACCCCTGGTCAGCAGGGCCTAACCTGCCGGCGGCTTGACGCCGGCGAGGCCGAGACGGCGGAGGCCTTCGGATTTCTTGCTCCGGCGGCCAAACGGGCGGATGAGGGCGTCTACGTGGAGCTGGGACTCGCCCGCATCCATCTGTGCAAACGGCAGGGGCTGAGGTGGCCCGAGCTCACCGGAGGCAAGCTCGCGGCGGTGGCCGGAGTTCGGGCGAGGTCGGGGTTGGCGTTAGGGGGCACGGGAGGGGAAGCTGGTGTGTGAGTTAGGTTCCTGGTGAGGTGTGGAGCACGTTGCCGTGCTCGGTAGCTAGCTCCGGTGGCTCTGGCCTTGTTCGCGTCATCGCCGGCGGTGAGGAGCTCACGGCCCCGGTGAAAAGGGCGGCTAGCGTGCGGGAACGAGCGCGGGGAGGAGGGGAAATGGAAGAGGAGCTCACAGCGGATCCGGTAGAGGCAACGGCGAGGCCGGGGAGGGGCTGGAGCTCGCGAATCCTCGGAAGTTCGCCGGCGGCCGAAGGTTGGGGACGAGCTCCGGGAAGACGCTACAGGGCTCCCGCGGTCGAATGGGTTGGTGTAGAAGACGCAGAAGGCGATGGCGGTTCCTCTGAACTCATCGGAGAGGCACGGGGTGGACGGTGGCCATGGTGATGCTCGTCGGTGGCGACGGGTGTGTTCGGTGGCTGCGCGCGAGAGAGCCAGAGGAAGAGAGGAGCTCGGGGAGAGAGTGAGAGGCCTGGGGGGGGTGCGTGGCGTCGCGGACGGGGTCCAGGGCGACGAGAGGAAGCAGGAGGTGGCCAGGGGGAAGCAGGAGGTGGCCGAGGCCTCTCGGGCGCGCGCCACGCCTCGCCTCTGTTCGTCCTCCTGGCAAAGGAGGAAGATGACAAGGGGGGGGGAAGGAGGTGGGCTGGGTCGGCCAGATGGGCTGGCCAGGTGGGCCGGCTACAGGTAAGTGGCCCAGGTAGGCTTCTGTTCTTTTTATTTTTTTTCTTCTGTTTTGTTTTATTTAATTTATTTTGCCACTGTTTTGAATTTAAAATAATTCAAACCATGCCAAAAACTCCTCTGAATATTTTATATTGCTAAATGGACTTTTCCAAAAGCTTATAAAATATATCAGGGGTATTTGAATTATATTCTAATTATATGAATATAATTCAAATTCAAATAGCTAATGAATTAAATCCAAAGTCCCAAAAATAATTCCTTAAAAATGTTCAATATTTTGGTTGGGACCAGAACCCTTACCAAAAATTATCAAACATTTAAGAAGAGCATTTTGGAGCAATGAATGAGATTTCTAGGGTTTTTGCCCCTCTTTTAAGTTTTTGAGGCTTCCAAAATTCCCTCAGTTCAAATTTTCAGAATTTAAACATGATGCACACATGAGCTAGCCTAGAGCACTACCAGCAGCTAGGGATGTGACAACTCACCCCCACTAAACAAGAATCTCGTCTCGAGATTCAAGCGTAGGGTAAGATGAAGGGGAAACGCAAACTAGTATAATCTTCACGATCCAGGTTGCACTTCAAATGAACGTTGTTTCGATCACCATCTTTGTCTTGTCGTCTTGTTCTGAGAACTCCAATTGACATGACAATGAGAGGAAAGGGAAACTCTAGCAGGATCGATCTTCTAGAAGACCGAACAACTCACGGAATGAGACATAGAGCCATCTCTCGGGTTGAGACACGAGATACACATCAAGAGGGGTGGAAAGAAACGGATGACGAAGGTTCACTAGGTGGACAACAATTTCACGCTTAAGAAGGTGGTAAACGATTGCCCACGTAGCGAGGAGTTGAGTTGCCATGATACCACGACGAAACATCCTGGAGGAGGGTGATTCGTAGATTATTGCCTTAAGTGGCAAAAAGAATTACCTTTGATTCAAAGATCATTGAAACTCTTTATACCAGCCTAAGGCAATCACAAGCGATCATTTGGAGGGGGTCGGTAGAATGGCATACTCGGACTTGGATGATGTGGATTACCTTGTTGAAGACAATGTAATGGATGAATTTGCTTATCACCGGAAATGGAAGAGACCCATGGTAGAATGGCACATTGGCGGTGCAAGCTGGGAACAAAATGCAAATGCTGGGAATGATTCTAGTAACTGGGGAGAGGCTCAACAATAGAGAGTGAATTCACTGTTTGAAAAGGTCATAGCATTGCCGAGGAAACTGAGAGCAAACCCATTAGTGCCGATGATAACACGTAGCGCTTGGGCGTGCTCTCAAGAACTTGAGCATTTCCACATTCATCAAGGTTTTACCAATATCCGTGTCAAGGATCCTGGTAACACAACCTACTACCATGATGAATGGTGATGGAGGATGCAGATGCAAAGGAAGATAACACCTTCTCAAATTTCACCCTTGGCGGGGCCAAGGAAATAAAATCTGGATGATCGACCGAGAGACATTTAGCACTCCGCTTCTAATGTTCTCCTTGATGTGCTAGCGTAACCCATTCATAGATATGGTTTGATAACTAGAACATCAAGTAAAAGGTCGGACTTTGGGAGCAATAGAATCCATAAGGAACAGTTACGGAGGTAAATCCTACGAAATCCTTATGGGAAGGTGGCCAACTTCTTCAATCAAGATACTACAATAATAGGTCTTTCGGCTGGGTGTGTTGGCCACGACATCCACCTTACCGGTTATCGAGGGACCAATATTATAGTTCTTGGGAAATGTTCCAACCATCATATCTGCCTGAGATTCAGATCTGGTTGGTGTCAGGATATTCCAGACTCATCGAGTCTAGGAAGAAAAATGAAAGTTTGCAACACAAATCGACGAGATGACGTTGCGGGATTCTCGGGAGATGAACTACGATAGCAAGCTCCAAAACATGAGTTGGTTCTGCTACAAACACGTGAACACGTTGTCCTAGACAAAACATTATCACATGGTAGTCTTACAACAAAACACTACCGAGTTCAGGTGGGGAACCATAATCGAGGATATTGAAGTCCTTGCATAAGGCATGCTCTTAAGAAGAAACTTCTTCTCCTTGAACAAATCAATCAGTGGCTTGGTGTGCTCGGAACACATATGGAATGAAGGTTGCAAGTCTCCAAACCATAGAATACTTCGCACATATGCATGACTGACTTGGGATGATTCCAGAGGAAGCAAAACTAACTTTCTCAAATTCACGGCGGCAACTTTCACCAAATGCACGTGTATAAGAGGAAGTCACTCCTTTCATCAAACAAATACTTCATGAGCTAGCATGAAGAAAATGCTTCAAAAGTTTCCAACACTAACTTGTTGTCCAACAAGACCATGGAGGAGATAAGGATGTTGTCAATGGGCTCAACAACAATTCATCTAGGTTTCCTTTTAAAAGGAATTCCATAGTTAAGTGAACACGGTGATAGCATTGGTCAGACCAAAGATGTAATGGTGTATGCTCGAGGGATCAACCACGAATAAGACAACATTACGAGCATCATTGGTACTGATTTGATTTGACGATAGCCCACACTCAAATCAAAGGATTGATAAGACAATAGGTCCAGCAACTGATCACAGGGACCAATCGATGAAGATATCATCTTTCTTCAACACACACTACACAAGATTATCCCTTTGGAACGAACTAAGTCAGGCAAGCCTTTATCCTCCAACTCTCCAAGTTGTTGTCTAGCTTAACCAACTAGCTCCGGGATATCCAACACAGATTTTTGGAGAAAGGGTGGTTCACAAGAAACCAACTTGATCACGAGCTCAACATAACAGTCAGGGAACAACCTGGTAATACTTCCGAGAAGATATTAGGAAAATCACGAACCACCGGTATGTTACTAAGCTCGAGAACAATCTTGCCTTTCAGGGCAAGACGATATGATCAAATGAGTGAGGACTTGACAAGATCCTAACTCATCAATCGAAGGGTGCACCAAAATAACGACTAGGTAGCACGATCAATCTTAGAATGGTGATTCAATAACCAACATACTAAGAATAAGATTATTGTCCATTAACTACCAAGCAATGGGGTTGCTAGGAGTATTGAGTTCACACATCATGATTCACTGGTCGGCACTCCGGCTGCAACAACACGGAACCGAGGAATGAAAAAGGATGGCGAGAAGTATCACTATGTCAAGAATTCACAAAAGGTGGTGCAATTCTCATGAAATTCTTGATATAAAGATGGTAATACTCCAAGGTAGAACAGAACAAAAGTTGGGTTAGCAACTTGATCTGCAGAGTACAACTACTTTGACCCAATCCTAGATATGGATGAGGTACTGGAGTTTGTTTCTCCTAGTCATTCCGCGATAGAATGGCTTGACGGACCACAAGAGTAATAGGCATCGATAAACGAACGCACGCATACTCTTGACTATCAATTGATAGACGAAGGTCAGTAGACAACTAAAGAGGGACAACTCAAAGGAACATATAACTTTCTGAGTTGTGGATACATGGGTTGGTATGCCGAACAAAGTTCAACATAATTCTTCCGGATAACCCATGCAGAAAGGTTGAGCTGGCAGAGTCACAATATAGCATGGAGAACTCATAGAGGGCCTGTTGTGATCTTTTGATCCAACAAACTTCTGCCATAATGGTTCATGGTATTTGGAAGAACGATATACCACGGACCTCGAGGACTATCGCAAAGGTTACTAATATACTAAAGGAACTAGCAACACTATCAACATGATGTAAGTAGGGTGAATATCGGGTTTAAGAACCCAGGAATAGAATACCTATTACTAAGTAGCATCACGGGATGCTTTCGAGAATAAAAGCCAGAATCATCACACTGGGATCACAAAACATTGCTAGATTACTAGGTGACTCCCTAAACACCTAGGGCCATAATAGTAACTCCAACATAATGTCAAGGCAATAGAATACCTCAACTCAACAATTAGTGTGATTGAGCTGGCATAAAGGAGCATCGAAACCAGAGGAAAAGGATTTTGCAAATGCATCAGACTATTTAGAAACCTGGAATGACTCGGACAGCATAACGGCTGTAAATGCTCAGAAAGGATTTGAGACATTCGCAAAAATGGTGGCATAACCACTCAGAAGCACAATATCAAGGTTTCGAGATCAACAATTAACATACGGAAGTAGTAGAAACTGAACTCAAGCTTAAATCCAACAATTTATAAATCTACGGATTAGTAACACGTGATCCTGATAGATAGATGAGAAGACCTAGTTCCTTAACCCCGTAGGAAAGATAAGATGACTCAGATCAGAAGGGCATGAGGTATAAGGAGTAAAAAGAGCCTTACGTTCCATCCCACAATCAATTCCCCTACATATAACTAAGAATTTCTAGACTCAACTTCGACCAGTTCGGCTTGGTAATCCTACAGGCAGTCAAGCTCTGATACCAACGCTGTCAGGACCCCGACTCAATGCCACATCGATCTAGCATGTAACACCTCATATCACTTTGCGGCCTCACGCACGGTATTCCCACGGGTGTCGCCTTACCTTTGCCCGGGACCGTTTGCGCCTTTTGGCACACGTATATGACAGTGTCGCTAGCATCCATATGATAAGGAGCCCGGGCTGACATGGCTAGTCGTAAACCCAAAGTGGCACAAACTTACAGGGACAGGCATCCATGACCCAGCATCGAACGTGTCGGTCATCAGCGAGTGAATCCAGGCTGTAGCACTGGGCTAGCAGGACTCCGGTGAACCGGGCTGTAGCGGGCTAACAGGACTCCGGTATTCATCGCGTGACATTTCCCCGTAGGGACAGACACAGGAACGAAGAAGGACACATGCCAGCCAGCCTAAGTGTTCCGGAGCAGTAGCAAGCTACCATGGCTCGGTGGAAACACTAGGAGACATTTCCCGGTAAGAGAGGCTACTAAAGATAAACAACTAGATGGTCAGATCCCACACATACCAAGCATTTCAATAGCATACACACAATATGCTCGATATGTGCAAATACAACATGGCATCACAACATGACTCTACGACTCAAGTAATTTATTCAATAGGCTCCGAGGAGCGAGATATTACAAACATGGGTCTCATGACCCAACAATCAGAGCATACAAATCAAAGCACAAGAGGAAGCTATCATGTCTGAGTACAGACATCTATAAATGAAAAAGGCTGAGAAGCCTGACTATCTACCAGATCCTGCCGAGGCCACAAGATCATAGCTGAGGTAACAAGCTAAACGTCGAAGTCCACGCGAAACTACTAGCGAGACCGAAGTCTCTCTGCAAAAACATAAATAGGCAAACGTGAGTACAAATGTACCCAGCAAGACTTACATCAGAACTATCTACATATGCATCATTATCAACAAAGGGGTGGTGGGGTTTAACTGCAGCAAGCCAGCTTGGACTCGGTGGCTATCCTGAACTACGACTGCGAGTAACTCTTTTGAGGTGGCGCACACGAGTCCACATATTCACCATATCAATACACCACTATGGATCCGCTCCCGTCTCCCTACGAGAACGCCATCCATAGCACTCACGCTTATCTTGCGTATTTTAGAGTATCCACTTTCACTTGTCTATGAACTGATATAAGCAACCCAGAAGTCCTTTTCCGCGGACACGGCTATTCGAATAGATGATGTTAACCCTGCAGGGGTGTACTTCTTCACACACGCTCTCACCACTTACCGCCGTTTACACGACATGTACTCGGCAACCTTCAAGCGGAAGCCCAACGTGGGTGTCGGCCACGGCCTGCCTAAACACTCAAGTCTCTAGTCCAGGTTTATCGCCTATTCGGGTTCCATCCATGAGGAGATCCGGCCGGAGTTTCGCTCACAGCCCCAAACGATGTGAACAGGGTTCCGTGACACCAAACGAGCGCCCGGTTTACCCGGCCACGTGCCTACCGCATCACAGCCCACCCCTACGGTCAGCGCTGCGCACGGCCTCCAGCATACTACAAACACCAGAAACTACTTGCAACTCCTGGACAGAGGACAAGGGTGATCAAGAAGCCAAGAGGGTCCATTGGTTTCGGGCCCAATGCGTGGTAGTAGCTGAATCATTGATCACAAACACAGAACTCAGTTCCTGAGGACGGCTGCAATGAGACAACCCACCATGTACTCCTACATGGCCTCTCACCGCTACCTTTACCAAATCGTATTCACACCCTTAGCTCACACACAGTAGGACATGTTCACACACCTCTGATTCATCCCGGATGAATCAGACCTGACTCAACTCTAAGCAGTAGCAGGCGTGACAAACAAGCATGAATGAGTAGGCACAACAGGGCTCAAACAACTCCTACTCATGCTAGTGGGCTTCATCTATTTACTGTGGCAATGACAGGTCATGCAAAGCATAAAGGGGTTCAGCTACCGCAGCATGTAACAGATGAATCGTTGTTGTCCTAATGCAGTAAAAGAGAGCAGGAGCGAGAGAGTGGGATTGTATCGGAATGAACAAGGGGGTTTTGCTTGCCTGGCACTTCTGAAGATAGCATTGAGTCTTCATCAGTGTCAACGATCGCATCATCGGTATCACGTCTATCGAGAGGGGACAAATACCGGCAACACAGAAGGGAACACAATCAATGCAATGCACAATATGATGCATGATCATGACATGGCAAAATGAATGTGTTTTGGGCTAATGCAACTAGCAACAGATTAAATGAAGTTGGTTTGAATACAAGATTCAAATTCAAACTCCATATGTGATTATTCAAATGCCATTTAATTGATTTGTGCTAAACAGCACCTATAAGTTGTTCTAACATGCATGAAAATGGTACAGATGGATTCCTTGAATTTTTCTGATAATTTTTCATATATAATTTATTTAATTTGGAGTTACGGTTAATTTTCTATGATTTATAGAAGTTTTAGCTATTTTCTGAAATTATTAAATCATTTAAGATTTATTTAAATTCCAGAAAGGAATTATTGCGTCATCATGACCTCATAGTGACGTCAGCAGGTCAACGGGCGCCGTCCAGATCAAACTGACCTGTGGGACCCATATGTCAGCGTCACAGGTTAAACAGGGGGGGTTTAGTTTAGTTTAATTAAAGATTAGGGCACTAGGGCCCACATGTCAGTGTCAGCAGGGGGGTAATTAAATTAAAATAAACTAAACTAATTAATAGGGGGGCTGGCCCCACCTGTCATCGACCCAGGGGGGGTCAAACCCCTGGTCAGCAGGGCCTAACCTGCCGGCGGCTTGACGCCGGCGAGGCCGAGACGGCGGAGGCCTTCGGATTTCCTGCTCCGGCGGCCAAACGGGCGGATGAGGGCGTCTACGTAGAGCTGGGACTCGCCCGCATCCATCTGTGCAAACGGCAGGGGCTGAGGTGGCCCGAGCTCACTGGAGGCAAGCTCGCGCCGGTGGCCGGAGTTCGGGCGAGGTCGGGGTTGGCGTTAGGGGGCACAGGAGGGGAAGCTGGTGTGTGAGTTAGGTTCCTGGTGAGGTGTGGAGCACGTTGCCGTGCTTGGTAGCTAGCTCCGGTGGCTCTGGCCTTGTCCGCGTCATCGCCGGCGGTGAGGAGCTCACGGCCCCGGTGAAAAGGGCGGCTAGCGTGCGGGAACGAGCGCGGGGAGGAGGGGAAATGGAAGAGGAGCTCACAGCGGATCCGGTAGAGGCAACGGCGAGGCCGGGGAGGGGCTGGAGCTCGCGAATCCTCGGAAGTTCGCCGGCGGCCGAAGGTTGGGGACGAGCTCCGGGAAGACGCTACAGGGCTCCTGCGGTCGAATGGGTTGGTGTAGAAGACGCAGAAGGCGATGGCGGTTCCTCTGAACTCATCGGTGAGGCACGGGGTGGACGGTGGCCGCGGTGATGCTCGTCGGCGGCGACGGGTGTGTTCGGTGGCTGCGCGCGAGAGAGCCAGAGGAAGAGAGGAGCTCGGGGAGAGAGTGAGAGGCCTGGGGGGTGCGTGGCGTCGCGGACGGGGTCCAGGGCGACGAGAGGAAGCAGGAGGTGGCCAGGGGGAAGCAGGAGGTGGCCGAGGCCTCTCGGGCGCGCGCCACGCCTCGCCTCTGTTCGTCCTCCTGGCAAAGGAGGAAGATGACAAGGGGGGGAAGGAGGTGGGCTGGGCCGGCCAGATGGGCTGGCCAGCTGGGCCGGCTACAGGTAAGTGGCCCAGGTAGGCTTCTGTTCTTTTTATTTTTTCTTCTGTTTTGTTTTATTTAATTTATTTTGCCACTGTTTTGAATTTAAAATAATTCAAACAATGCCAAAAACTCCTCTGAATATTTTATATTGCTAAATGGACTTTTCCAAAAGCTTATAAAATATATCAGGGGTATTTGAAATTATATTCTAATTATATGAATATAATTCAAATTCAAATAGCTAATGAATTAAATCCAAAGTCCCAAAAATAATTCCTTAAAAATGTTCAATATTTTGGTTGGGACCAGAACCCTTACCAAAAATTATCAAACATTTAAGAAGAGCATTTTGGAGCAATGAATGAGATTTCTAGGGTTTTTGCCCCTCTTTTATTTAAGTTTTTGAGGCTTCCAAAATTCCCTCAGTTCAAATTTTCAGAATTTAAACATGATGCACACATGAGCTAGCCTAGAGCACTACCAGCAGCTAGGGATGTGACATTTTCGCTGAGTATGGAGATGCGGATCATTCGCGACAAGACCCCGGACATTGTGATAGTCGACCCCTTCTACATGCGTGCCAAGATCTTGGGCAGCGCTGGGGATCGGCAAGTCGCGAGTTCTTACCTCGAAGGCATCATTCTGGCAAACCAAGATAAGGATAACTTCCTCGTGCCTTACTTTCCCGAGTAAGTCCTCCCCTCAACCGCCCCGTAACATATGAATTCTTAGATTTCGATCGTTTTTCTTTTAACATTCCGTGTTTTCTGCAGTGACACACGTTGCACGCTCATCCTCCTAAGCCCCAAATATTCCATGGCCACGTATTTCGACCCGGACTGTCAGTCGAACATAGACTACACAAATGTCAAGATGGTTCTTGATGATGTTCTCCCCGGCTACGTCAAATCTGGAGGCACCTTCACCAGGCCTATTCGTAAGTACGGCAAGCACGTGTTCTCCCACAATACGACGTCCTGCTGCGTCAAGCAGCAGCCTGGCGGTCAGAAGTGTGCCTACTATGCCATCCATCACATGCGGGCGATCGTACGGGACCATCATCAACTTCTGCTACCGAGTAAACTCAAAGATTGGGCAAAGAGCATGTCGGCAATCCAGGATGCGGACCTCCGACAAGAATTCTTTCGCATCCAGTCGGAGTTTGCGGAAATCATCCATCAAGATGTCCTTCGTACCTCGGGGCAGTTCTACCTCAACAATCAACCGTCCAACAGTGACATCGACACAATGCTACAAATGCAGGCTGACAACGACCGTTATTTCATGACTCCCACGATAGACGGCGGCTTCATCCACGCTCCGGTCCCTTGAGTCGAGTCGAAAGCAGTGATGCTGTGTCTAGTTCTGAAACATCGATTGGCTCATGTTGTAATTAAACTTTAATGAACTTGTAGTATGTCTCTTTGGTTTCGAGAGTCGTTCAACTTAGATGTAATCGATGCTATTAATGTCTTGCTTTTCTATTCCGATCGTTTTGTTGCATACTTATATATTGCTTATGTATTGTCTGTGAATTGGTACTAACGTTTCGTTTGGCTAGTGCATAGCGATGCCGACGTATGTCGTGTACAAGGGTAAGGTTCCCGGAGTCTACGATGACTGGGAGGAGTGTTGGAGACAGGTTCACCGATTCAGCGGTAACAGTTACAAAGGGTACACCACTAGGGCCGAGGCCGAATCTAGATACGCCCGCTATCTAGCGGGAGAGGGGAGGGAGCGTTGGAGGAACCGGATGAAGACGAGTTTCATCGTGATGATGCTCATCGTGATGACCGCAGCTCTCTTCTATGTGATGGTAGTTTAGATGACCGATATCGACTTGTAATGTGAAGACAAACTCGCTACTCGCGGTCTCGAGACTTGTAATATAATGTTCTATCTTTGTTCGGTCTTTTCAATTCGGAGACTAATATGATGAATTGTATTCGGAGACTAATATGATGAATTGTATTCAAAGACTAATCTTCTATTGTATTCGATGAATCTGTTGTTGATGTGTGCTGTCTATATTTTGTCAAATTATACATTTTGTAACCTGTGCAAAAAACAGAAAATAAAAAATAAAAAACCTAATATACATACTAATGGTGCATCACATGACAGTGCGCCATTAGTATGACAAAGCATACTAATGGCACATCACAGGAGAGTGCGCCATTAGTATGCCGCGGTCACTAATGGCGCATCCCGTTGTGGTGCGCCATTAGTATGCCAAAGCACCTGGGTATACATGGCCCCTGGGAGGCATACTAATGGCGCACCCTGGCCTATACTAATGGCGCACCAGTGGTGCACCATTAGTAAAAATTACTAATGGCGTGCTAGTAATGGCGCACCACTGATGCGCCATTAATGGCCAAATTAGGTGCGCCATTAGTAGGGGTTTTTCTAGTAGTGAGTACCAGTACGGTGTCAACAGTCTTCGAGATTTTCGCATCAAATAATATGCGGAAACGAACAATCCGCAGCCTCGCCGAAGTCTACCAAGTAGCAACAACAAATCCTTGGAGCGACACGGCCATCACCTTCAACGCCAGCGACGAACCTAAGTTCCGAACAGCCCGAGCACCAGCCGCATTGGTCCTCAGTCCAATAGTGGACGGCTTTCGTCTTACCAAGGTACTCATGGATGGCGGCACTGGATTAAACCTCATCTACGAGGAAACTCTTCAAAAAATGGAAATAGACCGGAGCCGCATTGAGCGAAGCAGCACAACCTTTAGAGGAATAATCCCTAGCCGGGAAGCACGCTGCACAGGAAAAATCACACTTGATGTGGTGTTCGGCTCGCCGGACAATTACAGGTCCGAGGAAGTCATGTTCCAAGTGGCCCCGTTCAGCAGCGGATATCACGCTATATTAGGACGAGAGGCATTCACAATTTTTCCAGGCATACCCCATTACGGGTACATGAAGCTTAAGATGCCCAGGCCCAGCGGAATAATCACTCTTGTCAGTGATCCGAACACAGCACTCCGCGCCAAAAACAAGACAGCCGCACTAGCCCTAGAGGCACTATCTGAAGCCTTAGCGGCAGAGGAGCTCACGGCGCTACGCTCCGCGGTGAACAGGGACGACGTGATACTCGATAAGAGGTCCAAGTCCACCTCTTTTAAACCAGCGGACGAAATAGTCAAATTCCAAGTCCATCCAACGGACCCAACAAAGACGACCTCCATTGGGGCACAGTTAAACCCTGATGTAGACGCCGCACTGCGAGAATTCCTTCGGGAGAATTGGGACATCTTCGCCTGGCACCCTTCAGATATGCCAGGAATCCCACGCAGATTGGCAGAACACAGCCTAAACATCCTAAAAGGATTCGAGCCAGTCAAACAGGCTCTTCGGCGATTTTCGGAACCCAAAAGACAGGCAATGGGAGAGGAGCTAGCCAAACTATTGGAAGCCGGATTCATCAGCGACATCAAACATCCGGACTGGCTAGCAAACCTGGTAATGGTACCAAAAAAGGAAAAATCTTGGTGCCTATGTGTCGATTTTAAAGACCTCAACAAGGCTTGTCCAAAGGATCCTTTCCCCCTTCCCCGCATTGATCAAATAATCGATGCTACTGCAGGGCACGATTCATTGTGCTTCCTCGACGCATACTCCGGCTACCATCAAATCAAGATGGCGAAGGCGGACCAAGCCGCAACGGCATTCATTACTCCATATGGACCATTCTGCTTCAACACGATGCCCTTCGGACTCAAAAACGCCGGCGCAACATATCAGCGCATGATTCAGACATGTCTGGCTACCCAGATCGGCAAAACAGTAGAGGCATACGTAGACGATGTGGTCGTCAAGACCAAACATGTCGAAACTCTAGTAGACGACTTGAGGCTCACATTCGATAACCTCCGAGCATATGACATGAAGCTGAACCCGGAAAAATGCGTATTCGGCGTACCAGCCGGAAAGCTCCTGGGCCTCATTGTATCCGGTAGAGGAATTGAAGCAAACCCAGCCAAGATCCGAGCTCTGTCACAACTGGATATTCCAAAAGACCTCAAACAAATACAAAAACTGACTGGATGCATGGCAGCTCTAAGCCGCTTTATCTCCCGTTTAGGAGAAAAGGCTTTGCCCCTCTATTGCCTCCTCAGGCGCACTGAACACTTCGAGTGAACGGATGCCGCCACGGTCGGACTCGAAGAAATAAAGGCCATACTGGCAACAAATCCGGTCCTGGCCGCGCCTAACCTGGGCGAAGCCATGTTATTATATATCGCGGCAACACATCAAGTTGTCAGCGCGGTCCTCGTCGTCGAACAAAAAACAGAAGGACACAAATTCCCTCTTCAAAAGCCAGTATACTATGTATGCACTGTCTTAACTCCATGCAAGTCCCGGTACCCGCATTATCAAAAGATAGCGTACGCGGTGTTCATGGCATCCCGGAAGCTGCGACACTACTTTCAAGAGTGTTCGATAACGGTAGCCTCCGAGGTACCCCTCAACGACATTATAAACAACCGCGACGCGACGGGCAGGATTGCAAAATGGGCCATTGAGCTCTTACCATTCGACATAACTTATAAACCTCGGCGAGCTATAAAGTCGCAAGTCTTGGCTGACTTCGTCGCAGAATGGACTGAAGCCGAACTCCCTAAAGAGTACGGCGCATACTCCAATTGGATTATGCACTTCGACGGCTCCAAAATGTTGGCCGGCTTGGGGGCTAGCGTCGTATTGACGTCCCCAACCGGAGACACGGTCCAATACGTACTTCAGATAATGTACACGGACTCCAACAATGCAGCCGAATACGAGGCCCTCCTACATGGTCTCCGGATGGCAATCTCCATGGGCATTCAGCGCTTAGAGGTGCGCGGGGATTCAAACCTTGCAATATCAGCTCGGTTCGACGCTGAGGATCCGAAAATGGCAGCCTATCGTAACGCTGTCCTAAAAATGTCAGCTCGGTTCGAGGGACTCGAATTCCACCACGTAGCCCGGGATAATAACCAAGCAGCCGACGTGTTGGCACGCATCGGCGCGAAACGCGATGCTGTCCCTCCAAACATCTTCCTGGAACGGCTCTTTAAGCCATCCTTACTATGGGAAGAGGAGTCCGGAAATAACAACCCGGAAGCAACCGCACCACCCAACACAGAACAATCTGACATAATCGGCGGTCCAGCCGACGAACTAACACCTTCAGCCCACGAAATAATGGCAGTAATTGCCCCGTGGACAGAACCATTCCTAGCCTACTTAATTAGGCAGGAACTTCCCGAAGACCAAAATGAGGCCCGCTGCATAGTTCGGCGATCTAAAGCCAACAAGGTCCACGAGGGAGAACTTTATAAGAAAAGCACAACCGGAGTCCTTCAAAGGTGCATCTCCGAAGAGGAAGGGCGAAACCTTCTGGCCGAAATTCACGCCGGACTAGGCGGACACCACGCTGCAGCCCGGGCCCTCGTAGGCAAGGCCTTCCGTATAGGATTCTATTGGCCGACGGCCCGGGCAGATGCTCAGGACTTAGTCCAACGATGCGTCGGTTGTCAGCTCTTTGCTAATCAGAGCCACATGCCACCCACCGCCCTCAAAACTATACCCATCACATGGCCGTTCACGGTCTGGGGGCTTGACATGGTTGGACGCCTTAAAGGGGGAACCCACAAGCAAAAGTACCTATTGGTCATGGTGGACAAATTCACCAAATGGATAGAAGCCAAGCCAGTTAAAACGGCTGAATCCGGACCAGTGATAGACTTCATATCCGGGGTAGTACACCATTATGGCGTCCCCCACGGCATCATCACCGATAACGGCACGAACTTCACGGCCGACGAGGTTAAACTCTGGTGCAAAAATATGGGCATTAAGCTCGACTATGCTTCAGTCCATCATCCTCAAACGAACGGACAAGTTGAACGAGCGAATGGTCTAATAATGAGCGGCATCAAGCCCAGACTAGTGCGGTCCCTCACGAAATCTAATACGCACTGGGTAGAGGAGCTCGACTCCGTACTCTGGGGGCTGCGGACCGAGCCAAACCGTACTACCGGATTCACACCATTCTTTATGGTATACGGCGCAGAGGCAGTTTTACCCTGCGATATAATTCATGACTCACCTCGAGTGCGCATGTACTAAGAAAGAGAGGCCGAGTTGGATCGGCAGGACAGCTTGGACGCATTAGAGTAGGAGCGCGACGTGGCAAAGGCTCGTTCCGCATTCTATCAGCAGCAGGCTCGAAGATACCACAGCAGAGAAGTACGGGCTAAAACTTACAATATTGGCGAACTGGTTCTACGCCTGCCGGACAAGAAAAAGGACAAACTCAAGCCCAAATGGGAAGGTCCCTTTATCATCGACCAAGTCCTGACCGGCGGAGCATACCGTCTGCGAAACGCATCGGACAACCGACTCGAGCCGAACCCGTGGAACGCAGCCCGCCTCCGAAGATTCTACGCCTAGCGCCGGACTCAGAGTTCGTCTCCTTCCCCCGTCCACATTTTATACTTCAGTTGCCTTTTGTCTCTCTTTTATCCAACCTTTTTTTATATATAAAGCCCTGGAGGGCCGATTCGCGCATTGTTCGCACACACTTGATGTGCTACCTACACTCATTATACCTGGGGGCTTCTTTAACAGAAACTTACTTATACGGGCTTCATGCCCAAAACATGTGTCAAACTTCCGCATGTACCTTTTACATACCATTATATGCATCGATATGACTTAAGTTTTGGCCAAGCTGGGTTGCCTGGCTCCTGTGCTTACCCCTACGTTCCCGATTGTTCGGCTAGGAGGTAAAGGGAGCACCTCTGCGATTGTTACTGCCGGGTCAGCCGGATGTGTACCTCAGACTGGGTGAAGCCGAAAGCTAGCGTTCTTAAGAGAATACTCGGTCGGTGAGTTGAAAGATGATTTTTTACCTATTTATTTATCTGCCCCCAGATGTTTTCCTGCTCTTTTCGCAGTCCGGACATGCACTTTAGGGCATGCCTCCCAGGGAAAGGAACCCTTAACGGAACTATTCTACCTGGAAGATGTTTCTTACTAACCATGTAATATAACATAACTAGTTGGGCACTTGTCTGATAAAGCACTAATGACCCCTACGCCTGGTCTCCATGCATGCCGTGGTTTTTTCATAACCGAGAAGGTATTCGGACACACTCCGGACTCTAGGGTCCCGAGGTCGAAGCGAAAAGGTCGGCAACAACAAACGATCTACAATCCGGCTAGAAGGCATTTTACATGTCATTTTAAATACATCGTCAAATTGACTGACTGTACTCCTCCTCAATCCCGTCTAACAGGCTGTCTAATTTATAGTCCCGTTGGGAATACTTAGCGGCCAACTCTACTTGGCCGTACACTAAGCTCACAGGGATCTCCTTCCCATCGGGCCCCACAGGTCCGACCTTGGCCATGTGGTTTGGATCTGCCTTCTTGTATCGCGTCTTCACCATGGCCCAGGCCTCCCTGGCACCTTAACGGCAGGCCGATATCTTCCACAAACGGAAGCACTGCCGCGCTCCCTGAAGATTCTCCGCAAGCTCTCCAAGGCCCTCGGGTAGGGAGATGGATGGCCATAGGGCCTGGACGACGCCACTCATCGCCTGCCGAACACGTTCGAGCAGTTGCACCAGCTCGGGAAGTTGGTCACCCATCGAACCGGGCATTTCCTCCGCAGGGCGACCTGTGAGCACACCTACAGACATATTTCTGTCAATTGGCTTCCTCGCCGAACTCTTCTTTTCGAAAGAATTCGCTCAAGCACTTACCATAGATGCCGCGACGAAGCCGCTGATTCTCCTTCACAGAGCGAGACAGCTCGGCCCGAACACCTTTCAGCTCTTCCCCAAGCTGGGTGTGGGCATCCTGGAGTTTGTTCCTCTCCTACTGCACCTTCATAAGCACCCTCTCGCCGCCTTCAGCTGGCGCAGTAGGTGTTGCTTGTCCGGATCCAGTCCGGCAACATCTGAAATATCATTGTCAGACTTACACGCACGCCGCACACCGCTTATCTTTCTGAAATAATGTGTTACCAGGGGGGTCTCTGTGTCTCCTCCTGCAGCAGCTAGTGCGGCCTCAAGTTGGGCCTTGCACTCTTGTAGCTCCTGGGACAATTGGGTATTCTTCTCTGTAAGATCCTGCACATTAAATGATCCTTAAATCAGTTATTTTAACTACTTTAAGTCTCGGGAGCTACTGGCATGTACCACTATTATAATCCCTTACCCGTATGTCTTTTACATACTGCTCCGTGGCTCTGGTCAAACCATCTTGAGCAGCACGGAGGTGCGTGTCTCCCGCGTTAAAGGCATTCAATGCCTTAGGGGAGAAACACGCGTCACGAAAAACTGTCCGGCGGCGCCTATGGTTCATGGTGCTCTCCACCTCAGACCTGGTGGCGGACAGCCTGTCGGCATCCTCTGTTGGAGGAGTATCCGGCTCGCGCCTTGCGCTCGCCTCCCCCTCCGGCCCAGGTGTTGGAGCCTGGCTGGCGGAGGCTTGGTTCGCAACCTCTCCGGGCATAGTCCGGCGAGCGCTCTTTCTCCTGAAAAAGTCATGAGCATTAATACACCTCCTAGGAATCTTTTCCTAAATAACGGTCGCGAGCTATACCATTGTGGTGACGTTTCGATTCGCACCGCATCCCTCTTCCGTCTGCGAGGCCGGACTGACCCTTGTTGGTCAGCCGCCACGGGTTCGGCTTCCCGCCTTGAAGGCACCTCCTGCAAGACATCGTTGTATACGGTGGTCAGGAATGCGCAAGGATGAAGTAATGGTGTCAGGACTTCGGTCATAATTACCTGGGAAGCCGGTGACAAGCCGGGGTAGTCAGCCGTAATGGCGACTAGAGCGTTGTCCATGCTAAGTTGGTGGAACACCCCGTCGATTAGCTCCACCTTTATGTCCAGATCCTCTTCAGAGGTCGGATCAAGGGACCTTCCCGGATCCTCGGGTTGTGGAGCCGGACTATGTATGCCCTCCACATCCCGACGCAATTCCTGCGTCGAAATCGTAAAGTAAGGTACTTAACTTTGAAAGCATGGGTTGGATAAATAAAACGTCCGCTTACCCAGCGTCAGGGGTTATTCATGGTGAACTCATTCAATGGGCTCGTCTGGAGGAAGTCCTCCTTCTCCCCCTTGTACAGGCCGGACAGAATCTTCACCAGATCTTCGGCCGATCCCGGCCCTTTGCGGCCATGACGGGTGGCATCATTCTCCCCGTTGATATCCCACATGGGGTGGCCCCTATATTGCAGCGGCTGCACCCCCCGCATGATGCACGTGGCCATGACTCCAATCATGGTCAATTCGGAATGGGCCAGCAACCTTATCCGGCCCATCAAGTAATGGACGCTCTTGTCTTCCTCCAGTTGAGGGCTCCGCGGGCGCCAACTTAGGCGCTTCTTCAGAGGAGCCTTGCTGAACTCCGGGAGGCCGATCCGAACTAGGTCCGGCAGTGGAGCGTCTTCTACATAAAACCATTCCGAAGGACTATCTTCGGATGCCTTCTTTGGGGTTCCGGATGGATATCCGGTCCCGGCGATGCGCCATATTTCGGCACCGCCCACTTGATATATTGACCCCTCGTGAGAACAGGGTACGAGGCAGAATAGCCTCTTCCACAGCGCAAAATGGGGCTCGATGCCCAGGAATAGCTCGCAAAGAGCTACGAAACCCGCGATGTGCAGAATAGAGGCGGGCGTGAGGTGATGGAGCTGGAGTCCGTAGAACTCCAGAAGCCCGCGGAGGAACGGATGTACGGGAAATCCAAGCCCCCTTATTAGATAGGGGACGAAGCACACCCGCTCTCCTTTAGAGGGGCTAGGGCTGGCCTCCGCTTGCTTCCCACCTTTGTAGGTGGCCAGCCCGGCTCGAACCGGGACCATAAAGGTCGGAGGAAGGTATCCCTCCGCTTGAAGCGTCACCAGCTCATTGTGCGGAACTGAACATCTCCTCCAATCTCCTGGCGGAGGGCTGGGAGCGCGAGAGAAGGAGCCGCGTCGATGGTCCATGATGGAATGGGTTTTTGGTCAGGAGCGCTCCGATGAGTCCTCGCGGAAGGAGGATGGTGTGATTTGGATCTGGATTCTTGCCTCTCTTATAGGCAGATTATTTGCGCAGCTAGTGGGTAAAATATAAAAGATACCTTGGCTTTTCGCATTCATGCGACGCAAGAGGGCCATTATTGGGCGTGGAAGCCAAGGAGCGCAACATCTGTGAGGGAGCCGGACACTATTCGGCAAGCACATGGAATTTGAAGGAGAACCCGCCTTGCAACGCCAAAGACAATATATGCGCTAGACTCGTCGTCATTGAAGCCTGGTTCGGGGGCTACTGAGGGAGTCCTCGACTAGGGGGTGTCCGGATAGCCGGACTATCATCATCGGCCGGACTCCAAGACTATGAAGATAGAAGATTGAAGACTTCGTCCCGTGTCCGGATGGGACTTTCCTTGGCGTGGAAGGCAAGCTTGGCGATACGGATATGTAGATCTCCTACCATTGTAACCGACTCTGTGTAACCCTAGCCCTCTCCGGTGTCTATATAAACCGGAGGGTTTTAGTCCGTAGGACGAACAACCATTACAACAATCATACCATAGGCTAGCTTCTAGGGTTTAGCCTTCTTGATCTCATGGTAGATCCACTCTTGTACTACCCATATCATCAATATCAATCAAGCAGGAGTAGGGTTTTACCTCCATCGAGAGGGCCCGAACCTGGGTAAAAACATCGTGTCCCTTGTCTCCTGTTACCATCCGCCTAGACGCACAGTTCGGGACCCCCTACCCGAGATCCGCCGGTTTTGACAACGACAGCGGGTTTTTGTGGCCTCGGTGTACGAATGGGTTGGAGGATGGGATGGGAGGGGGAACCATGGCTTAGGGACGCGCTTGTCCGAAATGTGGGGTAAATTACAAAAGTACCCCCAATGATTTGAGCTAGGCGGTTCTTTCGTTTCTGGGGTATCACGGGCATTTCGCGTGTCGGGATTTCGCAGGAGGTGGGAGTTTCAGCGTGCATTGTAGCAAGGCGTGGGTTGAGATGGAGGGAGTTTTCGGAGAACAACGAGACAAGAATATATCTTAAATATTTCAGTGTAACAAGGTGTGGGTTGAAATTTCCGGACAAGCCTAACATGTACTATACCAAATCAATTCGCACTTCCCTCGATCAAAAAACAAAAAGAAATCAATTCGCACCACACAAGATAGTCTAGTCCCGTGTACTGTATCAAATCAATTAGAATATTTCGCTAAGTGTATAATGCATGCAACCTGCTACTCAAATGAACGTTTATTGCATTCCACACGTATTTATTACCGCTTCAATATGAACTAAATTTAAATTTGTTTCTCTATTTGAATAAGATCTACAATCATGATTGTTGTCAGGTTAAACCATTTGAATTTGTTTCTCTATTTTAATAAGATCTACAATCATCATTATTGTCAAGCTAAACCATCATTTTTATATTATCTTCACAGCACACCGCATGATTACTGTCAAGTTAGATATGAACTATGTGTACTATATGAACTCAAACTTGACTTTTTGAATCCACTTTATGTTGATTTCAAATCACAGTACATTTCAAGCTCTAGCTAGATCTTCATAATCTAAACCATGTCTCATCTGTATAATGTGTTTATCACATAATGTATCATGCCCCGCCCCCTATGCCTACAAGTATATAGATGTGAGCTGCAAACGCCACACATTATCACAAATTCAAATAAAATGTCAGATTGTTAGATTTATTAGTATGGTTTAGATTGTTCGATATTTAGTTGTGAGCTCCAAACGCCGCACATTATCACAAATTCAAATTGTCAAATTTCGGGTTCCGCAAACCCTTGAGAGGTTCGAACTCTGGGGTGCGTGCGGAGATCTCAACCTACCCAGCCTGCCAATTCGCGAACCTCAAAAGCCTAGCGCGTCGAGATCGAAGGGAAAGAGAGACCCTGCAATTTATCCAGGTTCGGGCCACCTTCTGGTGTAAAACCTTACTCCTACTTTGTGGTGGATTTGCCTCGAGGGGCTGAGGAAGAACTGGTACAGTGGGAGAACAACCTAAGGATGTGTGTTCTTGAGCTCGGGTGAGCTGGTCAGGTGGTGAGGGTGGAATGGATTCAATCCCCCCTCTCTACTCTTCTGTGGATTCGATCCCCCTCCATCGTGGTGGCTAGGTCCTATTTATAGTGGCCTTGGTCCTCTTCCCAAATGTAGGGGGGAAGGGATCCCACAACAACCAAATTTGAAGGGAGACAATAAGTACGTCCTATCCTGACTAAAGTGGTCTTCGTCTGCAAAAGCCTCTAGTCGTGACGCTGCGGTGGGCTCGGTGATGACCTCCGTCCTGCCGTCCTGGCGGTCTTGGTCTTGTTTCACCAGAATGGAAACCTTTGGCTGATTCCTCGGGACTCTGCGCCTTCCGCTTGCCTCCCTTGCACCAAAGAGGAAACTGGTACTCTGCGCCCGCTGGCGCCCGCCTAGCCTTGGTTGTCATGGCTCACATCAGCTGAACCTCGCGAGGTGCACCTCCCATAGAAATCTCCGCTCCTCGGGAGCCAGCCTGAGGGGGCCGACCCGCCTTGGAGGTCTTGGTGTTGTCCGCCTCGCGAGGCTTGGCCATCGCGAGGGTCTTGAGTTGTTGATGCTGAAGCTGGGCCGTACCAGGCCGTCGATGGAGCCACGTCGTGTGCCGCAGTCAGGCAAGTCTGGGTACCCCCCGTATCCAGAACGTCGATAGTAGCCCCTGGACCAAAGGCGCGCTCGGACTTGGCTTCTAGGCGAACCCAAAGGGAAAGTGCAGAGCACCGTGGGCCCTAACAACCTACAGCCTTGGACGATGCATGGGGATTGATGGTACGTGGGCCTCTCCACTTCCCCACGCAGCCTTGAAATCCGTCCGACTTGACGAGTTGGTGCTGTATGCAGAAAAACATCATTATGCGAGATCGTGGAGACCGGCGGTTGGCCTCCCTCTGGATATAAATGAGGGGAGGTGAGGGAGTCCTGGACTAGGGGGTGTCCGGATAGCCGAACTATCATCTTTGGCCGGACTCCAAGACTATGAAGATACAAGATTGAAGACTCCGTCCCGTGTCCGGATGGGACTTTCCTTGGCGTGGAAGGCAAGCTTGGCGATACGGATATGTAGATCTCCTACCATTGTAACCGACTCTGTGTAACCATAACCCTCTCCAGCATCTATATAAACCGGAGGGTTTTAGTCCGTAGGATGAACAACAATCATACCATAGGCTAGCTTCTAGGGTTTAGCCTCCTTGATCTCGTGGTAGATCTACTCTTGTACTACCCATATCATCAATATTAATCAAGAAGGAGTAGGGTTTTGCCTTCACCGAGAGGGCCCAAACCTGGGTAAAAACATCGTGTCCCTTGTCTCCTGTTACCATCCGCCTAGACGCACAGTTCGGGACCCCCTACCCGAGATCCGCCGGTTTTGACACCGACATTGGTGCTTTCATTGAGAGGTTGAATACCAAGAGCCCTCCCCATGGCCGTTTGGGACTCGCCTTCGATGGAGGGGGCGTGCAAGCGGGCACGGTTGGGTTACCCATGCCTGTATTGATGAGAATCCCGGAATAAGGGGACACGATCTCTGCTTTGACAAGACGTGCCAAGGAAACCGCCTCGCTAAATGCGCCAAGGTGGAACAGTAAAAACGATTCGAACAAAGGCTTGGCCACGGTGTGATGTCACGCCACGGAATACGTTAGCAGATTGAACTTGTGTAAATATTATTCTCTCCACGGTGGTACGTGGAACTTATTTTGCAGAGCCGGACACTATCCTGGTGTTCAAAATCTTCCATGAAGTATTCGGAGGAGGAACCCGCCTTGCAATGCCGAAGACAATATGCGCGACGGACTCGTCGTCATTGAAGCCTTGTTCAGGGGCTACTGAGGGAGTCCTGGACTAGGGGGTGTCCGGATAGCCGAACTATCATCTTCGGCCGGACTCCAAGACTATGAAGATACAAGATTGAAGACCCTGCCCCGTGTCCGGATGGGACTTTCCTTGGCGTGAAAGGCAAGCTTGGCGATACGGATATGTAGATCTCCTACCATTATAACCGACTCTGTGTAACCCTAGCCCTCTCCGGTGTCTATATAAACCGGAGGGTTTTAGTCTGTAGGACGAACAACAATCATACCATAGGCTAGCTTCTAGGGTCTAGCCTCCTTGATCTCGTGGTAGATCTACTCTTGTACTACCCATATCATCAATATTAATCAAGCAGGAGTTGGGAAGAGCTCGAGGATGCATTTCGGGCAAATTTTCAGGGGACTTATGTCCGCCCTCCGGATGCAGATGATGTAAGTTACTCAACAGCCCGGAGAGTCAGCCCGCAAATTCTGGAACAGGTTCCTCACCAAAAAGAACCAAATAGTCGACTGTCCGGACGCCGAAGCCTTAGCAGCTTTCAAGCATAATGTCCGAGACGAATGGCTCGCCAAACACCTCGGCCAGGAAAAGCCAAGAACAATGGCCGCATTAACAAGCCTCATAACCCGCTTTTGCGCGGGAGAGGATAGCTGGCTGGCAAGATGCAGTACCAGCGACCCAAGTACGTCCGAAGTCAGGGATGGAAATGGGAAACCACGACGCAGCAAGGACCAGCGCCGGACTAAGGGAAATGGTCCGAAGAGCATGGCAGTCAACGCCGGATTCAAAAGCTCTCGGCAGAACAACAAAAAACTGCCTCTTAAGGACAACAGCGACGAGCTATCCAACCTAAACAAAATCTTGGAAAAGATATGCCAAATCCACAGTACCCCTGGGAAGCCTGAAAACCACACCCACAGAGATTGTTCGGTCTTCAAACAGTCCGCCCGACTTAATGCCGAACACAAGGGGCTCGACACACCAAGTGAGGACGATGACGAACCCCACAGGTAGAGCACCGGAAAACAAAGGAATTTCCCACAAGAGGTCAAAACAGTAAACTCACTTCAATTGACAACAGGAAAAAATAGAGCAGCGCCCATTAAAGTACGCGCCGCACGGTCCACCCCACTGGAGTCCCGACACTGGATGTCAAAACCAATCACCTTCGACCATCAAGATTACTCGGAAGTATCCGGAACGCAGGATGGACTGCTTGATATTAGATCCTATAATCGACGGATTACAATTTACACAAGTCCTAATGGACGGCGGCAGTGATTTAAACCTGCTATATCAGGACACAATCCGCAGAATGGGGATAGACCCAACCAAAATTCGCCATAGCAACACTTCCTTTAAAGGAGTGACGCCAGGCCCATATGCCCATTGTACGGGCTCTCTACTACTAGAAGTTGTGTTCAGCTCATCCGACAACTTCCGTCGCGAAAAGTTAGTCTTCCACATCGCCCCATTTAAATGTAGCTATCAAACACTATTGGGACGCGAAGCTTTCGCCCGCTTTAACGCAATACCGCATTGCGCATCTCTTACACTTAAAATGCCCGGTCCATGCAACATCATCTCATTAAAGGGAAACTTCGTGTGTTCCTCGAATACGGAAGAACGTGAGACTGCCTTGACAGCCACACACTAATCCGGCTTTGCTGATCAAAGCACCTAAAACAGGTCATTCAGACCCCGGACACGGTTAGGCGAGTCCGGTATAAATAAACAAGGGGCTTACTAGCCGCATACCCCCTTACAAGGGGCTCCACGCATATACAACAAGAGACAATAAAGCTCAATTTTATTTTTTGAATCATACTCTTTTTATATTAAAATACATTTTTTTGCACGATCCTTTTTTCCAACTAAGTGCTTCTCTTTTACAGATGAACATCGTGCTACACCCGTCCAGGATACGGCACAACGGAGACACAGGCGCAGACGTGCAGTAGGGACCCGTTGCAAGGATTCTTTTCAGATTAAGACCCTGCGTAAACCTTTTTTACTGTCTCTTGTTGATACACATCCCCCGGTTTCTTGCTATAACCTAGGAGGAGGCTGGCGTTTTGGCATCGGCCGCGTCAGAAATTTTTGTGCGTACCTGGACACTAGGGGCTTAGGGCATTGTTCTGCCTGTGTTCATAAACACCGAATACCTTAGGGAGTGTTCGGCATCTCGAGTTAGGCCTTATATGCATCAGCTCCGAATCATGTCTTTGGTCAAATGTTGGGCTTGCCCGGCTCCTGTGTTTTGCTGCCTTACGTTCCGCTCTATCGGCTAATGCGGCACCAGGAGAACTAGTGCGATTGTGCCCCGGTTCGGCCGGGCGAGCACCTCAGTAGAGAAAGCCGAAAACTGACTGTCATGATATAGCGTGAGACTGGTCAACCACGCGATGACCCACCGGAATGTTTAGAATTCCTTCGCATTAACGAAGGACCGTTTCCCGGTCAGGCACATAGGCGCCTCGAATTCGGAGAGCGCGGTGCCCTTAGGGGCTATATAGTAGCCCCACCATCGAACCCCTATGGCTAAGTGAAAGTGATAAAGCATTATAGTCTGGTTGCCTGGTTTGCTACGCTATCACCTCCTTCACAGGACCAAGACGTTGGATTAAGTGTGAAAATGGGCCTTTTTTGCAAACACCCCCGCACTATGTGCGTGGGGGCAGAAGCCGAAGACTGCCATCTTTCAGGTTATATACACATATACATTAACGGCCGCACAGGAGGTAGCTCAATACTTGAACGCACAAGTATAAAATGCCCTTATATTATATTGAAACATTGTTTCACAAATCATACATGTCATTTAAACATAATATCCTTCGAGCACTGCGTCTCTATTAAACGAGCGCCCTGCAGTACTTCCTCAAAATATTGCTCGGCAGGTACTCGGCTTCTGTCCGAATCCCGGGATGCAAATCTCTGCCCATTATGTTTTGACACGGGCAAGAGCCATCCGCGCACCCTCTATGCATGCCGACCGCTTCATTGCATCGATATGCGGCACCGCATCAAGGAACTGCTGCACCAAGCCAAAATAACTCTTCGGCTCGGGCCTTTTCGGCCACAAATGAGTTACGACATCCTTCATGGCAAGTCCGGACAACCTATTCAGCTCAGCCCATTTGGCTAATCGATCGGTTAATGGAAATGGACGCTCCGGACTATGGAACTGCGACCAAAAAAGCTCTTCCATTCAGTGATCCTTTTGGCCCCGGAAGTGCGCAACCACGTCTGCGGCACTCGCCGCCAAATCCAGATAAGCATCCTCCACACCCCACAGCTGGCCCAACTGAGCATACTTCGGATCCGTGAACTTCCTCCACAGCAGAAAGGGCTTTCCAGCCGCGATATCCCCGGCTTGACATAGCTCCTCCTTTATAGCTCTCATCGCAGAGCGAGCATCCTTGGCCTCGGCGGTGGCCTTCTTCAGGTCCTCTAGCTCCGCCCGACGTTCTTTTTCAAGAAACTCACAGCGGTCGGTAGCATTCTTCAACTTCCGACCATCTCAGCCATTTCTTCCCTGCTTTGGCAGTGAGCAGCCTGTTCGGCTTTTAGCTCCTCGGCCGGCTTCAAGGCAGCCGTGTCACTTTTTTTGGCTTGCTCCTTGACTCGGGCTAGCTCCGCCCGAAGGTTCTCCATAGCAGTGGCACCATCTGCATAGAAGCGTACATGTTGTAAGGCATGGGCATCAAGCTCCCTTGCCATGTGTCTACGGAGAAGTTGCATACCTTGTGACTCGTCAAGCCGCTTATTGACAAGCGCGATGTCCGCATCCGCCACGTCAAGTTGCCGCTTTAGTTCGGCAAATTGATCAGTCTGGCTAGCCCCCAGACGCTCCGCCACCTATATAGGACAGGCGACATCTTACAACTGAGACTATGATCCTGGGCGCGCTGTCACTCTTGACAACTTACCAAGTCCCAGGGGCTACTATCTATACATGGCGGATTTTATATGCAAAACTATCAGAAGGTATATCATTTCCGCGTACCTCAAACCCGTTAGTAAACTTCTGACGGCTTCATGCAATCCGCTCTCAGCGGATGAAATCCTTTCAATAACCGTACCCATTAATGCACGGTGATCTTCTGAGATAGACGCTTGCCCGAGCAGATCCTTCAGCTCCTCCGACCGTACACCAGTTGGTGCCAGACTTTCCGGCCCCGCCGAACTCGAGGAAACCCTCCGCGACGACACCTCAGGGTCGTCCGCCCCGCCTGACGGTGTGGCAGATGGAGGCGTTTCTCTCTCCATCATCTCCGGATGTAGATCCCCCGAAGATGAGCTCTGCTGAGAAGGGCTGAGATCCGAACTACAAGGTAAAACTTTGGTTATCTTCAGAAATAAAAACAGGGATGTCCCTTATTAGAAACTCCACCTTTCTACTTACGGCTCGCTGGAGGGCTGATTCCCTTGGCGAAATAATGCGGCCGGGGCTTCTCCCGACGCAGGACCCTCTGGTGAAGATTTCTTCCCCCGCTTTGAGGCCTTGGCCTCCGGATCTTTAGAAGCGGTCCTCTTCTCCCCCCGGGGCGAGGGATTCTTGATCCACCCTTCCTTGAAAGCCTCCTTCGCAGAGGCAGTAGCCTCCTTGTTCCCCCCTTCGCCTTATTCAAAAGGCGCAGCCGCCAGCATCTTGGTTAACACAGGATCCGGTGTGGTCTCAGGGAGGGGGGCCGGACACCTTATTAGTTTTGCTTTCGCTATCCACTCCTGTTTAAGGGACAGCTCTTTAAAGGGCAAGTTTATGATAAATGTACGGATAGCGTGTCCTGGCATGGGGCTACTTACTTGAGTATCCGGGCGATTGCAGCTCAGACCTGCATCCTCGATCAATTCCGGACACATCTCTTGTGATCCAAAGAATAGTTTATACATCTCCACGGGCGTCGCGCCCATGAAGTGTTGGAGAGCTCGTGGTCCCTCCGGATTGAATTCCCACAGGCAGAGGGGGCGATGTTTGCAGGGTAGAAGGCGCCGAATCAGCATGACCTGCGCCACTACAACCAGATTGATCTCCCTCTCTTGGAGGTCTCGAATACGGCCCTGCAACAGAGGTACGTCCTTGGACGGCCCCCAGTCAAGCCCTTTGTTCACACATGACGCCAACCATTATGGAGGACCCGAGCGAAAGGCAGGTGGCGCCACCCATCTGGTGCCCCTAGGAGCGGTGATGTAAAACCACTCCTGTTGCCACAAACCAAGCTCCTCTTGAAAAGAGCCCTCGGGCCATGGAGCATCAGCACTCTTGCTTATAACAGCCCCTCCGCACTCTACCTGCTGCCCCTTGATCATCTTCGACTCCACATTGAAGGTCTTGAGCCACAATCCAAAGTGAGGGGTAATGCGGAGGAAGGCTTCGCACACGACAGTGAACGATGAGATGTGGAGGATGGACTCCGGATCCAAGTTGTGGAATTCCAGCCCATAATAAAACATGAGCCCCCTCACGAAGGGGTCCGTTGAGAAGCTTAAACCCCGAAGGAAGTGAGACATGAACACCACGCTCTCACCAGGCTCGGGAGTGGGAATAACTTGCCCTTGGGCAGGCAGCCTATGTGAAATTTCACCGGTTAGATACCTGGCGTCTCTCAGCTTTAGCACGTCTTCTTCCTTGACGGAAGAAGGCATCCACCGACCTTGCAAGTCGGAGCCAGACATCGTTGAATGTCCGAAGCGCCTGAATCTGGAGCTTTGGGTGTTGGACCTTGAGGCGAGGGGCGGATTCGATTGAGATTGAAAGAAAGGAGCAGGGCTTGGGCTCGTTATAAAGAGGTTGAATACCAAGAGCCCTCCCCGCGGCCGTTTGGGACTCGCCTTCGATAGAGGGGGCGCGCCAACTGGCGCGGTTGGGTTATCCACGCCTATATTGATGAGAATCCCGGAATAAGGGGACACGATCTCTGCTTTGACAAGACGTTCCAAGGAAACCGACTCGCTAAATGCGCTGAGGTGGAACAGTAAAAACGATTCGAATAAAGGCTTGGCCACGGTGTGATGTCATGCCATGGAATACGTCAGCAGATTGAACTTGTGTAAATATTATTCTCTCTACGGTGGTATGTGGAACTTATTTTGCAGAGCCGGACACTATCCTGGTGTTCAAAATCTTCTATGAAGTATTCGGAGGAGGAACCCGCCTTGCAATGCCGAAGACAATATGCGCGCCGGACTTGTCGTCATTGAAGCCTGGTTCAGGGGCTACTGAGGGAGTCCTGGACTAGGGGGTGTCCGGATAGCCGAACTATCATCTTTGGCCGGACTCCAAGACTATGAAGATACAAGATTGAAGACTCCGTCCCATGTCCCGATGGGACTTTCCTTGGCGTGGAAGGCAAGCTTGGCGATACGGATATGTAGATCTCCTACCATTGTAACCGACTCTGTGTAACCCTAACCCTCTCCGGTGTCTATATAAACTGGAGGGTTTTAGTCCGTAGGACGAACAACAATCATACCATAGGCTAGCTTCTAGGGTTTAGCCTCCTTGATCTCGTGGTAGATCTACTCTTGTACTACCCATATCATCAATATTAATCAAGCAGGAGTAGGGTTTTACCTCCACCGAGAGGGCCCGAACCTGGGTAAAAACATCGTGTCCCTTGTCTCCTGTTACCATCCGCCTAGATGCACAGTTCGGGACCCCCTACCCGAGATCCGCCGGTTTTGACACCGACAGGAGGGGCGGAGCCCCCCTCGCTCATCTCTTCCTTCGTCTTCTCGCTACTCGTCCCTTCTTCTTCCTCCACCTTATCGTTGCATCCATGGCACCGACGAGGAAATTCTCGACTGCCAAGAAGGGAAAGGCTCCTAAGGAAGGACCAGCTTCGCCATCACCCAAGAGGGGCCGCAGCCGTCCCCGCAAGCATGCCGTGACCCTCGCGGCGGCTCCCAGGGGTGCGGGCGTGCTTCTCCAGGGGTCGGCGTTTCCCTTGGCGTCCGTGGAGGTGCTTCCTCTTGAGGCGGGGGCCACCAGCCACGGGGAAGCCCCCGCGATGACGTGCTATGTCTTGAGCTTGTGTTGGTTTTCCTCAAAGAGGAGAGGGTGATGCATCAATAGTAGCGTAAGTATTTCCCTCAGTTTTTGAGAACCAAGGTATCAATCCAGTAGGAGGCTCCTCAAAAGTCCCACGCACCTACACAAACAAACTGAGAACTCGCAACCAACGCGATAAAGGGGTTGTCAATCCCTTCACGGCCACTTGCGAAAGTGAGATCTAATAAAGATAGTATGATAAGATAAATATGTTTTTGGTATTTTATAATATAGATGCAAAAAGTAAAGATGCAAATAAAAGTAGATTGAAAGAAAATATGATAGGAGATAGACCCGGGGGCCATAGGTTTCACTAGAGGCTTCTCTCAAGATAGCATAAGTATTACAGTGGGTGAACAAATTACTGTCGAGCAATTGATAGAAAAGCGCATAGTTATGAGATTATCTAGGCATGATCATGTATATAGGCATCACGTCCATAACAAGTAGATCGACTCCTGCTTGCATCTACTACTATTACTCCACATCGACCGACTCCTGCCAGCATCTAGAGTATTAAGTTCATAAGAACAGAGTAACGCATTAAGCAAGATGACATGCTGTAGAGGGATAAACTCAAGCAATATGATATAAACCCCATCTTGTTATCCTCGATGGCAACAATACAATACGTGCCTTGCAACCCTTTCTGTCACTGGGTAAGGACACCGCAAGATTGAACCCAAAGATAAGCACTTCTCCCATGGCAAGAAAGATCAATCTAGTAGGCCAAACCAAACTGATAATTCGAAGAGACTTGGAAAGATAACTCAATTATACATAAAAGAATTCAGAGAAGATTCAAATATTATTCATAGATAAACTTTATCATAAACCCACAATTCATCGGATCTAGACAAACACACCGCAAAAAGAGTTTACATCGAATAGATCTCCACGAGAGAGGGGGAGAATGTTGTATTGAGATCCAAAAAGAGATAAGAAGCCATCTAGCTAATAACTATGGACCCATAGGTCTGTGGTAAACTACTCACAACTCATCGGAGGGGCAAGGATGTTGATGTAGAAGCCCCCCGTGGTCGATTCCCCCTCCGACAGAGTGCCGGCGAAGGCTCCAAGATGAGATCTCGTGGATACAGAAGGTTACGGTGGTGGAAATTGTGTTTCGTGGTGCCCCTGGATGTTTTCAGGGTACGTAGGTATATATAGGAGGAAGAAGTACGTCGGTAGCCGCCCGAGGGGCCCACGAGACACGGGGCGCGCCCTCCTATCTCGTGGGAGCCTCGGCTGCTTCTTAACTTGCACTCCAAGTCCTCTGGAGCACGTTCGTTCCAAAAATCACGCTCCCGAAGGTTTCATTCCATTTGGACTCCGTTTGATATTCCTTTTCTTCGAAATACTGAAATAGGCAAAAAAACAGCAATATGGGCTGGGCCTCCGGTTAGTTGGTTAGTCCCAAAAATGATATAAATGTGTAAAATAAAGCCCATAAACATCCAAAAGGGGTAATATAATAGCATGGAACAATCAAAAATTATAGATACGTTGGAGACGTATCACGACACGAGGCATGCCATGGTCACTCACCCTCCTCGACCGCGCTTCTCCTCGATTGATGTGCTCCCGGAGTTCGTGGTGTGGGCGGTGATGCCGCCCGGCTCGTGGATCCAGCTCCCAAGGTTTTTCGTCGATGAGATACCGCCGAGGGGGCCACTCAAGCTATGGTTGCAACACGCCGGGTGCTGCAGCCTGGCTACCGGGGCTGAATTGAAGGTGGTGCCTCTCGATGATGTCTTCATGACCCGCGGATGGGGCGAGGTCTCCCATGCCTGTCGCGCGAAGGGTCCCTTGCGATCCACTTCGAGTACGACGGCGCCTCCACTCTATTCTTCAATGTCTTCGATGAGGAGGGCCAGCAGCTGGAGTCCTGTCCTGGAGGTAGCAGCCCGCGGGACGCGGTCGTGGGCGTTTTGCCCGCCTCTGGCCCCACCGCGTCTCCTCCAGCAGCAGCGACTGCTCTTGGGAGTCCAGCGACTCCGCTGAGCCCAGCAATTCTCCGAAGTGCAGCAACGGTAGTTACGTGCCACCAAGCTCCCGCCGTGCCTGGAGCGCGGCAGCAGTAGCCGCTCGGCGTCATCGGTGACGCGCGCCGGCCCGGTGCCTTGAAGTATTTTCTTCTTTTGTTTCCCTGTGCGAAATTATGACGGGCCACGTAGGGGCATGTAAGAATCGAAATGCTTTAATTTCAGCGTTGCTCTTCTTATCGTTTTGTTGAAACCGTGTATCCCACTCCGGCACGGCTCCCCCTTTACTCCCCTTAGGTAGCGTAGCGCTCTACACCGACGGGACCCAGTCCCCAGGCAGGCTTCAGTCGTCACTGGTATGCCAGGTTGCGATGCCGTGGTCAAGGCCAAGAGGTGAGCGGCCCGAGGTCCAATGAGCGCCCATGAGGTCCCCCTAGGCGTGCAAGCAGCTGCCCAAGAGACGGAAAGGGAAGCGGCATTGCCCAAGCGGAACTACGAAATTCGTGCGATTTGGGTGGCGAGATTATGCCGACATGCGAGCGACTTATCTTTTAGTAAACTTGTTGCGATCCCTTGGGTGGTGCCCACTTGTGCCTCCGTGGTAGCACCGCTAGGTAGGGCCCACGGCGCTCAGTCCCTTTTCTCTCTTGTCCAGGTGCTCTACGTCCTCGGGTCCCGGCCCTCGAGCAGACTCAGCTGCCACCGGTATGCTAGGTCGCGATGTCGTGGTCAAGCCCAGGGGGTGAGGGCTGGAGAGCCAGTAGGAGCTCCTGAGGCGCGATGCTCAGGTGCCCCCCTTTAACGTGCAAGTGACTCGCGTGACAAGGTGGTGACCGTCGGGGCCGCCCGTAGCTAGGCTTCAGGTATACCTGCGTGTTAGCCTGCAGGAGAGAATGCGGCCCCAAAATGGTGCTTTCTGCCTACCCTTGATCCTTCCTTGGGAGGACGAAGGCACTGAGGACCTGGCAAGGTGGCGTACGCGAGGCGGGTTGCAAGCCAGAGCTCGGTCCTTTAGATTTATTAGCGTTTTTGGGATGGACCCAAGCACAAGCGTCGTGCCAGCGTATGTAGCCCCCGTTGTGGGATGAGCAAAGGACGAGTCAGCAATGTAAGGAGAACGCGAAGCGGATAGGACCGAAAGCAAGCAGGTGATGATCATAAATCAACTCATGGGAAATGGTTAGGCAGCTCCAATGAATGCAAGAAGGATACATGTCGCAGGGACGGACCCACGCGACTTGGGGATAGTGCAGCCCGAGGGGCGCCCCCAAACTGAACGAATTAGAAGATATCACCTACTACTGTTGCTGAAGAAATGTCGGGGTAGCAGAAGGCGCGCGTTGCTGAAGCCGCTCCTCATGAGGCACCCTGGCGCTGAGCCTCAGGAGGCTCTGGTGGTCCCATGGGCTTGGGATGATCCATGTCCATCTCCAGTAGGATCGCATGGTGCCTTGCCTCCTGAGCCGCTAGGACGTCCCGCATGTAGCGCTGAGATGTAACAGCCACGCTCAGCAAGCTGACGGGCATGCGAACGTAGCTGTGAGGGGGACCCTCGCATCGGCCGACACGGGACAACCAAAGGAGCTCTTGAGATGCGACCCTCTTGAGCCCTAGGATGTCGATGCAGACAAGGAACTCCTCGCCATCACCAGGGCAAGGAGCCGCGCCTGGTGGTGGGCGGCGATCGCCCTGTAGAGCCATTGCCTCCTGAATTTCCTTGACTACCTTGCCGATGATTTCCTGAGCGCCTGATGCCTCGCGCCCTGTGATCTCTCTCCTCGGAAGCGTGCATTGAAGCATGCCTCCACATGGTGCCCGAGTGCCTCCCTCGTGATGCTGGCCAGGTCGGAGGCCCTCCAGAGGAGAGCCCCCGAGCCCAACCTAAGGGGGGCACCGGGCGCTCCTTCCTATGCGATTGGTGAAGGCGCCCTGTCCACGGACGCGAGGCTCAATGCGGTACCGTCAGATGCTGCCTCCTCCTGAGATACCTGGCCCCGCAGCTGCTTCTTTGTCTTGGGGGAACCTCAGGAGGGAGGACGGTGCCCTCATCTACAGGGTTCTCGACTGCTGCAGCCTGGTAGGTGCGCTCAAGAGAGCACACTGCATCCTTTTCTTCGCAAGTGATAATGATGATGCCCCCGCTCCCCGGCATTTTGAGGACGTTGTAGTCATGGTGCGTTGCCGCCATGAACATGGCTAGAGTTGGGTACCCAAGGGTGGCGTTGTACGGCCGGCGAATATTGGCATCGTCAAAGTCGATGAGCTCGGTGTGGTAGTTGTCGCGCTTACAGAAGGTGACAGGGAGGCGGACTTGCCTGATTGGATGCGTGGATCCTTCAGTCACTCCTGAGAAGGGCTTGTTAGGCTGGAGCTGATAGTATGGCACTTGGAGCTTGTTGAACGTCTGAACAGAGAGAACATTGAGCCCTGCTCCGCCATCGATGAGAGTCTTGGTTACGAGCACGTTGCTGATGATAGGTGAGCAGAGCATTCGAAGCGTGCCAGCCGTGGCCACACACTTGAGCTGGTCGGAGGAGTTGAAGCTGATAGAGTACTTGGACCACTTGAGCGGGCATGTCACCTCGCGTTTGGGGAGGACGTCGTTCACCTCGCACGCGAACTGCTTGAAGGCACAATGAGAGGCTGGGGCCTGGGAGCCGCCAAAGATGCAGGCGATGGCCCCCTCATCTTATTGGTGGTCTTCGTTCCTTCTTAGCGGTGGAGGCACCAGAGGAAGACCAGCATTGCCCTGAGGCTGATGAGGGAGTCTTGGATTCGGGGTCCTCAGGTGTCCGGCCTAGGAGTGTGCGCCGGGTTGCATGGGCCGTACAGGATCAAGCTAAAGATTATCTACCGTGTCCGGACGGGACGTCTCAATATGTGGATAGCAAGAATAGAGTCCAGAGGTTTCCTTCTCTGATAAACCAACCTTGTACAAACCCAAGACCCCACCGGTGTGTATATAAATGGGAGGGTGTAGTCTATGGAGGGTAACTTTCATCACCATTGGAATCTTCATAGGCTAGACATCTAGGGTTAGCCATTATGATCCCGAGGTAGATAAACTCTTGTAATCTTCATACTCGTCGATTATAATCAAGCATGAGTAGGTTTTTACCTCCATTAAGAGGGCCCGAACCTAGGTAAACATTGTGTCCCCTCGCTCCATGTTACCATCGATCTCTAGACACACTGCTTGGGCCCCCTACCCGAGATCTGTCGGTTTTGATACCGACATTGGTGCTTTCATTGAGAGCTCCGCTGTGTTGTCTGCAAAAAGCGATCCATGGTCGCCTAGTCATCAATGACAATATCACTTCCGAAGGGTGCCTGGCTTCAGGGTAGACCCTCCGGTTCGGCGGTTTTCCCATGAGGGCACGCGCGGCCATCGAGCTCGCAACTCCTCTCATGGCTGCCGGACACCGTCCTCGCATTGGCCCCAAGTACTTTGACAAATTGGATCCGAGAGATGTTTCGTCCTTAAACGAACTGCAAGACCACATCGCTGCCCAGGGGGTCTCAACGGACTATGATCAGATCAAGCTCAAGCCCGACCAGAGGGAAATTAACCACCCACCGATCACCCACTTCGTGGCGATCATCGAGGAACCGGCCACTGACACTTCCCTCCCCATATTGAGGACCAAATATGTTCGTGCCATCGAATCCCCTGAGCCAGATACTCCCCCTTCGGACGGGAATTCACTCCCACCGGACTCTGGTTCAAGTGTGGGATTACTGGAGACTTTACACTTAACAGGACCCGAACTAGTTACTTTGGAAGCCATACCGGCTCCAAACACAAATGTGGGACAGGATCCAAAATTTAATCCACCCACCCACCACAATCTATATTCTCCAAGCAACTTAGGTCCTATAGATTTATACGACCTGATGTATCTGTGCAGCAGCCCCAGAAAATGGTCCACCACTTTTGGGCCAGATTCCTGTTGTTAAAAACAAGATCAAGGACTGCTCAGACGACGACGTAGTTTCGGTCTTCCACCGTAATTGCATAGACGAAGGGATACTGAATGCCCTCGACCGTCACCACATACAGAGTTTCAAAGAATTACGCATATAGTACAAAAGTACTATGCAATGGAAAGCATATGGAGGGCCCAGAAAACTCAACTGGAGCCCGCCACCTCGACGCAGTATGCGGCCCGGGCTAAAAGAATATACCCGGTGGGTCACCCGACCATCGGGCTATGGGAAGGAAGAACAAGCCCTTCACGGGACATAGGTCCGTTCTCGACGAACTATTGGACAAACCCTGCCCGGTCCATACCACTCTGCATACAGTCCCAACCCATAGCCTCCAGGCATGCTGGGTACTCCGACGAGTAGCAAAAAGTGGAGAGGTCATCCTCACCACAACTCCAGAAGGATACTCACCAGGGAAGGACAACCTTAACGTCCTAACAGTCTTCAAGACTTTCTCTTCTAACAACCAGCTCAAATGGGTGCTCCGCGACCTCGCCGAAGTCCATCAAGTTACCGCACTGAGCCCATGGAACGACACGGCGATAACCTTTACGGCCGAAGATGAACCTAAGGTTTGATTAGTCCGAGCACCTGCCGCATTGGTACTAAACCCCATCGTTGATGGTTTCCGGCTTACTAAAGTGCTCATGGACGGCGGTAATGGACTTAACCTCATCTATGAGGACACACTCGACAAGATGCTGATGGAAAGGTCACCCATCGAGCAAAGCAACACCACCTTTCGAGGTATTATCCCCAGTCGAGAGGCACACTGATCAGGAAAAATCAAACTGGATGTGGTGTTCGGCACACCTGAGAACTATAGATCTGAAGAGTTGCTTTTTCATGTGGTCCCCTTCAACAGTGGGTATCACGCTATCCTCGGTCGGGGCGCTTTCTCACGCTTTCAAGCTATACCCCATTATGGGTACATGAAGCTCAAAATGCCCGGCCCTAATGGAATTATCCCAATCTCAAGCGACCCGGACAAATCCCTTCGTGCCGAAAACAAAACCACATCCTTGGCCCTTGAAGCATTATCCGAGGCCCTAGAGGCAGAAGAATTAACCACCTTACGAGCTATGGTGGATAGGGACGATGTTATCCTTGATAAGAGATCCAAGTCCACCTCTTTCAAGTCAGTCAAAGAAATAGAAAAATTCCAAGTGCACCCGATGCACCCTAATAAAACAACATCTATCGGAGCACAACTGGATCCGGCAGTGAACGCTGCCCTACGCGCATTCCTGCACGAGAATTGGGATATTTTCTCTTGGTATCCTTCAGACATGCTAGGCATCCCACGAAGATTGGCTCGCATCGGCCAAATCATTGAAGCAACTGCAGGACACAATTCTTTGTGTTTCCTCAAGCCTATTCTGGATACCATCAGATTAAAATGAAGGAATCGGACCAGGATGCAACCGCGTTCATCACCCCTTACAGACCCTTCTGCTTCAGTAATATGCCCTTCGAACTCAAAAACGCCAGGGCTACCTACCAGTGCATGATTCAAACATGCCTGGAAAAGCAAATAGGCAAAACAGTCGAAGCATACATGGATGACGTGGTCATTAAGACAAAACACGTCGAGTCACTGGTGGACGACCTCCGCCTCACCTTCGACATTCTTCGGACAAACGACAGCTGGCTTAATCCAGAAAAATGTGTCTTCGGAGTTCCAGCCGGAACTGGGGTTCATTGTTTCCCATAGAGGAATCGAGGCAAACCCAGCCAAAATTCAAGATCTGTCACAACTGGCCATATCAATAGACCTAAAGCAGGCCCAGAAATTAGCTGGGTGCATCGTGGCTTTAAGCCGATTTATCTCCAAATTAGGAGAAAAATCATTGCCATTATACATGCTACTGCGCCGCACTGACAACTTCAAATGGACAGACACAACCACTGCCATATTGGAAGAAATAAAGGCCCTTCTCGCAAGCAACCCAGTCTTGGCCGCACCCGGCGTTGGAGAGCCTATGTTATTATACATTTCGGCAACTAACCAAGTAGTCAGTGTCGTCTTTGTTGTCGAGCGAGGGGAGGAGGGACATAAATTCCCCACCCAAAAACAAGTCTACTATGTATCGGAGGTCCTTACACCTTGCGAATCCCGATACCCACACTATCATAAGATAGCCTACACAGTCTTCATGGCATCCCGCAAACTTCGACACTAATTTCAAGAGTGTTCGGTCATAGTTGCATACGAAGTGCCCCTGAATGACATAATTAATAACAGGGACGCCATTGGCCGCATAGCCAAATGGGCCATCAAGTTATTACCGTTCGAAATCACATACAAGCCACGCCGGGCTATTAAGTCCCAGTTATTGACCGAATTCTTAGCCGAATGGACGGAAGCCGAACTCCCTAAAGAGTACAGCTCATACTCTAATTAGATTATGTACTTCGATGGCTCCAAAATGCTGGCCGGACTGGGGGCTGGTGTAATCCCCACATCCCCCACTGGGGACACAGTTCGCTATGTACTGCAAATTATGTATACGGACTCTAATAATGCAGCCGAATACGAGGCGCTACTGCATGGTCTTCGCATGGCTATCTCCATGGGTATACAACGCTTGGAGGTACATGGTGATTCGAGCCTCGCAATTTCCCAGGTCAATGGAGAGTTCGATGCAAAGGACGCAAAAATGGTGGCATATCAAAACGCCATATTAAAACTGTCAGCTCGGTTCAACAGGCTCAAGTTCCATCATGTCACCCGAGAAAGTAATCAGGCAGCCGATATCCTCGCTCGTATGGGCACTAAGCCCGACCACGTGCCACCCAACACCTTCATGGAAAGGCTCTTTGAGCCATTTGTGGTGTGGTAGGGTCAAAACGGAGAAGGCAATGCGGACCTGATCACACCCCCAACCACCGAACACAACATGGACAACGTCAGGGATCTGGATATCGAGATAACACCCTCTGCTCATGAGATCATGGCAGTTATCGCTGCCTGGACCGAACCATTCTTGGCCTACCTTAATAGGCAAGAGCTCCCCGACAATCAAAACGAGGCGTGATGTATAGTTCGGCGCTCCAAAGCCTTTAAGGTGCATGAGGGTGAACTATATAAAATAAGTACTACCGGCGTCCTTCAAAGGTGTACCTCCGAAGAAGAGGGAAGGCGGCTCTTGGCAGAAATACATGTTGGTCTCGGCGGTCATCACGCCGCAGCACGCGCCCTTGTAAGCAAGGCATTCTAGATAGGTATTTTTGGCCCACGGCTTGAGCTGATGCTTAAGACCTTGTCCAACGCTGCGTGGGCTGTCAGCTTTTCGCCAATCAAAGCCACATGTGTCCCACCGCATTAAGAACAACCCCATTACTTGGCCCTTTCTGGTTTAGGGCTTGACATGGTTGGACCCCTCAAAGGGGGAAGCCACAAAAAGAAATACTTGCTAGTCATGGTGGATAGGTTCACTAAATGGATAGAGGCCAAACCAGTAAAAACAGGTGAGGCTGGACTAGTGATTGACTTTATATCCGGCGTAGTCCACCGTTACGGTGTCCCACACAGTATGATCATCGATAATGGCTCTAACTTCAAAGTTGATGAGGTGAAAACTTGGTCCTCTAAGTTGGGCATTAAACTCGACTATGCATCCGTATACCACCCTCAAACAAATGGCCAAGTCGAACGGGCCAACGGTCTGATCATGAGTGGTATCAAGCCCAGACTAGTGTGCACTTTGTGAGAATCACATAAGCATTGGGTTGAGGAACTCGATTCCGTACTTTGGGGACTCCGGACCACGCCCAACCAAATGATCGGATATACACCTTTCTTTATGGTGTACAACGCAGAAGTTGTATTGCCCTGTGATATTATTCATGACTCACCTAGAGCGCGCATGTATGAAGAGGAACAAGTTGAACTAGATCGGCAAGACGACCTAGATGGACTCGAAGAGGAGCGCGACCTTGCCAAGGCCCGTCCCGCATTCTATCAAGAACAGGCCAAGCGCTACCAAAGCGGAGAAGTGCGGGATAAAACAAACAATGTCAGAGAACTTGTACTATGCCTCCCTGAGAAGAAAACGGATAAGCTCAAATCTAAATGGGAGGGCCCCTTCATAATAGATTAAGTCCTTACTGGAGGAACCTATCGCCTTCGCAACACCGAGGATAATTGCCTTGAGCCGAACCCATGGAACGTCGCCCGGCTCCGAAGATATTACACATAGTCCGGCCTCTTCAGGCCTCATTTTAAACTAGGTATTTTCTATTTTCTCTCCTCTTTTACTTTTTTCCTTCTCTCCTCAATTGTATGTCCGGATAAACCGCATTGTTGGGAGTACACATCCATAAATGTATACACCCCACCATACATGGGGGCTTCTTTTAAAAGAAGCATTTTATTGAAAAGCTCATAAGCTCCTTTTGTCCGTACTATCTGTTGCTTCTACCATTATATGCACCTTTATGACTTAAGTTTTTGCCAAGCTGGGTTGCCTTCCTCCTGTGCTTATACCCTACGTTCCTGATTTTTTGGCTAGGGTGTAAAGGGAGCACCTCTGCGATTGTTACAACTGGGTTATTCGGCCCTGTACCTCAAACGGGTGAAGCCGAAAGCTAGCGTCTTAAGGGAATCATTGGTCGACATATATCCATCAGGTTGTTTCAGAAAAATTATAAAATTGGTTGTCTGTACTTCAGATGCAAGCCCAGCCCTAAGAAAGGAACCCCTAATGGAACTATTTTTCTTGGAAGATGTTTCTTACATTAAATAGTAATATAACATAACTCCGCCGAACACATTTTGTGTGTTCGAGCAATATGGTCGGATTGCCTGGTTTCCGACAATACTAAATGTTTCCTAGTCAAACATCGTATACGGAAACACTCCAACATTTTGGTTCAGAGGTAGAAGCCGAAGGTCTGCAATGACGAAATTTTCATATAAATTCGGCAGGAGATAAGTTTGGTCATTAAGTACATGGGTACATCGAATCGAACGCTCACTCCCTTTCTACGCCATCTAGTAGACTATCTAATTTACAATCTTTTTGCGAAAACTTCGCCACTATCATTACTTGGTCATGTACCCGACTTATGGGAATTTCCTTCTTGTCAGGTCCCCTCGGTCCAACTTTGGCCATATGGTTCGGGTCAAGACCAGTATAGCGTGTCTTCACCATAGCCAATGCTTCCCGAGTGCCTTCACGACATGCAAATGTCTTCCACAGCTCGAAACGACGCCGGGCACCCTTGAATAGATCATCCAACCCCTCCATACTTCGTGGAGGGACATTGGAAGGCCATAAGGCTTTGGCCATATTCTTCATAGCCTTCCGAGCATGCTCGTGTAGCTTTGCCAACTCCTTCAGAATGTCGCTTTGTAGGACGGGCATTTCCTCTTCGGGGCGGCCGGTCAACATACATGTATCATCCGAACTATAACATTACACATTATGATTAAATCAATAATTCGGACGGTTCACAAGTCATACCGAATATGTCGCCCTTCAGCTTCTGGTTTTCCTACTGTGCCTCCAAGAGTTGAGCCTTCAACCTCTTTATCTCTTCGGCTTGTTTCTTCATTTCTTCTTCTAGCTTCTTATCTTTGCCATAATACATTAGGGAACTCTTTATTTCTTCAAGCTCAGAGACAGCGGCATTTAGCTGTGTCCGGCTTGTCTCAAGCTCCTGGGTCAATGCACTGTCCTTCTCCTTGAGAACCTGCGGTCATCAGACGATCCTCAAATCGGTTTTGTCCACCCGCTTTAAGTCTTGGGGGCTACTACTATCTATCCACTAAGTTCATAAAGATTTGTACCTGCATATCCTATGAGAACAGGTGAGTGACCCCGGTGAGTCCGTCCCGAGCAGCTCGGATATATGCACCTACAGTGCTTACGGCATTAAACTCTGGCTTCGTTAAGGCAGGGGCGTGCAAGGCTTCTTTTAAGTGACGATGGTCCATCGCACTCTCGACTTTGGAGTTTGTCACGGCCATCTCGTCCCGATTGGTATCTCCGGCGCCGGATTAGCCGCAGCTTCACTGGCTGGGATCTTACCCATGGTTTGCCGTATACCCCTCCTACAATGATAGAAGAAGGATTCGACTGACAGTCCGGCTTCACGATCGGATATTAAAAAAGAGGAATATACATTTTCGGTGGTGGAACAGGTTCAGTGGTGCTGCCGACCTCCTTTCGCTTTGCACGACCCTTCCGCGAAGGTGCTGACCTTATCTTGATCGCCCTCCCCTAAGTACGGCTCGCTGAGCACCGATCCTACGAAACATGGTCCAATGCACAGGATGAAGAGACGAGTAGAAGTATCCCTCTTCACTTAGAATACAATTTCTGAATACTTACCTTCATGAAGGGGTAGAGGTCAGGGTAGTCAGCCATAATGGCCACGTCCGAGCCGTCAAGGCTTGCCTGATAGTAGACTCCATCTTCGAACTCTACAAATATGTTTGGATCCTCATAGAATCTAGAGTCTTCATTACGATCATGATCCTCTGGCTGGGGGCGGGATAGTTAATGTCCTCGATGATTTGCCTCCATGACTATTTAAAAAAGATAGCCAGGGTTGTCGGTCAATGAATCTCAATGAGTAAAAAAGCATTGAACGGTTAGAAAACTTACCCATTCAATGTGAGTATACATGGAGTATGACTCTTGGCAATTTAAACGAAGGAAGTCTTCTTCTTCTTCTCCTTTATAAAGGTCAACCAGTGCTGCGGCTAATGTGGCTTGACTATCCAGACCCTTTCGCCTGTAGCGAGATGCGTCATCCTCCCTGTTGCAGTTCCATAAGGGGGTTACCCGGGATTGAAGTGGCTGGATACATCTTTGTATGGCAATGGCCATAACTTCCACTATGGAGAGCCCGAAATGGGTCAATACCTTGACCTTATTTACCAATCCCATCACTTCCGCTCTGTCTTCCTGGGCAGGGGACTTGGGATGCCAGCTATATAGCTTCTTCAAGGGGGCGATGGAAAATTCTGGCAGTCCACGCCGAACAGGGTCCGGAAGAGGTAAATCATCGATATAGAACCATTCCGAGGATCCGGCTATACGCCATACTTTGGCGCCGCCCACTTCAGAAATAGACCAGCCGCCTTGATGGCGTGGACGAGGCAGAAAAACTTTTTCCATAGTTCAAAGTGAGCCTCGCAACCCATAAACAATTCGTAAAGAGCGACGAAACTGGAAATATGTAAAACAGAACCCGGTGTGAGGTTGTGTAGCTGGATCTCGTAGTGTTCCAGTAGGCCCCTAAGGAAGGGGTGGATTGGAATCCCACGCCCCTCAAAAGGAATGAGGTGAAGCACACCCTCTTCCCTTGACTCGGATTGGGGAAATTCTCCGCCAATGCATCAGCACCTATAGTGGTCAACCCCGCCCGTATGGAGACTAGATCCAAGGGAGGGAGATATTCTTGCGTTTGGAGCCGACTGAGATGGAGGTGGGATACAGAGAAACTCTACCAGTCCCCCTCTAGAGGGCCATGAGGGCGCGAGGAGGAACCAGGGGCACTTGCCATGATCTGAAATTTTCCGTGGTTTGCTCTGTTGCTTTTGGTGCGATGTGGAATGGCATTTTGAAGACCTCGCCTCGTTTTATAGGCGAGGCTTGTGCCTGTTAGGAATATTAACATATAGGGATAACAGACTGTTCGCATTCACTCGAATGCGTGGAAATCATGAAGACTGGGCGCGGAAACCGATGCCGGACTATTGTCAATCCGGAGTATAATGGGGAACCCACGTTGCAAAAGCCGAAGACTTGCGCCCACATACTACATCCTCATTGAAGGCAAGTTCGGGGCTACTGAGAGAGTCCTAGATTCGGGTGTCCTCAGGTGTCCGTCCTAGGAGTGTGGGTCGGGTTGCATGGGCCATGCAGGATCAAGCTGAAGATTATCTACCGTGTCCGGACGGGACTTCTCAATACGTGGACGACAAGAATACAGTCCGGAGGTTTCCTTCCTTGATAAACCGACCTTGTACAAACCCTAGACCACCATCGGTGTGTGTATAAACTCGTGGGGGTAGTTTGTGGAGGGTAACTTTCATCATCAACGAAATCTTCATAGGCTAGATATGTAGGGTTAGCCATTACGATCTCGAGGTAGATAAACTCTTGTAATCTTCATACTCGTCAAATATAATCAAGCAGGAGTAGGGTTTTACCTCCATTAAGAGGGCCCGAACCTGGGTAAACATTGTGTCCCCTGGCTTCCTCTTACCACCGATCTCTAGACACATAGCTTGGGCCCGCTACCCGAGATCTGCCAGTTTTGAGACCAACAGCTGATCCCTTCGGGTGCCCTCACGAGGTTGGCCTTGCCAGCGGTCCTCCCGAGGCTAGTCGCGCCACTCCTGATGATGGTCGCCGCCGTCCCAGTGTCCTCCACCTCGGCCACCTCCACAGTCGTGGCCTCGATCAATGCGCTCGGGGCAACGACCGAGGCGCCCGTCGCGGAGGGCCCTGAGATCCTAACAGTCGTTGGTGTTGTGGTTGTGCATATATTGGAAGACGCAGTATGGACGACTGCCCTTGGATGACTCAGGGTGATCGCAGTCGCGCTTCATCTCTAGTTCGGCTGCGAGCACACCTGGTCCCTTGCGCTTCATGTCCTTGGCCTTGGCCTTCTTGTCTTCTGGGTCTTCATTGGGGAGCTCGAGGAGGGTGAGGCGTCCTTCCTCAGCCCTGGCGCACTTGTTCGTCATATTAAACATCAGCAGAGCTGTGCAAAGGCTTTCATGTATGGTGAGCTCCTCCTTCATATTGACATCGCGGACGCCATTAGTGAATGCTGAAATGATGGCCTCGTCCGACACCTTGGGGATCTTGAGGTGGACATTGTTGAAGCGCTGAATGTACTTCTGCAGGGTCTCTCCTGGCTGCTGCTTGATGCATCGTAGGTCACCCAAAGTTGGCGATAAAGCGCTCACGCATCTCGTCCCAGGAGGAGATCGACCTCGAAGGGAGGTTCGGGAGCCAGGAGCGTGCAACGTCCTTGAGGGCCATGGGGAACCAGTTCACCATGATCTTCTCAGCATAGGCGGTGGGGTCGGTGGTGCCATCATAGCATGGGGGCAGGTCAGGCTTGAACTTCCCCGGCCAGATGATGTTCCGCAGCTCCGAGGTGAACGCACGGCACCCTACTGTGGTCCCGGGAGCCCGTCGGGGTGGTGCAACCTGGTCTTGGTGCTCGCGCGCCACCACCATAGGCGGCGCACGGTCTTGAGGTGGAGGTGCTGGAAGCGCACGCGCGTCTTCTTGGGTCTGCTGCACCACTTGACAACTTGCTTCTTCACACGCGGGCGCCTGGCGCTGCGGGTCACGCCGTGGCGCTGCCCGCCTCGGCTCGACGATGGTGCCCTGCACTAGACGTGGAGCACGCGCCCCGTGAGCCACATCGCCCACGGCAGGCGGCGGCTGAGGCAGTGAGCGGGCGAGCGCAGCAGAGTCTCGTACAGTGCTGACGAGCTCGGTGATGCGTTTGAGCCACTCATCATAGAAGTCGTCGATGGGACAATAGCGTAGGAGTTCCCGCACCATGAGCAGCGCGGCCTTCGTGTTCGCTGGGCCACGACATGCGTGGGAGGATGAAGCAACCGGAGTCAGCGACGGAGTGGCGGTGCGCCCGTCACGGCGCATAGAAGGGCGCAACTATGAAGGTTGCTGCTCCTGGCTTGCAGGGACCGTGGCAGCGTTTCCTGCTGGTGATGGAGGACGGCGAGGACAGTCGTTGCCCATCGGTGCCGTCTGAGCAATGCGGGCTGTGACTGCGGCCTGGCGCCTAGTGTGAGCCCGACGTGCGTCAGCCAGGGAAGTGTCGGAGTAGCGGTGGATCGATTGACGGAAGAGAAGATCCGATGCACCCCTACCTGGCGTGCCAAAAGTCTAATTTCGGGTTCCACAAACCCTTGGGAGGTTCGAACTCTGGGGTGCGTGCGGAGATCTCAACCTACCGAGCCTGCCAACTCGTGAACCTCACAGCCTAGCGTGTCGAGCTCGAAGGGAAAGAGAGACACTGCAGTTTACCCATTTTCTGGCCACCTTGCGGTGTAAAACCTTACTCCTGCTTTGTGGTGGATTGGCCTCGAGGGGCCGGGGAAGAACTAGTACAGTGGGAGAACAACCTCAGGAGGTGTGTTCTTGAGCTCGGGTGAGCTGGTGAGGTGCTGAGGGTGGAATGGATTTGATCCCCCCGCTCTACTCTTCTGTGGATTCGATCCCCTTCCATCATGGTGACTAGGTCCTATTTATAGTGGACTTGGTCCTCTTCCCAAATGTAGGCGGGAAGGGATCCCACAACAACCAAATTTGAAGGGAGACAACAAGTACGTCCTATCTTGACTAAAGTGCTCTTCACCTGCAAAAGCCTCTGGTTGTGACACTGCGGTGGGCTCAGCGATGACCTCTGTCCTGCCATCCTTGCGGTCTTGGTATTGTTGCACCAGACTGGAAACCTTTGGCTGATTCCTCGGGACTCTGCGCCTGCCGCTTGCCTCCCTTGCACCAAAGAGGAAACTGGTACTCTACACTCGTTGGCGCCCGCCTGGCCTTGGTCATCATTTCTCACGTAAGCCAAACCTCGCGAGGTGCACCTTGCATAGAAATCTCCACTCCTTGGGAGCCAGCCTGAGGGGGCCAATCCCCCTTGGAGGTCTTGGTGTAGTCCGCCTCGCGAGGCTTGGCCCCTCTCGAGGGTCTTGATTTGTTGATGCTGAAGCTGGGACGTACTAGGCCTTCGATTGAGCCACGCTGTGGGCCGCAAGCAGGCAAGTCTGGGTACCACAGTATCCAAAACGCCGACACAAATAAAATGTGAGATTGTTCGACGTATAGTATGGTTTCAATATTTAGCTGTGAGTTGCCAACGCCACGTGTTATCACATTATGGTATAACATGTCCAAAACCAGACCATGCGTATCACCGCTATATTCATTCATGCATATGTTTATAACACTATGATCTCCTATTCAAATATATGAATTCAAATATATGAACTATGATCTTTGTTAGTCTCTTACACCCACACAATCCTCTAACCTTTCTAGCTGGCACTAACTTTCTCTCGTGCATGCACACACCCTCCGCCTCCCTCAGCATTCTATCCATCAAGCACATTCATTTTTTTCTTTAGGTCGTTCTCACACAGTCTCCACAACTCCTTTCCGACACACACCAATCGATAAACCTATCCAGCGATGTCTGCCTACCACATACACACACACACACCTTCCATCTCCTCCTTTCTGTGTCCATGCCTCGTGTCTCTCATACGGTCCCACACATGTGTAAACTCTCGCCCCTCTTTTCATCGATCTCACAATCGCACACACCCCCTATGTAGCTAGTAGGCCTCTCGCACCACCTCCTAGCTCCATTCTCTCTGTCTATCCGTCTCACCGGGCCTTATTTGCCTCTAACAAATGGATGTACACCGACCGATCTCCCGCTATACATATAGCTAGCTAGGTCGTTATAACTCGTTTTCCCCAATCATCGATCGATCTCTCATTCGTTATGTCTTCCCTTCCTGCAACACACAACAATTGATCTACCAATCTAGTTAGGTCTGCTTACCAAACACATGGTCCCCCTTCATCATCCATGCATGCCTCCCGACACATCTACCACGCACACGCACACACAGAAACACATCCCCATTCTTATTGATAATATTGCAGTTCTACCCTTAGTTTGTCTATTAGGCCTCTCCCACCATCTTCGAGAAGAAACTCCAGAACTCATCCAGCACACTACCCCTCCCTCTCCCCCCTCTCTGTCCCAACCTATTTCCCGTCATTCACTTATGTATGGATGTCGACCGATCTCCCTTAAGACATAGCTAGGTCTCTCCTTCTCAACACATATATGAGTCAATCTACCTCTCTAGTTAGGTCTCTGCCTCCCCCCTCCCCCCCCCCACACACCAATAGATCGAGCGCTCTAGTCATGTCTCCCTACCACACACAAACTTGCCATGTTCCCTCTGACGTTCCGGTCGGTCAGTCACCCTATATATTTGACTTGCAAACACACAATTTCGATGACTCTCTTCATCGATCTCGCACCCACCCACTTGATCCTCTCTTCGACTCTATCCATATCAATGACCCCTCCCTCTCTTCTCGTGGATCGCCCCCTCTATATATGATATAGATAGGCCTCTATTTCACACACATTGCATGTGTCAAATTTTTGTATGAGATATCATCGACACATATTCCCACAAATACATTGACGAAATCACCCAACCCCCCAACAAAAAACACTCATGAATGCACACGCCATCTGCCTAGGTTTGTATCTCTCTCTCTCACACCCACGTAGGTGGGGAACATGCACGAAGAGAAGAGGTGCACGCACTGCATGCGCATGTAATCCCGTCTCTTTCCCAACCACACCCGCGCGGGTACATGGTGGAGCTCATTTTTGTACGAAAAGGCAGCCCACGTGGTAATTTGACATGTCAACCGGTTGTCCACCCGATGGAGGATCGTGCACCACGGGTGAACAAACAAATTGCGACTTGTCATGTTATGTCAAAAAAGAGGCAACCCATGTGGGGCCTACCTTAGAGGCAAGGCTCTATACACCGAAGATGCTCTGTACGTATTACTTTTGATGTGTCCTATCAACTCGCGGAATGAGGAGAAGCTTGCTTAGTACACCGTCTCCCTCGCCCATGGGCGCGGTGGGTCGCAGAGTCACAGGACGAGGAGAAGCTTGCTTACTACGCCTACGCCCACTCCCTCGCTCACGCGCGCGGTGGCTCGCATGACGAGGAGAAAATTTTAGTACTCCCTCCATTACTCCTCGTCCCTACCTTGGTTAGAGAGATTATCATATTGTTTGAAATATATGTCGTTTACTCCCTCTGTCCCATAATATGAACTACTAGTACATACTCCAAACACTGATGTATATAGGCGTATTTTAGAGTGTGGATTCACTCATTTTGCTCTGTATGAAGTCCATATTGAAACGAACGTGCTAGTATGCACTCTCACTTGCCCCTCGACCCTCGCTTGATCCTCGCCTACATGGTGGATGTGCAGCAATTCATTCGGTCTCAGATAGCCAGAACAATATACTATAGTACCATTATTGCTCGACTTCCCCAAGAGGCAAAGAGCCAAGCGCAAGGTTAATATTTTTTAGATGCCAAGCGCAAGGTTTATAGGAGAACGAGCAGTAGTAGTCCTACTAGTACGTACTAGTGGTACGTACTGTATGAGGAAGAAGGCAACAAGATGTATGTTTTGCGTGACAGTCTCTTCTTACAGGACGTGCTAGACCTAGTGGACCTGATTGTTTCAATGGGAGTACTATCATACATGGCACGATTCAGAGTGGTGGGCAGCGGGAATAATTTGGAGCTGCTTAGTCTTAAACCCCGTGAAGAAGTCCCATAGAAAGGAATAGCCATCCTCTACACGTGCTCCTATGTAAAATGAGTAAATGAGACAAAAAGATAAAGAGACAAAGTAAAAAAATCACCAGCCTTAGAGCCAGCCCTATTGTATCAGTGAATGATATTTCTACGTCGTGATTGACATGGCTATATTATTAACCATGCTACGGAGGTAGAAGTGGATTTTTATTTATTTGCGGAGGTAGCAGCGGATGGATATTCAACGAAGAGTGAAATGATGGCTGCTTCCTCGGTCAAACATAGAGAACGGTGGGCCTCGTGATTTGACGGCTTATTAGTCATTATTACTGCCTATACTCTTTGCCCATATAAGAACCGCGTGGTAGAGTAGCGGGCTATACTTTTAATAACCATGCTCAAAGAGAAGAGGTGCACGCACTCACGCACGTAGTACTAGTACTCCGTAGCACTCTTTGCGTCTTTTGCGTCTTCCCCAACCACTCACGTGACACGGTGGAGCTCATTTCTGTACAATGATACAGCCCACGTGATAATTTGACGCGTCTAGTAGTAGTTACTCACTTACAAATAATGGAGGGTTGGGAACCACGCATGAACGATGCCACGTCATTTATAAATAAAGTTGTTTTCTTCAGTGGCATGTACGCAATATAAATAGGTTCATATGGAGAGAAAAAGAAATCCTCCATTATATACATAGCTAGGATGAGCTTACACGGTTGCTTGCTGGGGTTGCTCTCTTCACACTCTCTCGCACAAAACGACTGTGGCCACATCTCTAACATTCGGGCGGATCATGTCCGCTGGGGGAAGGGGTTGATGCTTTGTGTAGATGCAGTCGCCGTCACCGATGGTGAAAACCCACTATCAGCACCTCCCGATCAGGGGTCCCCGCCGTTCTCTCTCACAAAGCCGGGTGCGGTTGTCTTCGTCCCTTGATCACTGCCGCGAGGTGGGAAGTTGCCGCCTTGCGCTGCCCTCCTCTTGGTTGAGGTACGTCCCGGCATCCCTCAGGTACAACTTCCTTTACAGCTGGCTTGCACCACTGCCCCAGCTGCCCACATGCTCCATGTGGATATTTCTCTACTTCTTTTCCCCCACGTACCTCTACTGGCTTGTACTATATTTGTGATGAGTTTGTCTCATCAACTAGTTTCAGTAATCTTATTCTAATAACGCTTCTTCGATTTCTTTGCCACAGGGATGCTCATCTAGATTTTAGTGAAACTGCACAAAATGATCTAATGGTCAAAGGGTTGCAAACTTCATTTCTTCGGAAGGTTCAACGTCGCTAGCAAATCAAAGCCTAGTTACGGTTTACGGTTCAAGGGCTAGGGACTGCATGGATCATTTTTTTTCTTTAGCTGTCTCTATTCCAAAATAAGTGTCAACTTTAGTAGTAGTACAACTTTGTACTAAAGTTTGCATAAAGTTGAGACACTTATTTTGGAACGGAGGGAGTACATATTGGCTATGATCTCTAAATCATTGAGATGCAATAGCATGCATGTTAGTCTGCTTTGTATTTGATGAAATGTTGCAACGGGGCAACCTTGGACGCAAGATACATGAAACAGAAGCTGGAACCTTCATAGTGTTGTACAAATTTATCTCCCGGAGAAATTACAGTACGTACTATACTACAATGTCAAGAGTTAGGTGACGTAGAGTGTCCTAAAAATATGGTGATAGTGTGAGGTGGGCCATGTAATCACTTAGCTTGCATGTTTTCACTGCTTTCGCACTCCTCCGCTGTAAGAATGGAGAAAATTAACCGCAAAAAAAGAATGGAGAAAATTGTAATCTACGTCCTGTTGTCGAAACGTGGGACATCCAGCAGTCGTACGACCTCGGTAATAATGACCAATGAGCCGTCAAATCACATAGACCCAGTAGTAAGTTGGACGGACGAAGAAACCATCACTCTTGAATCTGCTTCTCCCTTCAACGCATGTGCTAGTGAGAGGTCGCGTCCGCTCTGCCAGGGCATGAATGCGGCACCGATTCTCTGGAGCGGCTCTTACCGTTTTGTCAGAGCCTGATTTTTGGCCCTTTCTTTTTCTTTTGATTTTCTAAGGATTTTTTCTGAGCTTTCTTTTCCGTGGCTATGTGGTCTGGAAACTGAAGAAGATCACCTCTTGTTTCTTTCCAGAGTTGCTTGTCATCCCCAAATCCTTCCCTAGACCTCTTCATTTTCATCCTAGTCCATATCCCAATATTCTTTTTATTGGGAATATTCCTTTTCTATTAAAGGAATTATTCTATCTGCCCTAGGTTGTGAAGCAACCTATATTTCCATTACTCCTAAAATTCCCAAATAATTCTCATAGTTTGTTTGGGTCATATCTTCAACAAATATGGCAAAACTTTTCATTGCCATGTTCAAAAATTATCCTCAAATATTCCTATCCTATTTTGCCCTAAATGGCACATTGTGAAGCAAGTGCTATTTACCTTTGCCCAATTGACCTCAAACTTTTTGGACATATTTTCCTGTCCAAATAATTGCCATGTGCCAAAAGTCAACTTCATTTTCTTAGCCAATCTTCCTCGGTGATTTTTCAAAGTTCTTGTCTGAGGGAAGCCTTTGTGAAGGAAGTACTAGCTAGGGTTATCCAAATGAGTTGAAAATTTGCACACTCCTTCATGTGCGCATATAATTGCCCTTCTCCAATTTGCAGCCCTATCCAATCATCTATGTGAGTAGAAGACTAGATCTTTGTTTCTTGCAATATTTTCAGGTTATGAAGCAAGTATAATTTATATTGCTTTATTAATTCTGATAAATTACCAGATCATGCTCATATCTATATAACACCTCTGCACCAAATTTGGGATCATTCCCTTAAGACATTTTTCCTCCAAAATTATTGCAAGTTTCTGGTCAGTGGGGATGTTTTTGAAGCTAGTACTATTTTGGCATGTCCATTTGGTATGAAACTTTTTCAGCATCTTCATAAGACCAAATAACTCTGCCTTGCCCAATTTGAGCTCAAGTTGACACTCCTAGTAAGTGCTTCTTCATCATTTATAAATCTGGTCAGGAGGGTGCTTTCTATAGCAACTACTAGCTAAACCCCTCCCCTTGAGCTCAAACCCTGCTATCTTAGTCACCTTAATGAGTGATCAAACCCAGTCAAAGATCAGCCTTAATCTCCAAGCGTGTGAGCCACAGCAAACTACAAACACCTTGTTGTTCCTTTGTTTTCTTGCTACCTATGATCACCCTAGTGAGCACTATGCTTGTTTCTCTCCTCCTTGGCATCACCCTCTGCACACCTTGTCTTCCAGACAAGATTTGACCGATCAAAGCACGGGCAAGCGTCATGCGCACGCGGTGACCACCGCCCTGGCACGCCATGGACGCGAGCTGAGTGTCGTTTGCTTCGAGTCGCTCCTCCTCTCATCGTCTTCACGCGCGTGAGCCTGTCTAACGGCTACCACGCATCATTGCCATCCTCCTGGAGCCATCTCCCCCTTCGTTTGCTTCCTCAGCGAGCCGCCATCATCGCTGAACAGTTCATGCCCGTGACCGCGTCGTCTTCCACCTCAGTGTATTCTTCCTCCTCGTGTCCCCGAGCACCGCCTCATCTCCGTGACCTCTGCGTCTCGTCCTCTTCTCCCTTTTCACCTGTCCCGTGCCTCCCCATGACCTCTGCGGCCAGCAGAGCTTCGGCTAGATGTGCCCGGCAGCAACTGGCTCGACCGCCTTGCCCCGGCTATAAATACCAGACCCCAAGCCCGCTCGACCACTCCACCACCTCCTCCCCACTCTCAGGACCCCGCCCGACCTCTCCACCAAGCTCGAGGAGCTCCCGTTCCCCTCCATTTCCACCATGGCCGCCACCGTTCGCCTCGGCCCTCTCTGGATTCCGGCGAACCCCGAGCTCTCCTCTTCACTTTTCCTCCTCCTTAGGCCTCCACATCCACCATAGAGCCACCCAACGCTCCCCATCCTTCTCCGGTGACCTCTGGCTGTGAGCTTACTAGAGACGGTACACCCCCGTCCACCTTGCTCCGGCCCCCACTCACCTCAGTCCTCCCTAGAGCTCGTGGCCCACACCATCTGGTGCGGCTCCTCCTGCTGAGCTCGCCCATAGGTCGAGCGAGGCAGGAGATGGTCGGAGCCGGCCAGGCGAGCAGCAGTGCCAGCGGCCCTCCTCTGGTCTACGCACGGCATCGGGGGAGAAGGAGGAAGAAGGAGGGAGGAGAGAGAGAGAGAGGTGCACGGGTCCCACACGTCAGCGACCCCAAGCCCCGGCCCTGCCATTGCTGACTTTGATAAGTGGAGACGTATTGCTGTAAATACGCTTTCCCTTTGAGTAAGCGTACTTCTGTGCTTATTCAGTCCACTTTACGCTTTCTCTTCTACGGAGACGTATTTCTCAGAATACGCTTTTTGTTTTTTAGCAGTCGGCTGAATCTGCTAGTTTGTGAACGTTCACTACTTTAGTTGATCTCCTGCCTAAAAAGTGAACGGTCGTAACTTTTTGCTCGAGACTCCGATTGAGGTGAATCCAACGCGCAGGTCTTCGTCTCTCGAGCTCGTTCTGTTCCCATCATTTTCACTATGGTTTGACATATGGGAAATGACCATTTTGCCCTTTCCACTAATCAGCCCCCTTCGAGAGAGAACCTTTTCCGATGAATCTTTCCGCGGCTTCCCCGCACTTCTTCCTGGAGCCTTCCTCATGCCCAGGCAGGCCACAACCACCATTTGCATGATAGCCATGTAGCATTGGTTTTCAACTTGAATCTTTAATAACTATCTGTTTGTTTTGCTACTGCTATCGGTGTTTCGGTTATGCTATGGATCTGTGTTTACTATCATGCTATGTTCATATGCACCTGATTATCATGTTCTACTTGCTAATATTGCTTTCATATTAACATGTTTAGTAGTAGTACATGTTGGGTTGTTCATGTTCTTCCGTGCATGACTATTGCCGGTTACCGAATACCGTTGAATGGCATGTTTCTGTGTTGTTAGTTGGTTAAGTGTTTACTTAGTAGTATTATTGACATGTTCTTGCTTGGTATTTATTGTTGATGTTAGTACTCATGCTATGCTCATGTGTAGTGTTATGCTTATGCTTGTCAGTATGCCATGTTCAGTTGGTTTAATGCTTCATTGTGGTTATGTTCGATGATTATGTTGCACCTCCATGTTTATGTTGATATCATGCTCATGCATTGTAGTTTCATCATGTTATTTTAATATGACTCAGCTTATTGCATTCAAGTTTAACCAGATAATAATGAACTTGAACAACTGTTGGCTGAGTCATGGTGCCACCAAATCAAGCTGACCAGTGTAACCACATTTGCCTTTTATGGGAATGGCCTTAATGCGGTATATTGTCATGCCTCTCGCTGGTGCCTCCAACGAGGGAAGGTTATGGGTGCGCGCTACCCTGATCAGGTAGGCGGACGTAAGCCTTGTGTGCCCGAGTTGTTTGCACACTTTGTCCCCATTTGGGACCGTTTATGTTTAGCCACGACGGTGGTCGTTGATGCCTTTGGTAGGCACGAGGCCACCCATAACTTAGCCCAAATGGGAGTTTGTCGGAGTGGCCGGGAGAGTGTCATGGGCAATAGATCATTTTTGTCAGAACGTCGTTGGTCCACCCAAATGGGAGTGCGAGACCATGGGTTCCGTGGTGTAGGTACAGTGTGCTAACCTCTGTAGAGTGTGTGTTTAAATCTATCGATGGCCGTGCCCGCGGATATGGGCCCAGTTAATAGTTGGTCACACTATGGGTCAACAGTAATAATAATAATGATAACTTGCTTAATAACAACCCTGGTTCAATGATGAAAGAAGTTGGTTGATCTTTATGTGATCGTGAGAGGATCACCGTGGTATCGAGGATACCAAGTTGTTGGATATTTGTGGAGTTATGCGAGAATCACGGGTAAAGGTCAAGATCCTTGTGGTCATGTAATGATTACTATGGTATTGTTTATACCAAGCTTGATTGGATCCTAAGATGATCGTGTGATGTCCGCGATGGTAAGTGAAGCATGTGATGGTTACGAGGTAACCCGAGCAGAGTAAGTTGGTGCATGATAGTGTCATCATGTTACATGTAGAATAATTATGTTCATATGTTCATGCCTTGTTCGTAGTGTTCTAGCTATGTCATGTTCATGATGATTCATGCCATGTGATGACCCACAAGTATAGGGGATCTATCATAGTCCTTTCGATAAGTAAGAGTGTCGGACCCAACGAGGAGCAGAAGGAAATGATAAGCGGTTTTCAGCAAGGTATTCTCTGCAAGTACTGAAATAAGTGGTAACAGATAGTTTTGTGATAAGATAAATGGTAACGAGCAACAAGTAACATAGGTAAATAAAGTGCAGCAAGGTGGCCCAATCCTTTTTGTGGCAAAGGACAAGCCTGGACAAACTCTTATAATAGGAAAAGCGCTCCCGAGGACACATGGGAATATTGTCAACCTAGTTTTCATCACGCTCATATGATTCACGTTCGGTACTTTGATAATTTGATATGTGGGTGGACCGGTGCTTGGGTGCTGTTCTTACTTGAACAAGCATCCCACTTATGATTAACCTCTATTGCAAGCATCCGCAACTACAACAAAAGTATTAAGGTAAACCTAACCATAGCATGAAACATATGGATCCAAATCAGCCCCTTACGAAGCAACGCATAAACTAGGGTTTAAGCTTCTGTCACTCTAGCAACCCATCATCTACTTATTACTTCCCAATGCCTTCCTCTAGGCCCAAATAATGGTGAAGTGTTATGTAGTCGATGTTCACATAACACCACTAGAGGTTAGACAACATACATCTTATCAAAATATCGAACGAATACCAAATTCACATGACTACTAATAGCAAGACTTCTCCCTTGTCCTCAGGAACAAACGTAACTACTCACAAAGCATATTCATGTTCATAATCAGAGGGGTAATAATGTGCATAAAGGATCTGAACATATGATCTTCCACCAAATAAACCAACTAGCATCAACTACAAGGAGTAATTAACACTACTAGCACCAATCCCGGACTTGGAGAGAAGAATTGGATACAAGAGATGAACTAGGGTTTGGAGATGAGATGGTGATGGTGAAGATGTTGATTGAGATTGCCCTCTCCCGATGAGAGGAGCGTTGGTGATGACGATGGTGATGATTTCCCCCTCCTGGAGGGAAGTGTCCCCGGCAGAACAGCTCTGCCGGAGCCCTAGATTGGTTTCGCCAAGGTTCCGCCTCATGGCGGTGGAGTATCGTCCCGAAAGGTTCTCTTATATTTTTTTCTCATCGAAAGACTTCATATAGGAGAAGATGGATGTCGGAGAGCCACCAGGGGGCCCATGAGGTAGGGGGCGCCCAGGGGGGCCCTGGGCGCCCCCCACCCTCGTGAGCAGGGTGTGGGCCCCCTGGCCTTCATCTTTGGCGATGATTTTTCTTTATTTATTTTAAGGTATTCCATGGGGTTTCAGGACTTTTGGAGTTGCGCAGAATAGTCCTTCAATATTTGCTCCTTTTCCAGCCCAGAATTCTAGCTGCCGGCATTCTCCCTCTTCATGTAAACCTTGTAAAATAAGAGGGAATAGCCATAAGTATTGTGACAAAACGTGAAATAACAGCCCATAATGCAGTAAATATTGACATAAAAGCATGATGCAAAATGGACGTATCAACTCCCCCAAGCTTAGACCTCGCTTGTCCTCAAGCGAAAAGCCAATAACAATAAATATGTCCTCATGTTTAGAGGTAGAGGCGTCGATAAAAATAAAATATGGACATGAAGGCATCATGATTAATTCATAACAGCAACATATATAGATTTTGTCATATGATTACTCATGTTCAAGTGATGATCTTTTCACAAAGCCAAAGCATGAATTAGAAACCTTATTGAGCATCAACAAATTATAATCTCAGTCATTGAAGCAATTGCCATTTATCATAACATCTGAAAGAGTCTATGTCAGAGCTTAAAAGCAAGTCCACATACTCAACTATCACTTAGTCCTTCATAATTGCTAACACTCACGCGATACTTGTGGTTACGGAGTTTTAATCGGACACAGAGAAAGATAGGGGCTTATAGTTTTGCCCCACAACTTTTTACCTCAAGGGTAATGTCAACAGTAATAATTCATGCTCCCCCACATCCAATTAGATATATATATCATGTTCTTTCCAACATGCTGGGCTTGCCAAAGGATAAAATAAAAAAGGAAAAGGTGAAGATCACCGTGACTCTTGCATAAGGTAGAGGAGAATAATAAAAGATAGGCCCTTCGCAGAGGGAAGCAGAGGTTGTCATGCGCGTTTAGGGTTGATGCACAAAATCTTAATGCAAAAGAACGTCACCTTATATTGCCCCTTGTATGCGAACCTTTATTATGCAGTCCGTCGCTTTTATTGCGTCCACAACAAGTTCGTACAAAGCTTATTTTCTCCGCACTAATAAGTCATGCATATTTAGAGAGCAATTTTTATTGCTTGCACCGATGACAACTTACTTGAAGGATCTTACTCAATCCATACGTAGATATGGTGGACTCTCATGGCAAAACTGGTTTAAGGGTGTTTGGAAGCACAAGTAATATTTCTACTTAGTGCTGAGAATTTGGCTAGCATGAGGGGGAAAGGCAAGCTCAACACGGTAGAGGAACCATGACAACATACTTTATCTCAGATATAAGAAAACATAACTCGTTATGTTGTCTTCCTTGTCCAACCTCAACTCTTTAGATGTCATATTTTAATGAGTGCTCCCAATCATAAAAGATGTCAATGATAATATATCTATATGTGAAACCTCTCTTTCCTTATTACTTCCTATTAATTGCAACGATGACCAAATCTATATTTGCCAACTCCCAACAACTTTTAATCATCATACTCTTTCTATGTGGAGTCATTACTTTCACTAAGATCAATATGAACTCTTTGAATCTTTTTGTTCTTTTTCTTCTAATCACCCAAGATCATGGCAAAATACTGAAGCCCTTGACTCAACACTAATCTTTATTATATAGCTCACGGACTCGATTACAAAGAAGGATCATAAAGCAAAACTCAAAACTAAATCATGCCATGACTTTATTCTACTAAATCAAGATACTACTAATAGGATCGAACTAAGAAAAACGGTAAAGATAGGAGTTGTGATGGTGATATGATACCAGGGCACCTCCCCCAAGCTTGGAAGTTGCCAAGGGGAGTGCCCATACCCATGTGATTATGTCTCCTTCCTTGTTGTTGGCGGTGGAGGTGTTGATGATGATACAAGCTTGTCGTCCACCTTCCATGGCATAGGCTCACCATCATAGAAGGATGATCGAGTCTCCGGAATCCTCAAATCTGCAACCAAACTCATCCTTTTGAATCTATATTCATACTCACAGTTTTGGTTTTGCAGATCATAGATTTGGGCTTGGAGATGCTCGATCTTCTCATGTAGCTTGAAGATGGCTTCCTCGGTCTTCTTGGCATCCGGCTCATAGTTGTTGGTGAACTCCGCGAGCATCTTGTGGGTAGTGTTGATTCCACGCTCCACCATCCCCTGGCACTTGAAAACTTATTGCTCCATTGCTTCGAGCCTCAACTCCGCGCTTCCGGTTCCCTTTGGTACCTCAACATCGCGGATGTGCAGCAACCCATCATGCATCTCAATGGTTTGAGGGTGTCGCAGCACCTCCGCGAGGTAAGGGTTGATCACCTTCTTGAAGAACTTGTCCTTGGAAGCACTTGGGGTCGTCATGATGATCTAGACCTGTCAGAAAAACAGCTCAAAACAAGAACAGGGGAGATTTGCGTGATACGAGATTCAAAACCTTCGGGAATATATATAATAAATTTTTGCCGACCAAAATACGTATCGTGCAAGGAAACAGAGTCCGGAGGGCACACGAGGTGCTCACGAGGTAGGGGGCGCGCCCAGGGGGGTAGGGCACGCCCTCCACCCTCGTGGAGGCCTCGTGTCCTCCCCGGACTGCTACTTATTTTTCTATTTTTCTAAATATTTCAAAACGGAGAAATATTGCCTTAAAATTTGTTTTGGAGTCGATTTACTTACCGTACCACATACCTATTCCTTTTCGGAGTCTGGAACGGTCTGGAAGGTGTCCTTTATGTATTCCTCCGGGGTTACGGTTTCAATAATATTAGTTTCAACATTTATAGGATTACCTGAGATATAGTGTTTGATCCTTTGACCATTTACCACCTTCGGATTTGTGCCTGCGAAGTTGTTGATTTTTATGGCACCGGAACGATAGACCTCCTCGATAACGTAAGGACCTTCCCATTTGGAGAGAAGTTTTCCTGTAAAAAATCTTAAAAGAGAGTTGTATAGCAATACATAATCACCCACATTAAACTCCCGCTTTTGTATCCTTTTGTCATGCCATCTTTTAACCTTTTCTTTAAACAACTTGGCATTTTCATAAGCTTGGGTTCTCCATTCATCAAGTGAGCTAATATCAAATAACCTCTTCTCACCGGCAAGTTTGAAATCATAGTTGAGCTCTTTAATAGCCCAATATGCCTTATGTTCTAGTTCGAGAGGTAAGTGACAAGCTTTTCCGTAAACAATTTTATATGGAGACATACCCATAGGATTTTTGTATGCAGTTCTATAGGGCCATAACGCATCATTCAGTTTCTTGGACCAATTCTTTCTAGACCTATTGACAGTCTTTAGCAAAATTAATTTGAGCTCTCTATTGCTCAATTCTACCTGACCACTAGACTGCGGGTGATATGGAGATGCAATTCTATGATTAACATCGTATTTAGCAAGCATCTTACGGAAAGCGCCATGAATAAAGTGTGAACCACCATCAGTCATTAAGTATCTAGGGACTCCAAACCTCGAAAAAATAACTTCCTTAAGCATTTTAATAGAAGTGTTATGATCAGCACTACTAGTTGGAATAGCTTCTACCCACTTAGTAACGTAATCAACAACAACTAAAATATGAGTGTATCCATTAGAGGCGGGAAAAGGTCCCATATAATCAAAGCCCCAAACATCAAATGGTTCAATAACAAGTGAATAATTCATAGGCATTTCTTGACGTCTACTAATATTACCAATTCTTTGACATTCATCGCAAGACAAAACAAACTTACGGGCATCCTTGAAGAGAGTAGGCCAATAAAAACCAGATTGCAATACCTTATGTGCAGTTCTATCTCCAGCGTGGTGTCCTCCATAAGCTTCGGAGTGACACTTGCGTAGAATCTGTTCCTGTTCATGCTCAGGTACACAACGTCTAATAACACCATCTAATCCTTCTTTATAAAGATTGGGTCATCCCAAAAGTAATGTCGCAAGTCATAGAAAAACTTTTTCTTTTGTTGGTATGTGAAGCTAGGTGGTATAAATTTAGCAACAATATAATTAGCATAATCAGCATACCATGGAGTGCTACGAGAAGTGCTTATGACATTTAATTGCTCATCAGGAAAGCTATCATCAATAGGTAGTGGGTCATCAAGAACATTCTCTAGCCTAGACAAGTTATCTGCAACGGGGTTCTCAGCTCCTTTTCTATCAACAATATGCAAATCAAATTCTTGGAGCAAGAGAACCCGTCTAATGAGTCTAGGTTTTGCATCTTTCTTTTCCATGAGATATTTAATAGTAGCATGATCTGTGTGAATAGTTACTTTAGAATCAACAACATAGGGTCTGAATTTATCACAAGCAAATACAACTGCTAAAAGTTCCTTTTCGTTAGTAGCATAATTTCTTTGAGCATTATCTAGAGTCTTACTAGCATAATGGATAACATTCAATTTCTTATCAACTCTTTGCCCTAGAACAGCACCTACAGCATAATCACTAGCATCACACATAATTTCAAAGGGTAAATTCCAATCAGGTGGCTGAACAACAGGTGAAGAGACTAATGCTTTCTTAAGTATTTCAAATGCTTCTACACAATCATCATCAAAGACAAATGGTACATCTTTTTGTAATAAATTAGTTAGAGGCCGAGAGATTTTTGAGAAGTCCTTAATGAACCTCCTATAAAATCCGGCATGACCAAGGAAACTTCTTATACCTTTGATGTCCTTGGGACATGGCATCTTTTCAATAGCATCAACCTTGGCTTTATCAACTTCAATACCTCTTTCAGAAACTTTGTGCCCCAAGACAATACCTTCATTAACCATAAAGTGGCACTTTTCCCAATTCAAAACAAGATTAGTTTCTTTGCATCTCTACAAAACTCTAGCAAGATTGCTCAAGCAATCATCAAAAGAGGAACCATAGACGGAAAACTCATCCATGAAAACCTCACAAATTTTCTCGCAAAAGTCAGAGAATATAGCCATCATGCATCTTTGAAAGGTAGCAGGTGCATCACATAAACCGAAAGGCATACGTCTATAAGCAAAAGTACCAAAAGGGCATGTAAAAGTAGTCTTTGATTGATCTTTAGCCGACACAGGTATTTGAGAAAAACCAGAATAACCATCTAGAAAGCAATAATGTGTATGTTTGCATAATCTTTCTAGCATTTGATCTATAAAAGGTAAGGGGTAATGATCTTTCTTAGTAGCCTTTTTAATTTGCGGAAATCAATTACCATCCTTTAACCTGTGATAATTCTTTGCGGAATTAATTCATCTTTATCATTAGAGACAACAGTAATACCTCCCTTCTTAGGGACACAATGGACAGGACTTACCCACTGACTATCAGCAACGGGATAAATTATACCTGCCTCCAGAAGCTTGAGTATTTCCTTTCTTACCACTTCTTTCATTTTAGGATTCAAACGTCATTGAGGATCATGAACTGGTTTGGCATCAGCTTCCAAATTTATCTTATGTTGACATAGAGTGGGACTGATTCCCTTAAGATCATCCAGAGTATATCAAATAGCGGCACGGTGCTTTCTTAGAGTTTTCAATAATCTTTCTTCTTCATGCTCTGAAAGGTTAGCACTAATAATGACAGGATATATTTTCTTTTCATCAAGATAAGCATATTTAAGATTATCAGGCAACGGTTTAAGCTCAAACACGGGATCACCCTTTGGTGGAGGAGGATCCCCTAGGATTTCAACAGGCAAATTGTGTTGCAGAATAGGTTCCTGTTTAAAGAATACTTCATCTATTTCCCTTCTTTCATTCAAGAACATATCATTTTCATGGTCTAGCAAATAGTGTTCTAAAGGATCACTAGGAGGTATATCAATAGAAGCAAGACCAATAATTTCATCCTTACTAGGCAATTCTTCCTCACGATGTTGTTTACTAAATTTAGAGAAATTAAACTCATGAACCATATCATCCAAGCCAACAGTAACAACATTCTTTTCGCAATCTATCGTAGCATTAACAGTGCTCAAGAAGGGTCTACCAAATATAATGGGACAAAAGCTATCTTGTGGGGAACAAAGAACAAGAAAATCAGCGGGATACTTGGTTTTCCCACACAAGACTTCGACATCTCTAACGATTCCCATAGGTGAAATAGTATCTCTGTTGGCAAGTTTAATTGTGACATCAATTTCTTCTAACTCAGCCGGTGCAATATCATGCATAATTTCTTTGTATAAGCCAATGGGTATAACACTAGCACTAGCACCCATATCACATAAGCCATGATAACAATGATCTCCTATTTTAACAGAAATAACAGGCACGCCTACCACAGGTCTATGTTTATCTCTATCACAAGGTTTAGCAATTCTAGCAGTTTCACCAGAGAATTGAGTAACATGCCCATCAATATTATCAAACAAGAGATCTTTAACAATAGCAATATTGGGTTCTACTTTGACTAGCTTAGGAGGTGTATAAGTCCTAGTATTGCTTTTATGAACTACAGTTGAAGCTTTAGCTTGATCCTTCATTCTAGCAGGGAAAGGTGGTTTCTCAACATAAGAAGTAGGAAAAATAGGATCATTGTAAGTGACAATCTTTTCTTCAACTTTAATAGGTGCGGCTACTTTTACTTCTATGGGAGGATGATATTTAAACCACTTCTCCATGGGGAGATCAACATAAGTAGCAAAAGATTCACAGAAAGAAGCTACTATCTTAGAGTCAAGTCCATATTTAGTGCTAAACTTACGGAAAATATCGGTATCCATAAAAGATTTAACACAATCAAACTTAGGTGTCATACCTGACTCCTTACCTTTGTCGAGGTCCCAATCTTCAGAGTTGCGTTTAATTCTATCCAATAAATTCCATCTAAATTCAATAGGCTTCATCATAAAAGAGCCAGCACAAGAAGTATCAAGCATGGTGCGATTGTTATCAGAAAGCCGAGCATAAAAATTCTGGAGAATTGACACTTTTGAGAGCTCACGATTGGGGCATGAATATAACATTGATTTAAGCCTCCCCCAAGCTTGAGCGATGCTTTCTCCTTCGCGAGGCAAAAAATTATATATATAATTGCGATCATGATGAACAAGATGCATAGGGTAATACTTTTGATGAAATTCCAATTTCAATCTTTTATAGTTCCATGATCTCGTATCATCACGTAGCCTATACCATGTCAATGCGTCTCCCTCCAAAGATAAAGGGAAAGCCTTCCTATTAACAACATCATCGGGTATACCTGCAAGCTTAAATAGTCCACAAATATCATGCACAAAGCGTAGATGTTCGTCAGGATGCTTTGTTCCATCTCCTGCAAAAGTGTTAGCTAGCAGTTTTTCCATCATACCCGAAGGAATCTAAAAAGCAGTTTCATTTTCAATAGGTTCAGTAGGTTCAGTAGGTTCAGTAGGTTGAAGAGCAACTCTTGGCCCAACTGGACGGGGTGAAGATACCCCGAACAAGCCCCTCAAACAATTACTTTCCATAGTAACAAGTGACAGAAAATTTCAGCACACTAAATAAATTTTTCCTTACCAAATTCCACCTACCAAAGGCGCTTCACTCCCCGGCAACGGCGCCAGAAAAGAGTCTTGATGACCCACAAGTATAGGGGATCTATCATAGTCCTTTCGATAAGTAAGAGTGTCGAACCCAACGAGGAGCAGAAGGAAATGATAAGCGGTTTTCAGCAAGGTATTCTCTGCAAGTACTGAAATAAGTGGTAACAGATAGTTTTGTGATAAGATAAATGGTAACAAGCAACAAGTAACAAAGGTATATAAAGTGCAGCAAGGTGGCCCAATCTTTTTTGTAGCAAAGGACAAGCCTGGACAAACTCTTACAATAGGAAAAGCGCTCCTGAGGACACATGGGAATATTGTCAAGCTAGTTTTCATCACGCTCATATGATTCGCGTTCGGTACTTTGATAATTTGATATGTGGGTGGACCGGTGCTTGGGTGTTGTTCTTACTTTAACAAGCATCCCACTTATGATTAACCTCTATTGCAAGCATCTGCAACTACAACAAAAGTATTAAGGTAAACCTAACCGTAGCATGAAACATATGGATCCAAATCAGCCCCTTACGAAGCAACGCATAAACTAGGGTTTATGCTTCTGTCACTCTAGCAACCCATCATCTACTTATTACTTCCCAATGCCTTCCTCTAGGCCCAAATAATGGTGAAGTGTTATGTAGTCGACGTTCACATAACACCACTAGAGGTTAGACAACATACATCTTATCAAAATATCAAACGAATACCAAATTCACATGACTACTAATAGCAAGACTTCTCCCTTCTCCTCAGGAACAAATGTAACTACTCACAAAGCATATTCATGTTCATAATCAGAGGGGTAATAATGTGCATAAAGGATCTGAACATATGATCTTCCACCAAATAAACCAACTAGCATCAACTACAAGGAGTAATTAACACTACTAGCAACCTACTAGCACCAATCCCGGACTTGGAGACAAGAATTGGATACAAGAGATGAACTAGGGTTTGGAGATGAGATGGTGTTGGTGAAGATGTTGATGGAGATTTCCCTCTCCCGATGAGAGGAGCGTTGGTGATGACGATGGTGATGATTCCCCCCTCCCGGAGGGAAGTGTCCCCGGCAGAACAGCTCTACCGGAGCCCTAGATTGGTTCCGCCAAGGTTCCGCCTCGTGGCGGCGGAGTCTCGTCCCGAAAGGTTCTCTTCTATTTTTTTCTCATCGAAAGACTTCATGTAGGAGAAGATGGACGTCAGAGAGCCACCAGGGGGCCCACGAGGTAGGGGGGCGCCCAGGGGGGACCCTGGGCGCCCCCCACCCTCGTGAGCAGGGTGTGGGCCCCCTGGCCTTCATCTTTGGCGATGATTTTTCTTTATTTATTTTAAGGTATTCCGTGGGGTTTTAGGACTTTTGGAGTTGCGCAGAATAGTCCTTCAATATTTGCTCCTTTTCCAGCCCAAAATTCTAGCTGCCGGCATTCTCCCTCTTCATGTAAACCTTGTAAAATAAGAGGGAATAGCCATAAGTATTGTGACAAAACGTGAAATAACAGCCCATAATGCAATAAATATTGACATAAAAGCATGATGCAAAATGGACGTATCACCATGTTGTTCTGATGATATCATGTTAATCCCTGTTTAACCTATAACTGTCATGTTGTTGTTTGTCTTGATTGCTTCTAGTTGCTGTGAGCTTGAAAGTGCATTCAATGTACTGACATGGGGTGTCATGGCAGTTTGCAGGTCATGCCGGAGTGATTGCTTGTTTGCCGTGGATTCCTTGTTTGCGAGCTATGCGTTCCAGTCAGAGTCCCTATGCAGTGGAGTTCACCATCGTCGTCGTTGTTCCGCTGCCAGTAGTTATTCTGCTGCTTCGTGTTGTTCTGCTGCTTGCATCGAGCAACCACGACAAGCGTAGTGTCGTTGTGCGGATGTAATCCCCTTGTACCCAGATAGATTGTAATAAAGATCTGATTTGTTCTATGCTAAGCAGTGCCGTTTTCTAGAAGACTTCTCTTTGATCTTTGGGTTGGAATATGGGGCGTTCTGGTTTCTCTGAGCCGAGGTGCCACACGTTTCAGGCGGGATGCGCGCGTGGGCGATGGAGGGGCTTTGGGTGGGCCAGGATGGTGTGGAGCGGGTGTGGCAGCTGTCCTAGCAGGACACCCAGAAACGAGAGGATGCACCGACTCTAGCGGCTTAATCATACACTACACACCATCTCTCTGTAGGAGTAGGTCGATGTGTCGCTCTCTCTAACACACACATGCGCTGTTAAAGCACACGCGCACACACACACACACACACACACACACACACAGGTTCATAGAATAGGAATATCGTGCGAGTGGGAAGCCACGGGAAGTGAGATAAATGGAGTACATACAAGAAGAGAAGAGGTGAAGAATATTCCAGCAAACCTGGACTAAGGAGTAGTACTCCCTCCATCTAGGTGTTAAGTTATCTTACGAAAATCAAATATTTCCAAAAAATTTAGGCATCGTCCCCTCCTAGCCTCGTTGCTAGCGAGCCTTGTTACTTACTCTGCCTTGTTATCTCCCCTGGAAACCCAATGCATGGATAGCAACTATGCGTTGATAAGTTAAGGAATTGAAGTCGGCTTGCATGCGAGTTAATACGTGGCCCTGCATGGTAGCTAAAATGGCATCTCTTAATTGTTGTGATTAATTGCTGTGTTTAGAGACAGAAATCAGGGCTTTGATTGGAGAAAGGACCGGTCAAGTTTCTCCTTCTCCTCCAATCTGCTTGCACCTTGGTCCCACTGCACCTTCTAACATGACTTACACCTAGACGGAGGGAGTAGTACGAGATACGATGGCACACTAACTTAGGTCGATTACAAGTGCACAAAATTATTGGAAGAGAGCAAAGTGTACTAAATAATTAAAATTGAATTTCTCATTTTATTTCCGAAATGGAGGCAAAAGATTTGCCTCATCCACTAAATAAAAGGAGAATAGAGTTTCTCAGTTTGGCATGGAAATTACTCTCAATACTCCCTAGTTTCTTATTACCCGTTGTAACCCTTAGTACATACGGTGTCACACTGACTTAGGCCGAATACAAGTGCCCAAAATATTTAAAATTGGAGGATGGTGCAGCCCACCTTTCCGATATTTTGACCGTGTGTGGTTCAGTTGTTGTTCACTTCGGAGGGTCGTGTACCACACATGAATGTTAGTAAGCGCGATGTGACAGCCTGGATTTGCCTTCTCTCTTTTTCCGGACTCGCTTTTGCATTTGCTTTGGATTTGGAGTTTTGAATCAATTCAAATGGACTTGAACAATTGGGCCTACCCTTGATTTTCACCCAAGTGACCCATCCACCTCTAACTCACCTTTCCTTCTCTGAAAAACTCCAACAAAAGGTCAAGGAATGTTTTTCATAAAAGAAAAATATTCATTTTCTTCCCTGAAAATCACTTCAGAGAAGTATGCTCCAAAGCAACCCCTAGTTTTCTTACTCCAAAAATACTGCATAAAGTCACAAATATTCTTTGAACCCTAGGGCACCTTCCTGAGCAAAAATATTGCATAACTTTTTGGAATATTTTTGCTACAAAAAATCATTTCTGTTCTGGACAAAATAATCACATTGCACAGCAAGTATATTTTTGCTTGATCTTTTGGGCCTGATCTTTTCTGAGCTTGATTACCCTCCTAAGAGATTGATAAACCCCAAAGCACAGCCTTTAGTTCTCACTAGATTTTTCTAAGTGAAGCTCACAAGTTTCTGTCTAGAAACTTGCCAGGAAGAAAGCCACTCCCACATTTCACCTGTGACCCAGCCAACCATGCAAAAAAACCAAAACTACTAAGGACTACATGCCAGACATGGTGTTTGCGCTTAGCTCAGCCTGATGCCAAAGTTCACGCGGTGACCAGGTTGGCATGCGGCTGACGCGGTCTCACTACAAAAAAAATACACTTCCGTGATGATACGTGTTTGTCACAGTAGGTCACGTTTATTGTCATGCATGTACATCCATGACGATTTTATGACAGAATCAAGATAGTCATACCTGTGCTGTCATAGAAGTGTTCCATGACATTACCAAAATTATCATCACGAAAGTGTCCACTTCCATGATGATAAATGGCGCGTCACAGAAATGCTTTCGTCAAGGGTGACCGACACGTGGCATCCACCGTAACGGAACGTCGTTAAGCTATCGGGTCGGGTTTTGGATCCGATAACCCGTTAGCAGCCCCGACCAATGGGGATTTTCCACGTGTAAAATCATCTTTGGCTGGAGGAAACACGTGTCGGCTCATTGTTGGGACAGATGTCATCCACTCATTGGACAAAACGCGCCTCTGATACATCAACACGTGGCACGACCCAACAGAGGCCCATTCCTGTGAAAAGGCCAGCCCATTTGACTTGGTCAAAAGGTGGCGGGCCGGCCCATGGAAGCCTATTAATGGCCTATTCGCATATAGCCCATTTGCAGCCCGCTAACCCAAGGCCCATTACGCCCTATCCGAATTAGGCCCAATAGCGTCATTTGGGCCATCCAATATGATTTGAGCCCATTTTCACTTCTGGCCCATGTATGGCCTATGACGTCTTTCGGCCCATATGAGGCCCTTTGTAACTCTTGGCCTATTAACGGCCCGAGGTGAAACTGGCCCGTAATGAACAGTGTATCACTTTACACCCATTAATGGCCCGTGATGAAACTGGCCCATAATGAATAGTGTATCACTTTATACCCATTAACGGTCCGTTATTCAGTTGGGCCATTTCCAGCCCATGTTATCTTTCGGCATTCTCAGAGCCCATTTATTCTTGGGCTCATTTCCAGCATTCGTTTACTTACGGCCCGTTACTGTCATTTTCTGCTTGTGGGCCAAATTCAGCCCGTGGTTACAGTCGGCCCGTTTGTGGTCCGTTAATACGTTGTGCCATTTTCATAACGTCATCAAATACGGCCTATTAACAATGGCTTGTCGGCCCATGAACGGACGATTCCAACTCTAGCCCGTTTACGGCCATAATGCGGTCTGCTTGGCCCATGTTTGGCCAATCGATCATACGGCCCATATAAGGCCCATTGATGATACGGCCCGCAGAAGGCCCATTGTTTCTACGGCCCATAGAAGGCCCATTGTTTCTATGGCCCGTAGAAGGCCCACTGTTTCTACGGCCCGTAGGAGGCCCAGTGTCACTACAGTAAATATTAGCCCATGGTTATTGTGGCCTAGTTTTAAAAAATAGGTTATTGCAGCCACTAGCAAACCGCGGAAAAAGAACTGCAATGAATACAAGCAAACAAATAAACAAGACAACAAGGAAATAAATAAGCAAGCAACTAATGCTAGGCTATCACGGCTATTACACATATTACATCCACTGGGCATCAAAGTTCGCCACCAGAGCAAATATAGGGAACAAAGCAGCATATCATATACACTGGTTGTCAAAGTGGGCGACCAGTGCAAATAAACACCGCAGCAAAACAAATCCAGAACTAAAACCACTTCAGAACATCTCAATAAACGATATCCTGGGTACCCATAATGCTGGCAAGATGCTTAGCAAGCTTATTAACTTTCTCTTGTTTGGCGCTTAAATCCTCCAGCGCTTGCTGTTGCACCAGGAAATATGCATTTGAATTCTGCAGGGACTTCCTCAGTCCTTCAGCTTCCTATCGCAGCACATCTAATCGATGTCTTTCAACTTGAAGTTGAGACTCAAGAAGACGAACTGATTCAGGCAACGAGTTCGAAGAGCTTGTGCCAGCAGTAGTGGCCAGGAACTCGAACACTACATCAAGATAGGACTTTTGGGTTCTCTCACTGTCGTCAAGATAGTTTTTATCAGCTTTCTTGGAGACCAACAGAGATGTCTCACTATCTTGAACCTTATCTGCATTACTTCCTTTACCATTGGATAACGCGGTACTGTTCTCCAATATTTTGTTTGCATTCTAAAAGAGAAACAAGCAGACACATCACATGTTTACCATGTTGTATATGAAACTCATTTTGGTAAATGAGTTCAATAGTAAAGTGGATAGGATAACAGCATGAAACAAACATATATCTATGTACCACGGTCACTTTATGGTCTATATCATTCTAGTTTTTGTTGCCAAATCAAGATAGAGACACAGTTCAAATAATATTTGTTCAGGACAAAGCAGAATAGACAGAATATAAGTGTGGGAAACTATAGAGCAATAACAACACTTGTAATGTGCATGACATGAGAACATAACTGTTTATTCAATTGAAACTGAAATCAACATAGAGCAGGTTACAACAGTAAACCAGTTAAAGAAACAGGTTTAAAACATACCTGTTGCACCACTGGAGTTTCAATTCCATCCTTCAAATTTGAAAATAGTTGGTATGAGTAAATATAGTAATGCAAGAGCAAAGGAGTATGAACCATAGCTACATAACCTGACCTGAGAACAAATCTTCTTCTCCTTTAAGCGTTGAGTTGGGATTCGGAGTGGTGCTCCTCATGCTTTGGGCACTGCAGTTCCCTTACTAACTGCTCGTCTTTGGGTGCTCTGTGGTGGAGATGGTGCTGTGTCAACTGGAACTGGGTTACTATCTGTCGGGGTTGGGGTTAGAAGGGGTGTAGCTTGTTCTCTGTCCAACTGGGTAGGGGTATAATCTGCGAGAGTCTGGGTTATGTGTGGTGGATCTGGTCCTTGAGAAAGTACAACCATGGTTCTATCTGCATCAACTGGTAGCACTATCTTTTCTGAAGACCGTGTTGTTACTCCCTTAGATACTGCCATTACCCTCTCCAATTCAAATGGCTGATAAACAAGAAAAGTAATTGAAAGTATAGACATTGTATGATAGACAGGTGCAATGGATAGTGGGGAATAAAAGAGGGCATGAAATAATTCATGTCTATGTTGTCTAACCAAACAGGATAGCATGACACAATTTCACATATATGATGGCTAACTAAACAGGATAGCATGACAAAATTTCACATTATGATGGCTAACTAAAAAAGATGGAAAGACATAGTTCAAAATATGAGACTATGTAAACAGGTTGATATAACTATATAATGTGTTTATTAAATAGGTTGGCATGCCATAATTCACATACATTCACGGATAGAATGCCATAATTCAAAATATGATGACTGTAAACACTAAACAGGATGAGATGATATAACTATATGATGTCATTATTAAATGGGTTGCCATGCCAAAATTCAGATAGATGATGTGTATGTACTATGTAAACATGATGGCATGATATAATTCAAATATATGATTTATATAGTAAGCAAGTAAGCAGATGGCAATCCATATATGATGTAAAAACTAAGCAATGCAAGACAACATGCATGACATGGGTAATATAACCCTGCCAAGTTTGAGCATAGACCTCAGGGGGGAAATAGGAATGGTTATCAGTCTTTGAATCCTCCTCTGAGGAGCTCTCTGTAACCAGCAAGATGTCTGCTTCAGCAGGTAGCATTGTCTGCTCTGAATACCTTGTTTTCAGTCCAGATACTTCCATCACCGCTTCAAATGGCTGATGCAGAGGAAGAGTAGTTGAATATACAAACGTTGTCGACAAATGGAACATGTAATACAAAAAATTGATAGCATGATATAATTCACATACATGATGATTGGCTAAACAACATGGCATTGCATAATTCACATATATAATGCCTTTGTAACAAGATAGCATTGTATAATTCACATATATAATGTCTTGCAACAAGATGGCAATGCATAATTGAAATATATGGTAATTAGACACTGAACAGGTGGCATTCACGCAAAGCATGTCTAAACTAATCAAATGACATAGCAATGTGAGACACCATATGCACGATATGAGCAACATAACCCTGCCAAGTTAGAGCATACACCTCGGGGGGAATAGGACTGGTCATCTGTCACATATATAATGTCTTGCAACAAGATGGCAATGCATAATTCACATATATGGTAATTAGACACTGAACAAGTGGCATTCATGCAAAGCATGTCTAAATTAATCAAATGACATAGCAAGGCGAGACACCATACGCACGATATGAGCAACATAACCCTGCCAAGTTAGAGCATACACCTCGGGGGGGGGGGATAGGACTGGTCATCTGTCTCTGAATCCTCCTTTGAGGAGCTATCTGTAACCAGCAAGATATGTGCTTCGTCAGATAGCATAGTCTGCTCTGAAGACCTTGTTTTCACTCCAGAATTTGCCATCACCATATCAAATGGCTGATGCACATGAAGAGCAGTTGAATGTAATAACATTGTTGACAAATGTAATATGTAACGAAAAAAAGGATGGCTTGATATAATTTACGTATAAGATGAGCTAAGCAGGATGGCATTGCAAAATTCACATATATGATGCCTGGCTAAACAAGATGGTGTTGCATAATTCACATAAACAATGAATAAACTAAACAGATGGGATTCGCACTAAGGATGTCTAAACTAAGCAGATGACATATTTGATGTATAAAGTAAGCAATGCAAGACACCATATGCATGATATAACCAACATCAGCATGCCAAGTTAGAGCGAAGACCTCAGGGGGTAAATAGGAGTTGTCTTCTCCTTCTGAATCCCCCTCAGAACAGATATCTTCCTCTCGATTACAATCCGAAATGCATGGAGGGGGGCTGCATTTGCGCCTACCATGGAGCGACGTCTGCATGAAATTTTATTGCCACGCAAGGCTCGTCTCTTTTGCTCTACATGTTCGGTTCCATTGTTTACAATGACTATCATGCATAGGAATAAAACATGGTGAGATTATGTAAGGAGTGCATGCAGAAATCCAGAGTGATGGTAGCAACCTGTGGATAGACCCAAAACCAATAATAGCAGGAAAATAATGGCTTCAGTTAAAAAATACAAATAATGGCTTCTTTACTGTTTGTTTCCTACCCAACATGAAACTCATAGTAGACACCGGAGATTAACCAAATAGTAGATAGATACTATTGATTGTGGCCCCGATATGTACCCCACAACGATTTAAAAACTCAAGTTTGATCATTAGTTTGGAGCTGACTCAGAGTCTAATCGGTGAACAGGACGATAAAGTAGCATGTAATATTAAGCGATGCATAACGTAAGCAGACACGAAAGAGTGTGACCTCTCTTGCGGACCCGTGTAGTCCTCGAGGTCATCTGCTTGGTTGATGATGGTAATGCAGTTTTCATGGCTGCCGGCGGCGGGGAAGAAGATCTGAGGCGGCGAAAGACAGTCTGGAGGCCGGATCCCTGCTATGCTGGACCCTTCTGTCATTGGAGCAGCTGAGCTGGGGTGGACGACGGCGCAGCAGGAGCGGGACAAACCACGCAAGGTTTTCTTTGACAACTATCTGTAAGAGAAGTAATTTTCTGTAAGGGCTTGTTTGGATTGGAGGATTCCAACAACGGAGGGATAGGAAATAGACAGGAATGGGATAGGAATGCACGTGCAAAACAGAGAATTTAAAAACACAGGATTTTTGCCAATCTGGGTGTTTGATTCACAACAATTCAAAGATCACAGGATGCAAAGAAGCATGGTGAGATTAAGTCAAACCACAAGAAAATGTACGGTTATAATACTATTATGCTACTATCTTTTAGTCTTGTGCTTCATGAATAGGAATTTGAAAAGGAGGACAAGTGAAAATTAAAATTCCTATGTTTTTTCTTTCAAGGAGACACTAAAGGAACAAATCCGTGTGCTCAGTGGACAGTATATATAACATGTAGAGTAAAAAAGAGATGCAACAAGTGTACAACCTCTTTGGCGAAGCCATGTCGATCTCAGCGTGATTGGGTTGGCCGGTGAGGATGCTCCGGCTGACTTGACTGTCGGAGGAGGGGAAGAAGATCTTAGGCGTCTGGAGATGGAGCCTGAGGTACTGCTACGCTGTGCTGGAGGGTTTCGTCATTGGAGCAGCTCCGGTGAGTTGTACAATGCCGAGGCTGAAGTAGGACAAGAGAGACAACGTTAACCTGAGTGGAATTCTAATAGCATCTCCAATACATGACGTAAAATACATAACCACAAAGTGCTAGATGTAAAATACAACAGCCGCTCATATCTGAACTTAACTGTCGAAACTGAATTTAACTATCGAAACTGAACTTAACTGTCGAAACTGAACTTAATTGTCAAAACTGAATTTTGCTGTCGAAACTGAACGCACTAGCAAGGTGAGGCTACATGTCGGTCGACTGACTTTTTCATCTCTGGTTAGTCGATTTTGCAGCCGTTGGATACGAAATCAAGAGCCTGCAGTTCATCTTCAACCTCCACCCCCCTGAGCTGCCAGCCACCACCGGCCAAACAGCAATCCCCCGCCGCCCGCGGCTGGCGGTGTGCCGCCCTGTCCACCCCGAAAAGACTCCCCACCGCCGGTCCACCGCCGCCCCGGCCATCCCTCTAGCCCCCCCCCATGCCGAGCTTTTTCTCCGGTGATCCCCACGCCACCACCCCGCCACCGCCGGCGACCACCGCCCCCACCCTGAACCCTAAGATACATAGTGGGGTACCTCTTCGGCAAGCCCCCTCCCCACTGTGGCTGGTTCTTCCTTCACCCCGGCGAGCCCCCCACCCCCTGAAAATCGACTGACCGAAAAGTCGATTCAGTCAACTGAAGTGTAGCTAAATTGGAGTAGCATCACAAGCAAGAGCAAGAGCGAGAGCAGCAGCACGAGCAAGAGTAGACCAGGCAGGGGACCGAGAGCAAGAGCAGAGCAGCAGCGCGAGCGAGAGCTAAAGCAGCAGCAGCTCCTACTGATGTGTACGTCGCCGCCGAGGGAGCGACACCGTGGAGGAAGTGGCCGGCGACACCGCCGTGGATGGAGCCGTGCCATGTCGGCTCGGGACCGAGTGCCGGCAGCACCTTGAGATCAAATCAAGAAGAAAATGCGGCGATTAGTGTACAACCTTTTTGGTGGCGCCGATTAGGCCGCAGCTTCATCCGAGGAAACGGTAATAATGATGCTCTTCCGGTGGTGCAGGTGAAGATGGCGGTGTGAGAATGGAGGAGGCGCGAAAGACAAGGGGAACGTCAGGGTAGCTCCTTGGAGGTGGAGGACGGGGTGGCTGAACCGGCGGGACGACGAGATCGATGACGGATCCTCATCCGGTACGATGGGTGAGGGATGTTGAGGTGTTGCTGTGGACGACGTCGTCGGGGAAGAGGCTCCGGCTAGGTGGCGAACGAAGCAGGGTGTGGGGCTTCGTCGCAGGTTTTCGCGGCCTCCGTGTATGAATGGGTGGGCGGATGGGATGGCAGTGGGGAACCATGTCTTAGGGACGCGCTTGTCTGAAATGTGGGGTAAGTTATGAAAGTACCCCCACCGATTTGAGGCGGTTCTTTCGGTTCAGGGGTACCACGGGCATTTTGCATGTCAGTATTTCACAGGAGATGGGAGTTTTTGCGCGCGTTGTAATTTTGGAATAGCAAGGTGCGGGTTGAGATGGAGGGAGTTGTCCGAGCACGACTGAGACAAAGATATATCTTAAATATTTCGGGCTAACAAGGCGCGGGTTGAAATTTCCGGACAAGCCTAACGTGTACTGTACCAAATCAATGCGCACTACAAATGTCATTCAAAACTTTGAATTCATGTTATGTTCAATTAAAATATTTCGCTACGTGTATAATGCATGCAACCTACTCAAATGAACGTTTTAGTGCATTCCAAACATATATACTACCGCTTCAATATGAACTAAATTTGAATTCGTTTCTCTACTTGAATAAGATCTACAGTAATGATTGTTGTGAAGTCAAAGCATTTGAATTCGTTTCTCTGTTTTAATAAGATCTACAATCATCATTATTGTCAAGTTAAACCATCATTTGTGTATTATCTTCACAGCACACCACATGTTTAGTCTCGAGTTACATATGAACTATGTGTACTATATGAACTCGAACTCGATTTTTTGAATCCACTTTATGTTGATTTCAAATCACATTACTTTCCTAGCTCTAGCTAGATCTTCATAATCTAAACTATATCTCATTGTATAATGTGTTTATCACATTATGTATGGTGCCCCGCCCCCTACGCCTAAAAGTATTTAGATGTGAGTTGCAAACACCACACATTACCACAAATTGAAATAAAATGTGAGAATCTTCGATATATAGTATTGTTTAGATTGTTTGATATTTAGTTGTAAGCTACAAACGCCACACATTATCACAAATTCAAATAAAATGTGAGATTGTTTGATGTATTAGTATGGTTTAGATTGTTCGGCATTTAGCTGTGAGTTGCAAACGCCATGCATTATCACATTATGGTATAACATGTGCACAGCACGTGTCACCGCTATATTCATGCATGCATATGTTTAAACACTATGATCTCCTATTCAAATATATGAATCCGCTTTCATATCAAATTATGATCTTTGTTAGTCTCTTACACCCACACAATCCTCTAACCTTTGTAGCTACCACTAACTTTCTCTCGTGCATGCACACACCCTCCTCGCCCTCCCCCTCCCTCGGCATTCTATCCACCGGGCACATTCATTTTTTTTCTTTAGGTCGTTCTCCCAGAGTCTCCACAACTCTTTTCCGACACACACCAATCGATAAACCTCTCCAGCGATGCCTGCCTACAACATACGCACACACCTTCAATCTCCTCCTTTATGTGTCCTTGCCTCGTGTCTCTCATACGGTCACACACACATGTAAACTCTCGCCCCTCTTTTCATCAATCTCACAACCGCACACTCCTCCCCCTATCTAGCTAGTAGCTAGGCCTCTCTCACCACCTCCTAGCTCCATTCTCTTTGTCTATCTGTCTCGCTGGGCCTTATTTGCCTCTAACAAATGGATGTACACCGACCAATCTCTCGCTATACATATAGCTAGCTAGGTCCTGATAACTCGTTTTTACCCACGCGTTGATCGATCTACCTCATTAGTTATGTCTCTCCCTTCCTCTGACGAACAACAATTGATCTACCGATCTAGTTAGGTTTGCTTACCAAACACATGGTTCCCCTTCATCATCCATGGATGCGTCCCGACAGATCTATCACGCACAGGCACACACAGAAACACATCCCCACTCTTACTGATAACATTGTAGTTCCACCCTCAGTTTGTCTAGTAGGCCTCTCCCACCATCTTCGAGAAGCAACTCCATCACCCATCCAGCACTCTACCCCTCTCCCTCCCTCTCTCTCTCCTCCCTCTCTCTCTGTCCCATCATATTTCCCGTCCTTCAGTTATGTATGGATGTCGACCGATCTCCCTCAAGACATAGCTGGGTCTCTCCTTCCCAACACATATACGAGTCGTTCTACCTCTATAGTTAGGCCTCTGCCTACCCCTCACCCCACCCCCTCCCCCCACACACACCGATACATCGAGCGCTCTAGTCATGTCTCCCTACCACACACAAACTTGGCATGTGCCCTCTAACGTTCCGGTAGTCAGTCGCCCTATATCTTTGACTTGCACACACACACACAATTTCGATGGCTCTCTTCATCGATCTCGCACCCACCCACTTGATCCTCTCTTCGACTCTATCGATATCTTTGACCCCTCCCTCTCTTCTCGTATTGCCCGACCCTCTATATATGATATGGATAGGCCTCCATTTCGCACAAATTGCATGCAAAATTTTGTTTGAGATGTCATCGACACATATTCCCACAAATAATTCATGAAATCAACCCCCCACCCCACCCCCACCCCCACCCCAAAACAAAAAACACTCACGAACGCGGTTTGTATCTCTCACACACACCCACGTAGTGGGGGACATGCACGAAGAGAAGAGGTGCATGCACGGCGCACGTACTCCCGTCTCTTTCCCAACCACACCCGCGCGGGTACACGGTGGAGCTCATTTCTATACAAAAAAGGAAGCCCACGTGGTAATTTGGCACGTGTACTAGATGTCCACTTGGTGGAGGGAGGATCGTCTACCACGGGTGAACAAACAAATTGCAACTTGACGCGTTATGTTAAATTAAAAAAAAGAGGCAAACCATGTGGGGCCTACCTTAGAGGCAAGGCTCTATACACTGGAGTACTTTTGATGTGCCCCGTCAACTCGCAGAACGAGGAGAAGCTTCCTTAGTACGCCGTCTGCCCCGCCCACGAGCGCGGTGGCTCGCAGGATGAGGTGAAGCTTGCTCCGCCTTACGCCCGCTCCCTCGCCCATGCACGCGGTGGCTCGCGGGACGAGGAGAAAAATTTACTACTCCCTCCGTTTACTCCTCGTCCCTACTACCTTGGTTATAGAGATTATATCATATTGTTTGGAATATATATGTCCTTTAGTAGATTTCAATATGAACTACTAGTACATACTCCAAACACTGATGTATATAGACGTATTTTAGAGTGTAGATTCACTCATTTTGCTCCGTATGTAGCACTCTCCCTTGCCCCTCGACCCTCGCCCACGTGGTGGACGTGCAGCAATTCATTCGGTCTCATATAGCCAGAACGATAGATACTGCACTACCATTATTGCTCGACTTCCTGAAGAGGCGAAGAGCCAATCGCAAGGTTAATATTTTGGAGATGCCAAGCGCAAGGTTATAGGAGAATGAGTAGTAGGTGTCGTGTCATTTATAAATAAAGTTTCTTTTTCTTCAGTGGCACGTACGCAATATGATAGGTTCACATGGAGAGAAAAGGAAACCGCTCCACTATATACATAGTCTGGACGGGCCAGCCTACACGGTTGCTTGCTCGGGTTGCTCTCTTCACACTCTCTCGCACAAAACGACTGTGGCCACATCTCTAACGTCCTGGCGAATCGCGTCCGCCAGGAGAAGGGGTGGATGCTTAGTGTAGATGCGCTCGCCATCGCCGATGGCGAAAACCCACTGTCAGCACGTCCCGATCAGGGGTCCCGCCATTCTCTCTCACAAAGCCGGTGAGGTTGCCTTCGTCCCTTGCTCATTGCCGCGACGTGGGCAGTTGCCGCCTCCCGCTGCCCTCCTCAAGGTTGAGCTACGTCCCTCAGGTACAACTCCCTTTACAGCCAGCTTGCACCACTGCTCCATCTGCCCACATCACTCCATGTGGACATTTCTCTACTTCTTTGCCCCGCACATACCTCTATTGGCTTCTACGTACTGTATTTGTGATGAGTTTATGTATCATCAACTAGTCCTAGTAATCTTATTCTAATCACGCTTCTTCAATTTCTTTGCCACAGGGATGCTCATCTCGATTTTGGTGAAACTACACAAAATGATCCGATGGTCAAAAGGTTGCAAACTTCATTTATTAGGAAGCTCGAACATTGCTAGCAAATTGAAGCCTGGTTAGGGTTCACGGTTCAAGGGCTAGGGATTGCATGGATCATTTTTTTTCTTTAGCTGCCTCTGTTCCAAAATCAGTGTCAACTTTAGTAGTAGTACCACTTTGTACAAAAGTTTGCACAAAGTTGAGACACTTATTTTCGAATGGAGGGAGTACATATTTGCTATGATATGTCAATCATTGAGATGCAATAGCATGCATGTTAGTCTCCTTTGTATTTGATGAAATGTTGCAACGGGCAACCTTGGACGCAAGATACATGTAACAGAAGATGGAAGCTTCGTAGCATTGTACAAATTTATCTCACTGATAAATTACAGTTGTCGGCGTTTTGGGAACGGGGGTCCCCAGACTTGCCTGCCTGCGGCCTGCGGCGTGGCTCAGGTGGTGGCCCAGTACGACCCATCTTCATTAGCACAAGCCTCAAGATCCTCGCGAGGGGCCAAGCCTCGCGGGGTGAACGACGCAAGGCTTCCTCAGGGACGACCTCGACAGGCAAGCTCACGAGGAGGCGGAGAGACCAAGGCAGGGTACCTCGCGAGGTGCTCGTGACGCAAGCCATGACGATCGAGGCCAGGCGGGCACCGGTCTGCGCAGTGTCCTTGTTTCCTCTTTGGTTCAAAGGGGGCAAGCACAAACGTGGAGTACCGAGGCATCAGGCAAAGGTTGCCATTTCAGTGCAACGAGACCAAGACCAGCGAGGCGGCAGGATGGAGGTCACTGTGGAGCCCAAGGCGGCGTCATCGCCAATGCTTTTGGCAGCCGAAGACCAACTTTAGTCAGGATAACTTGTACTATATGTTCCCCTTCAAAATGGCCGTTGTTGGCACCCTTCCCGCCCAATATTTGGGAAGAGGCCCAGGGCCTCTATAAATAGGACTAGCCACCACAGTAGAGGGGGGAATCAGATCCAGACTTTGGGGAAGCCTAGAGAGACAGAGGCGATCAAACTCACCCAAGCAGATCATTGCACCAGCTCAAGAACACCTCTCGCAAGGTTGTTCTCCCTTTGTACTGTTCATCATCAGCCCCTGAGGCAATCCACCACACCACACACTGGAGTAGGGTATTACACCACAACGGTGGCCCGAGCCAGTATAAATCTCGTGTCCCTTGCGTTGTTCATCATTTCTAGCCTAGATCTCACGAGGCGATCGAGCGTAGATCGGTAGGGGAGAGATCTTCATGCGCACCCCAGTGTTCGAACCTTAAGGGTCTGCCGGAACCCATCATCCGACAACAGTACATAATATACTAGTACTTCCTCTGTTCCTAAATATAAGTCTTTGTAGAGATTTCACCATGAAACACATGCGGATGTATATAGATGCATTTTAAGTGTAGATTCATTCATTTTGTTCTGTATGTAGTTCACCTAGTGGAATCTCTACAAAGACTTATCTACTAGTAATAGCTATCCCCCACTACTAGGAATTCTCTATCCTCTCCTTGAGCCACATCATCAAAATTAACGTAGCCGTTAGATGAACTAAATAAGTCCATAATAGCCGTCTGATCTAGACGTTGAGAGGCTCCGCACTAAGCCACATGCAAGCATGCAGAAATACCATGGCATGCATGTGAGTGGGTTTTAAATCACATCAACATGTCTGCATGCAAGCATGCACCGGTAGCATGCATGTAAGTGAGCTTTTAAGTCCCATTAACATGTCAAAAAGAAAAAATATAATCCCATTATGCAGTAGGAGTTGGCTGATATTTTTTCCTTATGTGGGATGATCTAAATGATGATGGGAGTTTATTTAGTTTGGTTACCACATTTGTCATGCGGTTATTGAGTTTTTTTAGTTCTATGAAATCGATAATTTTGCGCAGAGAGATATAAGGCTGTTCCGCGGTAATGCGCGAGGACTCATCTAGTATTTAGGAATGGAGGGAGTACTATGTAAAAAGTTAGGTGTCGCACGGTGTCCAGAAAATATGGTGATAGTGTGAGGTGGGCCATGTAATCACTGAGCCTGCATGTTTTCACTGCTCTTGCACTCCTCCACTGTAAGAATGGAGAAAATTGTAATCTAGCAGTACCTCCTTTCGCCGAAAGCGTGGGACATCCAGCAGTCCGACCACCTCAGTAATAAAGACCAATGAGCCATCAAATCACATAGACCCAGCAGTAAATTGGACGGACGAAGCAACCATCACTCTTGCGCCAGTGAGAGGTCGTGTCCGCTCTGCCCGGGCATGAATGCGGCACTAATTGTTTGCAGCAGCGCTGACCGTTTCGGGCGGGAAGCATGCGCGGGCGATGGAGGGGCTTTGGGTGGGCCAGGCTGGTCAGGAGTGGGCGTGGCAGCTGTCCGCATGTCCCTACCGGACACGCCCGGAAACGAGAGGATGCACCGACTCTCGCGGCTAAAATCGTACACTACACACCATCTCTCTATAGGAGTAGGTCGATCTGTCGCTCTCTCTAACACACACATGTTGTTAAACACACACACACACACATGCACACGCACGCACCTTGGTTCCCGTTGCACCTTCTAACGTGGCTTATTACACCTACACAGAGGGAGTAGTAAGTATACGAGATACGGTGGCACACTGACTTAGGTCGAATACAAGTGCCCAAAATTGTGTGCATGTTATAATAAGGATTCACTTAAAATAGTATGTAAGCGAACAGAGGGATCAATTGGACAGTGTTCCCAAGCAGTAGCGAGATATGTGAGGTAAGATACACCGCTAGCGCTATTAATTTTTCTTATTAATTTGTTTGTTTCACCCTCTGACTGGTGGGACCCAACGTACTATGTGGAGAGAGGTAAGGTGACTAAGGCTGCATTATTTCTGCACCACTGTGGATAGTCCTACCACCAAAGCCACATCACACAATTATGATTGAAATCCCAATGACTCCCACACACACACAAAAACACGGCATGCTAGTCACACGAATGCAGGAATGTATAAAAGGTTATTTTCCACTCGTAGAACATAATGGGAGGGTTGTGTAGTTGGTTAGCCTGTTCGCTCATCAAACTTGAGCTCTCGGGTTCGATAAATACACTTGAGCATAATTTGTGCCAGGAGGATTCTTTGACTGGTCAAAACGGATGGATACGGAGCTATACGATCTCGTAGTGACCGTATAATCACCTCATCACGTATAAGCTGCAGCCTCAGCGCTTGTAGTTGCTCTCTTCACACTCTCTCACCCTCTCCAGATCTAAACAAGACTTCATTGGCCTCTCTCTCCCCTCACTGCTGCTCAAAGAGCCGGCAGGATCCGTCCGCCGGAAGGGAAGGAGGCTTAACGCTGTCGCCGTCGGCGAGGGAGGGAATCCACTACCGGCGCAGTTGTTCACTTTCACCCAGCGGCGTAGCGGGAGGGCCTCCGACCCCTTCTTCTTCGCCGACGTCCCGTCGCCCAACGAACCACGCATAAATCTAGGACGTGGTTCAAAGAGGAAAGGGAGGGGGAAAGTTGTATAGCATGAATCTAGGACGTGGTTCAAAGAGGAAAGGAATGGGGGAAAGTAGTGGGGAAGGTTGTATCGCATAAATCCAGGACGTGGTTCAAAGAGGAAAGGAAGGGGCGAAAGTACTAGTACAGACTGGCTATCCATCACCTACGTTGGTCGAAAAGGGAAAACAATGACAAACGTAGTACACACATCAGTAACGAACTGATTTTTTGTTTTGGGGGACAAGGCTGTAGAGTTTGAGCAGGACTAGATTTGCTGCGCTCACATAGGGAAAGGTGTCTAAAGATAACAAAACTGGGACCAACACAAATATGCTCCTGGGTTGTTTGTTCTTTGTTGCAACACACTGTGCATGACCACAGTACATCGATAGATGCACATGGTGTTGGTGCGTCCACTGTCCCGTGCAACTCATTAGTTGTTGTTAATCTAAGGCCCTGTTTGGTTAAAAACTCCCTAGTCCCTACCTGCTTGGTTCCAGGGACTAAACATGGACTAGAGGTTATTAAATGACATGCTAAAAGACCATGTTACCCCTAGTAATGAACTTATAGAGACAAGGTGCGATGCGTGGCAGGGGCAACTGTTGGAAAAAGTCCCAAAAAGACTCCCTCGGGGTCTTCTTTCTTTAGTCCCAAATGCCCACTTTTAGTCCCTAAAAGTCCCTCCTGTTTGGTTTAGATGGGACTGACATGGAGTTTTTTTAGTCCCTACACCAAAATGTCCGTGTAGACAAACACCCTCTAATAATGCCGCTGGAAATTGATGCAATGCCACAGTTAAAAGCAAATTACATGTTTAACAAATTTAATTGTTAACGTAATCTCTCAGTTAATATTAATCAATACCACCGTTTGAGAAATGCTACTGTCTTGCTTTCTTTCCTATTTAGAAAAGGTAGATGCTTCTTTTTGTTGGCTTCTGTGTTATCCACCATTATTGACCACTAGTTGTTTCCTTTGCACCTCTGTGTAAACAGGGTTATCTACTTCACCTCGTTGCCATTGTGACCTTTTGTTGCACTGCACAAAACACTTTTGTTTTAAGAGTGTTTTGTGCAGTTCAACCAAAATGTCACACCGACAACGTTGCTTGATTGCTCGATCTTAGTGGAACTGCACAAGATGAGAACTTACTTCCTATCCGTGTTGGAAAATTTGTTCAGATCTTCTTCTTGTGAGTTGTTTGAATTCCGCATCATGAGAGGTCAGTACTAGCCTTCTTTCACATGATTCTGCAGTGTGCTTTCATATGTTGTGCTACTTGTATGATAATGTTGCTTGATTTTAGTGAACTGCACAAATGGAGACAAGACTTCCAATCTTTATGTGCACCGTAATATCCCATTGAGGTAAGATAAGGATATTTCACAACTGTTGGCCTGTATTTTGCCACTTTCATCATAAAATTAAGTTTAGTACTATACTGCCAAATCTTACATTGAAGGCGAAGCTTGTCTATTATTGAACCAAGTGATGAAGTGGAAGAACAAGCGGAAGAAAAACAAAAATCAACTCCCGGTGCTGTAATGAAGCACTGGAACTGTGATGACACAAGTAATGATATAGTTTTGCATCTTAATTTATTGCTATGGCTGGAACGAGCAATTGTTTTGCCACTGATTTGATGCCACTCTTAATGTAATACGTAATTATCTCTACTTGTGCAAACAGGGATCTTCTTTGAAGATACCATATATTTTAGTGGAACTGCACAAGAAGATGTTGGAAACATTAAACTAATCGAGGAGTATATAGTAAGCATGGCCACCACTATAGATAGCAACAGATGGTTCCGGAGAAGAACTTCATCTGTATGCTCTACACAATAAGCCTCTTGACAAAGGTTGGTACTCACCCACTGATTTCATCCATATGATTTGAGCTTTGTCATCTCTATTGGTGTTGTGCTACTGTTTAGATACTGTCATGAAAAAGTGGTATTGTCCTTGAGAAGTGCTTCATCTGAGCTGTTTTAAATATTTCCTTTCCTTTTTTTCGAGTAAACAGGGATGCTAGCATTTAGTTGTCCTCTTGTCTTTGCACAACAGGATCATCTTCCTCTGAAGAAGAATATGGACTACGTGAAGTGACTAGTTCCGATTATGCCAGTATGAAGAAGCCCTGTCTATCTTCTCATCAGAAGGAGCAGTTGAAGGATGGTTACATTACTCCCCACAAGACCAAACTAACTTCAGCTCAGAAGGACTGACAAATCTCCATTTTTTTGCTGTGATGCATGAGTACAATGTTGTTCTAGGATTCTTTCTGGTGAGTTCCATTTTTCTAAAAGTGTGCTCTACATGGACCATGTAGGTGCCTGTTTAAACTGTCAATTCATAGTATAGTTTGCTTTATACTAATCACTTTTTTGTATTTGTGCAAAGAGGGGTGCTCAGCTTGATTTCAATGGGAACTGCACAAAATGTTCATGAATACATCGAATCATTCATTTCCACCACAAGAAAGGAGGTGCCGATAAGTTCAAGGTGTTGCAACATATAAGGGCGAAATCATAGAAGCTACGCGCGAATTTGGTTGATTTTGGTGGAACTGCACAAAAAGAACGGCTAGTTTATTTAGCACGAGGTGCCATGTCAATGTCCGAACTGATGGAAAACCCTGCCCATTCCACAATCGTAGGCATTTGATATTTTGGAATGGGACAACCTTGTCAAATTTTGCTCATTGATTTTAGCAATACATGCGTTTGATATTCTTGAATGGGACGCCCTTTGCTGTCAGCAGCGTCGATCAATTTTTTCTTTATTCTTTAGTTGTGACGTAAAGATTGCCTCTGACATGTGAGTCGCTGAGATGCATAATCATCGATTGTTTTGAATGTTCTCTATGAACCCTGTGTGTTTTATTGCAATGTACAGAAATGCTAAAAAGTTGCTCAGACACTTTGTACTCCTTCTGTTCCTTTTTACTTTGCACATTGTGAAAGTGCATACTTTTTTATACAAGATTGGTCAAAGTAGAGATACTTTGACTGCAGACAAAACTTGTATGCAGACTAGAAAGGACTGGAGGGACTACATGTGAAACTGCTGCAAACGAGGTGATCACCCTGCGAATATTGCTAGTACGTATTGTTTTGCATGTTCATCCAATGCCAGTGATACATGAATTCGAACTAATCGAAATAAATTCATTCATACATGGTCGGATTTCATATAAACATGCTGGATTTCATTACATTTCATACATTTTTCAACTAAAAAGGGGTGCGTTGGAGGTATAATTAATTAACCGAAGCTACCCACCTGTGTCCCGCTGAGCCGAACAGAAGCTTCAGTGACTTAAATGCAGGTGCAGTTGCATAACTAACATGTGGCCTGTTGGGCCCATGTGTCAGTCAGCCAACTGCACCAGCAGTTAAGTAGAAGCAACGTTCTTCTCCAACACAGCTCTCCGACTCCACGTCGCCGCCAAGAAGCTAACCGGCCGTCAATGGTCAACGCGCCTAACTTGGCTTTAACCGGAGGGTAGCAGCGGTGGCCTTACTTGGACCCGAGCAGCGGCGACCTACCGTGTTCTACTCTTCCTCGTTTTCTGTGTAGCGCGGCCTCGTTGGTAGTGGGGCGGGGCCTCGGCGGAGCCGGCGATGTCCTCTGTCTCATTGCCGGGGGGGCGGCGCCTCGGCAGAGCGGTGGAAATCCTCCCCCTCGTTGCCGGCAGGGTGGGGCCTTGGCTGAGCCGGCGATGTCCTCTGCCTCGTTGTTGGTGGGGCGGGGCCTCGGCGGAGCCGGCGGTGTCCTCTGCCTCGTTGTTGGCACCGCGGGGCCTCGGTGGAGCAGGGCCTCGTCAATGCCACCGGAGTGGGAACTCGTCGGAGCCTCCATTGTCCTCTGCCTCATCCTCGGTCTCGCCAAACAGCGCCTCGCCCGCTTCATCGCCCTCTTTGTAGGCGGTCGCAGCCTCCGCCACCCACATGTGGTACCGCCAGCGCTCGAGGCGGCCCTCACGGGCGGAGCAGTATGAGTCGAGCAGCGCCTCCTACTCCACCCGCTCCCCCGCGATCTGCTCCTCCGCCTACAGGTGCTCCTGGAGGAGATGGTGGTTGGAGGCGGTGTTGGCCTGCGCCTCCCGGAACTGCTCTGTAGGCATCTGCCTCACCGTTTCCATATATTGGGAATCGGCCATGCCGATGGTCATGGTGCAATGCACTGGCGAGGATGGCACGGAGGAGGGGGTTGGCGCCGGATCGTCAACTACCATGTTCTCCATTGGGACGTCGTCGTCCTCCGGTTGCCTGCCGGCCAGCCGGTAGGCAGCAATGGCTGTCATCTCCTTGTGGTCCGTCGTCCGCCCGTCCCAAAGAGCATTGGAGCGCGAGGAGGCCATGGTGGGAAGTAGTGGTGTGGACAGGAGAAAGGGAACGGATGCGGATGACTGCGGCTATGGCCGGCGCAGCAGTTTATATAGCAATGGTGGGCGGCGGAGGGACGGACATGTGGCGCCGGAGTAGCCGCCTCAGCAACCGCGTATCACTAATGTGGGCGGTAGATGGACGGACGGACGGCACTTGTGTCAAGGCGGAGCAATCGCCTGCATCGGGAAGCAGGGCGGGCGGTGCTGACTGTTTCGGGCGGAAAGCGCGCACGGGCAAGGAGATGACTTTACTTGGAGAGGATGACAATGGGGACCCACCAAGGCCATAGCCTCACGTACGCAAGTGCCTCCTTATTTTATATATATATATATAACTATAATTTTTTTTGCTTCCTCCTGGTTTCCTGACATCACGGTCCCACACCATTGTCAACCTATGTAGTCAATAAACGAGAGAATTGCACAAGAAGCGGCCGACAGCTGGGACCAAGCAGCTCGAGTAGTATTTGTGTTTTTGAGGTGTGAGCACTGCAGAGTTTTTTGATGTTTAGCCCAGATATTAATTTTTCTCCTCTGAACAACAACGAAAACATCGCTGCAGGTATTAACTGGGCGGGCTGTGGCCCGCCTAGCCCAGGCCAGATATCCAGCCCAGATATTAATTTTTTTCAAGCTGAAAATGGCTAGCCCAGCTATACTTTTTTTAGGAATACCCAGGCAAGGTCAAGTTGTTATTCTTCGCCCCGCAGGGCTGTAAATCTTTCCTAGGAGGGATGCATTAAGCTTAACAAGAAAATGGGCTTTAAGAAATAATAAATGAGATGTAATTATAAAAACTAGGCAGTAACTATAAAAAAATGCACCAAGCACGTAATTTCTTTATAAATATTATGTTTGGATATTGAAACTTTTAATTTCAATAATTGTTGCGAGCGCAATGTTTTGCTGGATTTTTACGTAATATAAATTTATATTGAAATTGTATTTAATCTGACTAGAAATTTCAGGATAAAAATATTTCAGATCCCATCAAAATGTGGGAAGTTTTATTGAATTCTGTTTTGAACGGTTGGTTGAAATGGGTTGTACTTTTAACAAAGTGTAAATGGGCTGTAGTAAATTCCATTAGAGTTCAAAAATGGGTTGCACATTCTTACAAATCTCAAATGGGCTATAAGTTCTCTGCCACACACTTGTGGCCTTACTAAGTTGACGCGTCCCCCCCCCCCAAAAAAAGAGAGTTGACGCGTATGCAAGGCTTTGTCAACTTATAGTCAACACACGGTTCTAGCAGCAGTGGCCTTTGGATGTCCATCCAACGGATGTCGTGCTTCTTCTTCAATCTCGGATATTCTAGCTTCACCTGCCCAAAAAATGATTCCTCCCCCTGACATCTGGGGCGCACCATTTCGGAAGCTGACCTGTGGGCCTACTAAGTTGACGTACCAAGGGCTTTGTCAACTTAGTCAATATAAACGATTCTAGTTGCAGTGACCGTACGATGTCCATCCAACGACCGTCGTGCTTCTTCAACCTCTGGTCTTCTTGCTCCAGCCGCCCAAAGCAGCGCCGGTCGTGCCGCCTACTCCTGCCTCCCGTGGTCGGCTGTGTTGCCGCGGAGGCCTCACCGCCCCCCTACTACTCCCACCACTGGCCAGGCCATCCCTCCACTCACACACACCCCCTGTTATTCTGCGGCGACGGCAGCCTCACACCGCAGCCGAACCAGTGAACCCTCGTACTCCTCTCCGCGTGGGCATCCACTTCTGCGTCTTCCCCGTCTCCGCGTCGTCCCTTTCCTAGGCCTCGCAGTCGTCCACCGCCATAGTGCTCTCGGCGCGGCGTGGTCAACGTGGTTAAGGAACGACTTCCATCGGACGTGGACTGTACGTGGAGAGGCTGACAACTGGGTCCACGGTCGCAGCAAGGAAGTGCCTCCTTATTACGCGAAAAATAATGATTCATCCACCTAACAGCTAGGACCCACCGAACGAGCCACTGTATTTTGCGAAAAAACGTTTCCCCCTGACTGCTGGGACCCACCAACTACATCTTTGCATGCAAGGAAGTGCGTCCGGGCAAAAAAAATGATTCGCCCCCCTGACTGCTGGGACCCACCAGCTACACCTTCGCACGCAAGAAAGTGCGTCCGGGCAAAAAAATGATTCGCCCCCCTGACTGCTGGGACCACCAGCTACATCCTCGCACACAAGGAAGTGCGTCCGAAAAAAAAGATTCTCCCCCCTGACTATTGGGACCCACCAGCTACATTTTCGCACGCAAGGAAGTGCCTGACAGTCGGGACCCACCTAGTCGAAGCGTATGTAGCGTTGTCATTCTGGTCGCAAACGTGTACATACATATATACTGGTCGATGTAGAGGCGCGCACGTGTCGTAGTAGAGGCGCACATGTGTCGTAGTAGAGGCGCGTACGTGTCGTAGTAGAGGCGCGCACGTAGCATGTACACGTACGTACAACGGCCAGTGTGCAAGAAAGAAAATACGGCCACATATGTGTACATACGGGCGGGGTCTCGAACGCCTACTCGTGCATACGTACAGCCAGGGCTCGTGTACATGGCTAGGTCGGAATGGAGAAACAGCGTCTTCGTCGTGTTCATGGGGAGCCAACCGGCTGGGTCGGAACGGAATGCGTCGTCATGTTCATCGGGAGGGCTTGGACGGAATAGGCGATGGAAACGAGGCCTAGCGTACCGCAGAACGGAGGAAACGGCCTTGTGTTCGACCGGCCACACTTGAAACGGGATCCTGTTCATCGGGAGGGGTCTGGCGTATCGCAAAACGGAGGAAACGGACCTCCTACGGTCGAAACAGGGGTCCTGTTGATCGCGAGGGGTGTGGCGTACCGCAAAACGGACGAAATGGACTTGTGTTGGAGCGCTACGATCGAAACGGGGGTCCTGTTCATCGGGATGGGTGTGGCGTACCGCAAAACGGGACTCCACGGGATATTGTTCATCTCCACCGTCGACCTCCTCCAGCCGCCACGGGCTACCGTCGACCTCCTCCAGCCTCCACGGGCTCCTGTTCATCCAGCCTCCACCGCGCGCTACTCCACCGGCTACTGTTCAACCACCCCTCCACAGGCACCCCTTCACTGCCTACTGTTCATCCAGCCCTCCACGGGGTCGTCCTGTTCATCCACAGGCAACGCCATGGGGTCCTGCATCCACCCCCACCGCTCACTGTTCATCCACCCCCCCCCTCACAACGCTCACTGTTCATCCAGAGGCAGCATCGATCGGTTTCAATTAGCAGCAGTAGCGAAGGAATCGCTCGATCGGGTTCAATTAACAACCATCGATCGATCGCTCGGGTTTAGTAACGCGTAGCCTGCAGTGCAATCGCTCGGGTTCAGTTAGAGCCCAACGCCTCGCTCGGGTTCAGTTAGAGCCAACGCCTCGCACACACGCGCGTACGTGTACGAGAGAAACGTGCATCGCTCGGCCCCCGACCACCCACCGTAACCGGGAACTCCCCAAAATTTTCCTCGCCCTTGCTTCTACCACAGGTTTTTCCGTCATGGACGGCCCAAAGAATGTCATGCAGCTGCGTCTCCGGCCCGCCCAGGACGCAAAGCCCATTTTTTGTCATGATTTTTTGTCATAGAAGTAGGAGGCCACCACATCTATGATGATACCGGGTTTTTTTACAATTATCGTAATAGAAGTGTCATATGTATGACAGGAAAAAAATTCGTTCAGCCCAAAATGTCACGGATGTGTCCTTTTTTGTAGTGTCTGCGGTGCGCCAGCGCCTCTGTTTCGCGCGTGCTCGCTGCCTCGACCGCCGCACCTTGCCAAATCACGCCCATCCTCGTTTGCACCTTTTAACTCATCCCTCGCGCTCACCAACGCTGGAGCTCGCTCCAGCGAGCACGGGCACAGCACGGCGAAGGCAACAGTGCGCCCGTGCCCCTGTGCTCGTCGGTGCTCGCCTATAGTCCCCGCATGATCTCCGGCGCCTTCTCCCCCTCTCACTGAAGCCATTCGTCGCCGGGCGACACTCCAGTGAGCTCCGGCGAGCTCTCGATCCCCGCCTTGACCTCACCTAAGCTCGTTTCTCTCCGCACACACTCTCAGCACACCTCCACAACACCGTAGGAAGCCGCAGCCCGGCCAGGCAGGCCTCTTGCCGCCGTCATCGCCCCGAGCTTGTCGGCGATCCCCGTCCACTGCCCCTCCATCTCCAGAGCCGCTCAAGCTCCACTAACTTCTCCTGCGTGTCCATGGTGGTCCACTGGTGCGTGCTGGTGCTGTTGGAGCTGCTGGACTGACCCTGCTTCGCCGGAATGGCAATCTCCAATGATCTCCGCCCGCCGCCGCCGCTGGAGAGCCTCGTTCCGACCCCGTCCGGCCACCCCTAGCCATGCTACGGGTACGGGCAGGTGCGCCTAGATCTCCTCTCCAATCCTATCCTCTCAGATCTCGTCGTCGGGCACTCCTCGCCAGAGAAAGCGTCGTTGTTGCGCCGCCCATCACTCTGCTTCTCTTCCCCTCCCCCTCCGACCTGAGGCTGGGGCCCACTATTAGCCACTCAGGCCGCGCTTGAAGCGGTATGAGTGGTGGCACCCAGCCGGTTTACGCCTTCGACGTCACCCCCCCCCCTTCTGGTTTTTCTTTTATTCAAATTTGACCAAAACTTTGACCAGCTGTAACTCCTAATCTACAAGTCCAAATGAGTTGATTCTTTTTGCATTGTCTTCTTACTGGAAAATCCAAGCAGCACACACAAGACGGAATTTTTCTCTGTTGTTTAGAATTTCTGGTAATTTTCAGAAGTGTTCTTGATATTTTCTTTTTGTCAATTTATTTATTTTTAGAAGGTGAAGCTTGTCTTGAAGGCATCCAGGAGGACTGTGAAGCTCCTCTGCACTAAGGCAAGCCACAACCACATTGTCATGGTGTCTTTGCAATATCAATGATTTTCTACTTGAATTTATATGATATTCATTGCGTATAGTATTAAATTAAATCATGCTTGTGTTATTTAGTTTATCATGATCAAAATGCTTAGTTAACAGAAATGAATGCTTGAACTAGTGAGGTATAGCTTGAGTAGTTGAACTAAGTAAGATTTCCATGACTATGGTAATACGATCATCAGTATTATTTTCTCTATATGCATAATAAGTTTTGTTTGATAAATGCCAACTAAAGTGATGAGTATAAATAACCACTAAGTAAGGATCAGAAATGTTGAAAGTTGAGTTTGTGCAAGTAGAATTTTGAATAAGGTTGATATCTGTTGTTCTAAGTGATATGTGATGCATGATATATGGATGCATAAGCATGGCATATAGTGACTCGAGAATTGTGTTTTCAAGTTAAACCTGATGATAATTGAACTTGAACATAAAGTTGGTCGGGTCATGGTGCCACTGAATCGGGCTGACAAGTGCAACCACATTTTCCTTAGTATGGGGAGACCGTTAGTCGTCCCGTTGTCATTGTCGGTACCTCCAATGAGGGAAGGTTATGGGCGTGCGTTACCCTGGCCCGGTAAGCAGACATAACCTTGTAGGCTTGTTGTTGTTATGGTACCTTGTCCCTGTTTGGGACCATTTATTTGCCACGACGGTGGCCATTTTGCCTTTGGTAGGCTGGGCCACCCATGACTAATCCCAATGGGGAGTTGGTCGGAGTGGTCGTAAGAGTGTCATGGAAATGGGAGAGTTCTATCGGAATGCCGTTGGTCCACCCGAATGGGAGTGCGAGGCCATGGGTTCCGTGGTGTGGGTAAAGTGCGCTACCTCTGCAGAGTGTATTAATCTATCAATAGCCGCGCCCACAGATAAGGGCCCAGTTCATAAGTAAAGTCACACCATGGATCAACTTTCATAAAGAAATCTTGCACACTAATTATTTGCATTGCACTAGTTGAATCATGATGATGTCAGTGAGGTTGATAGCTGTGGTATCAGTTGTGATCCGTGAGTGATCATTGTTTGGTTACAAGGTAACCTGTTGAACCGAGTATGGTTCTGGTTGTGATCCGTCATGGTCATCGTTTGGTTGCCAGGCAACCTGTTGGTAAGAGAGAGTCCGAGTGACTCGGTGCACATGTTTGGTTTCACTGCATGAGTAGCATGTTGCTATTTGCATTTAACTTGATTAAATGTCATGATATTGCTTTTCATTATGGTTATGTTTCCTATGAGATTGCAAGTACATTCCATGTACTGACCTGGCATATTATGCAAGATTTCAGCAAAGTCTAACTGGATCGGAGTGCTGCAGTGTCTAGATCGTGTCCACATCAGTGTCCTTGTGCTATGGAGTCCTGCTATGTTGTTGTTCCGCTGCCGTGCTCGAGGCCCATTTATGTTCACTAAATAATGTACATATTGTCAGCCGCACCGAGTGTGCCGCTTGGCCTCGCTACTTAATGTAATGTCACCCTATGCTTCTGCTAGTTTCAATAAAGCGGTGATTTATGTACCAAGATGTTGTGTATTGCCAGAAGACATGATCTCTGGGTTGGTAATGCAAGGTAAACCGGTAGCTCTGAGCCGGGGTGCCACACGCGACCTGGAGGCTTGTAGTGTTAATTGCGAGTTGACTCCTTCAAGCATTAAATTTTCTTCATGTAGTAGTATTTTTCTTAAGTACGTTAAATAAAGAGTTCCGTTTTGTGCACAATTCAAAATTATTTTTATGGAGAGAGAAAGAAAACCACTCCATCTATATACGCTGCAACCTCGGCGCCTGTCTTCTAGAGTTTGCTCTCTTCACACACTCTCTCCACTATATATATACATGTTCGAGGCTCAGCGCTTGTAGTTGCTCTCTTCACACTCTCTCACCCTCTGCAGATCTAAACAAGACTTCATTGGCCTCTCTCTCTGGTCAAAGAGCTGGCAGGATCCGTCCACCGGGAAGGGAAGGAGGCTTAACGCTATCGCCGTCGGCGAGGGAGGTGATCCCCTACCGGCGGCGGCGCAGGAGGGCCTCCGACCCCCTCTTCCTCGCTGTCGTACATAGTGTGGGCAAATCTGCCTCCGGCCGCCCACTGAGCCACACCTGAGAACCTTAAGGTATAATTTACTTATTCCACATGCATTGCTCTAGCTGCATGTGTGCTTCTTCCGCTTCTGCACTTGAATCTAGGTGTTGGATCAAACAGGAAAGTAGTGGGGAAAGTAGTAAATCATGAATCAAGGACGTGACTCAAAGAGGGAAGGAAGGGGGGAAAGTCGTACAGACTGGCTATCCAGCACCTACATTGGTTGAAAAGGGAAAACAGTGACAAACATAGTACGCACATCTGTAACAAACTGATCTTTTTGTTTTGGGGGACAAGGTTGTAGAGTTTGGGTAGGACTAGATTTGTTTCCCTCACATAGGGAAAGGTGTATAAAGATAACAAAACTGGGACCAACACAAATATGCTCCTTGGTTGTTTGTTCTTTGTTGCAACAGACTGTGCATCACCCCTTTATACATCGCTAGATGCATTCTGGTGCGTCCACTGTCCCGTACAACTCTTTAGCTGTTGTTAATCTAAGGCCCTGTTTTTTGAAAAAGTCCTAGGAGTTTTTTTAGTCCCAACTAAAAAGTCCCTAGTCCCACCTATTTGGTTCCAGGGACTAAACATGGACTAGAGGTTATTAAATGACATGCTAAAATACCATGTTGCCCCTAGTAATGAACTAATAGAGATAAGGTGTGATGTGGGGCAGGGGCAACTGTTGGAAATAAGTCCCAAAAAGACTCTCCCTCAGGGTCTTCTTTCTTTAGTCCCAAATGCCCACTTTTAGTCCCTAAAAGTCCATCCTGTTTAGTTTAGATGGGACTAAAAGTGACTTTTTTAGTCCCCACCTACAAACAAACACCCTCTAATAATGCCGCTAGAAAATTGAAGCAATGCCATAGTTAAAAGCAAATTACATGTTTAACGAATTTTATTGTTAATATAATCTCTTTGTTAATATGAACCAATACCACTGTTTGAGAAATGCTACTGTCTTGGTTTCTTTCCCATATAGGTAAGTTGGATGCTTTTTTGTGGGCTTTTGTGTCATCCACCGTTATTGACCAGTAGTTGTTTCCTTTGCACCTCTCTGTAAACAGGGTTATCTACTTCACCTCGTTGCTATTGTGACCTTTTGTTGCACTGCACAAAACACTTTTGTTTTAAGAGTGTTTTGTGTAGTTCAACCAAAATGTCACACCTACAACGCTGCTTGATTGATTGATCTTAGTGGAATTGCACAAGACAAGATCTGACTTCCTATCCGGGTTGGCAAATTTTTTTGAGGTCTTCTTCTTGTGAGTTGTTTGAATTCCGCGTCATGAGAGATCAGTACTAGCATTCTTTCACATGATTATGCAGTGTGCTTTCATATATTGTCCTACTTATGGTAATGTTGCTTGATTTTAGTGAACTGCACAAATGGAGACAAGACTTCCAATCTATATGTGCACCGTAATATCCGATTGAGGTAAGATAATGATATTTCACAACTGTTGGCCTGTATTTTGCTACTATCATTAGAAAATTAATGTCGTTGTTTAGTGCTCTTGTGCTCCCTAATTGACATCCCAAATCTTACATTGAAGCTGAAGCTTGTCTGTTATTGAACCAAGTGATGAAGGGGAAGATCAATCTGAAGAAAAACCAAAATCAACTCTCGATGCTATAATGAAGCACTGGAGCTGTGATGACACAAGTAATGATCTAGTTTTGCATCTTAATTTATTGCTATGGCTGGAACGAGCAATTGTTTTGCCACTGATTTGGTGCCACACTTAATGTAATACTCCTATGTAATTATCTCTACTTGTGTAAACAGGGATCTTCTTTGAAGATAACATATATTTTAGTGGAACTGCACAAGAAGATGTTGGAAAGATTAAACTAATCGAGGAGTATATGGTAAGCATGGCAACCACAGTAGATAACAGCAGTTGGTTCCGGCGAAGTGCTTCATCTGTATGCTCTACACAATAAGCCTCCTAACAAAGGTTGGTACCGTCCCATGGATTTCATTATTATGATTGAGCTTTGTCATCTCTATTGGTGTTGTGGTACTATGTAGCTACTGTCATGAAGTGCTTCTTCTGTGTTGTTCTAAATATTTCCTTTCCTTTTCTTCAAGCAAACAGGGATGCTAGCATTTAGTTGTCCTCTTGTCTTTGCACAACAAGATCATCTTCCTCTGAAGAAGAACCTGGAGTATGTGAAGTGCCTAGTTAGATTCTGCCAGGATGAAGAAGCCAAGCCTCTCTTCTTATCAGAAGGGAGCAGTTGAAGGATGGTTACATTATTGCCCACAAGAACAAACTAACTTCAGCTCAGAAGAACTCACGGATCTCCATCTTTGTTGTTGTGATGGCCAATACAATGTTGTTTTAGGATTCTTTCTGGTGAGTTCTATTTTTTTAAATGTGTGCTCTGGATGGATCATGTAAGTTGCCTGTTTAAACTGTCAATTCATAGTACAGTTTGCTTTATACTAATCACTTTTTTGTATTTATGCAAACAGGGGTGCTCAGCTTGATTTCAATGGGAACTGCACAAAATGTTCACGAATACATCGAATATTCTCGAATCATTCATTTCCACCACAAGAAAGGAGGTGCTGATATGTTCAAAGCGTTGCAACATATAAAGGCGAAATCATACAAGCTTCGCATGAATTTGGTCGATTTTGGTGGAACTGCACAAAAATAATAGCTTGTTTATTTAGCACGAGGTGCCATGTCAATGTTCGAAATGATGGCAAACCCTGCCCATTCCACAATCGTAGGCATTTGATATTTTGGAATGGGAAAATCTTGTCAAAGTTTGCTCATTGATGTACGCAAAACAACACGCATTTGACATTTTGGAATGGGACAACCTTGTCAAATTTTGCTCATTGATGTTAGCACAAAGACATGAGTTTTATATTTTCGAATGGTACACCCTTTGCTGTCAGCAGCATCGATCGATTTTTCTTTATTCTTTAGTTGTGAAGTAAATATTGGATCTAGCATGTGAATCGCTGAGATGCATAATCATCGATTGTTTTGAATGTTCTCTATGAATTGCCAGGCCGGTGTGTTTGATTGCAATGTACAGGAACGCTAGAAAGCTGCTCAAACTTTTTGTACTCCCTCCGTTCCTTTTTACTTCGCATATTAGATTTCTTTCAAGTCACTTTTTTCTGTAATATTGGTCAAAGTAGAGATACTTTGACCTTAGACAAAAACATATATGCAGACTAAAAAGGACCAGAGGGAGTACGTGTGAAACTGCTGCAAATGTGGTGATCACCCTGGGAATAATGCTAGTACACATTGTTTTGCATGTTCGTCCAATGCTAGTGATACAAGAATTCGAACTAATCGAACTAAATTCATTCATACATGGCCGGATTTCATATAAACATGCCAGATTTCATTACATTTCATACATTCTTCAACTAAAAAGGGGTGTGCTGGAGGTATAATTAATTAACTGAAGCTACCCACCCGTGTCCGGCTGAGCTGAATAGAAGCTCCTTCTCTAACATAGCTCTTCGACTCCACGTCGCCGCCAAGAAGCTAATCGGTCGTCAATGCTCAACCCGCCCAGCTTGGCTTCCACCGGAGGGTAGCATCGATGGCTTTACTTGGACCAGAGCGGCGGCGACCTACCGTGTTCGACTCTTCCTTGTTTTCTATGTGGCGCGGCCTCGTCGGCAGCGGGGCAAGGCCTCGATGGAGTCGGCGACATCCTTTGTCTTGTTGGCGGCGGGGCGGCGCCTCTCTGGAGCGGGGGAAATTCTCCCCCTCATTGCCGGTAGGGCAGTGCCTCGGCAGAGCCGGCGATGTCCTCTGCCTCATTGTTGGCGGGGCGGGGCCTCGGCAGAGCAGGGCCTCACCGAAGCCGGCGAAGTCCTCTGCCTCGGTGCCGGTAGGGCGGGGTCTCGGCGGAGCCGCCGATGTTCTCTGTTTCGTTGTTGGCGAGACGGGGCCTCTGCGGAGTAGGGCCTCGCCGAAGCCGGCGAAGTCCTCCACCTCGGTGCCGGCGGGGCGGGGCCTCGACGGAGCCGGAATTGTCCTCCGCCTCGTCGTTAGTCTCGCCAAACAGCTCCTCACCCGCTTCATCTTCCTCTTTGTAGGTGGCCACAACCTCCGCCACCCACATGCGGTACCGCCAGCGCACGAGGCGGCTCTCACGGGCGGAGCAGTACGACTCGAGCAGCGCCTCCTGCTCCGCCCGCTCTACGATGATCTGCTCCTCGACTTGCAAGTGCTCCTGAAGGAGATGGTGGTTGCAGGCGGCGTCAGCCTGCGCCTCCCAAAACTGCTCCGCATGCTTCTGAGTCACTGTGTCCATGTATTAGGCATGGGCCTCGCCGATGGTCATGGTGCAATGCACCGACGAGGATGGCACGGAGGAGGGGGTTGGCGCCGGATCATCGACTACCACGTTCTCCATTGGAACGTCGTCGTCCTCCGGCTGCCTGCCGGCCAGCCAGTCGGCAGCAATGGCTGCCATCTCCTTCTGGTCCATCGTCCACCCGTCCCGAAGAGCGCCGGAGCGCGAGGAAGCTATGGTGGGCAGTAGTGGTGGGACAGGAGAAAGGGAATGGAGGCGGATGACTGCGGCTATGGCCGACGCAGCAGTTTATATAGCAATGGTGGGCGACATAGGGACAGACGAGTGGCGCCAGAGTAGCCGCCTCAACAACCGCATATTGTTAATGTGGCCGGCAGACAGACGGATGGACGACACTTCTATTGCTTGAACACGGAGCAATCGCCTGCACCGAGAAGCGGTGGTAGCAGCGCTGACCGGTTCAGGCAGGAAGCGCGCGTGAGCGAGGGAGGCAGTCTGGGTGGGCCAGGGCGGTCAGATTCATGCTTGGCAGCGGTCCAGTCCAGCAGCCGGACATGCTGGCTCGCGAGCGAGCTCGCCGAGCTCAGCAACGACAATCAGATGATGGACGTGGCTTCCGACCAGGAGTCGGCGGCATCGCCCAAGCCAGTTCATGTCGTGCTCCACCATAGAGCCGGTGCGGCCGCACTTCGACGCCCTAATGGCGGAAGAGCTACCAGCATAGGAGGACCTGTGCTGCAACCTCTGTCTCCTCAACGAGCACCGGCTCGCGGAAGGACGAATCACCGGCAAACAAGCGAACGACAATGTCGTCGCAGACATGTGGCCCTATGATCCTTGTTTCCTGATTGAGCAGCAGTTGTTGGATCAGACCATCTGTAGGGCCCGTGAGGCCTGCTCCATCGTCCTTTGAGATATTGCGCTCGCCGTGGCGCCACCGTCTCGCGTTGTCAACATGGTCAACGAACAAGAAGAAACATGAGATAACTTTAACTAGAGAGGATAACAGTGGATCCCACTAGGGCCATAGCCACACGTACGCAGGTGCATTTTTTGGCTTCCTCCTGGTTTCCTGACACCACGGTCCCACACCATTGTCAACCTATATAGTCAATAAATGAGAGAATTGCACAAGGAGCGGCCGGCAGTTGGGACCCAGCGGCTCGAGCAGTATTTGTGTTTTTGAGGTGTGAGCAGAGTTTTCCTGAGCGATGTTTTTGTTGTTGTAGAGAGGAGTAGGGTATCAACTGGGCGGGTTGTGGCCCGTCTGGCCCAGGCTATTATTTTATGTTGACCAAATATCCAGCGCATATATTAATATTTAAATGCAAAAATGGCTAGCCCAGCTCTTCTTTTTTGCGACCCTGGTCAACTTGTTATTCTTCGGGCCGCATTAGACTTGCCAAGAAAATGGGCTTTCAGAAATAATAAATGGGATTTATTAAAAAAATTGGTTGTAAATAGAAAAAACGCACCGAAGAGGTACATTTTTTAATCCTTCTAAAAAAGGTACATTTTTTAATTTCATTACTTGTTGCGCGTGCAAAATTTCGTTGGATTTTTACCTAATACAAATTTATTTTTGAAATTATATTAATCTAACTCTAAATTTCGGGTTAAAAAATATTTTGGATCCCATCAAAATGTTGGAAATGTTGTTGAATTTTTTTGAGCGGTTGGCTAAATATTAACAATGTCCTGGCTAGAAAATGGCTGTAATTTTAATAAACAATAAATGGACTAAGTAAATTCCATTAGAATTAAAAAATGGGTTGTACATAACAAATCACAAATGGGCTATACATTCTCTGCCACAGATGTGATGGTCACTTGTGGCCTACTAAGTTGACGCGTATGCAAGGATTTGTCAACTTATTAGTTAACACACGATTACTTGTTATTCTTTGGCCGCATTAGACTTGCCAAGAAAATGGGCTTTAAGAAATAATAAATGGGCTGTAATTAAAAAATTGGTTGTAAATATAAAAAATGCACCGAACTGGTACATTTTTTTAATTCTTCTAAAAAAGGTACATTTTGTATTTCATTACTTGTTGAGCTTGCAAAATTTCATTGGATTTTTACCTAAATCAAACTTATTTTGAAATTATATTTAATCTGACTCTAAATTTTGGGTTAAAATTTTTTTGGATCCCATCAAAATGTTGGAAATTTTGTTGATTTGGAGCGGTTGGCTGAAATTATTAACAAAGTCCTGGCTAGAAAATGGGCTGTAATTTTAACAAACAGTAAATGGGCTAAGTAAATTCCATTAGAATTAAGTAATGCGATGTACATAAAAAATCACAAATGGGCTATATGTTTTGTGCCACAGATGTGATGGTCACTTGTGGGCCTACTAAGTAGACGCATACGCAAGGCATTGTCAACTTATAGTCAACACATGATTCTATTAGCAGTGGCCGTTGGACGTCCATGTAATGGCTGTGGTGCTTCTTCAATCTCAGATATTCATGCTTCAGCCGCCCAAACCACCGCCGGCGGTACCACCTGCTACCGCCTCCCGTGGCCGGCTGTGCTGCCGCGCAGGCCTCACCGGCCCACCCTACTCCCATCTCCGTCCAGGCGATTCCTCTACTCACCAACACCCCTTGTTATTCTTCAGCGACGACAGCCTCACACCGCAGCCGAACCAGTGAACCCTCGTACTCCGCTCTGCGTGGGCATCTACCTGCCTCGTCTTCCCTGGCTCAACGTCGTTCCCTTCCTAGGCCTCACCGTCGTCCACCGCCTGAGTGTTGTCCCCACGGCGTGGTCAACATGGTCAATGAACGACAGCCATCGGAAGAGTAGTGTACGCGGTGAGGCTGATAGATGGACTCACCAACTACATCTCCGCACGCAAGGAAGTGCCTCCATATTAGGCGTGAAAAAAATGAATCCTCCCCTGACAGCTCGGACCCACCATCAACAACTTCGCACGCAAGGGAGTGCCTCCTTATCGTCCCTGACAGTCAAGACCCACCTGGTTGAAGCGTACGTAGCGTTGTCATTCTGGTCGCGACGTGTATGCACATACTGGTCGATCGGTCTCTCTGCAACGATGAACCATGGCCGAGCAACTAGTAGCACGTGTAGTAGTAGAGCCCCCGACGTAGCAGTTCAGGCGGTCCCTTCTAAACCGTGTAATAACACGAAGTTATTCTTTCCGTTCGATCTATCATAGAGTTCGTACTAGAATAACACCTTAAGACACAAATCGACCAAAACCCTAATGTCACCTAGATACTCCAATGTGACCTCAAGTACCCGTGCGTATGATTATACGATATGCATCACACAATCTCAGATCCATCTATTCAATCAACACAAAGAACTTCAAAGAGTGCCCCAAAGTTTCTACTGGAAAGTCAAGATGAAAACCTGTGCCAACCCCTATGCATAAGTTCACGAGGTTACGGAACTCGCAAGTTGATCACCAAAACATGCATCAAATGGACCACGTGATATCCCATTGTCACCACAGATGAGCACATGCAAGAAATAAATGAAGTGTTCTCAAATCCTTAAAGACTCAATCTGATAAGATAACTTCAAAGGGAAAACTCAATCCATTACAAGAGAGTAGAGGGGGAGAAACATCATAAGATCCAACTATAATAGCAAAGCTCGTGGTACATCAAGATCGTGCCAAATCAAGAACACGAGAGAGAGAAAGATCAAACACATAGCTACTGGTACATACCCTCAGCCCCGAGGGTGAACTACTCCCTCCTCATCATGGAGAGCGCCGGGATGATGAAGATAGCCACCGATGAGGGATCCCCCTCCGGCAGGGTGCCGGAACAGGGTCCCGATTGGTTTTTGGTGGATACAGAGGCTTGCGGCGGCGGAAATCCCGATCTAGGTTATTTTCTGGGGGTTTCTATATTTATAGGAATTTTTTGCGTAGATCTCATGTCAGGGAGGTCTCCGGGCTGTCCACGAGGTAGGGGGGGGCATGCCCAGGGGGGTGGGCGTGCCCCCCACCCTCGTGGTCAGCCCGGGACACTTCTCGCCCAAGTCTTTCACTCCAGGGGCTTCTTTTGGTCCATAAAAATTCATCAAAAATTGGCATGTCAATTGGACTCCATTTGGTATTCCTTTTCTGTAAAACTCAAGAACAAGGAGAAAATAGAAACTGGCACTGGGCTCTAGGTTAATAGGTTAGTCTCAAAAATCATATCAAGTAGCATATAATTGCATATAAAACATCTAACATGGATAATATAATAGCATGAATACTTCATAAATTATAGATTCGTTGGAGACGTATCAACATCCCCAAGCTTAGTTCCTGCTCGTCCTCGAGTAGGTATATGATAAAAGAAATAATTTATGAAGCGTGAATGCTAGCAGGTGCACAAGTTTGATCAATGATAATTTCAATCACCTTTTCTAGCATCATTATATGTCATAACAGTAGCTCATCTCATAAAACTTCTCATGATCAAGTAACAAGCTATTCACTTGTTAAAGCATAGACCATAAACTTCTTGAAAACTGACAAACTATGTTCTCAGTCATCAAACAATTGTAATTCATCTTATTTTCAGGAAGGGTCTATGTAAGAGCTTTGATTTAGCAAATCCCACATACTCAACTATCATATAGTCTTCCATGGTTGCTACCACTCAAAGCATATTTTTAGAACAAATAGCATCCATCGAACACAGAGAAAGATAGGGGCTTAATGTTTCGCCTCCCAACTTATTTATCGTATAGATAATTGTCAACAATAATAATTCATGATCAAATATATTTGAATGGCCATATATGCTTAGATCTTTCCCCATCACATGATGCTTGCCAACTAAAAAGTAGGTTGGAATGAGAAGGAATACTACTGACTCTTACATAAAAGTAAAAGATAGGCCCTTCGCAGAGGGGAGCTGGAATTTGCAGAGGTGCCAGGGCTCGAAGCTTTAAAACAAAGATGAAAATAATTTTGAGAGGTATGCTTTCATTGTAAACATAACGACCAAGAGTTCCCAATATCTTCCATACTAGATACATTATAGGCGGTTCCCAAACAGAATGGTAAAGTTTTTACTCCCCCTCCACCAACAATCACACTCCACAGCTTGTCTGAAACAACGGGTGTCATCCAACTATCAACAATCCTGGGGTAGTTTTGTTTAAATTTTTTGCGACTTTGTTTTTGATCTTTTGATCATAGGACTGGGCATCCTAGTTACCAGCCACTCTCTCGTGAATGATGAGCGGAGTTCACTCATCGTGAGAACAACCCACGTAGCATGCAAGATACAGACAGCCCCTAGTCACCACATGAGCGATTCGGGCATACAAAATAGATTATTATTTGAAGGTTTAGAGTTTGGCACATGCAAATTTACTTGGAACGGCAGGTAAATACCGCATATAGGTAGATATAGTGGACACTCATGGCAGAAAATTGGTTCAAGGATTTCGGATGCACAAGCAGTATTCCCGCTTAGTACAGATATTTTGGTTAGCAAAGGATTCTAAATAGCAAGCACCACATGTTGAAGGATCCATAATAATATAACTTCTATACAAATATACCCAAGCATAACTCATTATGGTGTCTTCCTTGTCCAACTTCAACTAATTTGCTCAGTTTGAACATAACTAATGGGGCTGACAATCATAGAAGATCTCTAAGATAGTATATTTATATGTGAAATCTCTCATACTTCAATATTCTTTCATGAATTGTCCAAGTGACCAATATAATGTTTGCTAACTTTCAATAAATTTACCACCTCTACTTCTTATATGTGAAGTCATTACTCCCCATGTGATAAGCATATGAAACATATATAATTTCAGATTTATGATATTCAAATCATTCAACCATTTACTCATAGGATATAAGTGAAGCACGCGAGTAAATGACAAACTACTCCAAAAAAATATAAGTGAAGATCAATGAGTAGTTAAATAATTATTTAGCTATGTGAAGACTCTTTCTCTCATTTAAGTATTTCAGATCTTAGTATTTTATTCAAACATCAATTAAAACAAAATAAAACGACATTTCAAGGATAGCACTCATTATGTGAAGAAGCAAAAACTTAGGCTCAACCGATACTAACCGATAATTGTTGAAGAAGAAAGGTGGGATGCCTACCGGGGCATCCCCAAGCTTAGATGCTTGAGACTTCTTGAAATATTATCTTGGGGTGCCTTGGGCATCCCCAAGCTTGAGCTTTTGTGTCTCCTTAATTCCTTTTATATCTCGGTTTCCTAAATCTCGAAAGCTTCATCCACACCAAACTCAACAAGAACTCGTGAGATAAGTTAGCATAAACCAATGCAAAAACCTTATCATTTTCTACTGTAATAAATCACACAAATTATTTCAACATTACATACTAAATGTCTCTGCATATTTAATACTCCTATCCTCAAATGAATCATTAAACAAGCAAACATATGCAAACAATGCAAACATAACAGCAATCTGCCAAAATAGTACAGTCTGTAAAGAATGAAAGATTCATCAAACTTCCCTAACTCCAAAAATTATTAACGTCTACCACATTGTAGAATATTTATCAGAGCTCAGTATGCAAAAAGTTTCAACATTTTATCATTTTCTGACTTTCCTAGGGAATTTTTTCAACAGCGGTAAACTTTTCTGTTTTGGAACAGCAACATGTATACTTGCAAAATAAGCATGGTAAAGGCTATCCTTGACATTTTTATTGAAAATATAGATGAAAAACATTATTCTAAATAACATCAAGCAAATACTAACAAAATAAAATGACGCTCCAAGCAAGACACATATCATGTGGTGAATAAAAATATAGCTCCAAGTAAAGTTACCGATGAACGAAGACGAAAGAGGGGATGCCATCCAGGGCAAACCCAAGATTAGGCTCTTGGTTGTCCTTGAATATTACCTTGGGGTGCCTTGGGCATCCCCAATCTTAGGATCTTGCCACTCCTTATTCCATAGTCCATCGAATCTTTACCCAAAACTTGAAAACTTCACAACGCAAAACTCAACAGAAAACTCATAAGCTCCGCTAGTATAAGAAAATAAAACCACCACTTAGGTACTGTTGTGAACTCATTATAAATTCATATTGGTGTAATATATACTGTATGTCAACTTCTCTATGGTCCATACCCTCCAATACTACATATAGATTCATCAAAATAAGCAAACAACACAAAACAGAATCTGCCAAAAACAGAACAGACTGTAGTAATCTGTATCAAACGTATACTTATGGAACTCCAACAATTCTGAAATAAATTTTTGTACCTGAGTAATTTGTCTATTAATCATATGCAAAAAGAATCAACCTAAAATCACTCTCCAGTAAACAATGACAGCTAATCTCGTGAGTGCAAAAGTTTCTGTTTTTTACAGCAAGATCATAAAGACTTCACCCAAGTCTTCCCAAAGGTTCTACTTGGCACAAACACTAATTAAAACATAAAACCACATCCAAAAAGAGGCTAGATGAATTATTTATTACTAAACACGAGCAAAAGCAAAGGACAAGAATAAAATTGGGTTGCCTCCCAACAAGCGCTAACGTTTAACGCCCCTAGCTAGGCATGATTATTTCAATAATGCTCACATAAAAGATAAGAATTGAAACATAAAGAGAGCATCATGAAACACATGGCAAGCACATTTAAGTCTAACCCACTTCCTATGCATAGGGATTTTGCGAGCAAACAACTTATGGGAACAATAATCAACTAGCATAGGAAGGCAAAACAAGCATAACTTTAAAACTTTAAGCACATAGAGAGGAAACTTGATATTATTGCAATTCCTATAACCATATGTTCCTCCCTCATAATAATTTTCAATAGCATCATGAATGAATTCAACAATATAACCAGCACATAAAGCATTCTTTTCATGATCTACTTGCATAGAAATTTTACTACTCTCCACATAATAAAATTTATTCTCATCAATAGTAGTGGGAGCAAACTCAACAAAATAACTATCATGTGAAGCATAATTCAATTGAAAATTGAAATCGTGATGACAAGTTTCATGGTTATATTTATTCTTTATAGCATACATGTCATCACTATAATCATCATAAATAGGAGGCATGCTATCATCATAATATATTTTCTCGTCAAAACTTGTGGGACAAAATATATCATCTTCATCAAACATAGCATCCCTAGGCTTGTGGATTTGCATATCATTAGCATCATGGGTATTAAAAGAATTCATACTAACAACATTGCAATCATGCTCATCATACAAAGATTTAGTGCAAAACATTCTATGTAATTCTTCTTCTAGTACTTGAGCAGAATTTTCCTTCCCATCATTTTCAAGAAAGACATTAAAAAGATGAAGCATATGAGGCACCCTTAATTCCATTTTTTGTAGTTTTCTTTTATAGACTAAACTAGTGATAAAACAAGAAACAAAAAGATTCGATTGCAAGATCTAAATATATACCTTCAAGCACTCACCTCCCCGGCAACGGCGCCAGAAAAGAGCTTGATGTCTACTACACAACCTTCTTCTTGTAGACGTTGTTGGGCTTCCAAGTACAGAGGTTTGTAGGACAATAGCAAATTTCCCTCAAGTGGATAACCTAAGGTTTATCAATCCGATGGGAGGCATAGGATGAAGATGGTCTCTCTCAAACAACCCTGCAACCAAATAACAAAGAGTCTCTTGTGTCCCCAACACACCCAATACAATGGTAAATTGTATAGGTGCACTAGTTTGGCGAAGAGATGGTGATACAAGTGCGATATGGATGGTAGATATAGTTTTTTGCAATCTGAAAATGTAAAAACAGAAAGGTAACTAATGATAAAAGTGAGCATAAACGGTATTGCAATGCTAGGAAACAGGGCCTAGGGTTCATACTTTCACTAGTGCAAGTTCTCTCAACAATAATAACATAATTGGATCATATAACTATCCCTCAACATGCAACAAAGAGTCACTCCAAAGTCAATAATAGCGGAGAACAAACGAAGAGATTATTGTAGGGTATGAAACCACCTCAAAGTTATCCTTTCTGATCGATCTATTCAAGAGTCTGTAGTACAATAACACGAAGCTATTCTTTCCATTCGATCTATCATAGAGTTTGTACTAGAATAACACCTTAGGACACAAATCAACCAAAACCCTAATGTCACCTAGATACTCCAATGTGACCTCAAGTATCCGTGGGTATGATTATACGATATGCATCACACAATCTCAGATCCATCTATTCAACCAACACAAAGTACTTCCAAGAGTGCCCCAAAGTTTCTACCGAAAAGTCAAGACGAAAACGTGTGCCAACCCCTATGCATAAGTTCACGAGGTTATGGAACTCGCAAGTTGATCACCAAAACATACATCAAGTGGATCACATGATATCCCATCGTCACCATAAATAAGCACATGCAAGACATACATCAAGTGTTCTCAAATCCTTAAAGACTCAATCCGATAAGATAACTTCAAAGGGAAAACTCAATCCATTACAAGAGAGTAGACAAGGAGAAATATCATAAGATCCGACTATAATAGCAAAGCTCGCGGTACATCAAGATCGTGCCAAATCAAGAACATGAGAGAGAGATCAAACACGTAGCTACTGGTACATACCCTCACCCCCGAGGGTGAACTACTCCCTCATTGTCATGGAGAGCGTCAGGATGATGAAGATGGCCACCGGTGAGGGATCCCCCTCCGGCAGGGTGCCGGAACATGGCCACGATTGGTTTTTGGTGGCTACAGAGGCTTGCGGCGGCGGAACTCCCGATATAGTTTATTTTCTGGGGGTTTTGTATTTATAGGAATTTTTGGCATATGTCTCATGTCTGGGAGGTCTCCGGGCTGACACGAGGCAGGGGGCGTGCCCACGGGGTGGGCCCCCACCCTCGTGGGCAGCCCGGGACTCTTCTGTCCCAACTCTTTCACTCCAGGGGCTTCTTTTGGTCCATAAAAATCATCAAAAATTGGCACATCAATTGGACTCCGTTTGGTATTCCTTTTGTGTAAACCTCAAAAACAAGGAGAAAACAGAAACTGGCACTGGGCTCTAGGTTAATAGGTTAGTCCCAAAAACCATATCAAATAGCATATAAATGCATATAAAACATCTAAGATGGATAATATAGTAGCATGAATACTTCATAAATTATAGATACGTTAGAGACGTACCAGCGTACTGCAAAATGGGACTCCACGGGGCTACTCTTCACACACAATCGACTTCCTTCAGCCTCCACCTGCACTGTTCATCCATAGTGTCTTCCACCTGCCTCCACCAGCTACTATTCATCCATGGGCTACTGTTCATCCGGCCCTCCACCGGCTATTGTTCAACTAGCCCTCCACGGGGTCCTGTTCATCCACCCCCAACCAGCTACTCGGCTGTGGCGGCCTCCTTTAGGGGTCATGTTCATCCAGCGGCAACGGCCTACTACTACTACCACGGGGTCCTGTTCATCCAAACCACACCAGGAACTGTTCATCCAACCCCAACCACGTATGTCTCGACTCGTTCAACCGACCCCGACGTTCACTGTTCATCAAGAGGCAGCAGGTTCGATCGGCTTTAGTTAGCAGCAGTAGCGAAGGAATCACTCGGGTTCAGTTAACAGCAAGGGATTGATCGTGGTTTAGTAACGTTGCTAGTGCAATCGCTCGGGTTCAGTTAGAGCCAACGCCTCGCTCAGGTCCAGTTAGAGCGCAATCTTTACTTTTCACTCTATACAACAAAAATACCAAAAAATATTTATCTTATTATCTCTATCAGATCTCACTTTTGCAAGTGTCTATGAAGGGATTGACAACCCCTTTATCGCGTTGGTTGCAAGGTTCTTATTTGTTTGTGCGGGTACAAGGCGACTTGCGTGTAACCTCCTACTGGAATGATACCTTGGTTCTAAAAAACTAAGGGAAATACTTATGCTACTTTGCTGCATCACCCTTTCCTCTTCAAGGGAAAACCAACGCATGCTCAAGAGATAGCAAGAAGGATTTCTGGTGCCGTTGCCGGGAGGCTTAGGCCAAGTCAAGTCAAGATTTGATCTCTCGACAACTCGCCGATTTCTCGCATCGTTGCCGAAAAGATCTACGCACAAGTCAAGACATACCAGGTACCCATCACAAACTCTTATCCCTCACATTACATTATTTGCCATTTGCCTCTTGTTTTCCTCTCCCCTACTTCACCCTTGCCGTTTTATTCTCCCTTTTTCCGTTCGTCCCTTTTTTCTTGCTTCTTGTGTGCTTGTGTGTTGGATTGTTTGTCGCTATGGCTCAAGACAATACTAAATTGTGTGATTTTTCCAATACCAACAACAATGATTTTCTTAGCACTCCGATTTCTCCTATTACCAGTGCTGAATCTTGCAAAATTAATGCTGCTTTATTGAATCTTGTCATGAAAGATCAATTCTATGGCCTTCTTAGTGAAGATGTTGCTACACATCTAAACAACCTTGTTGATTTGTGCGATATGCAAAAGAAGAGAGATGTGGATAATGATATTGTCAAATTAAAGTTATTTCTGTTTTCGCTTAGAGATCGTGCTAAAACTTGGTTCTCTTCTTTGCCTAAAAACAGTATTTCATGGAATAAGTGCAAAGATGCTTGTATCTCTAAGTATTTTCCTCCCGCTAAGATCATCTCTCTTAGAAACGATATTATGAATTTTAAGCAACTTAATCATGAGCATGTTGCACAAGCTTGGGAGAGGATGAAACTAGTGATACGTAATTGCCCTACACATGGTTTGAATTTATGGATGATTATACAAAAAATTTATGCCGGATTGAATTTTGTTTCTATAAATCTTTTAGATTCGGCCGCGGGAGGCACTTTTATGGAAATCACTTTAGGAGAAGCTAATAAACTCCTACATAATATTATGGTTAATTATTATCAATGGCACACCAAAAGATCTACTAGTAAAAAGGTTCATGCAATTGAAGAGATTAATGTTTTGAGTGGAAAGATGGATGAACTTATGAAATTGTTTGCTAATAAGAGTGTTTCTTCTGATCCTAATGATATGCCCTTATCCACTTTGATTGAGAATAATAATGGATCTATGCATGTAAATTTTGTTGGTAGGAACAATTTTGGTTACAACGCGTATAGAGGAAACTTTAATTCTAGGCCGTTCCCTAGTAATTCCTCTAATAATTATGGTAATTTCGACAACAATTCTTATGGAAATTTCAATAAGATGCCCTCTGATTTTGAGACTAGTGTTAAAGAATGTATGATTTCGCAAAAGAATTTCAATTCTTTGCTTGAAGAAAAATCGCCTAAGATTGATGAGTTTGATAGGAACGTGGATAGAATTTGTCTTGAAGTTGATTCTTTGAAACTTAGATTTATTCCACCTAAGCATGATATCAATGAATCTCTAAAAGCCATGAGAATTTCCATTGATGAGTGCAAAGAAAGAACCGCTAGGATGCGTGCTAAAAAGGATTGCTTTGTGAAAGCGTGTTCTTCTAGTTTTCATGATAATAAGGATGAAGATCTCAAAGTGATTGATGTGTCTCCTATTAAATCTTTGTTTTCCAATATGAATCTTGACAAAGATGGGAATGGAGATGAGTCAACTTTAGCTAAAAGGTGTCCCAATGATTCAGAGTTTTTAGATCTGGATGCGAAAATTGGTAAAAGTGGGATTGAAGAGGTCAAAACTTTACATAGCAATGAACCCACTATTTTGGATTTCAAGGAATTTAATTATGATAATTTCTCTTTGATAGATTGTATTTCCTTGCTGAAATACGTGCTAAATTCTCCTCATGCTTACAGTCAAAATAAAGCTTTTACCAAACATATCGTTGATGCTTTAACGCAATCTTATGAAGAAAAACTTGAATTAGAAGTTTCTATCCCTAGAAAACTTTATGATGAGTGGGAACCTACTATTAAAATTAAGATTAAAAATCATGAATTCTATGCTTTGTGTGATTTAGGTTCTAGTGTTTCCACGATTCCTAAAACTTTGTGTGATATGCTAGGTTTCCATGAATTTGATGATTGTTCTTTAAATTTGCATCTTGCGGATTCCGCCATTACGAAACCTATGGGAAGGATTAATGATGTTCTTATTGTTGCAAATAGGAAATATGTGCCCGTAGATTTCATTGTCCTTGATATAGATTGTAATCCTTCATGTCCTATTATTCTTGGTAGACCTTTCCTTAGAACGATTGGTGCAATTATTGATATGAAAGAAGGAAATATTAGATTCCAATTTCCATTAAGGAAAGGAATGGAGCACTTTCCTAGGAAGAAAAATTATATTACCTTATGAATCTACTATGAGAGACACTTATGAATTGAATACCAAAGATGGTAATACCTAGATCTATTCTTGTTTCTATGCCTAGCTAGGGGCGTTAAATGATAGCGCTTGTTGGGAGGCAACCCAATTTTATTTTTGTTCTTTACTTTGTGTTCCTGTTTAGTAATAAATAATTCATCTAGCCTCTGGTTAGATGTGGTTTTGTGTTTTAATTAGTGTTTGTGCCAAGTAAAACCTTTAGGATAACCTACGGTGATAGTTAATTTGATCTTGCTGAAAAATAGAAACTTTTACATGCATGATATTAGTTTTCATAAATCACAAAAACGTGTTTTTGAGTTGATTCTTTTTGAAGAGGATTAATAAACAAATTACCTAGGACTTCCTAATTTTGTAGAATTTTTGGTGTTCCATAAGTATTCTAGAGTTACATACTATTCTGTTTTTGACAGATTCTGTTTTTTCGTGTGTTGTTTGCTTATTTTGATGAATCTATGGCTAGTATCGGGGGGTATGAACCATAGAGAAGTTGGAATACATTAGGTTTAACACCAATATAAATAAAGAATGAGTTAATTGCAGTACCTTAAAGTGGCGGTTTCTTTTGTTGCACTAACGGAGCTCATGAGATTTTCTGTTGAGTTTTGTGTTATGAAGTTTTCAAGTTTTGGGTAAATATTTGATGGATTTTGGAATAAGGAGTGGCAAGAGCCTAAGATTGGGGATGCCCAAGTCAGCCCAAGGTAAAATTCAAGGACAACCAAAAGCCTAAGGTTGGGGATGCCACGGAAGGCATCCCCTCTTTCGTCTTCGTCTATAGGTAACTTTACTTGAGGCTATATTTTTATTCACCACATGATATGTGTTTTGCTTGGAGCGTCTTGTATGATTTGAGTCTTTGCTTTTTAGTTTATCACAATCATCATTTCTGTATACACCTTTTGGAGAGACACACATGAATCGGAATTTATTAGAATACTCTATGTGCTTCACTTATATCTTTTGAGCTAGACAATTTTGCTCTAGTGCTTCACTTATACCTTTTTAGAGCACAGTGGTGGTTTTATTTTGTAGAAATTATTGATATCTCATGCTTAACTTATATTATTTTGAGAGTCTTTTAGAACAGCATGGTAAGTTTCTTTGGTTATAAAATTATTCCAAATATGATGGGCATCCAAATTGGTTAAAATAAAAACTTTCATATGGAGTGCATTAAACACTATGATAAATTTAATACTTGATAATTGTTTTGAGATATAAAGGTGGTAATGTTAGAGTCATGCTAGTTGGGTAATTATGAAATTGAGAAATACTTGTGTTAAAGTTGGCAAGTCCAATAGCATGCACGTACGGTGAACGTTGTGTGACAAATTTGAAGCATGGGGTGTTCTTTGATTGCCTTCCTTATGAGTGGAGGTCGAGATCGCGCGATGGTTAACTCCTACCAACCCTTCCCCTAGGTGCATGCGTAGTAGTACTTTGCTTCGAGGGATAATAAATTTTTGTAATAAGCATATGGGTTCTTTATGACTAATGTGAGTCCATGGATTATACGCACTCTTACCCTTCCGCAATTTGCTAGCCTCTACGGTACCGTGCATTGCCCTTTCTCACCTTGAGAGTTAGTGCAAACTTCGCCGGTGCATCCAAACCCCATGATATGATACACTCTATCACACATAAACCTCCTTATATCTTCCTCAAAACAGCCGCCATACCTACCTATTATGGCATTTCCATAGCCATTCTGAGATATATTGCCATGCAACTTTCCACCGTTCCGTTTATTATTACACGCTCCATCATTATCATATTGCTTTGCATGATCATGTAGTTGACATCGTATTTTTGGCAACGCCACCTTTATAATTCTTTCATACATGTCGCTCTTGATTGATTGCATATCCGGGTACACCGCCGGAGGCATTCACATAGAATAATATTTTGTCCTAAGTATTGAGTTGTAATTCTTGAGTTGTAAATAAATAAAAGTGTGATGATTTCCATTATTAGAGCATTGTCCCATGTGAGGAAAGGATGATGGAGACTATGACTCCCCCACAAGTCGGGATGCGACTCCCGACAAAATAAAAAAAGAGAAAAAGAAAAAAAGAGGCTAAAGAAGCCCAAATAAAAAAAATGAGAGAAAAAGAGAGAAGGGACAATGTTACTATCCTTTTTACATACTTGTGCTTCAAAATAGCACCATGATCTTCATGATAGAGAGTTTCTTATTTTGTCACTTTCATATACTAGTGGGAATTTTTCATTATAGAACTTGGCTTGTATATTCCAATGATGGGCTTCCTCAAAATGCCCCAGGTCTTCATGAGCAGGCAAGTTGGATGCACGCCCACTTAGTTTCTTTTTGATGAGCTTTCATACATTTATAGCTCTAGTGCATCTGTTGCATGGCAATCCCTACTCCTCGTATTGACAGCCTCTCCATAGCCTGTTGATTAGCCGCGTCAATGTGAGACTTTCTCCTTTTTGTTTTCTCACATAATCCCTATCATCATACTCTACTCCACCCATAGTGTTATGTCCATGGCTTACGCTCATGTATTGCGTGAGGGTTGAAAAGGTTGAAGCGCGTTAAAAAGTATGAACCAATTGCTTGGCTGAAACCGGGGTTGTGCATCATGGGAGCATTTTGTGTGACGAAAATGAAGCATGGCCAAACTATATGATTTTGTAGGGATAAGCTTTCTTTGGCTATGTTATTTTGATAAGACATAAACTGCTTGGTTAGCATGCTTGAAGTATTACTATTTTTATGTCAATATTAAACTTTTATTCAATCTTTTGGATATGAACATTCATGCCACAATAAAGAGAATTACATTGAAAATTATGTGATGTAGCATTTCACATCAAAAATTATGTTTTTATCATTTACCTACTCGAGGACGAGCGGGAATTAAGCTTGGGGATGCTTGATACGTCTCCAACGTATCTATAATTTTTTATTGTTCCATGCTATTATATTATCTATTTTGGATGTTTAATGGGCTTTATTATACACTTTTATATTATTTTTGGGAATAACCTATTGACTGGAGGCCCAGTGCAAATTGCTGTTTATTGCCTATTTCGGTGTTTTGCATAAAAGTAATATCAAACGGAGTCCAAACGGAATGAAACCTTCGGGAGAGTCATTTTTGGAACAAACGTAATCCAGGAGACTTCAAGTGGATGTCAAGGAAGCAACAAGGCGGCCACGAGGTAGGAGGACACGCCCAGGGGGGTAGGCGCGCCCCCCACCCTCGTGGGCCCCTCGTGGCTCCACCGACCTACTTCTTTCGCCTATATATACTCATATACCCCGAGAACATCCAGGAGCACCACGAAACCCTAATTCCACCGCCGCAACCTTCTGAACCCATGAGATCCCATCTTGGGGCCTTTTCTGGCGCTCCGCTGGAGGGGGAATCAATCACGGAGGGCTTCTACATCAACACCATAGCCTCTCCGATGATGTGTGAGTAGTTTATCACAGACCTTCGGGTCCATAGTTATTAGCTAGATGGCTTCTTCTCTCTCTTTGATTCTCAATACAAAGTTCTCCTTGATATTCTTGGAGATCTATTCGATGCAATACTTTTAGCGGTGTGTTTGTCGAGATCCGATGAATTGTCGGTTTATGATCAAGATTATCTATGAACAATATTTGATTCTTCTCTGAATTCTTATATGTATGATTTGATATCTTTCCAAGTCTCTTCAAATTATCAGTTTGGTTTGGCCTACTAGATTGATCTTTCTTGCAACAGGAGAAGTGCTTAGCTTTGGGTTCAATCTTGCGGTGTCCCTTCCCAGTGACAGCAGGAGCAGCAAGGCACGTATTGTATTGTTGCCATTGAGGATAAAAAGATGGGGTTTATATCATATTGCTTGAGTTTATCCCTCTACATCATGTCATGTTGCTTAATGTGTTACTCTGTTCTTATGAACTTAATACTCTAGATGCATGCTGGATAGCGGTTGATGTGTGGAGTAATAGTAGTAGATGCAGAATCGTTTCAATCTACTTGTCATAGACGTGATGCCTATATACATGATCATGCCTAGATATTCTCATATCTATGCGCTTTTCTATCAATTGCTCGACAGTAATTTGGTCACCCACCGTAAGATATGCTATCTTGAGAGAAGCCACTAGTGAAACCTATGGCCCCTGGGTCTCTTTTTTGTCATATTATATCTCTTTTATTTACATTTACTATTTGGCAGTTGGATTAGGGTTAGAAGGGGGATTTCGCGTGTCGGGATTTGGCGTGACGCACTGTCCTCAGCCTCCACACACAAGACACGCGAGGAAGAGCGACGGGCAATGGTCACTCTCCCTAAATGAGACCTGAAAGAGCGAGTGTTGCGAGGAGAAAAATTCCCAACCCTCTCAAATAAGGACGCGAGAACTTCAAATTTCATTCCAAGAAGAGGCACATCAGATACAGAAAGCAAGCAAAAGAACATCCGCGTCCAACACCTATACTAGTCTTCTGGTCTTCCCACCAGCACGGAGCATGGGGCTTCCACTAGGACGTGGGTCGGAGCCCCCGTGAGGCCTAGGGGTGGCTTTCACGAGACTCCGGGGTGTGTACAGCCCCACTCATTATTACGTGAGATTGTCACGGGCGGAGATTTGAGAGGCTCAATGCGCTTGCTGGTCACAGATAGAACCTTCGAAGGTGCTGGATGTTCCAGGCATTCTAGATGGGAACCCCGTCCTGTGTCTCCAGGCGCATGGCGCCAGGCCTGGAGACCCGGGCGATCCTGAACGGGCCCTCCCACATAGGCGAGAGCTTGTGAAGTCCCTCCCTGGAGAGCACCCGTCTCAGGACGAGATCTCCCACCTCAAGGGTCCTGGAGTGGACACTACGGTAGTGATACCGCCGCAGCGCCTGCTGGTACCTCGCAGCATGGAGCATGGCTCGGCAGTGGCCCCCTCCCCAGCACGAGGTACATCCCCCGCGAGGCATCCTGGCATGCCTCATTAAACGCCAAGACCCACGGGGAGCGATGTTTGACCTCATGAGGGAGGACCGCCTCAGCCCTGTAGACGAGGAAGAACATGGTCTCACCAGTGGTCTTAGTCGCGGTGGTGCGGATGGACCATAGCACGGACTGAAGCTCATCGAGCCAACCCCTGCCGCAGGCTTCGAGTTTCTTCTTGAAGCTCCTTGCCTTGAGGCCCCTCAGGACCTCCGCGTTGGCGTGTTCGGCTTGACCATTACTCTGTGGGTGCGCCACCAAAGCGTAGCATATCTACGTTCCAAGGTTAGCACAATATGTTTTGAAGAGGTTGCTCATGAACTAAGAGCCATTGTCAGTGATGATACGGTTGGGGACCCTGAAGCAGCTCATGAAGCCCTTGATGAACTTGACGGCCGAACCAGCCGAGATGGTGCGCACGGGCTCTACCTCCGCCCACTTGGTGAACTTGTCGATGGTGACGTAGAGGTAGCGGTAGCCCCCGGCCGCTCGGGGAAATGGGCCCAGGATATCCAGGCCCCAGACCGTGAATAGCCACGAGAGAAGGATGGTCTGGAGGCCCTGAGCGGGCTGGTGGAACTTTTTGGCATGAAATTGACATGCTCACAAGTTCTCACCAGCTCAGCGGCATCGTTGAGCACTATGGGCCAGTAGAACCCGCTGCAGAATGCCTTGCCCACGAGAGTGCGCGGCGAAGAATGATGCACACAATCCCCATTGTGGATGTCAGCCAGCAGCTTGCACCCCTGCTCCTTGAAGATACACCGCAGCGAAACGTCGTTTGGCCGCCTTCGGTAGAGCTTGCCATCCTGCAAGCTTTAAGCGGTGGCTTGATGGGCCACCCGTTTTGTGTCTTCCTCCTACTTCGGCAAGGTGCCTCGGAGCAGGTACGCCTTGAGCTCCTCGGTCCTGCACCCGTCCTGAGGTTCAAGCACCAGGAGAAAGCGGGCTCTGGAGGTCGGGCTGCAGGCTGGATCACCCGAGGAGGGGGCCATTGGCGGCTCCTCCTGAAACAGCGCCGGGCCTGCAGTGGGGGGCCACCGACGGCTTAAAGAGCCATTCCTCGAAAACACCAAGCTTCTGGGGCTTACGCCAGGACACACTCTTGGCGATGTCGTCCGCCTCCTTGTTCCTTCCACACGGTACGTGATCCAATTCCAAGCCCAAGAATCATTTTTCAATTTTGCGTACCTCTTCTAGGTATGCCTCCATGTGCTTGTTCTTAGGCTTGTATTCCTTGTTGGAGAAGTTGACGAGGAGCTGAGAGTCGCCCTTGATGGTGAGACGCCTGACCCCTAGGGCCGCCACGATGTTGTGGTGGGCTCGGCGATGACATCCGTCCTGCCATCCTGGTGGTCTTGGTCTTGTTGCACTGGAATGGAAACCTTTTCCCGATTCCTCGGTAACCCATGACTGCGCTTGCCTCCTTAGCACCAAAGAGGAAATTGTCTTCTCTACGCCCGCTGGCGCCCGCCTGGCCTTGATCATCATGGCTTGCGTCACCACAACCTCATGAGGTTGGGCACCTGCATAGGAATCTCTGCTCCTCAAGAGCAGCCTGCGGACAAGGCCGCTCCCTCAGGTGGTCTTGGCATCATCCACATCGCGAGGCTTGTCCCCTCGCGAGGGTCTTGTCTTGACAGTCTTGTAGATGGGCCGTACCAGGCCATTGTGGGAGCCACATAGGCAGGCAAGTCTGGGTACCCTAGTGCCCAGAACGCCAACAGTAGCCCCGGGGCACAAGGCGTGCTCGGACTTGGCTTCGAGGCAAAGCCAAAGGTAATGGTGGAGCTCCGCGGGCCCCAAACACCTGCAGGCCAGGCTGACGCATGACGCTTGATGGTACGTGGGCATCTCCACTTCCCGAAGCTGCCTCGGCAGCTGCCCGACTTGACAACTGTCTGGCGCATGCAGAAAGGCCATCATTGCCTGGGATGTGAGAGGCCGACGGTTAGCCTTCCCCCATCTATAAATGGGAGAGGGAGCGGAGCCCCCAGCTCATCTTCATCTTCTTGTCGCTTGCTCCTTTTTATTCTTCGTCGTGCCATCTTGCCAGGGCATCCATGGCGCCAGTGAGGAGGTTCTCGGCCGCCAAGAAGGGAAAGGCTCACCAGGAGTGACCGGGCTCACCGCCGCCCAAGAGGGGCCGCGGTCGTCCCTGCAAGTACACCACAACGCAGGTGGTGGCTCCCCGAGGGCGTGGGCGCACCTCCTCGAAGGCTGGCATCGCCATCGGCAACCGTGGGAATGCTCCTTCCTGCAGGGGAAGCCACCAAAGCCGAGGCGGCCGCAACGAAGGGGGGAGGCATGCGGCAACCGTCTGGCTACCACGCCCGCGATCCCATTCGGTCAAAGCATCCTCGGAGTTCGTGGTGTGGGCAGAGAAGCCCGCAGGTGTCTGGTTCCAGCTCCCGCACTTCTTTGCGGGCGTGCTACCGATGGGGGGACCTGGTGGCCTCTGGCTACAGGCCTATGGTTGTTGCAGCAGGGCCTCATGGGTGGAGGTCGAGGTCACCTCCGTTGGCTACGTGTTCCTGAACCGCGGGTGGCAATCATTCGCCCGCGCACGCAGCTTGCAGGGGAGGTGTACCCTCCACTTCAGGTATGACGGCGCGGCGACCCTCTACGTCAAGGTCTTCGGGTAAGATGGCATGCGCCTGGGGTGCTGCCCGAAGAGCGACAGCAACAATAATGATGTCCACCTCTCCGACAGAGACGGCTAGAGGGGCGGTATCATCTCTGGTGGTGAGCTTGCCCTTGGCGACGCTCGTGATTCCTCCAGCGATGGCTACTCCTCTTCTCGGGAGAGCACGAGCTACGATGATGACGACAAGCCACCACGCCGCCGAGCTCGGACTAAGGAGGACGACGAGCCACCTCGCTGCCGCGCCCAATGAAGCAGGAGGAGTACTCCGACTAAGCACGGGTGTTGCTGGAGCCGGGTATCAGGAGCCGCGATGGTCGCGCGGCTGCTTTTGCTTCTCTCTTTTTCCTGCATAAAAAAAGTAGAATGCCCTGCCAGGGTGTGTAATGAACCATGGCGCTTGCGCTGTTATATTATTGTTTTTATATTGCATCCTGATATCTGTGTTACTACTAATTGACGGGTTCTTGCTGATCGTGATTGGGATGACTTAGCTTAGTGTGCTTGCGGTAGATTCCCATGCCGTGAGAGCATGCTTCTCTGGAGCTTGTACCTCCTGCGCGCCCCTTGCTCCAGAGAAGTCCTACCAGGGGTTTCCTTCTTGAGGATTCGAGGGTCCTCAGGCCTCGGGAGGCACCCGGTGGCTGCGGGGTTAGGGGACCTCTGGAGGTGCTGTGCCCCGCGCGAGCCCCCGAGCATGGGCCGTCGGTACACCATGTCGCAAAGCCCGGAGGCACGGACTCAGGAGACATGCATGCCCGTAGGCTCGTTTGACGGCGTCACACAAGGATTAAGACGCTAAAGGCTAGGATAACAAGGCTTTAGCGAGATGTGATCGCTCGTGGGCCCAAGCATACACACTTCCACAGCCCCCACACGCGAGACGCGCGAGGAAGAGCGACAGGCAACTGTCACTCTCCCTACATGAGACCTGAAAGAGTGAGTGTTGCGAAGAGAAAAATTCCCAACCCTCTCAAATAAGGATGCCAGAACTTCAAATTTCATTCCAAGAAGCGGCACATCAGATACAGAAAGCAAGCAAAAGAACAGACGCGTCCAACACCTATACTAGTCTTCTGGTCTTCCCACCAGCGCGGAGCATGGGGCTTCCACTAGGACGTGGGTGGGAGCCCCCGTGAGGCTTAGGGGCGGCACTCACGAGACTCCGGGGTGTGTACAGCCCCACTCATTATTACGTGAGAGTGTCATGGGTGGAGACTTGAGAGGCGCAATGTGCTTGCTGGTCACAGATAGAACCTTCGAAGGTGCTGGATGTTCTAGGCATTCTGGATGGGAATCCCGTCCTGTGTCTCCAGGCACATGGCGCCAGGCCTGGAGACACGGGCGATCCTGAACGGGCCCTCCCACATAGGCGAGAGCTTGTGAAGTCCCTACCTAGAGAGCACCCATCACAGGACGAGGTCTCCCACCTCAAGGGTCCTGGAATGGACACTACGGTAGTGATACCGCCGCAGCGCCTGCTGGTACCTCGCAGCATGGAGCGTGGCCCGGTGGTGGCCCCCCCTCCTCAGCACGAGGTACATCCCCCGCAAGGCATCCTGGCATGCCTCATCAAACGCCAAGACCCACGGGGAGCGATGTTTGACCTCATGAGGGAGGACCGCCTCAGCCCTGTAGACAAAGAAGAATGGGGTCTTGCCAGTGGTCTTAGTCGCGGTGGTGCGGATGGACCATAGCACGGACTGAAGCTCATCGAGCCAACCCCTGCCGAAGGCTTCGAGTTTCTTCTTGAAGCTCCTTGCCTTGAGGCCCCTCAGGGCCTCCGCGTTGGCGTGTTTGGCCTGACCATTACTCTGTGGGTGCGCCACCAAAGCATAGCATATCTATGTTCCAAGGTTAGCACAATATGTTTTGAAGAGGTTGCTCGTGAACTAAGAGCCATTGTCAGTGATGATACGGTTGGGGACACTGAAGCGGCTCATGAGGCCCTTGATGAACTTGACGGCCGAACCAGCCGAGATGGTGCGCACGGGCACTACCTCCGCCCACTTGGTGAACTTGTCGATGGCGATGTAGAGGTAACGGTAGCCCCCGGCCGCTCGGGGAAATGGGCCCAGGATATCCAGACCCCAGACCGTGAACGGCCACGAGAGCAGGATGGTCTGGAGGCCCTGAGCAGGCTGGTGGAACTTTTTGGCATGAAATTGATATGCTCACAGGTTCTCACCAGAATAGCGGAATCGTTGAGCGCCATGGGCCAGTAGAACCCGCTGCAGAATGCCTTGCCCACGAGGGTGCGCGGCGAAGAATGATGCACACAATCCCCATTGTGGATGTCAGCCAGCAGCTTGCACCCTTCTCCTTGAAGATACACCACAGTGAAACGTCGTTTGGGCGCCTTCAGTAGAGCTCGGCGTCCTGCAAGCTTAAGTGGCGGCTTGACGGGCCACCCATTTTTTGTCTTCCTCCTTCTTCAGCAAGGTGCCTCGGATCAGGTACGCCTTGAGCTCCTCGGTCCAGCACCCCTCCTGAGGTTCGAGCGCCAGGAGAAAGCGGGCTCCGGAGGTTGGGCCGCAGGCTGGAGCACCCGAGGAGGGGGCCATGGGCGGCTCCTTCTGAAGCAGCACCGGGCCTGCATTGGGGGGCCACCGACGGCTTAAAGAGCCGTTCCTCGAAAACACGAAGCTTCTGGGGCTTGCGCCGGGACACCCTCTTGGCGATGCCGTCCGCCTCCTTGTTCCTTCCACACGGTACGTGCTGCAATTCGAAGCCCAAGAATCATTTTTCAATTTTGCGTACCTCTTCTAGGTATGCCTCCATGTGCTCGTTCTTAGGCTTGTATTCCTTGTTGGAGAAGTTGACGAGGAGCTGAGAGTCGCACTTGATGGTGAGATGCCTGACCCCTAGGGTCGCCGCGGCTCTGAGGCCGGCGATCAGGCCCTCGTATTCCATGATGTTGTTGGAGACCTTCTCGCCATGATGGAAGTAGAGTTGCATGGTGTAGTAGAGGTTGTTCTAGGTTGGTGAAATGAGTACGGCTCCGGCCCCTGCGCCCTGGCGCATGAACGCGGCGTCAAAGTACATGACCCAGCCATCGGGTGCCTCGTCTCTGAGTGTGAGGGAGCGGTCCTCACCTGCCCCCGGTCAGGAGCATCAGTCCATTCCACCACAAAGTCAGCGAGGGTCGCACCCTTGATGACCCTGGTGGTGCTGAACTCTAGCTGGAACGCTTGCAGCTCAATGTTCCATTCGGCAACTCTACCCGCGGCATTGGGACTACGGAGCACCCTCTCCAAGGGGAACGGAGACGACCTTGATGGGATGGCCTTGGAAATAATGGCGCAGCTTCCTGGAGGCGACAAGGAGTGCGAGCAAGAGCTTCTCCGGCATGGAGTAGCACGCACGTCGCGCAACACCGTGCTGACAAAGTACATGGGTGCTCAATGAGGGAAGGGGTGTCGATGATGTCCAGCCCTGCTTGCGATGAGGGGGCCTTGGGAGTCTTGCCGTCTGACAGAATAGCCGGGGCCTCAGGAGCGATGTCTTGAGGTGGCGATGGCGCGTCCGCGCGCCCACATTTGCACGCTCCTCCCGGACCGCCACGACCGCTACGCTGGCCGAGTGGGGTGTGGCGTCCAGGTAAAGCACCAAGGGCTCAAGAGGGCAAGGTGCCACCATCACTGGCGGGTTGGTGAGGTACCTCTTGAGGTCTTGGAACGCCGCCTCGGCCCCTGGAGACCATTCGAACGGACCCTTCTTTTTCATCAACTTGAAGAACGGGAGGGCGCGCTCGCCAAGCTTGAAGATGAAGCGCCCCAACAAAGTTACGCAGCCTACGAGCTTCTCCATCTCCTTGAGGGTCTGTGGTGGGCTCATCCTCTCTATCGCCTTGATCTTCTTGATACGTCTCCAACGTATCTATAATTTTTGATTGTTCCATGCTATTATATTACCCGTTTTTGATGTTTATGGGCTTTACTTTACACATTTATATCATTTTTGGGACTAACCTACTAACTGGAAGCCCAACCCGTATTGATGTTTTTTTTGCCTATTTCAGTGTTTCGAAGAAAAGGAATATCAAATGGAGTCCAAACAGAATGAAATCTTCGGGAGCGTGATTTTTGGAACGAACGTGATCCAGAGGACTTGGAGTGCAGGTCAAGAAGCAGTCGAGGAGGCCACGAGGGTGGAGGGCGCGCCCACCCCTACATGGCGCGCCCCTATCTTGTGGGCCCCTCGGGTGGCCACCGACCTACTTCTTCCTCCTATATATACCCACGTACCCCGAAAACATCAGGGGAGCCAACGAAAACCTAATTCCACCGCCGCAACCTTCTGTATCCGCGAGATCCCATCTTGGAGCCTTCGCCGGTGCTCTGCCGAAGTGGGAATCGACCACGGAGGGCTTCTACATCAACACCATAGCCCCTCCGATGAGTTGTGAGTAGTTTACCACAGACCTTCGGGGTCCATAGTTATTAGCTAGATGGCTTCTTCTCTCTTTTTGGATCTCAATACCATGTTCTCCTCGATCTTCTTGGAGATCTATTCGATGTAACTCTTTTTGCAGTGTGTTTGTCGAGATCCGATGAATTGTGGGTTTATGATCAAGTTTATCTATGAGAAATATTTGAATCTCCTCTGAATTCTTTTATGTGTGATTAAGTTATCTTTGCAAGTCTCTTCGAATTATCAGTTTGGTTTGGCCTACTAGATTGATCTTTCTTGCAATGGGAGAAGTGCTTAGCTTTGGGTTCAATCTTGCGGTGTCCTTTCCCAGTGACAGCAGGGGTAGCAAGGAACGTATTGTATTGTTGCCATCGAGGATAAAAAGATGGGGTTTATATCATATTGCATGAGTTTATCCCTCTACATCATGTCATCTTTCTTAATGCGTTACTCTGTTCTTTATGAACTTAATACTCTAGATGCATGCTGGATAGCGGTCGATGTGTGGAGTAATAGTAGTAGATGCAGGCAGGAGTCGGTCTACTTGTCACGGACGTGATGCATATATACATGATCATGCCTAGATAATCTCATAATTATTCGCTTTTCTATCAATTGCTCGACAGTAATTTGTTCACCCACCGTAATACTTATACTATCTTGAGAGAAGCCACTAGTGAAACCTATGGCCCCCGGGTCTATCTTTTATCATATAAGCTTTCAATCTACTTATTTGCATCTTTAATTTTCCGTTCTCTATTATAAAATACCAAAAATATGTTTATCTTATCATACTATCTCTATCAGATCTCACTTTCGCAAGTGGCCGTGAAGGGATTGACAACCCCTTTATTGCGATGGTTGCGAGTTCTTTGTTTGTTTGTGTAGGTGCGTGGGACTTTTGAGGAGCCTCCTACTGGATTGATACCTTGGTTCTCAAAAACTAAGGGAAATACTTATGCTACTATTGCTGCATCACCCTTTCCTCTTCAAGGAAAACCAACGCAAGCTCAAGACGTAGCAAGAAGGATTTCTGGCGCCGTTGCTGGGGAGGTCTTCGCTCAAGTCAAGACATACCAAGTACCCATCACAAACTCATCTCCCTCGCATTTACATTATTTGCCATTTGCCTCTCGTTTTCCTCTCCCCCACTTCACCCTTGCCGTTTTATTCGCCCTCTCTTTCCCAATCTCCTCTCTCTCTTTCGCTTGCCTTTTTCTGTTTGCTTGTGTGTTGGATTACTTGTCTCTATGGTGCAAGATAATACCAAATTGTGTGATTTCTCCAATACCAATAATAATGATTTCCTTAGTACTCTGATTGCTCCTCTTAATGATGTTGAGTCTTGTCAAATCAATACTGTTTTGTTGAATCTTGTTATGAAAGATCAATTCGCCGGCCTTCCTAGTGAAGATACCGCTACCCATCTAAACAACTTTGTTGATTTCTGTGATATGCAAAAGAAGAAAGATACGGATAATGATATTGTTCAATTGAAGTTATTTCCATTTTCACTTAGAGATCGTGCTAAAGTTTGATTTTCATCTTTGCCAAAAAATAGTATTGATTCATGGAACAAGTGCAAAGATGCTTTTATCTCTAAATATTTTCCTCCCGCTAAGATCATCACTCTTAGGAACGATATTATGAATTTTAAACAACTTGATCATGAGCATGTTGCCTAATCTTGGGAAAGAATGAAATTGATGATTCGCAATTGCCCTACTCATGGTTTGAATTTATGGATGATCATACAAAATGTTTATGCCGGATTGAACTTTGCTTTTAGAAATCTTTTAGATTCGGCCGCGGGAGGCACGTTTATGGAAATCACCTTGGGAGAAGCTACTAAACTCCTTGATAATATTATGGCTAATTATTCTCAATGGCACACCGAAAGATCTACTAGTAAAAAAGTGCATGCTATAGAAGAAATTAATGTTTTGAGTGGAAAGATGGATGAACTTATGAAATTGTTTGCTACTAAGAGTGCTCCTATTGATCCCAATGATATGCCTTTGTCTACTTTGATTGAGAATAATAATGAATCTATGGATGTGAATTTTGTTGGTAGGAATAGTTTCGGAAACAATGCTTATAGAGGAAACTTTAATCCTAGACCGTTCCCTAGTAATTCCTCTAATAATTATGGAAATTCCTACAATAATTCTTATGGTAATTTTAATAAGATTCCCTCTGATTTTGAGAATAGTGTGAAAGAATTTATGATCTCTCAAAAGAATTTTAATGCCTTGCTTAAAGAAAAATTGCTTAAAGTAGATGATTTGGCTAGGAACGTTGATAGACTTTCGCTTGATGTTGATTCTCTGAAAATTAGATCTACTCCTCCTAAGCATGATATCAATGAGTCTCTCAAAGCTATGAGAATTTCCATTGATGAGTGCAAAGAAAGAACCGCTAGATTGCGTGCTAAGAAAGATTGCTTTGTAAAGGCGTGTTCTTCTAGTTTCCATGAAAACAATGATGAAGATCTTAAAGTTATTGACGTGTCCCCTATTAGATCTTTGTTTTGCAATATGAATCTTAATAATAATGGGACTGGAAATGAGTCAACTTTAGTTAAAAGGTCTCCCAATGATTCGGAGTTTTTAAATCTTGATGCTAAATTTGGTAAAAATGGGATTGGAGAGGTCAAGACTTTAGATAGCATCGAACCCACTATCTTGGACTTCAAGGAATTTAATTATGATAATTGTTCTTTAGAAGGTTGTATTTCCTTGTTGCAATCCGTTGTGAATTCTCCTCATGCTTATAGTCAAAATAAAGCTTTTACCAAACATATTGTTGATGACTTAATGCAATCTTTTGATGAAAAATTTAATTTGGAAGTTTCTGTACCTAGAAAACTTAATGATGAGTGGTAACCTACTATAAAGATTAAAATTAAAGATCATGAGTGTTATGCTTTATGTTATTTGGGTGCTAGTGTTTCCACGATTCCGAAAACTTTATGTGATATTCTAGGTTTCCATGATCTTGATGATTGCTCTTTAAATTTGCACCTTGCGATTCCACCATTAAAAAGCCAATGGGGAGGATCAATGATGTTCTCATTGTTGCAAATAGAAATTTGGTGCCCCTAGATTTTATCGTTCTTGATATAGATTGCAATCTTTCTTGCCCTATTATTCTTGGTAGACCTTTCCTTAGAACGATTGGTGCGATTATTGATATGAAGGAAGGGAATATTAGATTCCAATTTACATTAAGGAAAGGCATGGAGCACTTTCCAAAAAGAAAATTAAATTACCTTATGAATCTATCATGCGAGCTACTTATGAATTGAGTGCCAAAGATGGCACTACTTAGATCTATCCTCGCTTTTATGCCTAGCTAGGGGCGTTAAACGATAGCGCTAGTTGGGAGGCAATCCAATTTTATTTGTGTTTTTTGTTTTTGCTTCTGTTTAGTAATAAATTTTGCATCTACCTTCTGTTTACATGTGTTTTTATTAGTGTTTGTGCCAAGTAGAACCTATAGGATAACCTATGGTGATAGTTAATTTGATTCTGCTGAAAAACAGAAACTTTGCGCACACGAAATTAGTTTTTTAAAACACAAAAACGTGATTTTACATTGATTCTTTTTTATGTAGATCAATAGATAAATTTCACAGGACTTCCTATTTTGGTAGGATTTTTAAAGTTCCAGAAGTATTCGAGGGTTACATATTGCTACAGACTGTTCTGTTTTTGACAGATTCTGTTTTTCGTGTGTTGTTTGCTTATTTTGATGCATCTATGGCTAGTATTAAGTGGTATGAACCATAGAGAACTTGGAATACAGTAGGTTTAACACCAATATAAATAAATAATGAGTTCATTACAGTACCTTATGTGGTGGTTTTGCTTTCTTTCACTAACGGAGCTTATGAGATTTCCTGTTGAGTTTTGTGTTGTGAAGTTTTCAAGTTTTGGGTAAAGATCTGATGGACTATGGAATAAGGAGTGGCAAAAGCCTAAGCTTGGGGATGCCCATGGAACCCCAAGATATTCAAGAATAGCCAAAAGCCTAAGCTTGGGCATGCCCCGGGAAGGCATCCCCTCTTTCGTCTTCGTTCATTGGTAACTTTACTTGGAGCTATATTTTTATTCGCCACATGATATGTGTTTTTCTTGGAGCGTATTGTATGATATTAGTCTTTGATTTTTAGTTTTCCACAATCATCCTTGCTGTACACACCTTTTGGGAAGAAGCCCACTTGATTGAAATTTATTAGAATACTCTATGTGCTTCACTTATATCTTTTGAGCTAGATAGTTTTTGCTCTAGTGCTTCACTTATATCTTTTAGAGCACGGCGGTGGATTAATTTTGTAGAAATTTTTAGTCTCTCATGCGTCACTTACATTATTTTGAGAGTCTCTTAGAACAGCATGGTATTTTCTATGGTTATAAAATTGGTCCTAGAATGGTAGGCATCCAAGTTGGGTATAATAAAAACTATCATAGGAAGTGAATTGGATGCTATGATCAATTTGATACTTGATAATTGTTTTGAGATATGGAGGTAGTGATATTAAAAGTCATGCTAGTTGGGTGATTATGAATTTAAAGAATGCTTGTGTTGAAGTTTGTGATTCCCGTAGCATGCACGTATGGTGAACCGTTTTGTGATGAAGTTGGAGCACAATTTTATTTATTGATTGTCTTCCTTATGAGTGGCAGCCGGGGACGAGCGATGGTCTTTTCCTACCAATCTATCCCCCTAGGAGCATGCACGTAATACTTTGTTTTTGATGACTCGTAGATTTTTGCAATAGGTATATGAGTTCTTTTGACTAATGTTGAGTCCATGGATCATACGCACTCTCACCTTCCACCATTGCTAGCCTCTCTTGTGTCGCGCAACCATCGCCGGTACCATACACCCACCATATACCTTCCTCAAAACAGCCACCATACCTACCTATTATGGCATTTCCATAGCCATTCTGAGATATATTGCTATGCAACTTTCCACCGTTCTGTTTATATGACACGCATCATCATTGTCATATTGCTCTTTCCATGATCATGTAGTTGACATCGTATTTGTGGCAAGGTCACCTTCATAATTTTTATACATGTCGCTCTTGATTCATTGCATATCCCGGTACACCGCTGGAGGCATTCATATAGAGTCATATCTTGTTCTAGTATTGAGTTGTAATCTTGAGTTGTAAGTAAATAAAAGTGTGATGATCTTCATTATTAGAGAATTGTCCTAGTGAGGAAAGGATGATGGAGACTATGATTCCCCCACAAGTTGGGATGAGACTTCGGACTTTACAAAAAAAAGAGAAAAAAAGTGAAAGGCCAAATAAAAAAGGGCCCAAAAAAAGAAAAAGAAGAAAAATAAAAAAATAATGAGAGAAAAAGAGAGAAGGGACAATGCTAATATCCTTTTTACCACACTTGTGCTTCAAAGTAGCACCATGATCTTCATGATAGAGTGTCTCCTATGTTGTCACTTTCATATACTAGTGGGAATTTTCATTATAGAACTTGGCTTGTATATTCCAATGATGGGCTTCCTCAAAATTGCCTAGGTCTTCGTGAGCAAGCGAGTTGGATGCACACCCACTTAGTTTCTTTTGTTGAGCTTTCATACATTTATAGCTCTAGTGCATCCGTTGCATGGCAATCCCTACTCACTCACATTGATATCTATTAATGGGCATCTCCATAGCCCGTTGATACGCCTAGTTGATGTGAGACTATATTCTCCTTTTTGTCTTCTCCACAACCACCATTCTATTCCACATATAGTGCTATGTCCATGGCTCACGCTCATGTATTGCGTGAAAGTTGAAAAAGTTTGAGATTACTAAAGTATGAAACAATAGCCTGGCTTGTCATCGGGGTTGTGCATGATTAAATACTTTGTGTGATGAAGATAGAGCAACAGCCAGACTATATGATTTTGTAGGGATAACTTTCTTTAGCCAAGTTATTTTGAGAAGACATGATTGCTTTGAGTAGTATGCTTGAAGTATTATTATTTCTTATGTCAATATGAACTTTTATTTTGAATCATTTGGATCTGAACATTCATGCCACAATAAAGAAAATTACATTGAGAAATATGCTAGGTAGCATTCCACATCAAAAATTCTATTTTTATCATTTACCTACTCGAGGACGAGTAGGAATTAAGCTTGGGGATGCTTGATACGTCTCCAACGTATCTATAATTTTTGATTGTTCCATGCTATTATATTACCCATTTTGGATGTTTATGGGCTTTACTTTACACATTTATATCATTTTTGGGAGTAACCTACAAACCGGAGGCCAAGCCCGTATTGCTGTTTTTTTTGCCTATTTTAGTGTTTCGAAGAAAAGGAATATCAAACGGAGTCCAAATGGAATGAAACCTTCGGGAGCGTGATTTTTGGAACGAACATGATCCAGAGGACTTGGAGTGCAAGTCAAGAAGCTGTCGAGGCGGCCACGAGGGTGGAGGGCGCACCCACCCCTACAGGGTGCGCCCCCTATCTCGTGGGACCCTCGGGCGGCCACCGACCTACTTCTTCCTCCTATATATACCCACGTATCCCGAAAACATCAGGGGAGCCAACAAAAACCTAATTCCACCGCCGCAACCTTCTGTATCCACGAGATCCCATCTTGGAGCCTTCGCCGGTGCTCCGCCGGAGGGGGAATCGACCACGGAGGGCTTCTACATCAACACCGTAGCCCCTCCGATGTGTGAGTAGGTTACCACAGACCTTCGGGTCCATAGTTATTAGCTAGATGGCTTCTTCTATCTTTTTGGATCTCAATAACATGTTCTCCTCGATCTTCTTGGAGATCTATTCGATGTAACTCTTTTTGCAGTGTGTTTGTCGAGATCCAATGAATTGTGGGTTTATGATCAAGTTTATCTATGAGAAATATTTGAATCTCCTCTGAATTCTTTTATGTGCGATTAAGTTATCTTTGCAAGTCTCTTCGAATTATCAGTTTGGTTTGGCCTACTAGATTGATCTTTCTTGCAATGGGAGAAGTGCTTAGCTTTGGGTTCAATCTTGCGGTGTCCTTTCCCAATGACAGCAGGGGCAGCAAGGCACGTATTGTATTGTTGCCATCGAGGATAAAAAGATGGTGTTCATATCATATTGCATGAGTTTATCCCTCTACATCATGTCATCTTTCTTAATGCGTTACTCTGTTCTTTATGAACTTAATACTCTAGATGCATGCTGGATAGCGGTCGATGGTGGAGTAATAGTAGTAGATGCATGCAGGAGTCGGTCTACTTGTCACGGATGTGATGCCTATATACATGATCATGCCTAGATAATCTCATAATTATTCGCTTTTCTATCAATTGCTCGACAGTAATTTGTTCACCCACCTTAATACTTATGCTATCTTGAGAGAAGCCACTAGTGAAACCTATGGCCCCCAGGTCTATCTTTTATCTTATAAGCTTTCAATCTACTTATTTGCATCTTTACTTTTTCGCCATCAGATCTCACTTTCGCAAGTGGCCGTGAAGGGATTGACAAACCCTTTATTGCGTTGGTTGCGAGTTCTTTGTTTGTTTGTGTAGGTGCGTGGGACTTTTGAGGAGCCTCCTACTCGATTGATACCTTGGTTGTCAAAAAGTGAGGGAAATACATACGCTACTATTGCTGCGTCACCCTTTGCTCTGCAAGGAAAACCAACGCAAGCTCAAGACGTAGCACTTCTCCGGGTTAGCCTTGATCCCTCTGTGTGACACCAAGAAACCCAGCAGCTTGCCAGACGGGACGCCGATCACACACTTCTCCGGGTTGAGGCGCAGGTTCACCTTGCGCAAGTTGGCGAACGTCTGTTCCAAATCTTCGACAAGGGTCCTATCTTCTCGCGGCTTGACCACTATGTCATCGACGTATGTTGATGTCTCCTACACAACTTTATTCTTTTAGACTCATGTTGGGCCTCCAAGCGCAGAGTTTTGTAGGACAGTAGCAATTTTCCCTCAAGTGGATGACCTAAGGTTTATCAATCCATGGGAGGCGTAGGATGAAGATGGTCTCTCTCAAACAACCCTGCAATCAAATACAAGAAATCTCTTGTGTCCCCAACACACCCAATACAATGACAATTTGTATAGGTGCACTAGTTCGGCGAAGAGATGGTGATAAAAGTGTAATATGGATGGTAGAAATATATTTTTATAATCTAAAAAATAAAAAAAGCAAGGTAGCAAATGATAAAAGTAAGCACAAACGATATTGCAATGCTTGAAAATGAGGCCTACGGTCTGTACTTTTGCTAGTGCAATCTCTCAATAGTGCTATATTAATTGGATCATATAACCATCCCTCAAAGTGCGATGAAGAATCACTCTGGTGTTCCTATCTAGCGGAGAACATAAGAAGAAATTGTTTGTAGGGTACGAAACCACCTTGAAGCTATTCTTTCTGATCGGTCTATCCAAGAGTTCGTACTAAAATAACACCAAATAATTTCAGATTCATAATACTCAATCCAACACAAAGAACCTCAAAGAGTTCCCCAAGATTTCTACCGGAGAAACAAAGACAAGAATGTGAATCAACCCCTATGCATAGATTACACCAATGTCACCACCAGAATCCGCGAGTTGAGTGCCAAAACATATATCAAGTGAATCAATAAGATACCCCATTGTCACCATAGATATTAATAGCAAGACATACACCAAGTGTTCTCAAATCCATAAAAGTATTCAATCCGATAAGAACGAAATCTCAAAGGGAAAACTCAAATCATCACAACAAGATAGAGAGGGGAAAACACCATATGATCCAACTATATTAACAAAGCCCACGATACAGCAAGATCGTGACATCTCAAGAACACGAGAGAGAGAGAGAGAGAGAGAGAGAGAGAGAGAGATTAAACACATAGCTACTGGTACAAACCCTCAGCCCCGAGGGTGGACTATTTCCTCCTCTTCATGGTGGCCTACGGGATGATGAAGATGGCCACCGGTGATGATTTCCCCCTCCGGTGGACTGCCAGGATGGGGTCTAGATGGTTTTTCATGGCTACAGAGGCTTGCGGTGGCTGAACTTCTGATCTAGGGTTATTTTTTATGGTTTCTCTATTTATAGGATTTTTTTGGCGTTGGTTTCACGGGAAGATGGGCCTCGAGGTGAGCACAACCCACCGGGGCACGGACAAGGGCCCAGGTGCACCCCGGTGTCTTGTGCCCTACTCCTTCACCTTCTAGTCCTTCCACAAAGCTTTGGGGGTCTCTTTTGTTCCAAAAAAATCATCAAAAAGTTTCAGCTCATTTGGAGAACTTTCATTTCTGCACAAAAAACAACACCATGGTAGTTCTGCTGAAAACAGCATCAGTCCGGGTTAGTTCCATGCAAATCATACCAAAACCATATAAAACTATTGTAAACATGGCATGAATACTTCATAAATTGTAGATATTTGGAGATGTATCAGTATCCCCAAGCTTGATTCCTACTCGTCCTCGAGTAGGTAAATGATAAAAGAAATAATTTATGAAGTGTGAATGCTAGCATAGTGCATAAGTTTGATGAATGATAATTTCAAATACTTTTCCTAGCATCATAATAGCTACTCTTTCTCATAAAACTCATCATGACAAAGTAGAAACCAACTCACATGTTAAGGTTCAAATAATGAATTCTCTTGAAACTCAACAACCTATGTTCTCAGTCACCAAGAAATTGCAATTCAACTTATTCAACAAAGTCTAAGTAAGAGCTCCACATATTCAATAATCATATAGTCTTCCATGATTGCTACTACTCAAAGAATATTCTTAGAAAAAATGGCATCCATCAAACAGAGAGAAAGATAGGGGCTTAATATTTCGCCTCCCAACTCATGTATCATAGAGATAATTGTCAGCAATAATAAATCATGATCAAATATATTTGACTGGTCATATGTGCCTAGATCTTTCCCCACCACATGATGCTTGCCAACTAGAGAATAATCGAGGTTGAAATGAGAATTTATACTATTGACTCTTTGCATAAAAGTAAATATTGAAAAGTAAAAGATAGGCCCTTCGCAGAGGGAAGTAGAGTTGCCATGCGCTTTTTATTTGGATGCCCAAGCTCTTAATACAAAGGAACGTCATGTTATATTGCCTCTTATGATAGCAACCTTTATTATGTAGTCCGTCGCTTTTATTACTTTTCCATCACAAGTTCGTACAATGCTTAATTTTCCCTTATAGTAAAAGATCAAACATATTTAGGAGCAATTTTTATTGCTTTATGCACCGATGACAACTTACTTGAAGGATCTTATTCAATCCATAGGTAGGTTTGGTGGACACTCATGGCAAGAAACTTGGTTTAAGGGTTTTTGGATGCACAAGTAGTATCTCTACTTAGTACGAATTTTTGGCTAGCAAAAGATCCTAGGCAAACACCACATGTTGGAGGATCTATGACAATATAACTTGTATGCAAATATACACAACCATAACTCATTAGGTTGTCTTCCTTGTCCAACTTCAACTAATTTTCTCAAGTTTGAAAAACATTAATGGGTATTCACAATCATAGAAGATTTCCAATATAATATATTTGCATGTGAAAGTTCTCTTCTTTATACTAATCATTCATGAATTGCTTGTATGAGCAATATTGTGATTGTCAAGCTTCAAAAGATTCCACTTTCTAAACCCAATGTGAAGATACTACTAGGCATGATATGAACATATAATTTCAACTTCATCATATTCAAGTCATTCAACAATTTACTCATAGGATATAAGTGAAGCACAAGAGTAAATGACAAGCTACTCCAAAAAGATATAAGTGAAGATCATGCGAGTAGTTAAGTAAATAGGTGGCTAATTGTGGACTCTCTCTTATTTAAAAACTTTCAGATCTAAGTATTTTATTAAAACAGCAAGCAAAACAAAATAAAATGGCATTCCAAGAATAGCACAACTCATGTGAAGAAGCAAAAACTTAGGCTCAACAGATAGTAACCGATAATTGTTGAAGAAGAAAGGTGGGAGGCCTACTGGGGCATCCCCAAGCTTAGATGCTTGAGACTTCCTAGAATACTATCTTGGGATGCCTTGGGCATCCCCAAGCTTGAGCTCTTGTGTCTCCTTAATTCCTCTCATATCATAGTTACCCTAAATCTCAAAAACTTCATCCACACAAAACTCAACAAGAACTCGTGAGATAAGTTAGTATAAATCAATGCAAAACCTTATCATTCTCTACTGTAGCAAATTACTAAATTATTATTTAACATTGCATACTAAATGCCTTGCATATTTAATAATCCTATCCTCAAATATAATAATTAAACAAGCAAACATATGCAAACAATGCAAACATAACAGCCATCTGCCAAAATAGAGCAGTTTGTAAAGGGTGCAATAGTCATCATACTTCCCCAACTCCAAACATTCTGAAAAATTACCACACTATAGAAAATTTATTATATCTTACTATGAAAAAAGTTTCAACATTTTATCACATTCTCACTTTTCTAGAGAATTTTTGCAACATCAACAAACTTTCTATTTTGAAACAGCCACAAGTAGACTCGCAAAATAAGCATGGCAAAGGCTATACTTGACATTTTTATTGAAGTAAAAGATGCAAAACATTATTATGGATAACAGCAAGGAAATCCTAACAAAAGAAAATGATGCTCCAAGCAAAACACATATCATGTGACGAATAAAAATATAGCCTCAAGTAAGGTTACCGATAATGTTGGAGACGAAAGAGGGGATGCCTTCCGGGGCATCCCCAAGATTAGTTGCTTGGATATTCCTTGAATATTACCTTGGGAGTGCATTGGGCATCCCCAAGCTTAGGGTCTTGTCACTCCTTATTCTCCTCATATCGATATCTCACCAAAACTTGAAAACTTCAATCACACAAAACTTAACAGAACTTCGTGAGATAGGTTAGTATGATAAAGAGCAAACCATTCACTTTGGAACTGTCAAAGACAAGATTCATAATTGTTCTCACACAATGCCTACTATAACATATCATTTGGCCAATTTATATTGAGCAATATAAGCCATAGAAACTAGGAAACAAGCAAACTATGCATTGAAAACCTAATCTGTCAAAAACAGAACAGTCTGAAGTAATCTCTACTCCAACTGTACTTATGTAACTCCAAAAATTCTGAAAAATTAGGAAAATGTAGATAATTTGTATATCTATCACCTGTAAAAATTCAGATCAAAAGGACATTCCAATGAATTTTCAAATTTCCCGGACTGAGCGCAAAAGTTTCTGTTTTTGCACAGAATCAAGTGAGCTATCATCCACACTATCCCAAAGTCTTTACTTGGTACTTTATTGAAAGAAAAGCAATAAAACATGATTACTACAGTAGCATAATCATGTGAACACACAAAATAGTAGGTGAAAGTGTTGGGTTGTCTCCCAACAAGTGCTTTTCTTTAATGCCTTTTAGCTAGGCATGATGAGTTCGTGATGCTCGCATAAAAGATAAGAATTGAAACATGAAGAGAGCATCATGAATCACATGACAAGCCCATTTAAGCCTAACCCACTTCATATGCATAGGGATTATGTGATCAAACAATTTATGGGAACAAAAATCAACTAGCATAGGAAGGCAAAACAAGTGCAACTTCAAAAATTTCAACACATAGAGAGGAAACTTGATATTTTTGCAATATGTAAAAGCATATGTTCCTCTCTCATAGTAATTTTCAGTAGAATCATGAATGAATTCAACAATATAACTATCACATAAATCAGTCTTTTCATGATCCACAAGCATAGAAATTTTATTACTCTCCACATAAGCAAATTTATTCTCATGAATAGTAGTGGGAGCAAACTCAACAAAATAACTATCATGGGATTGAAAATTAAAATCATGATGACAAGTTTCATGGTTATCATTATTCTTTATAGCACACATTTCATCACCACAATCATCATAGATAGGAGGCATGCTTTCATCATAATAAATTTTCCCATCAAAACTCGGGTGACTAAAAATATCATCTTCATCAAACATAGCATCTCCAAGCTTATGGCTTTCCATATCATTAGCATCATGGATATTCAAAGAGTTCATACCAACAACATTGCAATCATGCTCATCATTGAAAGAATTTTTGTCAAACATTTTATAGAATTCTTCCTTTATCAATTGAGCACAATTTTCCTTTCCATCATTTTCACGAAAGACATTATAAAGATGAACAATATGATGCAACCTCAATTCCATTTTTTTGTTTTCTTTTTATAAACCAAACAAGTGATAAAACAAGAAACTAAAAGATTCGATTGCAAGATCTAAAGATATACCTTCAAGCACTCTCCTCCCCGGCAATGGCGCCAGAAGAGAGCTTGATGTCTACTATGCAACTTTATTCTTGTAGACTCGTGTTGGGCATCCAAGCGCAGAGTTTTGTAGGACAGTAGTAATTTTCCCTCAAGTGGATGACCTAAGGTTTATCAATCCGAAGGAGGAATAGGATGAAGATGGTCTCTCTCAAACAACCCTGCAATTAAATACAAGAAATCTCTTGTGTCCCCAACACACAGAATACAATGACAATTTGTATAGGTGCACTAGTTCGGTGAAGAGATGGTGATAAAAGTGTAATATGGATGGTAGAAATATATTTTTATAATCTGAAAATAAAAAAAGAGCAAGGTAGCAAATGATAAAAGTAAGCACACATGATATTGCAATGCTTGAAAATGAGGCCTAGGGTCCGTACTTTCGCTAGTGCAATCTCTCGACATTGCTAATATAATTAGATCATATAACCATTCCTCAAAGTGCGATGAAGAATCACTCTAAAGTCCTATCTAGCGAAGAACATAAGAAGAAATTGTTTGTAGGGTACGAAACACCTCGAAGCTATTCTTTCCGATCGATCTATCTAAGAGTTCATACTAAAATAACACCAAATAATTTCAGATTCATAATACTCAATCCAACACAAAGAACCTCAAAGAGTGCCCCAAGATTTCTACCGGAGAAACAAAGACAAGAACGTGCATCAACCCCTATGCATAGATTACCCCAATGTTGCCACAGGAATCCGCGAGTTGAGTGCCAAAACATATATATCAAGTGAACCAATATGATACCCCATTGTCACCACGGGTATCCATAGAAAGACATACATCAAGTGTTCTCAAATCCATAAAAGTATTCAATCCGATAAGAACGAAATCTCAAAGGGAAAACTCAAATCATCACAACAAAATAGAGAGGGGAAAACACCATATGATCCAACTATATTAACAAAGCCCGCGATACATCAAGATCGTGACATCTCAAGAACACGAGAGAGAGAGAGAGAGAGAGAGAGAGAGAGAGATTAAACACATAGCTACTGGTACAAACCCTCATCCCCGAGGGTGGACTACTACCTCCTCTTCATGGTGGCCGACGGGATGATGAAGATGGCCACCGGTGATGATTTGCCCATCCGGCGGAGTGCCGGGACGGGGTCTAGATGGTTTTTCGTGGCTATAGAGGCTTGCGGCGGCTGAACTTCTGATCTAGGGTTATTTTTTATGGTTTATCTATTTATAGGATTTTTTGGCGTTGGTTTCACGCGAAGATGGGCCTCAAGGTGAGCACATCCCACCGGGGCACGGACAAGGGCCCAAGCGCGCCCCGGTGTCTTGTGCCCTACTCCTTCACCTTCTGGTCCTTCCACGAAGCTTCGGGGGTCTCTTTTGTTTCAAAAAAATCATCAAAAAGTTTCAGCTCATTTGGAGAACTTTCATTTCTGCACAAAAAACAACACCACGACAGTTGTGCTGAAAACAGTGTCAGTCCGGGTTAGTTCCATGCAAATCATACCAAAACCATATAAATCTATTGTAAACATGGCATGAATACTTCATTAATTATAGATACGTTGGAGACGTATCATATGCCTCGGCATTTCTCCCAAGTTGCCGGCCCAGGGCAATGTGCATGAGCCGCTAGAAGGTTGCGCCGGCATTGCGCAGCCCGAACAACATGCATGTGTAGCAATACACCCCACACGGGGTCAGGAAAGCTGTCTTTTCGACGTCTTGCACCGCCATCTTGATCTGATGGTAGCCCGAAAAGGCGTCCAGGAAGCACAACAATTTGCACTCGGCGGTGGAGTCGATGATCTGGTTAATGCGCAGAAGATGGAAAGGGTCCTGAGGACAAGCTTTGTTGAGGCTCGTGAAGTCGACGCACATGCGCTCCTTTCCCCCATTTTTGGGAATGATGACCATTGGCCAACCAATCCGGGTGTCGTACTTCCTGGATGATGCTGGCTTCTTGCAGCTTGTGGACCTCCTGTACGATGAACGATTGCTTCGGCGGGGCTTTCCACCGCACCTTTTGCTTCACCGGGCTCACGCCGGGGCACACCATCAGATGGTGCTCATGCTCCGCGGGACGCCCACCAGGTCTGTCGCCTCCCATGCAAATACATCTTTGTTCACACGAAGGAAACCGACAGTACCTTTTCTTGATCTGGGGGAAGGACGGCGCCTATAGTGAAGGTGAGGCATGAGCCCCGTCATCGACTAGCATTTTCTTCGTCTCGGACCGGTCCTAAGAGAACAACTGCTTCTTCTTTGCAGGAGTGGGCTCCAGGACCTCTAGAGCACCCTTCAGGTCTGGCCACGCGACCGCCCACACCCTTGAAGGCGAGCTTGAGGGCTAGGAGTGCATCCTTGGTGTCTCCCACCAAGGTGAGGATGTCGTTGCTCCGAGGCATATTGATGACGTTGTAGCTGGGGCATCACCACCATGAACTTGGCAAGGGCTAGATACCCGAGGATGGTGTTGTACGGGAGGCCGATGCGGGCGATGTCAAAGTCGATGAGCTCAGTGCAGTAGTTGTAGCGCGTGCCAAAGGTGACGGGAAGGCAGATCTGCCGCAGAGGAACGGTGGAGCCGTCGACCACCCCTGAGAAGGGCTTGGTGGGGGGCGAGCTGGTCGTAAGGCACATGAAGCTGATCGAAGGCTTCCACGGAGAGGACGTTCAGGCCAACACCGCCATCGATGAGGGTCCTGGTGACTGCAATGTTGCTGATGGTGGGCGTGCAGAGCATGGGGAGCACGCAACACCGATCGTAGTCTTGGGGTGGACCCTCGAGTCAAAGACAATGTCGGTCTAAGGAGCCGCCCGGCCAGGGGAGCCCTATGCCACGACTGGGCAGCCCCAACCTGTTGGAAGACCTGCTTGACGTGGCGGCTTGAGGCTGGCGCCTACGACCCGTCGAGAATGGCCGCAATAGCATGGGGCACCGGTGTCGCGAAGTGCGCGATGAACAAATCATGCAACTGCTCCCAAGAGGCCACCGAGGACTCCGGCAGGCTGAGTAGCCAGGCACGCGGCACACCCATGAGGGCCATAGGGAGCCAGTTCACCATGACTTTATTGTCACCGCCCGCCGCCCAGATGGCCTCCGTGTACGCCTGGAGGAACTCCGTGGGGTCCGCCACATTGACGTATCGTGAGGCAACTCTGGCCTGAACTTCGGCGGCCGTCGCACATGTCGCAAGGCGGGGGAGAAGGCTCGGAGGCCCGCGATGCCTCCGGACGCACCTGGCGGCCCGACGGGTGGGGCGGCGCCTGCCATGAGAACCACATGGCGCGGGCAGAGCGTGGCTGATGAAGAGGCAGACCTTCGACACGCCCCTACCTGGCACACCAAATGTCGGATTCAGGGCTCCGTAGACCCAAGAAAGGTTTGAACTCTGGGGCGTGTGCGAAGAGCTCAACCTATCCAACCAACCAACCTGTCACCCCATGGCCTAGCTCGATGAACAAGGAATAAGATGGACACGGCAGTTTCCCAGGTTTGGTCCACCTTGCGGTGTAAGACCCTACTCCTTCTTTGTGGTGAATTTGCCTCATGAGGGGATGAGGATGAACCAGTACAAGGGATGAACAACTTCGCGAGGTCTGCTCTGTGAGGTAGAGGTTCAGATCGGGGGTCCGGATCGGCTCCTCCTCTATGTTGGTGGCTAACCTATACTTGTAGTGGCCTCGGTCATATTCCCCCAAAACGTAGGCGGGAAGTGATCCCAAAGTGGCCAATTTTGAAAGGGGACAAGCAGTACATCTTATCCTGACAAAAGGTGGTCTTCGTCTGCAAAGTTTCTGGCCTTGACGCTGTGGTGGGCTCGGTGATGACATCCGTCCTGCTGTCCTGGTGGTCTTGGTCTCGTTGCACTGGAATGGAAACCTTTGCCTGATTCCTCTGGAATCCACGCCTGTCCTTTCCTCCTTTGCAGCAAAGAGCAAACTATCTTCTCTGCGCCTGCTGGCGCATGCCTGGCCTTGATCATCATAGCTTGCATCACCGCAACCTCATGAGGTTAGGCACTTGCATAGTAATCTCTGCTCCTCACGAGCAGCATGCGGAGGAGGCCACTCCCTCAAGGGGTCTTGGCGTCGTCTGCATCACGAGGCTTGGCCCCTCACGAGGGTCTTGTCTTGATGGTCTTGTAGATGGGGCGTACCAGGCCATCATTGGAGCCACGCCATGGGTCGCAGGCAGGCAAGTCTGGGTACCCTGGTTCCCAGAACACTGATAGATTTGTTAGAATTGCTCTATGTGCTTCACTTAAATTCTTTATGAGCTATGGAATTGCTCTAGTGTTTCACTTATATCTTTTTGATCATGGTGTGCTTTAATATTTTCAAAGAAATGCTCTCATGCTTCACTTAGATTTATTTGAGAGTTAGTAATTCTGAAGAAATTCTTTCATGCTTCACTTAAATTATTTTGAGAAGGAACTTGTATGCTCATGTTCTTCACTTAGATTTGTTTGAGCTATCAAAAGCAACATACGAATCTAGTCCGAAAGTGATAGATATTCAAGAGGGATATAATAAAAACTTTCATGAAGATCATTGGACAAAATAAACTTGATTCTTTGTAATAATTTTGCGATATGATGAAATAATATGTGAGTCATGTTGATGAGTAATTGTGCTTTAGTAAGAATATTGGTGTTAAGGTTTGTGATTCCCTATGCAAGCACGAAAGTCAATAGTTATGCAATGAAAATACATCCTACTTGTGGTGCATTATTCGGTGTTAGTTATGCTTAATGCTCGCTTATGAGATTTTTATTTTCTTGGTTTGATGCTTCTCAATCTTTTTGCTAGCCTTTGCTTGTACTAAGAAGGAATACTACTTGTGCATCCAAAATCCTTAAACCCAGTTTTGCCATATGAGTCCACTACACCTACCTATAAGCGGTATTTCCGTGATGTTCTAAGGAAATTTGCATGTGCCATCTCTAATCTTCAAAATAAATTTCCTTTTTGTGTGCTCGTACCGCTCATGAAACAGTAGAGGGTGGCTGATTTTTTTTCCATGCTAGATGTGTTATTCTCAAGATGAGTGTTGATTCACTTGTCCTTGCATGAACGGTAAAGGTATTAGGGATGCCCAGTCCCGAAATGGAAAATGAATTTATTATATGTTGTCAAATAATAAATTCCTTGGAAAGTGTTGGTATGGACGACACCCGTGGATTCGGCTAGCCGTGGAATGTGAAAGTATGGTGGAAAAAGGAATAAACTTTATTTTCTGTTTGGGAACCGCCTATGATATATCTAGCATGGAAAGTATTGGAACTACTCGATCATTTTCATTGATAGGAAAAGCATGGCACTCAAAAAACAACTATCTCTCAATTTCCTCTTTCAGCTCTAGCACCTCTACAAATCCCTACTTCCCTCTGCGAAGGGCCTTTCTATTTACTTTATGCAATTTTTATTTTTATTTGAGTCTCCATCTTCTCTGATAAAGAACCAACTATTGGGCACTATGATCGTACTTGAGCATTGGGCGTAGCTAATATGCGAGTGTGTTTCATGAATGGATCAATGATTGAGCATAATGGGCTAGGGATAACTTGCTTTAGTGTTGATATTTTGAAAGACATGGTTGCTTGTTGATATGCTTGAGTATTGAAATCTTCATGTCAAAACTAGACTATTGCTTTGGACCATATAAAAGTCCAAATGTCCATGCTACAAAAGAAAAGAATATATGATGAACATGTTAGGTAGCATTCCACATCAAAAATTTTGTTTTTACCATTTACCTACTCGAGGACGAGCATGAATTAGCTTGGGGATGCTGATACGTCTCCAACGTATCTCTAATTTTTGATTGTTCCATGCTGTTATATTATCATTCCTGGATGTTTTACAATCATTTTATAGCAACTTTATATCATTTTTTGGGACTAACCTATTGACATAGTGCCCAGTGCCAGTTGATGTTTTCTGCTTGTTTTTTACTTCGTAGAAAATCAATACCAAACGGAGTCCAAACGCAGCGAAACTTTTTGGAGATTTCTTTGGACCAGAAGACACACGATGGGTAAAGAAAGTACCAGAGGGGGGCTCCGAGGGGAGCATAACCCACCTGGACGCGCCTAGGGGACCAGGCGCACCCTTGTGAGTTGTGCTCACCTCGGTCGCCTCCCGCACCACCTCTTTGCTCTATAAATACCCCAAAAATCCAAAAACCCTAGGGGAGTCAATGAAACACAATTACAGCCGCTGCAAGTTCCAGAAACCACTGATCCAATCTAGACACCATCACGGAGGGGTTCATCATCCTCATTGGTGCCTCTCCGCTGATGCATGAGTAGTTCATGGAAGACCTATGGGTCCGTAGTCAGTAGCTAGATGGCTTCCCCTCTCTTTTGATTCTCAATACAATGGTCTCTTGGAGATCTATTTGATGTAACACTTTTTGCGGTGTGTTTGTTGAGATCCGATGAACTTTGAGTTTATGATCAGATCTATTTCATATCCATAAAAGTTATTTGAGTTTCTTTGGTCTCTTATATGCATGATTACTTATAACCTCGTATTTCTTATTTGAATCTTTGGTTTAGTTAGGCCGACTAGATCGATTTTTCTTGCCATGGGAAGAGGTGCTTTGTGATGGGTTCGATCTTACTGTGCTCAATCCCAATGATAGAAGGGGACATGACACATATGTATCGTTGATATTAAGGATAACAAGATGGGGTCTATTCCTGCATGAATAGATCTTTTCTACATCATGTCATCATTCTTATTGCATGACTCCGTTTTTCCATGAACTTAATACACTAGATGCATGCTGGATAGCAGCCGATGTGTGGAGTAGTAGTAGTGGAAGCAGGCAGGAGTCGATCCACTAATCTTAGACGTGATGCCTATATAATGATCATTACCTGGATATCGACATAATTATTTGAAGTTCTATCAATTGCCCAACAATAATTTGTTTACCCACCGTATGCTATTTTTTGAGAGAGAAGCCACTAGTGAAATCTACGGGCACCGAGTCTATTTTCTCATCATATATTTTCAGATCTATATTGCTATTTGCCTTTTTTATTTACTTGCCACTTTTATTTTCATATCTATATTACCAAAAACCCAAAAATACCTCGCTGAATTTTATTTGCCGCTATTTGCATCTATCAATCTATTACAACTTTCTCCCGTCCACGTGCCAAATTTTGGTGTCGTCCCCGAAAGGGATTGACAACCCATTTAACACATCGGGTTGTAAGTATATGTTCTCCTACTAGTTCAATAACCTTGGTCTCATCATTGAGGGAAATACCTACCGTAGTTGTGCTACATCATCCCTTCCTCTTTGGGGAAATACTGACGTAGTTTAAGCCGCATCAGCGTAGGCGGCCGCGCTCTCGACGTAGGCGGCCGCGCTCGGGGAGGACACGGCCACCGTACAGGCCCTCACGAAGTGTTTCCAGAGCGTCATCTTTGCAAGAAAGGGTTGCGGGAATGGGGATCGAGATTCGTGGATTCGGGGGTTGGCGATGATACCTCTCCAACGTATCTATAATGTTTTATTGTTCCATGCTGCTATATTATCATTCTTGGATGTTTTACAATCATGTTATAGTCATTTTATATCATTTTTTGCTACTAACCTATTGACATAGTGCCCAGTGCCAGTTGCTATTTTCTGCATGTTTTTTACATAGCAGGAAATCAATATCAAATGGAGTCCAAACGTAGCAAAACTCCTGGAGGATTTTTTGGCGCCAGAAGACATCTAGTGGGCCAAGAAAAGCACCTGGGGGTGGCTCGAGGGGAGCAGCACCCACCAGGGCGCGCCAGGAGGCCCAGGCGCGCCCTCGTGGGTTGTGCCCACCTCGGGTGCCCCCTGAACTGCCTCTTTGCTCTGTCAATACCCCAATATTCCAGAAACCCTAGGGGAGTCGACGAAAATCAATTCCAGCCGCCGCAGAGTCCAGAACCACCGGATCCAATCTAGACACCGTCATGGAGGGGTTCACCACTTCCATTAGTGCTTCTCCGATGATGCGTGAGTAGTTCTTTATAGACCTTTGGGTTCGGAGTTAGTAGCTAGATGGCTTCCTCTCTCTCTCTCTCTCTTGATTATCAATACAATGGTCTCTTGGAAATCCATATGATGTAAGTCTTTTTGCAGTGTGTTTGTTGGGATCCGATGAACTTTGAGTTTATGATTAGATCTATGTTTTTATCCATGAAAGTTATTTGAGTCTTCTTTGATCTCTTATATGCATGATTGCTTATAGCCTTGTATTTCTTCTCTGATATTTCGGTTTTGTTTGGCCAACTTGATCTATTTATCGTGCAATGGGAAGAGGTGCTTTGTAGTGGGTTCGATCTTACGGTGTTTGATCCCAGTGACAGAAGGGGAACCGACACGTATGTATCGTTGTTACTAAGGATAACAAGATGAGATCTATAACTCCTCAATAGATAAACGGATCTCGTCTACATCATGTCACCGTTCTTATTGCATTACTCCGTTTTCCCATGAACTTAATACACTAGATGCATTCTGGATAGCGGTCGATGTGTGGAGTAATAGTAGTAAATGTAGGCAGGAGTCGGTCTACTAATCTTGGACGTGATGCCTATATAATGATCATTGCCTGGATATCGTCATGATTATTTGAAATTCTATCGATTGCCCACCAGTAATTGTTTTCCCACTGTTTGCTATTTTTCTCGAGAGAAGCCACTAGTGAAACCTACGGCCCTCGGGTCCCTTTTCATCATATTTGCCTTTGCGATCTATTTTCCCTTGCATTTATTTTCAGATATATTAAACCAAAAATACGAAAATACCTTGCTGCAATTTATTTGTTCCGCGATCTAGTTATCCTATCTACCACTTTTACCTCACGTTATTTGCCTATCTTGAGGCACCGTATGCGGAAGGGATTGACAACCCCTTTAACACGTCGGGTTGCGAGTATTTGTTATTTGTGTGCAGGTGCTGTTTACGTGGTGTGAGGAGGTTCTCCTACTGGTTCTATAACCTTGATCTTATCACTGAGGGAAATACCTACCGTCACTATACTGCATCATCCCTTCCTCTTTGGGGAAATACCGATGTAGTTTTAGCAGACATCAAAAGGAATTTCTGGCGCCGTTGCTGGGGAGGATCTTCAACATCAACCAGGTTCCTAATCACAAATCTCATCTCCTCACAATTTACATTATTTGCCATTTGCCTCTCGGTTTCCTCTCCCCCACTTCACCAAAATTTGTCGTTTTATTTACCGTCTTTTTCGTTCGCCATTTTCTCATCAGATATGTTCGTGTTCTTGTTTCACTATGGCTAGTTTGAATGCTCCTCCTTTGTCACCAGACTTCGAAGTTCTATACTTCAAACAAAGACAAGGAGAAAATTTGAAAGATGCTTGGTATCAGCTTATGGAGTCTTACCGTGTTTGCAATTTAAAGGGAGATGCAAAAATTTTGCTTAGAAATTTTTACGTAGGACTGGCTTTGCATCATAGACAACTCTTGGATTTTCTCGCGAAAGGGAATTTTATTGAGCTTGATGTCAATGCTGCCTATGAAATTTTAGAAGGTATTTTGGGAGTTCCACCACAAAATAAAGGGTTTTCTTTCACCCCAGAGGGAGTCCAAATTTTGGACAAACTCGGTGATTTGCATAAACATATGGTTGAATTGCAAAAATATAATGAACCTCTCAAACATCTCAATGGTAGTATCAATCGTATGAACACTTTGATTTCCCTTTACAATAAACGGTTGGATATTTTAGATCTCAAGATGGTTTATTTTCCAGAAAATTTAGGGAAGCGCAAAGAGCCTACTGGGTTTGAAAAGACCCTTACTAAAGTGTCAAGGATAACGGAAGACAAAACTTAGACCCTACGCGTTATGCCTAGCTAGGGGCGTAAAACGATAGCGCTTGTTGGGAGGCAACCCAATGAATAAAATTTATTTTTTTTGCTTTTTTCTTCCTGTTATTGAGTGTTAGCACAATTATGTTGCTGTTATGATTGTGTTTTTTGTGTTTTAATTAGTGTTTGTGCCAAGCAAGGCCTTTGGGAAGATTTGGGTGAAAGTTTATTTGATCTTGCTGAAAAACAGAAACTTTTGCACTCATGAGATTATTTGTCGTTTTTATTAGAAGATTGCTTTTGAGTTGATTCTTTTGGAAGAAGATTAATATACAAATTCCTCATGTCCACCAATTTATTTCAGAATTTTTGGAGTTACAGAAGTATTCTAAATATTCAGATTGCTATAGACTGTTCTGTTTTTGAAAGATTCTGTTTTCTTTGCGTTGTGTGCTTGTTTTGATGATTCTATGGTTTTTGTTGATGAGTTTTTGCCATAGAAAAGTTGTAACACAGTAGATATAATGCAAAAACAAAATAATAATAGGTTTTATATAGTACTTATAGTAGTGGTTTGGTTTCTTATACTAACGGATCTCATGAAGGTTTTGTTTGAGTTTTGTGTGATTGAAGTTTTCAAGTTTCGGGTTATCTTACGACGGATGAAGGAATAAGGATAAGCAAAAGGCTAAGCTGGGGATTCCCGAGGCACCCCAAGATAATATTCGAAGAAGTAGCAAGCAACTAAGCTTGGGTATGACCCCGAGTGGCATCCCCGCTTTCTTCTAGCAACCATCGGTATTTTACTTGAAACTATATTTTTATTCGTCACATAATATGAGTTTTGCTTGGAGCGTCTTGTATGATATGAGTCTTTGCTTGTTTTTCTTTGTGTTTTAAGTGTTGAATCCTTGCTGGACACACCCTTTTGAGAAATCCAAAAATTATGCTATGCTTGCTCCTATGCTTCACTTAAATTTTTAGAGCCATGGATTTGCTCTAGTACTTTACTTATATCTTTTTGAGCATGGTGTGCTTTGTTAATTTTGAAGAAATGCTCTCATGCTTCACTTAGTTTGTTTGGGATTTAGTAAATTTTTAAGAAATTCTCTCTTGCTTCACTTAGATTATTTTGAGAGAAAGAAAAAATTATGCTCATGTTCTTCACTTATATTTGTTTGAGCTTATCAAAAGCAACATATGAAAATAGTCCCAAAGTGATAGATATCCAAGGAGGATATAATAAAAACTTTCATGAAGATCATTGGACAAAATAAACTTGATTCTTAGTAATGGTTTTGAGACATGACGATATGATATGTGAGTCATGTTGATGAGTAATTGTGCTTTAGTAAGAATATTGATGTTAAGGTTTGTGATTCCCTATGCAAGCACGAAAGTCAATAGTTATGCAATGAAATTTATATCCTACTTATGGTGCATTATTCGGTGTTACTTTTGCTTAATGCTTGGGTATGAGGTTTTTTGCTTTTTGGTTGGTCGCTTCTCAATCTTTTTCCTAGCCTTCATTTTGCACTAAGTATGATCACTACTTGTGCATTCAAAACCCTTTTAACCAGGTTTGCCATATGAGTCCACTATACCTACCTATATGCGGTACTTCCATGTCATTCTAAGAAAATTTGCATGTGCCATCTCTAATGTTCAAAATAAATTTCTCTTTTGTGTGCTCTACCGCTCGCGAAGCGGTAAAGGGTAGCCAATATTTTCCATGCTAGATGTGTTATTATCACGATGAGTGTTTATTCACTTGTCATTGCACGAGAGTACGACAAAGTTACTAGGGATGCCCAGTCCCGAAATGAATAATGAATTTACTTTGTGTTGTCAAATAATAAATTCCTTGGAAAGTGTTGGTATGGAGGGCACCCGTGGATACAGTTAGCCATGGAAAGTGAAAGTAATGGTGGAAAAAGGAATAAACTTTATTTTCTGTTTGGGAACCGCCTATGATGTATCTACCATGGAAAGTGTTGGGATGCTCCAAGTCGTTTTTGTTGGTGGGAAAAGTATGCCTCTCAAAAATAATTTTTATCTCCCAATTTAAGCTTCGAGCTCTGGCACCTCTACAAATCACTACTTCCCTCCGCGAAGTGCCTTCCTTTTACTTATGCATTTTTTGTTTTGAACTTGAGTCTCCATCTTCTCTTATAAAGCACCAACTAAGGGGCACTATTATCGTATTTGAGCATTGGGTGTAGCTAATATTCGAGTGTGTTTCATGAATGGATTAATGATTGAGCATGATGAATATGTAAAATAGCATTGGGGGTGAGGTGATGAAGCTGCAACCCGTAAAACTCTAGCAGCCCTCGGAGGAAGAGGTGAGGAAACCCTAATCCACGCAGTAAAAAGGAGATGAAACATACCCTCTCGCCCTCTCGAGGGGACGGGTGATTCTCTGCATGTACTTGACCGTTCATGGATGTCAATCCTGCTTGGGTCGTGGTCACATCTGAATCTGGAAGATAACCTTACTTGGCTAATCGCTCCAATTGAAGGCGCGAGACTACGCAAATGCCCCAATCGCCTCTGACAGGGCCGTGAGGGCGCCTTGAGGAGCCTGCATCGCTTGCCATGAGAACTCTAGAGGGTGGACTCGAGAGAAGGGGATGCTGGCGCGATTGGCTTGGAAGGGAAGGGTTGGGCCGGTGTGGTAAATCAACGCAACTAGCCCATGAATATAAAGGGGAAGAGACGGACTCTTTGGCCTTTCCCTATAAAGCAACTCGCTTCCCCGTAAAGGCGCAGTTGCCAGGGTCAGGGACTAGAGCCACGTGCGGCAAGTTCGGGTCCACCTGGCAGGACCATTGGTGTTTGAAGACTCCTTAGAGGGGAACTCCCCTGTCGTGCCGAAGACTCCAGACCCAAAGTCCAACAAAGTTGTCTTCGGCAATGAAGACCCGTTCAGGGGCTACTGACAGTGTCCAAGATTAGGGAGTGCTAACCTAGTCGGCCCATGATCCTTAAGCTGGGCCGATGGCCCCTCATTCATGATCAAGATGGACTCTAGAGGCTGTAAACAGGAGGCGTGATCAAGACTACCACCACCGAAATCTTGACGTATACTCCAAGATCTCTCCTACTGCCTTGCTCCTAGATACCGACCTTGTAACCCTAAATGCCCTCCCTGGCATGTATATAAGCCATAGGGTTTAGCTCGTAGAGGGGACATCAACGCGATATCATTCACCTAGACCTAGAGTTAGACCACATATTATGATCTCAAGGTAGATCAACTCTGTACTCAATACATCTTCATCAATATAAACAAGAGCAGGACGTAGGGTTTTACCTCCATAGAGAGGGCCCGAACTTGGGTAAACATCATTTCCTTCGTTCCTGTTACCCTCGATCCGAGATCCACAGCTCAGTACCCCCTACCTTGAGGTCTGCCTGTTTTGACACTGACAATATACAATTGCTATACTTCCTAGTTATTAATCATGCTTGGTTTGGATAAATGTCTTTTCCATGCGGCTCGAAATAATCTGCTGAATCTGCAATGTGTTTATTTTCCATCAACATATTTTATTGATAGTATGCCAACCCTCACTTGAACCGATCAACAACTACCTTATTGTGTTGCAGGGAAACAACGGGAAACACTGAGGTTTACAATCGAGGTTTGTACATGCAAGGTACTTTGTCTAATAACACATTATTGTGCAATTAGAGGAACCATTCTAATATTTACGTTTTTAACAATTTGGTCTTGCACATGTAGGTCCCGCTATCAGTGGTTTTGACCCATTGTTCGGCCCATTTTGCATATGGGGAAATGAGTTGTCCATGAATATCAGTCAAGTCAAGAAATTCAGAAAGATTGTTAGGATAAAGAAACTAGCGACGGAAAACAACAAGATCTTTGTCCGCACAATTAAGAAGACATCAGTGCACTACAGGGTGGTACTAACTATTATACCTTGTCTTTTTTATTCCTTCGCACCATTTCCAAATTTAGAGAAGATATTTATGCATATCTTTGTTTTAAGGCCTTTCCAAATCAGTTCATTGATGATTACCTCTCAAACCACCTGTATGGTCAGGAGGCGAGGAAGTTATTCATACAACACCCACGGTACAATATTGAAGTCTTCCTCAAGAGGATGAAGGATGGATGGTCAATCATCCACAGGCACTGGCCTAAAGTTGCAAGGACCTTCAACGTCAATGAAGGCTCGATATTCTCCTTTCTATCTACCGTCGATGATGCTAATTTCCAAAGGTTATAGATGTTGCATGTGAAACTTCATGCTGGTGCAGTTGTGTAATGGGGTAGCTAGCTTTGTGCGTATATGGTGTAATTGAGTGCTGAGGCTATGTGATGTTCTACTCTGATGTATTTCAATTATGAAATCATGGTTCCGTAATACAAAAATTAAATATATTGTGTGCTTAATATGAAATGTCAATTTGATTAATAAATGGATTATTAATAATAGGCCCATTAGCCTGCTTATTGGGTTTTTCTATTGCAAACGGTTATTGAGACAACACCGTGGGCGATGACCTCATACAACCCACACAGTTTCTAGGAAGAAAACGTGGTGGGTCAATGAACAATCGTGCATGACTTCCTTTTGAAAACTATTTGCGTTAGGCCACTTTGCACAAATGTTTTCTACATAAAAAGTGTGTGTGATGGACAGCCTATGCCACACAGTTTCTTCTATGCACTGTGCGCGATGCATTCAATAACGCAAACGATAAAATTGTTAATATCGTCTGCAATGGCAACGCTATCTTAGATGATTTGATGGGGAAAATTGTGTGTGATGCACATGCAAACCGAAACTTTGTCTGGGATTCATCGTGTGGGATGTACATATGAACAAAAACGTACTTCTTGGATTGACTGTGTGGGATATACATACGAACGGAAACATATTCCTTGGATTGACTGTGTGGGATGTACATACGAAGGGAAACGTTTCTCTGGGATTCACTGTGTGGGATGTACTTACGAATGGAAACGATTGGGCCTGTATAATTCTATACGACGGCTAGCCCGATCGCACATGACTCATTTTGCCCAGCGTGTTTGACCGGAGGGCCTATCCCCGGCGGTTTCTGGGCCATGTGGGAAGAACCCCCCCTATCGCACACACTAGCAATGCGACGGTTTAAAATGCTGTCGCGAAAAGGGGTTAAAAACCGTTTGTATAGCAGCTCGTTGTACCAGTGATAATACAACACTCCCACATTCCCACCTATCCACATATTGCTAGCCTCTTCAGTATCGTGCATTGCCCTTTCTCACCTCGAGAGTCAGTGCAAACTTCACTGGTGCATCCAAACACCTTGATATGATACGCTCTATCACACATAAGCCTCCTTATATCTTCCTTAAAACAGCCACCATACCTACCTATCATGGCATTTTCATAGCCATTCTGAGATATATTGCCATGCAACTTTCCACTGTTCCGTCTTATGACATGTGTGTTTATCATCATATTGCTTCGCGTGATCATATAGAGCTGACATGATATTTGTGGCAAAGCCATCGTTCATCATTGTACTACATGTTATGCTAGATCATTGCACATCCTGGTACACTGCCATAGGCATTCATATAGAGTCATCTTGTTTCAGTTTATCAAGTTGTAAGTAAATGAAAATGTGATGATCATCATTATTAGAGCATTGTCCCAGTGAGGTAAAGAATGATGGATATTGACGAGTCCTCCAAAATGTGGGGATGAGGTTCATGATATTGTTCTAGAGAGAGAGAGAGAGAGAGAGAGAGAAGGGACAATGCCACTATCCTTTTACAACACTTGTGCTTCAAAGTAGCACCATGTTCTTCATATAGAGAGTCTCTTGATTTGTCACTTTCATATAATAGGAATTTTTCATTATAGAACTTGGCTTCTATATTCCAAGACGGGCTTCCTCAAATGCCCGAGGTCTTCATGAGCAAGCAAGATAGATGCACACCCACTTAGTTTCAGTATTGAGCTTTCATACACTTATAGCTCTAGTGCAACCATTGCATGGAAATCACTACTCCTTGCATTGATAACGATTGAAAGGCCTCTCCATTGCCTATCGATCCACCAAGTTGATGCGAGAATTCTGAAACAATTTTCCGTTGCCGCAAGCTTCTGTTGTTCCGTGATCCCGTCTGGAGGCCTTTTTTTGTTACTCTCTATAGGGGGAATCGATCAGAGAGGGCTTCTATATCAACCTTACTGCACCTCCGATGATCTGTGAGTAGTTTACCATAGACCTACGGGTCCATAGTGATTATCTTGATGGTTTCTTCTCTCTCTTTGATCTTTGATACAATGTTCTCCTCGGATCTCTATCCGATGCAATCTTCTTTTGCGGTGTGTTTGTTGGGACCCGACGAATTGTGGATTTATGATTGGACAATTCACTGAAAGTAATTGAGTCTTTTCTGAACTTTATTATGTATGATTGTTATAGCTATGTAATGTTTTTCGATCTGTGGGTTTTCTTTAGCCAAGTTGATTCATTGATCTTCACTGGAAGTGGTGCATAGTAGTAGGTTCAATCTTGCGGTGTCCTCACCTAGTGACAGCGGGGGTAGCGAGTCATGTATTGTATTGTATTGTTGCTACTAAGGGGCAAACTGCAGGGTTTAATCATATTGCTTGGTTTTATTGTCTACATTATGCCATCTTGCTTAAAGCATTTTGTCATGAACTTAATACCATATATGCATGCTGGATAGCGGTCGATTGGTGGAGTAATAGTTATGCAGGCAGGAGTCGGTCTACTTGTCACGAACGTAATGCCTATATACATGATCATACCATGAATAACGTCATAACTATGCGCTTTTCTATCAATTGCCCAACAGTAATTTGTCTACCCACCGTATGTTATTTTTATGAGAGAGAAGCCTCTAGTGAAAACTATGGCTCCTGGATCTATTTAAATCATATTATAAAAACCAAAAATATCTTGCTACAACTTTATTACTTTTATTTTACTTTGCAATTTTGCTATCGACAATATCCAATTTAATCCTTGCAATTAACAAGTATAAGGGGATTCACAACCCTCTTGCCCGCGTTGGGTGCAAGTATTTGCTCTTCTGTGTGTAGGTACTGCTAAAGGTTGTTTGTGTGAGTCTCCTATTGCTTCGATAACCTTGGTTTTCTACTAAGGGAAACACTATCCGCTACTATATTGCTTCACCATTCCTCTTCAGGAAAGATCCCAACGCAGCTCACAACCTAGTGGATAGTTGGTCCCCAACTCGTGCTCACTCTAGCTGATGGCCTATCCCATGTTCCTGATCCTGACTGGGTCCTTAGCGTACATGGGCATAGGCCCTTAGCCGGGCCTTATGTCATTGCGGGCCTACGTGGTAGGGAATTGCCTCGTCATTAGCCCTCGAGTCTATCGATACACAAATTGACCAAACCCTCAAAAGAAGTAGATTTCGGTTGGACCGTAGTGGAACATAGGTTCCGAGTGGTCTTCGGACTCGAGACGCTGCTAGTTTACTCGTGAAGAAACCCAGTGGACTCTAGAGATCAAAATCACGTGGAAATGGTTAATTCAAACATGTTATGAAAAAAGAACCAGTGATACTCGATCATCTTTTGGGAGAGGCTGACTTGCAGCTCGACTAAGGGTGTATCATATAATTCGAGTAATGATGTTGGCGCCTGGTCTGACTCTCTCGAGGAGATGCGAGTCGGTATCCCCGAGGAACGTCGTTCATTCATCTTCATTAGATCCGAACTTGCGAATTTCAGGGCTCAAAGCCCCAACCCATGCTACAAAGGATACCAAATTTTCCCCTCGTTCAGGGTGTCCGTGAGTAATCTAGCAATCTTCAGGAGACGGATTAACAACACCTAGATTATAGAACTTATTTGTGCCGAGTGTCAGGTCACTTGATTTTTTTGTGAATTGGCACGAAACATTTGACCCTGAGTTGTCATAATAGGGTTCATATTTTACCCGACTAAGGGGAAATCCGATTATTGCCGTGAGTGACGACATGACAAATCTTTTATGTGTTGCCAAATTGATTCAGTCGCGTAAATAGTGGGATTTGACTGGACAACGAAGAACGCAATCTCCTCGGCACTCGCGCATTGCAGACTCTAACAAATGGGTTCATTGGCGTGTGCTGGAAAATTGCTACGACGACACTGGGTTATCGCGTGGTTACGGCGTTGCCGCCCGTTACGGCTCCTGGATTTTGACACATGGATGGATGGATCTTGACTACGAACAAGTGGATTAAGTTGACGATTGAGCTCAGTGCCCTTTCAAAGGCGAGGCGAGGGAGAGAGAGAAAGGACTCTTCCCGCAAATCTCGCCGCCTCCCTCTAAAACCGCCACCATGAGCAGTTGCTGCATCCGCGCGATCTCCTTCTTTTAAGATTGAAATGCTTAGAATTAGCATCATCTCGCAATAGAGATTTGCCCTAGAATTTTTTAGGGGGAAACGCGCTATAGTTACAAGGATCTCTACTTATGTCGACCAAAATTGTGGTGACTAGTGTTGTACAATGGCGTCAACATTTTTAGCAAGAATTACTATACCACGTTTCTTCACATGGATGAGAGCTGTCAAAAGACAAAACGCATGGGGCCGGCACGGAGTAAATCGTGTGGTCTCGCAGGGTCACGCACAAGCGCAGCGATCATTTCGCAGCCATGACAGGTGGGTCGCCACCAGAAACTTTCTTCCTCCATGCCATGCCCTCCCCCTCCTGTCTCGGGCCTCGCCGTCTCCACGATCTTTACATAAAGAACCCCAAATCCACACCTTTTGTGCCATTGTCCCCGGACCCCGACGGTTCCCTTATTAAAGGCCATCTTCCCAACCAGACACAGCTAGTACTAGCACACTGCGTAGCAGGCAGCAATGGTGGCTTCCTCTCCCCCATAAAGCCACAGCCTGCGCTTCTTGGCGTGTTCTTGCCCCTTCCTCGTACGGACGCCATGGACATGCCGGGGGAGGACGAGTACGTCTACGGCTACGAGTACGAGTTCGACCTGGAGAACCCCTTCACCAGCCCCGCCGATGAGCCGATCGCCAGCCTCCTCGACGCCGAGGCCCACCACGCGCCCTCCGTGTCCGCCGCCGCCTCCGCCGTCCGCCGCGACGCCGCCCGATTCATCTCCAAGGTACGGGTCTTCTTATGTGCTGTTCGTGTTCGTCACGGGGTTCTTTCTCGCGAGCGGTTCCTCCCCTTCCCTTTCTGATCCGATCAGCCTCGGTTGGCCTAGGTGCGGTACGACGGGGAGCTCGCTGTGCACCCGCGGGTGGCCTACCTCGCGCTCAACTACGTGGATCGCTTCCTCTCCAAGGGCCAATTGCCGGTAAGAAGCCGAAAGATGGTGTCTTTCTTTCAAGAATCTACAATATTTCGGTCTGATCTGACACCCCGTGGTTCTGCCGCGCAGTTCGAGCGCAAGCCATGGGCGCCGCGGCTGCTCGCCATCAGCTGCCTCTCCATCGCCGCCAAGATGCAGCGCGTCGACGCAATCTCCATGGACTACATCCAAGTAGGATGAGTATTGCCTTTTCTTTTCGGTTGCTCTGTCGCGAGTTCATATGGGGATTAGTTGTCAATCAAGTGTGCGTACGTGGGTTGCAGAGGGACGAGGAGTTCATGTTCGACGCGGTGACCATCCGGCGCATGGAGCGGGTGGTGCTGGGCGCGCTGGAGTGGCGCGCGCGCTCCGTTACGCCGCTCGCCTTCCTCGGCTTCTTCCTCTCGGCGTGCTTCCCTCCTCCGCGGCACCCAGCCCTGCTCGACGCCGTCAAGGAGCGCGCCGTCGACCTCCTCCTCCGCGCCCAGCCCGGTACGAGCGCGCGATCCCCCGGCATGCCAATGCCAAGCAAACCCGAACGCTTTGCCCTCAGATTCATCGCCCGCTCAACCGCTGATCTCTTCCCGTCCTGCAGAGGTGAAGATGGCGGAGTTCTCGCCGTCCGTGGTGGCCGCGTCGGCGCTGCTGGCCGCCGCCGGAGAGATCGCCGTCGCCCACCTCCCCGCCTTCCAAGCCGCCGTGGCCGCTTGCCCCTTTGTAAATAGCGTGAGCATGATCTTATAAAACCGCACATTTTTGTTCTCCACTGCCCACTAAACCCCCCCCCTTAATTCTCCACTACTAATCGAATCACCCAAGTAACCACCAGCTGTCATGTCATGCCACGCCAAACACACTCCAGATCCTTTGGGAGAGGAGACCTTGGCCACCCTGTTTACTCCCAACTGTTCGCCTTTTCGTAGTTATTTTCCTCGTGAAACGCGCCCGAGCGCAGCGATTGACCCGCACTCCTGATAAGCTTTCTTGTTTTCTCGCCGGAGTTGATAATTTCGTGCGCTCTTCTCACAATGATTAACCCTCTGTCCAGGAGAAGCTACGGGAGTGCGGCGAGGTGATGGCGGCAGTCTGCGGCGTGGTCGGCGTCGGCGTCGGCGTCGGACCGGCGGCGAGCGCTGACACGCCGGTGACGGTCCTCGGGCACGGCCACTACCGCAGCGCCAGCTCGGAGAGCGACCGGACCGTCGGATCGGCGGCCAACGTCGCCGATGCCAAGAAGCGATGCATGGGCCCACCTTCCCAGTGGGGGTAGGCGGCGTGCGGTGCGGCAGGACCCCATGGGGCGCGACAGCTGGAAGAGCCGGGAATTTACTCTTGCCCTGTTGTTCTTCTTTCCTTTTTTCCTTTTATTTCGATTTCTTTTCCATTTTAATCTTCTCGACTCGAGGTGAAGTAAGCAGCGATGCAGATTCGAGAGAACCGGTGGTGGTAGCTGTCATTTACTAATTGCTTTTTTTTGTTTCCCTTTGGCTTTTCTTTTGTTCTCTAGAGTGATTTTTGCGGCAGTCGTAGTAGTAGCAGCAGATGCTAGGCTGGTGGATGAACATATTGGGATGTGGAGTAGTGGTAAACTACAATGTTTCAGTGCTGCAAAATAAGACCAAAACCATGTGCTCATTACTGATCTTCTCCTTTCTGCTCGTTTCTGTTTTGAAAAGTCTTCATGTAGTAGTACGTGGGATTTTGTATATTGAAGTTGCCAGTGTTCTGGAAACATCTGAGGTCGAAATTCATCTCCGTGTACCGGTAGAAAACCCTAGCAGTACGTATGAGTAGATAGATAGAAAGAAAGAAAATAAGCCAAGGGTGGTCAACGGAGAAACGGGCAAATGCCACGTGGCGGGAGGGAGACTGGCAGCAGCTGCCATACTTTACCTTTACGGGCAGACCCTCCGCTAGATGGGCTACACGTGGCCACAGAGGGCCGCTGTCCCTCCTGGCTCTCCCGCCTCGTGCATGCAGCGTGCATGGCGCTGTAGACGTCCATGCGTACGTACTATTGCTCCTACTACTACGAAGAGTGCATTCGTGACACTGCGTATACGCGTATCTGTTTTTCGAAAGCCGCCGTATACGCGTGCGTATCTGTCCAACGCTGTGGATGCAAACGGCTCTCGTGACATCAGGCACGAGCATGACCACCATGCCTGTAGGAACAGCAGTGAGCTTTGCGAAAGCAGAGGCTTACGTGTGGGCCCAATTGCTCGGTTTCCGCAGGGAAGGTAATTGCCGGGTCCACGGTAAATCGATTTCACGCACGCCAGGCTTTGCTTTCCAGGGCGAAAAAGAGATGGGCGACACATCGATCGTCACCGCATGTGCTCAATGTTGCTGCGACGCTGGTAGTAACTTCAATCAATCAAAAATGAAAAATGCTCCGACGGTTGCTACAACATGTTTCTCACAGGTGACGACGCGACAAGTTTTAACTTCATGGCCGGGTCAGTCAATGGGTCGGGCGCAATGTGCCGACGATGTGAGTGTACGGTACCTAGCCTTTTCCACCGGGAATTCCGTGGCGATTTCGTCGACGTGCGCTCCTACTCGAGTGCCATCTATTGCTCGTGCCGCCGGCATGTTTTGCACTTGTGCTCCAGTCACTGTGCAATAAATTGACGGCCCGTATGCCCGTGGCCATGCGTGGATACGTTCAAATCATTGCGTGTTGGAGGTGGACTGGCGTTTGCGCTGGCCAGTATACAAACTGTCGACATCTTCTTCTTCTTGGCTGAACTGGTTCGCTAAACTAGGCACATGACAATCCAAGATTTGTCACGTTCGTGGAGAATTTTGAGCTAACATGGAGTCTCTAGGTAGAACTTGGGAGATAATTTAGTTTTAGTGATACACCATATGGTTATTGGAATTAGTTAGTTAATCACAAGAAAAGGTGACTCCCATATGACAAGGGTTTCTTGCCTTCCGTTGGCGCCGCCACCGGTCTATCTCATCTTGCATGGCCTAAGGTCCACATGGAGGCCCGGTGAATCCCGACTCTTGCCGGCGGGAGGGCATCTGCTTCGTTTTTAGTTGTTTTTTGGCGCTCGATTAGGGACGGGATTTTTGCACTGTCATGACAATTAATGAATAGATCGACTGTTTTTCTTTAAAGTACCACGGTACAGAATTTAGCATGCACATAACTAAGGCTTTCTTATCAAGCAATGTAGAGTAGTCGTAAAGAAGATCCCCTGAGCAAAAGTGGAGACTAGAGACAGTCGTCTTTCCTTCATGCTATGGCTGTGCCAACGCAGACTAGGTAGGAGTATCAGTGAACCAAATAAGCAGAGGCCACCACCTGCGATCTCACTTTAAAATGGTACCGGATCTGGGTTGAGGTCGTCTATTTGTGACGAGCAGTTTGGAGCAGGCTCGATCGCTTGATGAATTGAAGAAAATTTTGTGCCAAAAAGCTGGACTTACCTAAAAGGAAGGGATCCGGGGGCCTTTAGAGCCTACCGTTACGTACAGGTTATTAATGCCATGAATGTAAGGTCATTATCACTAAGGCTGCCTGTCTATCTCGTGTCTTTGCTCTCTGTTTCTCGCCCGGCTCAGCGACAGACACCCGTGTTGGTGAGATCCCAGAATCGTGCAGGGTTCGTGGGGCTTGCCGCCATCATATATGACAGTCGCCGGCCGGATTTCGCCGTCGAGCATCCATGACGGAGCAAACGTGCATGGTTCAGGACGGAGCGATATTGGAACGTGCCAGTGTGCACGACACGTGTCAATCAATCGACTAATCATCTGCACCCCCGATCAGGTGGACGTACGGAGACGAGCGCGCATCCGCGGACACGTCCGAGCCTGAGCCTGGAATATGCATAAGGTGGGCATGGCACGCGGGCTGCGGCGGCACAGCGCTTCCGACGGAGTACAGGCCATACTAGACAGTAGTGCCTGGGCATGGTGCGTGCAGCAAGTTACGTCGACCAGCCAGCGCGTGGCATGCACTAGCTGGCGCAGAGGGTCGACAAGCCAGGAGCGGGCACATGACCTGGCCGCTTGTTAGACTGTATTTACATGTGTATATTGTAACGTTGTATACCACCTCATTATATATATATGTGATAGGCCATCCCTAGAGGGTTGTGCCGGTTCCCCCCAAAGCCTATTATCTTACATGGTATCACGCTAGGTTACGTCCGCTTCCGCCTAAAAACCCTAAACCGCCGCCGCCGCCGTCGCCCGACTGCTATGACGTCCGCCGCTGCGTCCGGCTCCACCGCCACCGGTTTTCTGCCGGCCTCCCTCGCGGCACTTCTCTCGAGGCCGCTGGATGCCGCCTCCCTTCAGGCGCCGATCGGGACACAGAGCGTCGGCTCCCTCTTTGCGCTCCCGCCGGCTGCTACTTCGTCCGGGCAGGCGCTTGTGGCCCACACCACCGCCGCCCCGTCAACCGCGGCTGTCGCGCCCTCGGCCACTGCGCCGCTGGTGGCGGAGGACGTCGCGCTGGCAGGCTTCGCGGCGTCAACCGCGGCCATCGCGCCCTCTGTCACCGCGCCGGCTGCCCCTCCGACTGTCTCCACGGTGTTCTCACCTCAGCCAGTCTCCTCGATGGGATCGCAGCCGCCGCCGCCGTTTCACTTCGGCCATCTCATCACCATCAAGTTGTCGTCGGACAATTACATCTTCTGGCGCGCGCAGGTTCTTCCGCTTCTTGGGAGTCACTACCTGCTTGGCTATGTCGACGGCTCTCTCCCTTGCCCTCCTGCGCTGGTTGACAGCGTGCATGGTCCGGTCTATAATCCGGCTCACCGTGTCTGGACAGGGCAGGATCAGGCGAACCTCTCCTCCATCCAGGGGTCGCTCTCTCCGGCCGTTGCTGGGCTTGTTGTCTTCGCCAAGACGTCCCACGAGGCATGGACTATTCTTGAGTGCTCGTTTGCGGCACAGTCGCAGGCTCGTGTATCTGGGCTCCGTCGCCAACTTGGGGAGTGTCAGAAGCTTGACTCCACCGCCACTGAGTTCTACAACAAAGTCAAGAGTCTCGCCGACACGCTGGCCTCCATTGGACAGCCCCTCACCGACTCCGAGTTCAACTCGTTTATCGTCAATGGTCTTGATGAGGAGTATGACGCCCTAGTCGAGATCATCAATGAGAGGGGCAACTCCACGCCCATGCCAGCACACGAGGTCTTTTCACGCCTCCTGCTTACTGAGCAACGAGTCGAGACGCGCCGATCCAGGGGCAACGGCGCCCTCTCGGCAAACGCCGCCACCAAGGGTGGTCGCTCCTCTGCTTCATCCAGGGCTCCTTCGGGGCAGTCACCACCACCCGCCTCGGCCCCTCCTCCTACTGCAACGCTACCAGGGGCTGGCGGTCCACGTGTGTGCCAGCTTTGTGGTCGCGATGGGCACTGGGCCTCGAAGTGTCACAAGCGCTTCCAGCGGGGTTTTCTTGGTCTTGGCAATGACGGGAAGGATACACGCAACTTTACTCGTCAGGTCGCCATGGCTGATCGTCCGCAGCCGCAGAAGCCACAGGGACACACTCAGTCCTACTCCATTGATCCCCACTGGTACATGGACTCTGGGGCGACAGAGCACCTGACCAGTGAGATGGGGAAGCTTCACACTCGTGAACCCTACCATGGCTCCGACAAGATCCACACCGTCAATGGAGCAGGTATGCACATCTCTCATATTGGTCAAGCATCACTTCTCACTAGACATGCCAATAGGAGTCTTCAACTTCGCAATGTTCTTCGAGTTCCATCTGTGACACGTAATCTTCTTTCAGTTCCTAAACTCACTCGTGATAATAATGTGCTTTGTGAATTTCATTCTTTTGATCTTTTTGTTAAGGATCGGGGCACGAGGGACATTCTTCTTAGTGGGCGGCTCTGCCAAGGTCTCTATCGTCTGGAGCATCCTGGCGTCGCTCGCGTCTTCAGTGGAGTTCGGGTATCTCCGTCACAGTGGCATGCTCGTCTTGGTCACCCGGCCACACCTATTGTCCGGCATGTTTTGCGTCGTCATGAGCTTCCTAGTGTGTCTAGTAATAAAGATGTAGCAGTGTGTGATGCTTGTCAGCAGGGGAAGAGTCATCAACTTCCTTTTTCAGAGTCCAGTCGTGAGGTGAAACATCCTTTAGAACTTGTGTTTTCAGATGTATGTGGTCCTGCTCAGACTTCTGTTAGTGGTCATAATTATTATATCAGTTTTGTTGATGCTTACAGCCGCTTTACCTGGCTTTATCTTATCAAACGTAAATTTGATGTGTTTGACATTTTTGTTCAGTTCCAAAAACATGTTGAACGCCTTCTCAAGCACAAAATTGTTCATGTTCAGTCGGACTGGGGTGGCGAGTATCGCAACCTCAACTCCTTCTTTCAGTCGCTTGGGATCACTCACCGTTTAGCATGTCCACATACACATCAGCAGAATGGTTCAGTAGAACGTAAGCATCGTCACATTGTTGAAGCTGGTCTGACTCTTTTGGCCCATGCATCTGTTTTGTTTCGTTTTTGGAGTGATGCTTTCACCACTGCATGTTTTCTCATCAATCGTACTCCCACTCGTGTTTTGAATATGAAGACTCACATTGAAGTTCTCCTTAATGAACAACCGGACTACACCTTTCTCAAGGTGTTTGGGTGTGCTTGCTGGCCCCATCTCCGTCCATATAACAAGCGTAAGCTCGAGTTTCGTTTCAAGAAGTGTGTTTTTCTTGGTTATAGCTCTCTTCATAAAGGATACAAATGTCTTCATGTTCCCACTAATCGTGTCTACATCTCTCGGGATGTTGTGTTTGATGAGCATGTTTTTCCCTTTGCCAACCTCCTTGTGTCCACTACCGAGCCACCTGTCATGCATTCATCCTCTGTTGCTTCTGACCAATTTGATGATGTTGCATATTCTCCTCTATTGTTGCCTAACCATGGTGTAGGCACTGGTCGTGGGGCTCGTTTGGAGATTCTGGAAGCGCCATCTTCCTCTTCGTCGCCATCGCCTTCATCCTCGGCACCTTCTGTTGTGCATGAGGAGCACATGACGCCCCTGCATGGCCTCGGTTTCCGTGCTCATGCACGGCCGATCGACGTCCTGGCCCGATCGCCTCTGGCTTCTGGGCTGCCTTCGCCATCGTCGCACCCTGCAACCCCGCCGACTGGGCCGGCCTCCTCGGTCCCCGTCTCGCCCAGGGCGTCGGGGCAGTCATCACCAGGCCTGGCCTCGCCCGCCCCTGCCTCGCCCAGGGTGTCTGGGCCCTTCTCACCAGGGGCGGCCTCGCCTGCACTTGCCTCGCCAAGGCCGTCTGGGCCGGTGTCACCGGAGCTGGCCTCGCCCACCCTCGGTTCGCCCATGGCCTTTGAGCCCCTGTCGTCGGGCCAGTCTTCGCCATGCAGCCCGGAGTCGTCTGTCCCGAGCTCGCCTGAGGTGATTCCTGCATCTCCGGCGACCGTCACGTCTCCGTCACCTTCGCCTCCGCCGGCTCCTGCTGCTGCTCTACGTCCACATACGCGCAGTCGGAGTGGCATTTTTCAGCCTAAGCAACGTCACGATGGCACAGTTGCTTGGTTAGCGGCGTGCATGTCTGCTGCTCTCGCAGATCCATCCTCTGAGCCACGCATGTATCAAGCTGCTATGCGCATTCTTCATTGGAGAGAGGCCATGGAGCAGGAGTATCAAGCGCTTCTTCGCAATCAGACATGGACTCTTGTTCCTCCACAATCACGGGTAAATGTCATTGATTCCAAATGGGTTTTCAAAGTGAAGAGGCATTCTGATGGGTCCATTGAGCGCTATAAGGCTCGTTTGGTTGCTCGTGGTTTTCGACAGCGTTTTGGACTTGACTATGAAGACACCTTCAGTCCAGTGGTCAAGCCTACTACCATCAGACTTCTTCTCTCTCTGGCTGTTACTCGAGGTTGGTTTCTTCGTCAGCTTGATGTTCAAAATGCTTTTCTTCATGGTGTCTTGGCGGAGGAGGTTTACATGCGCCAGCCTCCGGGTTTCTCTGATCCGGCTCGCCCTGATCATCTCTGTCGTCTGTCCAAGGCAATTTATGGTCTGAAGCAGGCTCCTCGTGCTTGGCATGCTCGTCTTGCAATGGCTCTTCGTGCTCATGGTTTTGCATCATCAACTGCTGACTCCTCATTGTTTCTTCTTCAAAGGCCTGAGGTTACTATGTACTTGTTGGTCTATGTAGATGATATCATTTTGGTCAGCTCCTCTCAGTCGGCTGCTACTGCGCTTGTTCGCTCACTTGGTGCTGATTTTGCGGTCAAGGACCTTGGGAAGCTTCATTACTTTCTTGGTGTGGAGGTTACTTCTCGTGCTGCTGGCCTTGTTATGACGCAGAAGAAGTACTCTCTGGATTTGTTGCAGCGAGCTGGGATGCTTAAGTGCAAACCGACGACTACACCCATGTCTACCACTGATAAGCTCAATGCTGTTGATGGTGTGCTTCTTTCTTCTTCTGATGCGACCGAGTACTGGAGTATTGTTGGTGGGCTCCAGTACTTGACGATCACGCGACCAGACATTTCCTATGTTGTTAACCGAGTCTGCCAGTATCTGCAGTCACCCCGTGACACTCATTGGTCTGCTGTTAAGCGGATTTTGCGCTATATTCGTTTCACGGTGGCTCATGGTTTGCATATTCGGCCGTCTGACTCTGGTAGTCTTTCAGCATATTCTGATGCAGACTGGGCTGGCAATCCGGATGACAGGCGATCCACGGGGGGTTATGCTGTCTTTTTTGGCTCTAACCTGATTGCCTGGAGTGCTCGGAAACAGGCTACTGTCTCGCGTAGCAGTACTGAGGCTGAGTATAAGGCTGTGACCAATGCCACATCAGAGATTATCTGGGTACAGTCCTTGCTTCAGGAGTTAAGTATACCCCAATCACAGCCTCCTGTTCTTTGGCGTGATAACATCGGTGCTACATACCTTTCTGCAAATCCGGTATTCCATGCCCGAACGAAACACATTGAAGTTGACTATCACTTTGTGCGTGAACGTGTCTCTCAGAAGCAACTACAGATCAAGTTTATTTCTTCCAAGGATCAACTTGCTGACATCTTCACCAAGCCATTGCCTTTGCCACAGTTTGAGACTTGCAGGCGCAATCTTACCCTTCTAGATTCATTAGAAAGTGGCTAAGATTGAGGGAGGGTGTTAGACTGTATTTACATGTGTATATTGTAACGTTGTATACCACCTCATTATATATATATGTGATAGGCCACCCCTAAAGGGTTGTGCCGGTTCCCCCAAAGCCTATTATCTTACACCGCTGCACGTCCGAGCGCGCGCGCAAGCCTGCTCCTGCAGTAGATTGCAGCGGTAGAGTAGCTAGCAGCAGAAGGAGCAGTAGTCGCTGCAGCAGCGGCAGCAGTTTGCATGCTCGTAGAAACGCGCGCGCGCCTCTCCGTCCGTCCGTCCCGCATATCTTGGCTTTGCGGTCGCGCGCATGTCTATCCACTCGGCCCGGTCCTGCTTGACTGACTGCGTGCCCTCTCGAGCCGCGCCATAATTATCTTTGCTTTGGCAACGTAGAGTAAGAGTTAGAGGTAGTAGTACGTACGTGTATAAATACTCCTCTCTGACTAGCTGATCGGCCGGATCGTAGACGTAGTTTATGGCTAGGCTTAGGTGCAGTGGCTTGTCGCAAGAGGCGTGCGTATCAGACAGACTTTGGATGGATGGGTGAGTGCAGACGGCCGGGCGCACGCAGGATCCGTGGTGCGTTTGTAGGATCCCAGCCGAGGACCACGGGGCGGACCGCTGCATATCTTACGGCCATCCCCTGCGCGAGTTGTTTCTTTCGTCTTATACTTGTCTCATATCATACTCTCTTCATTCCGATTTATTCGTCATGGTTTTAGTTAACCATGACGAGTAAATTGGGACGGAGAGAGTAAGTATTATGTATAATACAAGTCACCTACACATTGATTAACCGACCAAAACTAAAAAGACAGCAAGACATTAGACTTTACATAAAGAGACACCAGCTAAGAAGTAAATATAATCAAGACTGAAGAATCTTCTGAACTTGACATCAACGTCCGTCATCTGACTCTGACGCCACCACAACAACCATCAAACGAAACAATAACGGATCACCTTCACCCCCGAGTTCGACATACAGCTCTTTGAACCTCGAAGGTAGCTCACCAAAATCAAAATCATTATCATTGAACGAATCAGACCGGAACGATTGCCACCTTACCCACGTACATACATATGCGACTTGGGTTCACGTATGCGAGGAGCAGCTGTCTCTGTACCGTATTGTACGTGCCGCACATATAAGCACCGGTAGTAGAATCGGTCAATTATTATCCACGATCTATCTCAAGCAAGTTGGTACGTACGTACAGCGAGTGGCGTACATACATTATTTATATGCCTCTCACCTGATGACTTTCCAATCCAATCGTGCTCAAGCTCCAATCAAGAATTAATGTATGTAAGGTCTAGACTACTCAGAGCATGGTTAATCATTTTGTTCGGATTCTGTCCGTTTGAGTAGAAAAATGTGACGGCGTCTAGCCGTTTCTTTGGAGTGCTGGTAATGCGCCCAACGCACGGACGCATCTGGTCCGTCACAGTCGACTGGTGCCTGTACGTATACATTTTTTTCACCACAAAGCACATTTATTTTATTCATCATTGACATTTTGATACACATTCACCAATTCTTCGCTAGAAAGAGCAAGATAAAGAAAAAACAAAACAAGAACCGCAGTTAGTCATTTTAAAAGATATCCAACATTCATAACTGCTCCGACTAGTTGGATTAATATCTTCGGTATATCTTCGTTGATCTGCGGCTTCTCGAGCTTGCACACTTATTTTTCTTCGATTCTAAAGAAGTAGACGTTGGTTCGCATCTAATCTCATCTCTAGTCTCATCTCCGGCCTCTATTCTAGCAACGACTGCAGGAGCATCTATCAATTTTCATGCTATCAATAGATCGATGTATTCTTCTTCCCAATACCAAAACTTACATTCATCCTACAGGAAAATTTCAATATAAACAATGAGCTACCAAAAATGCGCCAAATCCAGGAGCACAACCGAATGAAAACAAGCACATACCCCATCTTTTTTGCACTTTATGAGCGACAACGGTGAGCCAACGAGCCGCTAGGCCAGCGCCGAGCCCAGGCAACGGTGGGACGTGTCTTTGTCAGCGAATCGCCGACGGGATAGATCCGAGCGGCTAGAGGCAGAGTCAATACTTGCATGCAGCATGGAGGCATTGCCACGGGGCTGTGCGGTCCGGTACCCGACCAATCCCTGGCAAGATGCAGTTGCCCGGCGGTCGGATGCGACATATCCCGCCGCCGCAGATCTATCGGTTGTCCGCCGGCGCCTAGGCGAGAAAGACACAAATCAGGTGGTCGTGCTTTGGGTGGCCCGGCTAGACGGTGAGACGGCCAGGAAAATGGGTGGCGAAGGCTATGGTGGGGGTAGGGGGGGGGGGTGGCGAGAGGGGGAGGATAAGAGAAAAAGGGGCGTCTGTGTCCCCAACGGGTAGGTCAAGGGAGGA